>NC_140998.1:87459882-88059882 GCF_052327205.1 Somniosus microcephalus | reverse complement strand
GTGCAACCCGTCTGGCCTGTACAGGTCCTACCTCCCCCAGAACCGGTCCCAATGTCCCAGGAATCTGAAGCCCTCCCTCCTGCACAATCTCTCCAGCCACACATTCATCTGCTCTATCCTCCTATTTCTATACTCACTAGTTCGTGGCACAGGGAGTAATCCAGAGATTACTACTTTTGAGGTCCTGCTTTTTAATCTCCTAGCTCCCTAAAATCTGCCTGCAGGACCTCATCCCTTTTTCTACCTATGTCATTGGTACCGATAGGGACCACGACCTCCAGCTGTTCACCCTCCCCCCTCAGAATGTTCTGCAGCTGCTCAGTGTCATCTTTGACCCTGGCACTAGGGATGCAACATACCATCCTGGAACCACGTCTGCAGCCACAGAAATGCCTGTCTGTTCCCCCAACCATCGAATCCCCTACCACTATTGCCTTCCCAATCTTCCTCCTCCCCCCACCCCATACAGTTGAGCCACCCATGATGTCGTGGACTTGGCTCTGGCTGTACTCCCCAGAGAAACCATCACCCTCACGAGTATTTACTGGTTGGCGAGCGAGATGCACTCAGGGCCCTCCTGCACTACCTGCCTGGTCCTCCTTGTCTGTCTGACGGTCACTCATTCCCTCTCTGCCTGCACACTCTTACACCGCGGGGTGACCATAAAACCTTAAGACCTCAATTAGAGTAATGTGTGCAGTATTGGGCTCCACACTATAGGCAAGATATTGAGGCTTATTGAGGGTACAACACAGATTCACTAGGATTCTGCCTGGAATGAGGAAATATAAATAAGACGACAGATTAAAAAGTATTTCATTAACACAACACAGATTCTGAGCTGCTTTAATAGAAGTTTTTTTTAATTGTTAAAGGATGGGACATGTAGATAGAAGCAGACCTTTTCCAGTAGGTGAGGGGTCAAGAACGAGGAGCTGTAGAGACAAAATTAAATTTCTATGTAAATTGACGCTGCCCCATTGACCAAGCGTGATCCAATGATATACTTAATTCCCCAAACCATCTCACTCCACTTGTGCACCCTGTGACGCCATTGACACCCTATATTCTTACTCACCTATTCTCACTTTCCACGTCACCAGTTCACACTCATCTCTCGTCTTTTCAAAAGGCCTTTGATAAGGTCCCACATGGTAGATTCATGACTAAGGTCAGAGCAGGTGGAGTCAGAGGACGAGTAGAAGAATGGATAGCAAGCTGGCTACAGAACAGAAAACAGAGTACGAGCTAAGGGTTGCACCTCAGAGTGGCAAAAAGTGGGAAATGGTGTTCCACAAGGATTGGTACTGGGACCACTGTTGTTCACAATTTACATAAACTATTTGAATACGGGAATCGGAACTAAAATTTCAAAATTTGCGGGTGACACCAAATTGGGGGATACAATTAATACTGAAGCGGACAGTGACAAAATACAAGATGATATTAATAAACTTGCAAAATGGGTGTGTAATTAGCAAATATATTTCAACATAAGCAAGTGTGAGGTGGTGCATTTTGGTAGGAAGAATATGGAAGCCACACGCTGCTTGAATAATAAGTCTAAATGGGGTACAGGAGCAAAGAAATCTAGGGGTACAGATACACAAATCACTAAAAGCAACATAGGTTAATAAAGCATAAAAAAAAGCAAAGCAAGCACTGAAGTTAATTTCTAGAGGATGAGAATTGAAAAGCAGAGAAGTTATGTTAAACTTATATCGAACCTTGGTTAGACCACAATTGAAGTAGTGTGTGCAATTCTGGTCTCCATATTACAAAAAAGATATAGAAGCACTGGAGAAAGTGCGTAAAAGATTTACAAGGATGATACCAGAACTGAGGGTACAATCATCAGGAAAGACTGAACCGGCTGGGGCTCTTTTCTGTAGAAAAAAGACTGAGGGGTGACCTGATTCATGTTTTTACAGTTATGAAGAGGATCGATTGAGTAGATGTAGAGAAGATGCTTCCACTTCTGGGGGAAACCAAAACTGGAGGCCATAAATACAAAATACTCACCAATAAATCCAATAGGGAATTCAAAAGATACTTCTTTACCCAGAGTGTTAAGAATGTGGAAATCACTACCACAAGGAGTAGTTGAGGCGAATAGCATAAGCTGCATTTAAGGGGAAGCTAGATCATCAACAATAACAACTTGTATTTATATAGCACCTTTAATGTAGTAAAAATTCCCAAAGCGCTTCACAGGAGTATTATAAGACAAAAATTTGACATGGAGCCACATAAGAAATTAGGGCAGATGACCAAAAGCTTGGTCAAAGAGGTAGATTTTAAGGAGCGTCTTAAAGAAGGAAAGAGGTAGAGAGGTGGAAAGGTTTTGGGAGAGAATTCCAGAGCTTAGGGCGAGGCAGCTGAAGGCACGGCCACCAATGCTCGAGTGATTATAATCAGGGATGCGCAAGAGGGCAGAATTTGAGGAGCGCAGATATCTCAGAGGGGGGGTTGTGGGGCTGAAAGATATGAGATAGGGAGGGGCGAGGCCATGGAGGGATTTGCAAACAAGGATGAGAATTTTGAAATCGGGAGCCAATGTAAGTCAGTGAGCACAGGGGTGATGGGCGAATGGAACTTGGTGAGAGTTAGGACACGGGCAGCCGAGTTTTGGATGACAAGTTTACAGACGGTAGAATGCGGGAGGCCAGCCAGCAGTGCATTGGAATAGTCAAGTCTAGAGGTAACAAAGGCATGGATGAGGGTTTCAGCAGCAGATGAGCTGAGGCAGGGGCGGAGACGGGCAATGTTACGGAGGTGGAAATAGGTGGTCTTAGTTCTGCCGCGGATAGGTGGTCGGAAGCTAGTTTCAGGGGTGATGCGCTATCAATTACTCATAAAAGACTGAGAGTTAGAAGAGTAACTAAAGGCTTTTATTAACAACAGAATGGAGGTCTGCCTCGCGTGGTCGACCGGTCCATGATACTAAGGGCTGGGGAGCAGTCACCTTTATACTAGGACCTGTGGGAGGAGTCAGCCGAGGCATGTCCAGGCATGTACACAGTGGAATACAAACAGGACAAACAGGAATACAAACAGTGGTTTACCACATTCACCCCTTGTTTAAAATTGAGTCCGGCGGGGTGAAGTGTATTAAAAGTTAGTGTATTGGAGTCTCTCCGGAGGTCTTGTCTGCCGCTGTGATCTGCGTGGCGACGGCAGGGGTAGTGAAGTTTCCGGCGTCGAGTCCAGCGTAGGCTGTGGCACAGGCGTGTCGTCCTCGTAGATGTCGAGCGGGTCGCGGGGCCCAGGCCTGCCGTCTGCTGGGGCTGGATATCGGATCGTGGGGGGGGGGGGGGGTGGTAGTGGGTAGTGGGTTACTGCGGCCCCCGAGGGTGCAAGGTCTCTTATGGAGACTGTGTCCTCCCGCCCGTCCGGGTATGCGATGTAAGCATACTGGGGGTTGGCGTGGAGGAGGTCGACCCTCTCGACCAGGGGGTCCGTTTTATGGGTCCTCACGTGTCTTCTCAGTAGGACCGGCCCTGGGGACGTCAGCCATGGCGGTAGCGATGTCCCCGATGTGGACTTCCTTGGGAAGACAAACATTTTCTCATGAGGGGTGGCGTTAGTGGCAGTGCAGAGCAGTGACCGAATAGAGTGGAGCGCATCGGGGAGCACATCCTGCCAGCGGGAGGTTGGAAGGCCCCTAGACTTTAAGGCTAGCAGGACGGCCTTCCAAACTGTCGCATTTTCTCTTTCCACCTGTCCGTTCCCCCGGGGGTTGTAACTGGTGGTCCTGCTTGTGGCAATACCCCTAGTTAGCAGGTACTGACGGAGTTCGTCGCTCATAAACGATGAGCCCCGGTCGCTATGGATATAGCTGGGGAAGCCGAACAGGGTGAAGAGGTTGTTCAGACATTTAATGACCGTGGCACTGGTCATGTCCGGGCAGGGGAAGGCGAACGGGAAACGGGAGTACTCATCAATAATATTGAGGAAGTACACATTGCGGTCGGAGGAGGGGAGAGGCCCTTTAAAATCGACGCTCAGGCGCTCGAAGGGGCGAGTGGCTTTTATCAGGTGGGCCCTGTCTGGTCTATAAAAGTGCGGTTTGCACTCAGCGCAGACTTGGCAGTTCCTGGTCATGGTCCTGACCTCCTCAATGGAGTAAGGCAGGTTGCGGGCCTTGATGAAGTGGAAGAACCTGGTGACCCCCGGGTGGCAGAGGTCATTGTGGAGGGCCCGCAGTCTATCGATCTGCGCGCTGGCGCAGGTGCCACGCGATAGCGCATCCGGGGGTTCATTTAGCTTCCCGGGCCGGTACAAGATCTCGTAGTTGTAGGTGGAAAGTTCGATTCTCCACCTCAAGATCTTGTCATTTTTGATTTTGCCCCTCTGCTTGTTGTTAAACATAAAAGCAACTGAACGCTGGTCAGTGAGCAGGGTAAATCGTTTTCCGGCCAGGTAGTGCCTCCAATGACGCACAGCCTCCACAATCGCCTGGGCCTCCTTCTCAACAGCGGAGTGTCTGGTCTCCGGGCCTTGGAGGGTTCGTGAAAAGAAGGCCACGGGTCTCCCCGCCTGATTGAGGGTAGCGGCCAGGGCAAAGTCAGACGCGTCGCTTTCCACCTGGAAGGGGATGGATTCGTCCACTGCGTGCATGGTGGCTTTGGCAATGTCCTCCTTGATACGGTGGAAGGCTAAGCGGGCCTCTGCTGTCAAGGGAAAAGAGGTGGACTTGATCAGCGGACGGGCCTTGTCCGCATAGTAGGGGACCCACTGGGCGTAATAGGAGAAAAACCCTAGGCACCTCTTCAGGGCCTTGAGGCAGTGGAAGTTCCATAAGGGGACGCATCCGGTCGGGGTCGGGGCCGATGACTCCGTGTTCCACAACACAGCCAAGGATGGCGAGGCGGTTTGTGCGGAATATGCACTTCTCCTTGTTATATGTCAGGTTTAGGAGTTGGGCGGTGCGGAGGAATTTTGAGAGGTTTGCGTCATGGTCCTGCAAGTCACGGCCGCAGATGGTCACATTGTCCAGATATGGGAAAGTGGCCTGCAACGCATTTTGATCTACCATCCGGTCCATCTCCCTTTGGAAGACGGAGACCCCGTTGGTGACGCCAAAGGGAACCCTAAGGAAGTGATAGAGGCGGCCGTTTGCCTCAAAGGCAGTGTACTGGCGGTCCTCAGGGCGGATGGGGAGCTGGTGGTACGCTGATTTCAGGTCAATGGTCGAGAAGACGCGGTACTGCGCGATCTGGTTGACCATATCAGCTATACGGGGGAGTGGGTAGGCGTCCAGCAGGGTGTAGCGATTTATTGTCTGGCTGTAGTCGATGACCAGGCGCTGCTTCTCGCTGGTCTTAACGACCACAACCTGGGCTCGCCAGGGGCTGGTGCTGCCCTCAATAATCCCTTCTTTCAGGAGCCGCTCCACTTCGGTTTTAATGAAAACCCTGTCCCCGGCACTGTATCGCCTGCTCTTTGTGGCGATGGGCTTACAGTCGGGGGTGAGGTTAGCAAACAGTTGGGGGGGGGGGGGGGTGACTCTGAGTGTGGAGAGGTTGCACCTGGTGCGCGGCGGGCAGTTTGGAAGCTGCTGGCTGCGGACTGTGAGTGGGGGTAGGGGTCCACCGTACGCCATCGTAACACTTTTAAGGTGGCACTGAAAATCTAACCCCAGCAGGACGGCAGCGCAGAGGTCAGGCAGGACCAGAAGTTTAAAATGATCGTACACGGTCCCGTCTACTACGAGTGTCACCACGCAGTAGCCGCCGATGTCCGCCGACTGGGACTCGGAGGCCATAGAAATCCGCTGTTGCGCAGGCAGGACTGGGAGAGAGCAACGCCGCACCGTGTCGGGGTGGATGAAGCTCTCCGTGCTCCCAGAGTCAAAAAGGCAGATTGTATCGTGACCATTTACCTTAATGTCCATTGTGGAACTGGCCAGTTGGTGCGGTCTCGCTTGGTCCAGTGTAACGGATGCCAGCGTAGGGGTCGGTGTGTCGCTGCGGGTATCAGATGAGGCGGTGTCGGGGGCCTGCTGCGTCCCGGCTGTCGTCCAAGATGGCGGCGTCCATGATCCCCATGTGGCTGGAGGCGTCCAAAATGGCTGCTGTACCGGTGATTCGCACATGGCCGGGGAGGTCCAAGATGGTGGCCCGCATGGCCCACACGCGGCGCTGCTGGGGTTCGGGGTGGCTTTGGCCCTGCAGACGCTAGCGTAGTGTCCCTTCTTCCCGCAGCCCGAGCAGATCGCGTTTTTCGCCGGGCAGCGCGCTCTGGGGTGTTTTGCCTGGCCACAGAAGTAGCATTTCTGGCCTTGGGGCACTGCTGTCTGGCCTTGGGACACTGCTGCGGTAGTTGGGCCGTTGTTGGGGTGTGGCTGGGGTGGCACGGCGCTATGAGGCGGTCCTACCGTGTCCCAGGCTGTCATTCCCCGCGGCGTCCACGGTGCAGAGGAGTAGGCATCCATGCCCTGGTAGGCTGCATCCAACGATAGTGCGAGTTCAGAGGCCTTGTTGAGGTCGAGGTTACTCTGCTCCAACAGTCGCTGTCGGGTGTAATTGGATCTGTGGCCCGCTACAAAAGCGTCCCGGATAAGTTCCTCTGTGTACACGGCGGCCTTTACATCCTTACAACCACAGGCCCGGCCAAGCACAGACAGTGCCTGAAGGTATTCCACGGTCGATTCCCCAGGTTGTTGTTTACGACTCCCCAGGAGGTGCCTGGCGTACACTTCGTTCACTGGGCGCGTGTACTGGTCCTTGAGGAGCTTGATAGCGTCCGCGTACGAGGTCGCGTCTTGGATGACCGAGTACACTCGGTGGTTCACTTTGGAGGTCAGGACATCCAGTTTGTCCTCGTCCGATTTGATTGCTTCGGAGGCGGTCAGGAATTTTTCGAAACACTTAAGCCAGTGAGTAAACTTGGTGGATGAGTCCGCCTCCCGATGATCTAAGTCCAGGCATGCTGGCGTGAGGATCTTCTCCATTATAAAAATGTTGTTAATAAAATTGATGCGCTATCAATTACTCATAAAAGACTGAGAGAAGAGTAACTAAAGGCTTTTATTAACAACAGAATGGAGGTCTGCCTCGCGTGGTCGACCGGTCCATGATACTAAGGGCTGGGGAGCAGTCACCTTTATACTAGGACCTGTGGGAGGAGTCAGCCGAGGCATGTCCAGGCATGTACACAGTGGAATACAAACAGGAATACAAACAGTGGTTTACCACAAGGGGCAAATTTAACAACAAGGTTGCGAACAGTTTGGTTCAGCCTCAGACAGATGCTAGGGAGGGGGATGGAGTCGGTGGCTAGGGAACAGAGTTTGTGATGGGGTCCGAAGACAGTGGCTTCAGTCTTCCTAATACTTAATTGGAGAAAATTTCTGCTCATCCATGTTGGACAAGCAGTGTGTCAATTTAGAGACCGTGGAGGGGGTTGAGAGAAGTTGTGGTGAGGTAGAGCTGGGTGTTGTCAGTGTACATGTGGAAACTGATGCCTTGTTTTCAGATGTTGTCGCCAAGGGGCAGCATATAGATGAGAAATAGGAGGGGGCCGAGGATAGATCCTTGGGGGATCTCAGGAGGTAACAATGCGGGAGGGGGAAGAGAAGTAATTGCAGGTGATTTTCTGGCTATGATTAGATAGGAACAGCAACTCATCTTCCGACTAGGCACTTTGCAGCCTTCCGGACTCAATATAGAGTTCAACAGTTTCAGATCATAACCTCGGCCCCTATTACTTTTTTACTTATAATTTTTTCCACCCCTTTGTTTTGGGTCTGCCTTTCTCCCCACCCCCTTTCCTTTTGTTTCTCTCTCTTACCTGCCAGTACACTTCACACCTAATCTCAGCTGCCTTTTGTCTCCACGGGCCTATTACCATCTCGTCTGGCTTCGAATACCTTTTATTGTCTCTCTTGTTCGATCGCAGCCTTGCCTTCGATCTATTTTATTTTCTTTCCAGTTTTGAAGAAGGGTTTCGACCCGAAACGTCAACTCAAATTTCTCTCCACAGATGTTGCCTGACCTGCTGAGTTTTTCCAGCATTTTCTGTTGTTATTTTAGATAAGAATGGAGCCAGGCGAGTGCAGTCCCACCCAGCTGGACAATAGTGGAGAGGCGATGGAGGAGGATGGAGGAGGATGGAGTGGTCAAACGTGTCAAAGGCTGCAGACAGGTCGAGAAGGACGAGGAGGGATAGTTTATCTTTGTCACAGTCACAAAGGATGTCATTTGTGACTTTGCGGAGAGCCGTTTCAGTACTGCCTTTCTCAAGGGTAATTAGGGATGGGCAATAATTGCTGGCCTCGTCAGCGACGCCCACATCCCATAAATGAAAAAAAAACATGACGGGCAGAAACCGGATTGGAGGGATTCAAAGATGGAGTTGCGGGGAAGATGGGTGCGGATTTTGGAGATGACAACATGTTCAAGGACTTGAGAGGAAAGGGAGGTTGGAGATGGGGCGGTAGTTTGCAAGGACGGAGGGGTCAAGGGTTGGTTTTTTTGAGAGGGGTGTTGACGGCCGATTTGAAGGAGCAGGGGACAGTAGCTGAGAAGAGCGAACTGTTAACAATGTCAGCTAACATGGGACCCAGAAAAGGAAGTTGGGTGGTCAGCAGTTTGGTGGGAATAGGGTTGAGGGAGCAGGAAGTGGGTCTCATGGACAAGATGAGCGCGGAGAGGTCATGAGGGGAGATCGGAGAGAAACTGAAGATGGATGCGAATTTAGGGCTAGGGCAGGGTAAACCTTAGAGGAAGTTTGGCCTGGTGGACTGGAGGAAGGAAGTGGCAGAGACAGCTGATCAGATGGTCTCAATCTTAGAGACAAAGAAATCCATGAGCTCCTCGCATTTGTTGTTGGAGGTGAGTGTGGAGGAGACAAGGGAGAGGGCTTTAAGATCGGAATAGATGGTTATGCTGAGAGTTAGATGAAGATGGGTGGGAGGTGGCTCATGTGGAGCATAAACACCAGCACAGACGAGTTGGCCTATTTCTGTGCTGTAAATTCTATGTAATACTCGAGATCCAAAACCTCTGAAGTCAATCCTTTCTCTTCCCCTCCCACAACTGTTTCAACTATCTCTCTGAATTTCATTTACTGGATCAATAATTCTAGCTGCTCCTTATGCATTCATACTTAGATTTTAAAGTATGCTTTTGGAGGGTCTGTAGACTTTCTCATCACCAGTCCCACCTGCTTACACTTGAATCCATCCACCAATTAGCTGAAGGAATGATTTGAAGAGGTGACTAAAGTAGTGGACAGGGGACTGTCTCTGGATGTTATTGATATGGGCTTCCAGAAGGCATTCGATAAAAGTCCCACATAAGAGATTGTTATCTAAGGTAGAAGCCCATGGAATAGAGAGCATATTATTGACCTGGTTAGGAAATTGGCTGAGCAGCAGGAGACCAAGAGTAGGGATAATGGGCAGATACTCAAATAGATAGGATGTGACTAGTGGTGTCCCACAAGGATCTGTATTGGGGCCTCAACTATTCACAATATTTATTAATGACTTAGATGATGGGATAGAAAGTCATATATCCAAATCTACTGATGACACAAAGATGGGCAGCATTGTAAACAGTGTAGATGAAAGCATAAAATTACAAAGGAATATTGACAGATTAAATGAATGGGCAAAACTGTGGCAAATGGATTTCAATGTAAGCAAATGTGGGGTCATCCACTTTGGACCTAAAAAGGATAGAACAGGGTACTTTCTAAATGGTGAAAAGCTAAAACAGTGGAGGTCCAAAGAAAGTTGGGGATCCAGGTACATAGATCATTCAAATGTCATGAACAGGTACAGAAAATAATCAGAAAGGCTAACGGAATGCTAGACTTTATATCTAGAGGACTAGAGTACAAGGGGGTAGAAGTTATGCTGCAGCTATACAAAAACCTGGTCAGACCACACCTGGAGTATTGAGAGCAGTTCTGGGCACCACACCTTAGGAATGATATATTTGCCTTGGAGGAAGTGCAGCGTAGGTTTACCAGAACGCTACCCGGTCATCAAGAGGAGAGATTACACAAATTAGGGTTGTATTCCCTAGAATTTAGGTGGTTAAGGGGTGAGCTGATCGAAGTTTTCATGATATTAAGGGGAACAGATAGGGCAGATTTGAGAGAGAAACTATTTCCGCTGGTTGGGGATTAGAGCGCATAGTCCAAAAATTAGAGCCAGACCTTTCAGGAGTGAAATTAGGAAACACTTCTATACACAAAGGGTGGTAGAATTTTGGAATGCTCTTCCGCAAACAGCAATTGATGCTAGATCAATTGTTAAAGTTAAATCTGAGATCGATAACTTTTTGTTAACCAAAGGTGTTAAAGGATATGTGCCAAAGGCGGATATATGGAGTTAGGTCGCAGATCAGCCATGATCTCATTGAATGGCGGAACAGGCCCGAGGGGCTGAATGGCCTACTCGTGTTCCTATGGCTGAAACATGCCACTCGTTCCATATGATCTGCATGTTCTGGACACTCCCAAACCATCAATTCAAGTGTGCATTCACCTTCTCTCCCATATTCTCAAACTGTGACAATCCCACTTCATAAATGGTTGGCAGCCACAGCAATGATGGAAACAAGCCTAGCAGATAGCACCACACTCTGGCCCCAAAATTCCATGGCGCTTTCAACATTTCTGCAGCCTAAGGTTGGGGCAACTCACTTTACTGGTCAGCAAATTGGAGTGGAAGCCCTTTACACTGGTTTTCCACTCCAAAACAAAACGCCCACATTTCCAAATGCGGTTTCGCCCTGTAATGAAATCTGTTTGTCTTGATCCTGTATTCGTTTTGCACTCATGTATATTACCCTCCCCCACTGTGTATAGTTTCACTTCCTCTTTCCCGACTAACCTGGGAGGTTCCAGGTCTTGGCTCTTGGCTCCGCCCCTGACTTCTCTTACATAAAGATCCCAGGATCTGTATGACTCATTCCTGTGAACCAGTCGGCGTGTTGAGATGTTAGCTCTGATCTTAAGTGATTAAAAGCCAACTTGTTTAAGTCTATAACTTCTAGTTTTGTGGTTATTGAAGGCCCATCAGGCCCTTACCATGATCTACTCGCTAAGTCCTCATGAACCTAATTTGAATATATTATAAAGAGAGCCAGTGGTACTGGAGCCCTAAATGTTCTGTAGTTACATTCACAATGCACTAGGGGCAAGTTAGAATGAGAAATATAGATGCAGCTATTGCCAGGATAAGCTGAGACTAGTGAAAACAAAGAGTTTTTGATTTAAACATTGGTGGAAGTTTGAGTACAGATTACTGGAGCTGGGAGTGATTTTTTTGCATTGAGCAAAGACTGCCTTGAACTTGGTTTGGACTGCCTGTGTGAGTGTAAGACCATCAGGAGATTTTGACCCCACTCCCACCAACCAGGAGGGCTTCTTCGGAGCCAGTATGGCACTCTCAATAGGCATACCTTTGTTTGCCATTATCTTGATGCAAACAAGAGTGAGGCAGCATTTAAAGAAAGATATTAATACCCCTCCCCTCCAAAGAATAAACAGGCAGCACAGGTTCTATGATGACCTTTGTGCAGATGTGTATTAGAAAAGTGTACTTTACCAAAGAGGCAATGGGGGAAGCTATGCCAGCTACTCCATGACGACCTGCAGCCACGGTGATTTGCTCACACTGCTCTGTCTGTGGCTATGAAAATGGTGACTTCCCTCAACTTTAATGGCACTAGGGGTAATTTTAAGGCAGCTATAGGGGATAATATCTCTACTGTCACCCAGGGGAACATATTGGCATGTGTTTGTCAGGTGACTGATATACTTTCCTGAAAAGCTGGGAATTCAGTCAGTGTGGCATCACAGCAAGGAACAGAAGTTAGGGCCAAGCTAACAGTAGAGCTGTCCAGTTTTTAATGCGATTTCTGGCTCTCTCAAGACCCAGGGATTGCACCCACGGTGCTTTCCAAGCTCCTATAGTTAACCCCCTCAACTTCCCTAAAAGAAGGGGCTTCCATTCCCTGAATGTACAGATGGTGTATGATATTATGCAAAGGATCCTGTGTGTCAACGTGAGATTTATGAAATTGCCATGATGCATTCATCCTTTGGAATTCAGCCTTTCCTGACTTCAAGGGAATAAAAATTATGACAACTAACTACTTATGGGTGGCAAGGCTTGCACCCTGCTCTCAAATATAGTGACCCCACTAAGTTTTACAAATAGTGGCAGAGGAATATTACAGCGAGGCATATACTTCTATTAACGTGATCATCAAAAGGACCATTGGGTCTTAAAGGAACACTTTTGCTGCCTTGACAGGCTGCACAGTATGCTCTAGTTAATGTGTCCTGCATACACTTGTGTATACTGTGCCTGGCACAACTTTGCCATCAAAAAAGGTCTGGATTTGACATTGCTGGGGAGACAGAACTACATAGAAGTTACAACATAGAAATAGGCCATTTGTACTGGCATTTATCCTCCATGTGAGCAAATAGACCTAATCATATTTACCCACCTTGTTCCCTTGACCCCTTTTCCTTCATCCATCTATCCAGTCTAATCCTGAACGTTGATATTGTGGTTTTCATTCAGTTACTGCTGCTGCTCTACATTAGACATGTTGGTGAATTGCTGCACAGCTGCTTCACCCTATCCACTTCTTTCATGGTGCATTCCAACTCCCCTGCTTCCTTTGAATGTTCACCCACACACAATACAAGTTTGCTAACGTGGTTCTTTATTTGTGAGTTTCCCCATTAGCCTCCGTTAATTCAGAAACATGCCTTGATCCACCCAGCCTGTTTGGTAGCTAATGTCTCCAGGGCTCCTGGAGCTAAAGCAGGCACAGCATCACCCTGTTACTTTTAGAATGAAGTATAAATGTTCACTTTATGTTAGACTTTAAGAGTTCAAACTAATTTTCAGTACTTACTCGGCTGCCTCTGCCACAACATCATAATCAACGAGGATCAACTCAAATCAAGTAAACTGCTGGAATAAAAACCATCTGCAGTTCATTTACTATAAACCTCCTCCCTAACCCATGTTAATTCATAAAATTCAAACTGAGTTAAGGATACCATGGAAACCTATTTTGGAGCAGTATAAAATCCAGGTCTGGAAGTAAACTACTATAATGTTTTTAAGTCATACAGTCTTCACAGTTCGGCAAAACCTTTTTTTTTGATTAAGCAGGGAGAATAGTGCAGCAGGTCCAAATGAGAGATACATTTCAAAGCAATTTACAGCACATCTTTGTCATTAAATAAAAAAAGGTTTGTCAAATACTTTTTCATTTAGATAACATCACTTAAAAGCAAAATACTATTCCTGTTACCTCACTAGAGATACCATTTTGCATGTGGCTTTATTATTAATATACAGTGAGATGCATACATCCAGAAGGTAGGGTAGAGGGAGCAAGGGCCAACTGGATTCCAAAATTGTAGATGTAAAAATAAAAACACCCTGAAAAGGAATGAAGACACACGAAAACATTTTAGAATAAAAGCCCTTAGCTGTTACACAAATTGCATACTAAAAAAGTTGTGCATGCTTTCCAAAATCCAAAACTTACTTCATTCTGCTCTTCACCACATCCCCAGAACTGCACAAAAGCCAGCTAAGGATATATTATGAATCAAGTGCTCAGTACAGGAAAGTTTTTTTTATCCGGGACCGACGTGGTGCCGGTTCATCAAAAATTCCAGATAACCGAAAGCTATAGTAAAAGATACGGAGCGGAGAGCTCCGTATAAAGCAACAAACCCTGTTGCTTAGCAACAGGTTCAGAACAATGGCCACAAGTTCCAAGCGGCTCTGTAGCTTAGCAACAGCTGCAGCCACACCCTTGCACAGCAACAGATCGAGGAAAGCAAGTAATAAAACTTACCTGAACCTACTCCTGAATTTTGCCGGTTAACCGAGATTTCCGCTTATTTAGGTGCCGGTAAATCGAAATTTTCCTGTACCACAATACAGAGTTAAGCAACAGATTAATGAACATTCTTTGCACTTTATGTCTGTGTTGATCTGTTGGTTTTCCTTAGAAGAACCAAGAGGAAAATAGAATGTCAATGCTGGCAAAAATGTGTTAAATTAGTTCTTTATACCACCATATTGGAAATGGAGGCTCTGCTTAGATTCCTTTACATATTTGTCAAAGGAGTAAACAATTGGTAGTTTATTCACAAATTCCCTTTATTAGTTTATTATGCCCATACATTTGGAATTTTTCAAGGCACTGTGCACACAGCACACAATATTCCCACGTCCCAGATGGACAGAAGGCTGATGACCTCATAGACCCCCAAGGGCTGCCATTTAAAAATCTATGTGCTGATTGTTTTGATGAAGTGACAGTACCACCAGTCTCAAAATCCTAGTTATTGTAGTTTACATATAAAGCAAACCTAATAAAATGGATATGCGATTGTACGAGACAGAGTTTTGTGGCCACTAACTGCTCCATTTCTCTTCCACCAGAAAATACATCCCAAATCTGAAAAAAAGTGAGCATCTACAATCACCACAGTTCATCATTTTCATGCCTTTCAAGCAGCTAGATTTCAAGACAAATTCTATTCCTTACTTTACCAATTGATGCGGACCAGTGAGGTAAAAAGAACACCATATAGATTGTGTGCAGATTTCTCCTGCCGTTTCTCTTCTGCTCATGGTGTTCTTACAAGTGTATCAGTAACTCGGTTGCTTGACTTGTGACTGGCATCTGAATGATTTGCTCCATAGGACTATGGCAAGGATCAGTGGTATGAACTTGTGCACCTTGCAGCTTTTGCTGTTGAGGCTAGTATTTCAGCCTCTCATGGTGATATTTTTAAGACAATCCTTGGAAATGATATCAGTACAATACAAAGTCACACCTGAAATAAAAAGAGAGAAATTATTTTAATCAGTGATAGGAAACCAGCAGTTTACACCAGTTTCAAAATCAAGACAACATAAACTTTGGATATTTGCAAGTTCTTAAAACTTACTGAAATTTGTTCCCAGAGAATAAAATTACATATGGCTCACTTATGGGAAGAGTGTAATGTGACACTTTTTTAAATCTTAAAATGGAGAGCTAAACAATTAAATAACATTTTTGTAGGTCAACTAAATTTTATGAAAATTAACATTAATATAAGACTCTATTGGGATAAAAAAGACTAAAATGAAAACATTGGTCAAAAAGTCCACAATGTTTGAAACAGATGTTGAAAATTAAAATTGAAGAATAAGGGCTTGGTCAAGTAGCAGCTTAGTAATTCTCAACATTTCACGTGGCCTTGTGAGCTGTGAAACCATTACTCAAACACATTTTGAAAATAAGACAAGCAAAAATGTAAAGTCAGAACTACCTTGACATCACCCATCTCCGCCAGATTAAAACTAAAATTTGGGACTAAAAATCTAAGTTAAATTCTGAGACTAAAGCAACAGTGATGACAATTTAACGGCAGCATGGAAATGCTTAAGCAGAAAACAGGAAATGGAGGTCACATCACAGGAGGGTGCCATTCAAGAAGGGACATGCATCTGTAAACCTTACATTTGGGATTTGCTCTCTTTACATTGCACAAAGAACAATTGAAAAATTAAGAATCCATAATAGTTTACCTTAAAATGTGAAGTGCTGTTTTTCTTCAATTCTTCAGATTTCACAAAGCTCAGTAGGATAGCCACTGTGAAAAAGTGTAACTCTATACTAATTCTGTCTGTGAAAGTCTGTGTACTTAGTGAGAGCATTTCAGATAGCAGATGTTTACAGTGACAACATTTTACTACTTTTAACTTGAGCCAAAAGAATGATTCACAGAACACAGCTCCACACAAAGCTACTCGTGTCCCTTTGTTTGAAATGCAGCTTCAGGACTGAATATTTAATTTTTCTCAAAGAAAAATGTCTTTGTCATTGCACCTAAAATACAATGGCCAAATGATTTCACAGGTGTATGTTCCAAGACAGTGGCAATTTCTTGTCCATTGCTGAAAAGCTTTGAGTTATATTTGGACATTTTCAAAATGGAGCTATTTTGACTAAACTCTGTGTTCCATGTTTTAAAAAAAACATTACTCCAAAAATACAACTTTTCTAAAAACTTATTTCTGGCATGTCACCATACATGTGCATTTAAGTTCCAGCAAATCCTCAATAATTTTAATACTGCATCTGAACATACCTTGTGCACAAACAAAATAATTTTTCTAAAACTACTTGTTTAACGAGCCTTATTGGCTGTCCTATCAGGAACTGGGTGGGCACTGTCTAAGCTCATTTCACATTGGGCCTTCATAGAGAGAGGAGAAATTTATTCCATCAGTCTGGGCTGGATTTAAACTCAGTTTCCAGAAGTGAAAAGACACTCAGCACATACCACGTCTCACAAATTGGGCAAATACTTGTTTGCAATTCTGTTGCACAATTTTTGCTCAAATCCTAGCCAGCACTGAATTTTCATTTGCAATGGAGTACCGAGGTGCAGGGTATCAATTACCACTCGGAACCCATATGCAATGAAAAGCAGTCCAAGAGATCTCATTGACCATGCGTACATTAACTGTTAATGCACTTACCTTTTATATGATGTGATCTCTGCCCCAGCAAAGAACCAGTCCAGTTCCCTCTTGAAGGCGTGCACAAGCCAGTAACACATTCCAGAGGCTCACTACTTTCTGGGAAAAGACGAACTGCCTAACATCTAGTTTATTCCAACTGTTGCGTGTTTAAATGCATGTCCCCTGTTCCTCCCCAAGCTGTCACATTAAAATAATCCATCAATATTCATGCAATCCAGCCTTTTCGTTATTTTATATAGCTCAATCAGCTTGCCTTTAAGTCTACGCTGTTCTGAAGTAAATAGACCCAGCTCTTTAAGACTATCGGAGTAACTAAATCAAGAACAGTGTAGGATTCTAACAAAATGTAGTTAAACCTAATGTTTCCCAAGAATAAAGTTATGCAAGTAGATTCCTATGAAGCACACAAACCGTGTTCTCCATAGCTTAAAGATACTTTCCATTGTTAAAAAAAATCTGATTTCAAACCATTGGAAATTTCGTGACTATTTTCAATCAGAATTAATAGCTATGTTTGGCCACTTAGATGTGGAAAATTGTTTAGTAATCTGTATTTATGTGTTTTAATGTAATCATGCAGTTGTTTACAGGAGGATATGGAAGGGATAGTGTGATCAGGATTCAATTTGTCAATATACACAATAACCTTTATTCTATATCACACAACCATAAATAGAAATTAGTTATCAAATCTGTTTATCTCAGAATTTTATATTAAAATACTTCAAATATATCATTGGGTAGTAAGGTCTTGAAGTAGAATTTTGATAAAAGTTTGCAAGTAGCACTAGAATGCCTAAAAGCCTGCCTGGTGATTTTACGATCAACCAGTTTTTCCAATAATTGATGAAGTCAGCTTGTCAACATTAGGCTCATTCACGTAGCTAAGATTTGTACCCAGAACACACTGCTTCATCAAAAAAGTTTGAAAAATGTCTAATTTCTTATTAACCCACAATAGAACAGCAGTAATGAATACATCCCACGTGTATGAGGCATTAAACCATATTAAATGTCAAGGTCATAAGTCACCAGCATTGGAAATTTAAAAAGCATTTAGTGGCTGGTTCACTTCATAAAACTACTTTTTGCAAATATTCACCGTCTTTTGACAGGATACACAAAACAATTGTTCAACTACTTTTCTTTATTGCATTTTACCATTAGGATCTTACAAGTCAAAAAGGTACATGGCATTTGTGACTGCTCACGTTATTAATGACATCCCACTAAATTACCATACAAATGAGATCCTTAGTGTACATTCCTGTTTACAAATATTATAACCATTTTTGGCATTATTTAAAAAAAGTCAAATAAACCCAAGAAACAAATGAGCTTCTACCTGAACCAGCACCAGTCTAAAACACTTTATAACAGTGGCACATGGAACTGCTTTCACACTTCCACTTTGGAAAGGAAAAGCAAAATGGGCGTATCAAAGTCTGTCAGGAAGGACAGGGTACATGTATACAAACATACACACACGCACACCAAACAGACCTAAGCTTTTATAGTGTTCTCACTCTTTACAGGACCAATCAGAACACTTATTTCCCCTAGCCAATAGTTTAAACTGCACAGTGTCCAAACAGTTTTAAAACAAAACATCAGATCCTGAATCACAAAACTTACTAGAGCGAGCCCTATTCATAAACACAAACCTGTTTGCAGGCACTTTGGTTAAGGGATCAAGTCACTGTACAGTGAAAAGAAAGGCTCTTCATCAGTTGCTACCAAATTAATGCCTTATGATTTGGCTAGAAAATTTGAATAATTTGTTACAGTACTTGAATATATATAATGTCTGAAACCTCTTCCCAAATATGTCCAAATATAAATAGGCTGTAGAGTTCGATTGTCTTGAATTATTCACACTGTCCTTTTTACAATAGCAATTTTCAGACTGCAGTTGTGAGTTATAGTTAGATACGAGGTTATGAATGTCATTTTCTATTCAAGTTTCAAGCACACACATTTTTCTTTTCTTCTTTTAAACAAAATTCTACACTTTTCCCCACAACCCCCCCCCCCACAAACCAATATAACTGACAAGAACCACTTCAATTATATTTTGTGTCTGGTTATGGTCCTGCTGTAGAGCTGCCAGCAGCAAGAAAAAGGTTCAACATTTCATTGTCCCTTACTATCATCCCCATTAATTATGGAATGTTTTTATAAAAGCAAAGGAAATCTGGATATCACCAAGGTACTATAAACATATTCCCATGATCATACTCGTTTTCAGTCAGAAAATAGTTTGAGTAAACAGTGTTTAAAATAAAACATTTCCCAACTAAGAATTGTTTTTAAAAAATGATCAAGGGAAATTACTCAATTCCTTGGAACCAGCTCAAAAGCCACAGATGTTTGAGGGTCTTCAGCAATACACACTTTAAATGTTCCTTTTATGCTCCACTTATTTAAGTCTATACGGTCTTCCCAGCATGCTTCAGCCACTTCAGATTCAAATCCAAGTAATCGTCAGCTCCATAAATCTCTTAATTGCATCAGCACCATCTTTAATCCATTAGGTCGCTTAATTTTTCCATTCAGTTCGGATGCAATGCTTATGCAGTGGAACATTTGTGGAAGGGTATATTTTTATTATGAAATCATGAAAACCGAGTTCTACTCATCAGTTGTGTGAATCCTAGGAATGCTTCAGTGTTTTCTGTGCTTCAGCACCACATAAACAAACTTCTCTTATATTAACAGTGGTGCATGCAAAACCCAGCTACAAAGAGGAAAAGGAGCCCGCTATGAAGAGCAGCAGCCATTAATAGGGCCAATAGGCAGTATAATCGGTCAGTATAATCACAACAGGACAGTAACGCGTAAGCCGGCTGCTACACAGCCATAATTCTGCACTACAGGCGATGGCTTAATAGTTGAGCTTCATGACTGGTCGTTCTCGGCTACCATCCGTCACTTGGCTGGTGCCACGCTTCCGGTTGCGCTTTAGCTTGAAATCTTTATCAAAAACTTCTCCTGAACGTAGAGCTGAAACGAGGTCATCAAATTCTCCACCCTCCTCACTACCTTCTTTTGCCTTTTTTGCTTTGCGCTCTCTTTCTCGTTGTTCTTTAAGCTAAAAAAAAGAAAAAGAACTTGTGAAAGCAGCCAATTGTTTCAACTGGAGATAAAAGACCATATTTTATATATTATACACACACATAGTACAGATTGCAGAATTTACTGCTAACTCACAGCCTCACTAAAAGAAAACAAAAAAAAAGGCTAAAAAAAAGGTTTCAAAAAACTATCACTTTGCCTCCACAATCACTCTATATAGAAATGGAGGAGGAGCAGAAGACTTCATGTTATGTATTAAAGTGTCCTAGGAGATCCGATGAGCAAACCTGCTTTGTTTAATGATAGTTATATTTTAGCTCCTGTATGAACAAATATCCAATCAAGGACAATGTAATATCCACATTGTCAGTAAAAGATCTTTTCAATTAGCCATTATGTATCCTATTGTTAAAAAAAATACTATTGATACAACACATCAGAATGACAAAGCAACATCACAAATTTTTGTTGGGTGGTAGGAACATACCAAAAGAGACATTAAAAGATAAGTTGGGGGAATAATAAGACTGCATAAATATGACAGCCAGCAATATGAAAAATATATCCATTAACTACAACTCACTCGATGAATTAACAGAAAATGCTGGAAATACTCAGCAGGCCTGATGAAGGGTCCCAGACCTGAAACGTTAACTCTTTCTCTCTCCATGGATGCTGCCTGGCCTGCTGAGCCTTTCCAGCATTTTCTGTTGTTATTTCAGATTTCCAGCATCCGCAGTATTTTGCTATCACTCAATGAATGACCTGATTGACTTTACTTGTTACTAGTGTATCTCTTACATCATGCCTACATTTATAACCTATCAAAGGTGATGGCTTATGTCAATTTTAAAGTTAGAACACGGTGGGCTGGATTGATACTGGAGGCGGGACTACAACTTTTGGGGTTGTAGTTCCGCCTCCATCGAGTTGTGGCCAACCCACGCGATTTTCACTTGATTGACCTTGTTGAGCCCGCCCAGCGGGCTCAGCAGGCCAATTAAGGACCACCCGGCAACAGGTGACATCACAGATTGACATTTCATCTGTCAAGAGCTTTTGACAGATAAAATATCAGCATTTGACAGCTATTTGAAGCTGTCAAACACTGACAATCTGTACACTAAGTTAATTCCTTCCTCTCAGGCTGATTTAAGAGATCTCTCCAGAACAGAAAGCAGAATGCTGCAGATTTTGACAGCTCGCAGCCATTCTGCTTTCTGTACCGGTGAGATGAGGGACTCCCGAGACCTGAAGGAAGGAAGGCTGTAAAGGTAAGTAAAACTTCTTTAAACACTCTACACACACCAAACACACTTACCTCTGCACTTATGCACCCATCACTCACCTGAACACCGGACATCTCGAACCCTCCAAGCCCTTCAGCCCGAGGGTCTGCCTCGCTAACTTGGCGTAGTTTGGAGCTGTCGGGAATCCCACACTTCAGGGATAAAAATAGGGATTAGGCTAAAAACTGCCTGTTAACTACCTGTTAACAGGCAGTTAATTGGCACTAATCCCCTTCCCGCCTTGGGGAGGCGGGTCCCAGCACAGGTCGGTTATCCGCCTCCTTTGAAACTGGCATGGAGGCGGGATGGATTCATGCCCCCCGATTTCGCGATTTTAAACTCTCACGTGCCTCCAATCCCGCCTCCACAGACCAATGAAAATCCTGCCCCTTGTCTTTATTATAAAGGATCTTTAACGTAAAAGCAAGTATGCAAACTAAAAAAACTAAATGCAACTAACCCACAGATGCCAAGCCAGTATCAGCTGTGAACAATGCAATTGAATAATTAATTTAATGTACACATCCGGGGTTCAAAATGATCCTCAGCTACAAAATCTACTTGTCCAAAATCAAGTTTCCTTGGTTACACTGGATAAGGAGGAGCTCCACACCAGATCTACAACATTCTGAACTCAGAAAAATCTGAATTGCATCAGAATTACAATAATTTGAAAATGTCTGGCTTTAAGACAACATATAACAGGAGCTTTCTTGTTTTTTTTACATCAAACTTTTCTGCAAACGTGATGCCACTTTGGAAGTACTGTACCTACTCTCCATAATGCCCTCTCTCACCATACAAATGCTTTAGGAAATAGTAGCATCAACTGGAAGGAGTAATATATATTTCTTGTAGATCTATTCATTCAATCTGTTAATGCCCATGTTGGTCTAGTAATTATGCATCCTTTTTGCTAGTATTTCAATGGATCCCATTATTATATTGGTCTAAAAGACTCTCTTATTGCTAACATCACATGTGCAAATGAATTTTAAAAAAGTAATCTGGGTAAAGAACAACCAAAACAAGGAACACTCCAGGCCATGTATGAATACAAAAATGCATCTACAAGACTGGTAGCATACAACTTGTAATTAGTTACAAGAAAAGCAAGAAATAAACATATAGGGAGAAGGATCACACACACAATGCTGTTGTGCTAGAAATCTGTAAAGGGTCCTTTGGACGTAAATATCAATTACATCCTAACCTAAGCTGAGTCAGTTCGCACTTCACAAACAATAAGCCAGGAAGGGACAACCACACTTGGGAGGAAATGACTCAAATCTTTGTGCCCAATTCTCTGTGAATGGACTATTTTCCAGCGCACTGAAGCCTGGTAACTGCTAGAACAGCACTATCTGAATGCAATGACATGGAATGAATGCAATGACATGGAATGAAGAACAAGAAATTATAGGTCAATCCATGTGGGATATCTAGATCAATTCAAAGAGACAGTTTAAAAAAAAGTATACATGGAACTTGAAATAATTGTCATTCATTCCTGCTACTACCTTCCAATTATTTCCAAATATAAAAATCAAAGGATACCTATTTATTCTGCAAACAGCTATATTTGTTCAAATTTGCTATTATTTAGCTTGCACACTAGAGTTTTCATGTTCCTATGAAATTCATATCATCTGACCTGTGCTTCCATTTTTGCCCTTCGTTCCTCCTCCTCTTTTCTCCTCCTCATGTTCTCATTTTCCTGTTTGGCCTCTGCGAAGGCTTGGAGGAACTGATCAAAAATCCCAAAGAATTCATCAGGCTGTATTTTGCCGGTTTCTTCTCCAAAGTGCTTTACGGCTTTATTAAACTGGGAGGGGAGATGGGGAAGAGAAGGGAAACAGAAATTTGTTTACAGATCAATATAAAAACAGAAAGCACATTTGTAACACCAAAGAAATAGTTTTCCAGTAGATAAAATTGCTCAAACAGTACAGTTCACTATTGTTTGTCCACTTTCAGTTGCACGTATCAGAAAATTCTCTCAACTTATGATTTTTAAAAAAAAAACGAATCTTTCCATTCCTCACATGGATTTCAGCTCAAAATATGTAACCCAAAATCTGATGCTTGGCCAAGTACTAGCTGCTAACACAGGATGCAATTACTTCTTTTTAAGATATCGATAATAAACCTCTTCCAATTGGATAAATTACAAATTTTGCGAAATAGCAATGAGATTTCTGAGACACATTTTTAGAACAAGAGATGTTTTTGAAACTCTGGAAATTCCTTCCTCATCTACATTTTTAAGTTATATTAGGATTTCATCTTCCCTTGCATCAATCCCAAACCTCATCCAATTCTACTCTGATCCTGGGTTCAATAACCTGCAGTCTCCCTGCCCCCCCTCTTCTGGGAAATGCCACTTCACAACTCATCATCTCTAGCAAGAGACTAAGTAAATCATGGCACAAATCTGCATTCTACTACAGTATTTGGCACCACTCTCTCTGTCTCCCCCATCCAAAAAGAAAAGCTGATTTACATGTCCACCATCTTCAATTGTGCTAATCCAGCAATGCTCTAGTTATACCATAGTCTTCTAATATTATACAACAGTGCCACATCATGCACAGAATTACTGGAGCAGGATCTGCACATTAACATGAATTAATATGCAATCTAGTTAGGTATTATCTGTTCCTGATTTCAGCATGTCTCTTCAACCCCCACCCACGCTCTCCCAAATCTTGTTCTGCTCCTCATCCCTATTCCCCCTTTACCAAGAGCCAATAAAAGCAGCAGTAAAAAGATTAATACACACTGTAGTGCACAACAATTTATTTTAGATCATAAAACTATAGTAAACATTTTATGAGTAAAACATTAATTTACTAAGTTGCTTTGATGTAGCTTTTATTTCCTCTCATCATACAGTTTCACTATTAATACCATCTGTACACATTTCTTTATAGGTCTGAGGGAAACGTATTCATTTTATTAAGCACAGAAGCTAGGCATGTAGCTTAGCATTCAAATAAAGGATGTATAACCACAGAAATTCCTAAGATCATCAGGTGGTCAAAAATATTCATTACAGAGCTAATTTCTACATGGCCGATGTTAGGCACATTTGTGTTCAGATATTAAATAATGACAACAGGGCCCCACTCAAAGACAAAAGATTTTCACTTCCCAAGATGAGTCATGGATGCAAACAGGCAGACCAAAATTTATAGGGAAGATTACAACACAATTAAATATTTAAAATAAACCATATTAAAAAGTTGATTGCCAATGAATTTCTAACAAAATTCGTGTTTGACAGCAGGGACTGATAAAAATGTTATTTTCCAATTGGAATAAAATTAATGTTCAGGACTCAAACAGTGCAACAATAAAAGGCTAACTTTTTGAATCTGTTCTTTTCCCATAGATTCTTAAATAAAATAGGTCATTTTTCAATTAATATTCTATAAGCACTTGACTTTTGCAGTTCTGCCACAGATCTTGACTTGATGTAACCATTTTTTTCTCCTGTGTAAGCGGTCTAGAAACAGCAGTCTTAATTGTGCTAGTACAGAAGCTGAAAATGGCAAATCATTTTATTTATACTGACTCTGCCAGCAAATATCTGGCTCTGGTTGTGTAGTTCTAAAACCAGGTAACTAGTGGCAGTACGATGTTGTTCCACGTTAGAACATCATCATGTGGCACCAGAGTGGAAGGAAGTACGTCTGACTCCCCGACTCCATAGTTTTCAATCTCAGTCATCCTGCATGGGGAGTTGCTGAGCAGTGACCAGCCTACTCCCTGTTGGGAGATAGTGAATCTCCATCTACAACTGTGCCACGGCAGTATTACCAGCAGTCCAAGAGCAGGATGCACACTCACGCAGCAAGTCCATGGCATGGAGAGACTGAAAGGTATAAGGAAAGAAAACTAGAAAAAATGGGGTTCATGTCCACAGGGGGCACAAGTCCCATAAAACTTCAAATGTACTGGGTTGATACAGTAAAGGGATACAAGATTCTAAAAATACTTAAAACTTTGTATGTTAATTTACCAGATCTTTAGCTTCCAACAGAAGATCCTCCACATCAGAGAAGCTAAAACTTGCAACAGTGATAAACTGACTCACTACAGAAGCAAACTTGTCACCGGACTGTGCAGGTTGTGACTTCTGATATTCCAACTCCTATGAAAAAAAAAACAGAAAGTGATCTACTTTTCTAATAACTCAGTTTAAAAAAAACATTGTTTAAATATTTTCCCCTCTTCACAGATCTTGACAGTTTATAGCACTGACAAGTGATTACAAAACTCCTTCAATATTGATACTCGGGGCAGAGGGGTGGGGGGAAGAACAGAAGTGCTTGCGGTAGTCTGACTAGCAGCAGCCATGTTTTTCATCAGCTCTTTTCTAGCTTCTGCTGATGAAACTGTATCACATTACAAAGAGTCATTTTACCAAAACAATTAAATGACAATTGTTAGCTAACCACTTTAAAAGGCTGCGTAGTATAAATACAGTACTAGAGTATTTCCCCTTTCCAACTTCATTTGTGCTTTCCTCCCACTTTTCTTTAAAGCACGAAAGATGAAAGACAAACAGGAATCGTGCAAGATCACAGCAAAGTGTGTTACTAAGCCAACAATAAAAAGCCACCCTTTTTGAATAGTGTACACTTATTTCCATCTGTGATGCATAGGCATAATTGTCAGCACAAATAACATGGCACTTATTAAAATAACTTAAAAGTCAGCCTTTACTTTTTAAAATACCATAATTTGAATTCCAAATCCAAATCATAAAGGGGAGAAATGTTGTATTCTGACCAAGAAATCAGATATGTAATGTTATTTCAGGCCTCACTAAAAATAACATTCATAAAGATTTCATAGTTAACGAAATGCAAAATAATTCTAACTTCAGAAATAATGCTATTAACTAGTTTATCGTATTACAATTCATAATATTCTAAAAGGTAGTCCAAGGATGCAGAGAAGGACAAGCCACTAAAAAATCCTACAAAGTTGATCTTGTGCATCTAGCTTCCCCCTTTTTAAATGCCTGTAACAATAGAATTACACAGGAAAGCTAAATAAAAACACAAAGTAACCAGCAAATCAGAGCTGGCCAATGTGTTTCCTGTGACTGAAATGCAGATCACGTACAATGCACGACTCCTGGTCACCTCCAAGTGTCAGCACAACATCGCACTATCAGTAGAAATATTTTGTACAAATGTGCAAACGCTGAATTAACTGTAACAAGCTTATTAAAAGTTACATTTGACACAGAGAAATCGGGGTGCTCTGGTGCAAATACAAGTGCACAATATGGAAAGGAAAAGGCACACATGTAGTGGAGGAAGGAAATACGTCTGATGTGAAGGGAAATGGGATAACACTAATGACCGTCAAGGCTTCCCACCCTGGCTTCCTTTGAATATATAATAAAGAAAACAATCTAACAAGGACTATAACAATGAAAAAAAGTACAGGGAATACTTACATTCTCCACAGCCTTCAGACCACTTCTCAAGCTATTGAATTCTTTTTCCAGCTCAATCAAACTACAAAAAAAAAATCACACATCTCTGATAAATGAACATGATACAGAGAACAACTTTCCAATCATTAACACTAAATCCCATTTTAAACTTTAAAAAAAAATTAAATCCCACTTCTCCAAGATTAGAGATTGATTTTTTGACATTTTAGAACATCAGGTTGTTTTATGGGGAGGGGGGGGGGGGGGGAGAATGACATCATCATCAATGTTACATCTAAAAGCCAAGCAGTTAAATTATAATTTCCAAGATCTGTTTATTTTCTGGTGCATTTCTAGAATGATTATTCAATTAAACATAATCAGTGAATGCTGAGATCATCATCATCTAGGTCACTCAGCCAGACTGGCAAGGAGTGGAAATCAGCTCTGAAATAGTTAAGAACTCACAATGCTTCAGCAATCCAGTCATTTGAGCTGTAGTTTAATTCAGCTTTTATGAAGTTAGACAAAGTTATTTGCTCCAAAAGACACACATTCTTTATCCCAACCCAACTCCACCCTACCCCGCCAGTGTTACCAGTGCTTATGACTGGCTCATCATCATGCGCAATCTCATCACTGACAAATCCCACTTTTTAGAGTCAGTGTCAAGTACCAATGCCTGATTTGCAACAACACTCAACAAGCTTGGCACCATCCAGGACAGAGCAGTCTGCTTGGTCGGCAGCCCATCCACCACCTTAAGCATTTACTCACTCCACCACTGGTTCATTGTAGCTGCAGTATGTACTATTTACAGGCTGCACTGCTGCAACTCACCAAGGCTTCTTCGGCAGCACCTCCCAAACCTACGACCTCCACCACCTAGAAAGACAAAATTCTGGAACTCCGTATCTAACAGCTCTGTGGGAGCACCTTCACCACGCAGATTGCAGTGGTTCAAAAAGGGGGCTCACCAGCACCTTCTCAAGGGCAACTAGAGATGGTCAATAAATGCTGGTCTTGCTAGAGATGCCCATAACACAAGAATGAATAAAAATAAAGGCACTGCATGTAGCCTGTCTCCTCCTTCAACCCAGGATGACTTGCTTCCACACTAAAAATGAGTTCTCCGGTGACTGATTAGTCCAATGCGGGACCTACAGTCTCTGTCACAGGTGGGGCAGACGGTGGTTGAAGGGGTGGGTGGGGTGCTTGGGTTAACGTGCACTCCTTGCACTGGGCTTCCGCTTGCTCCCGGCGAAGAGACTCGAGGTGTTCGGCGCCTTCCCGGATGCTTCTCCTCCACTTTGTATGGTCTTAGGCCAAGGATTCCCAGGTGTCGGTGGGTTGTTACACTTTTTCAAGGAGGCTTTGAGGGTGTCCTTGAAGCGTTTCCTCTGCCCACCTGGGGCTCTCTTGCCGTGCCGGAGCTCCGAGTAGAGCGCTTGTTTTGGGAGTCTCGTATCGGGCATGCGGACAATGTGACCGTCCATCGGAGCTGATCGAGCATGGTCAAAGCTTCGATGCTGGGGATGTTGGTCTGAGCAAGAACACTGACGTTGGTGCGCCTAGCCTGCCAATGGATTTGCAGGATCTTGCCGAGGCAGCGTTGGTGGTACCTCTCCAGTGCTTTGAGGTGCCTGCTGTACATGGTCCATGTCTCTGAGGCATACAGCAGGGCGGGTATCACTGCTGCTCTGTAGACCATGAGCTTAGTGCCGGGTTTGAGGTCCTGGTCTTCAAACACTCTCTTCCCCATCATAGCCTGTAATGCTTCAACAAGAGGGAAATTGGCATGAGGATTGGATGTCAAGGGTAGAGAAGGGCTGCTGGTACTTTTTCAGTTGCATGAAACAAGAGACATTTCATTCCTACAGATGCATGTTGTCTGAGATGACAACGTAGAACAGAAGTGATGCTGCCCAAGCCGTGCATCTTTTATACAGCATGGAAGGGAGAATTGCAGGACTAAAAACCTGATGCTATGTTATCACTAGCACTCAAAGTGGCACAATTTTTGCCATTCTATTAACAGCTCGATACGTGAAGGACAAAAATGAAGAAATCTGTTTCTGAATCACACGCCGTACGTATAATTCACTGTTGCCCGAAAAAATTCGCAAATTAACTGAAATAAATAGGGATGGCTCAACCATCATTTGGTTAAGTGGTTTAATCTTTCAAAAGCGTGTTGCGTAAGGCTCTCATTACACTAATTATTTGCAGTCACATGTCTTGAGAACTTACTTTACTTTGGCTGCATCAGGAATGCTATGCAACTCATCATAGATGTTCACCACTTTTGGGTATTTCTTCTCCAAAATTGTAATCAAATAGTGCAAAAGGGTAATGTTCCTTGAACAAGAATAATAATGTTAATTCTTTTTACGCAAAGATACAAAGCAATAAGAATCTATGATGCAACATCAAAGAGAACCCCAAAAGAATCTGCAGTCACAAAATGGCCAAAATATCTTCCTAATTCCTCCCAATCTGGACTGAGTAAAATGTAAAAGAAACCCTAAACATAACCTTATCCCCTGCTGTGATCAACTTCCAATGTCCAAATGTTCAACAAAAAAAAAAGGTACTTCCTTCTGGTATAATCATCAACTCCTTAATTTAAAGCCAAATCTGTTCCCTCTGACATTTGACCATGCTGGAGACGCTATGCAAGATGCATATGGAGATTCTATGTGAATGACGGCTGAATTTTTAGGGAGGCATTGTCAAAGGGGTAGGGACGGCGTGAGAAGGGCAAACAACTAATCTCAGTTGGAACAGTACCAATTTGTTGAAGGTTTTCGGTGTGGTCCAATAAATCTGCATTAAAAGCACACAGTGCATACTTCTTTATAACAATTTATAAAAGCAGGAAGTTACAAAGGGACATACAGACTATGTGAATGGGCAAAACTATGGCAGATGGGAGTTCAATGTGGGGAAGTGTGAGGTCATCCATTTTATATCCAAGAGAGACAAATTGGAGTATTTTCTTAATGGAGAGAGACTAGAAGCTGTGGAGGAGAAAGGGGATTTAGGTGTCCATGAACACAAATCATTAAAAACTAGTGCACAGGTAGAAAAAGTATTCAAAAAGGCTAGTGGAATGTTGACCTTTATCTCAAGGGGGATTGGAATTCATATGTGGGGAAGTGATGCTTCAGTTCTACAGAGCCTTGGTTAGACCCCATCTGGAGTATTGCGTTCAGTTTTGGGCACTGCAGCTTAGGAAGAATATATTGGCCTTGGAGGGGGTACAGCAAAGATTTACTAGAATGGCACCAGGGCTTAAAGGGTAAATTATGAGGTCAGGTTGCATAAACTTGGTTTGTATTCATTTGAGTTCAGAAGGTCGAGTTGTGATCTAATTGACATGTTTAAAATGATAAAGGGATTTGATAGGGTGGATACAGAGAAACTATTTCTTCTGGTGAGGAAATCCAAAACAAGGGGCCACCATTTTAAAATTAGAGATAGGCCTTTTAAGAGTGAAATCCAGAAGCACTTTTTTGTTTACACAAATAGTAGAAGAAATCTGGAACACTTGCCCCCAAAAGGCTGTGCATGCTGGGTCAATTGACATTTTCAAGACCGAGATCGATAAGATTTTTGTTAGGCAAGGGTATCATAAGGGATATGAAGTAAAGGCAGGTACAGATCAGCCATGATCTAATAGAATGGCAGAACAGACTTGAAGAGTTGAAGTGGATTGTTTTACTGATTTCTGAGGTTAATGTGTAAACCCCCAACCCGGCTTTGAACACTTGGAAGACTAGCCTCTGCTAAGGTCATGTTCTTGTTCAGTTTTAATGTTAGCCTCTATAGCCAACAAGCATAATAGACTGAAGAAAAATCTTTGATTATAATCTAGGTAAGGTAACAGGGAGCAGCACTGCCTCTAAAGTTGACAAAGCAGCAATCAACAATCAACGAGCAGAGTCAGTAATATCTTACTTTTCAATACTAGACTTGGTGTCTCCAATCTTGTTGAGACTAGAGAGTTTGAAACCATAAGCATTGCCTCTTTGTCCCTTGTTCATGTAATTGCCAAAAGCTAAAACCACCTCCAGCAGCTGCTTCAGATTTTTGCTCTGCAGAACTTCCTTGGAACTCGAACGAATAGCTGGAAAATAAAAAAAACAAATCACATTGGTGAAACTAGCTCTGATAATAGTATACTAAATCCCAGCTGAGGTACAAAATATTTAAAATTAAATGGACAAACTTTACAACTTAACAAAATTAAAAAGAAACTCAAAGCATATTCTGATGCTAGCTTAAGCTTTTGCTTGAAGTGATAAAGCAATGAAATTTGTCACTTTCGATGGTTTGGCAAAAATAAAATGAAATTTGCACCAGGAACTTTGCATTAAAATAGTAAACAAAACAAACTTGCTATAAAGGAGCAACCTTCCCAGCTCCTCTGATAAACAAGACACTTCATTTGCCAGGTTTCATAATCAACCCTGGATATAATACACTCAATTCAAATAATTTTTTTTAATAACCTCTAATTCAAAGTTTCATTTGGTGGGTCCTGAAACATGACAGTAGCATTCTAGGCATGACAAAAAAGATGCAAGTACAAGCCCTTGAATTAAATTGGGCCAGATATTTTGTTAAAATTTGACTAAAATTGTAACAGTTGAATTCTGATGGAGATTTGCTCTGAAACTGCTCAATAGAAATGTTAGTGTCGCATAAATAAGGAATGCTTTTTTGCGTGGGCTGACATTTCCTGAAATCAGTGGTAGTTACATTTCTGCCAATATTTCTCAGATTATGGTATAGTACTTGCTTGCTTATTTTAAATACTATGCCCGAGTTGAATTATGTAACTTGGAATTTTCATGGTTCAGAAACATAGAAGATAGGAGCAGGAGTAGGCCATTCGGCCCCTCGAGCCTGCTCTGCCATTTAATGAGATCGTGGCTGATCATCCAAATTCAGTACCCTGTCCCTGCCTTCTCCCCATATCCCTTGATCCCTTTAGCCTTAAGAAATATATCTAACTCCTTCTTGAATATATTTAATGAATTGGCCTCTACTGCCTTCTGTGGTAGAGAATTCCACAGGTTCACCACTCTCTGGGTGAAGAAATTCCTCCTCATCTCAGTCCTAAATGGCTTACCCCTTATCCTTAGACTGTGACCCCTGGTTCTGGACTCCCCCGCCATCAGGAACATCCTTCCTGCATCTAGTCTGTCTAGTCCTGTCAGAATTTTATAAGTTTCAATGAGATCCCCTCTCATTCTTCTAAACTCTAGTGAATATAAGCCTAATCGACCCAATCTCTCCTCATAAGTTATTCCTGCCATCCCAGGTATCAGTCTGGTGAATCTTCGCTGCACTCCCTCCATAGCAAGAACATCCTTCCTCAGATAAGGGGACCAAAACTGCACACAATACTCAAGGTGTGGTCTCACCAAGGCCCTGTACAACTGCAGCAAGACATCCTTGCTCCTGTACTCGAATCCTCTCACTATGAAGGCCAACATACTATTTGCCTTCTTAACCGCCTGCTGCACCTGCATGCTTACCTTCAGCGACTGGTGCACAAGGACACCCAGGTCCCGTTGCACTTCACCTCTATTCCCAATCTATTGCCGTTCAGATAATAATCTGTCTTCCTGTTTTTGCCACTGAAATGGATAACCTCGCATTTATCCACATTATACTGCATTTGCCATGCATCTGCCCAATCACCCAACCTGTCCAAATCATACTGGAGTTTCTCTGCATCCTCCTCACAGCACACACGCCCACCCAACTTTGTGTCGTCTGCAAACTTGGAGATATTACATCTAGTTCCCTCATCTAGATCATTTATATATATTGTGAATAACTGGGGTCCCAGTACCAATCCCTGCGGTACCCCACTAGTCACTGCCTGCCACTCGGAAAAAGACCCGCTTATTCCAACTCTTTGCTTCCTGTCTGCCAACCAGTTCTCTATCCAAGACAGTATCTTACCCCCAGTCCCGCATGCTTTAACTTTGCACGCTAATCTCTTATGCGGGACCTTATCGAAAGCCTTCTGAAAGTCTAAATACAACACATCCACTGGTTCTCCCTTAGCTATTCTACCAGTTACATGCTCAAAAAATTCCAGTAGATTAGTCAAGCATGATTTACCTTTTGTAAATCCATGTTGACTTTGTCCGATCCTGTCACTGTTTTCCAAGTGCTCTGTTATTACATCTTTTATAATGGACTCTAGCATTTTCCCCACTACCGATGTCAGACTTACCGGTCTATAATTCCCCGTTTTCTCTCTACCACCTTTTTAAAAAACATTAGCTATCCTCTAATCCATGGGAACTGTTCCAGAGTCTATCGAGTTCTGGAAGATGACCAGCAATGCATCTACTATTTCTAGGGCCACTTCCTTAAGTACCCTAGGATGTAGATTATCAGGCCCTGGGGATTTGTTGGCCTTCAATCCCGTCAATTTCCCTAACACCATTTCCCTACATATACTGATTTCATTCAGTTCCTCCCTCTCATTAGACCCTATGTTCCCCAACATCTCTGGGAGGTTATTTGTGTCCTCCTTTGTGAAGACAGAACCAAAATGTGTTTTTAATTGGTCTGCCATTTCTTTGTTCCCCATTATAAATTCCCCTGATTCTGACTGCAAGGGACATACGCTTGACTTCACCAATCTTATTCTCTTCACATATCTATAGAAGCTTTTACAGTCAGTTTTTATGTTCCCTGCAAGCTTACTCTCAATCTATTTTCCCCCTCTTTTTGTCCTCCTTTGCTGAATCCTAAACTGCTCCCAATCCTCAGGTTTGCTGCTTTTTCTGGCCAAATTATATATGTCCTCTCCTTGGATCTTATGCTATCCCTAATTTTCCTTGTTAGCCACAGTTGAGTCACCTTTTTTGTTTTATTTTTATGCCAAACAGGGATGAACAAATTCTGTAGTTCATCCATGTGATCTTTGAATGTTTGCCATTGCCTATCCACCGTCACCCCTTTAAGTAACATTCCCAATCCATCCTAGCCAACTCGTGCCTCATACCATCGTAGTTTCCTTTATTTAAATTCAAGACCCTAGTCTCTGAGTCAACTATTTCACTCTCCATTTTAATGAAGAATTCTATCATATTATGATCGCTCCGACCCAAGGGGCCTCGTACAGCAAGATTGCTAATTAATCCTTTCTCATTACACAATACCCAGTCTAAGATGGCCTGATCTCTAGTTGGTTCCTCGACATATTGGTCCAGGAAACCATCCCATATACACTCTAGGAATTCCTCCACCACAGTATTGTTACTAATTTGGTTAGCCCAATCTATATGTAGATTAAAGTCACCCATGATAACTGCTATGCCCTTATTGCATGCATCTCTAATTTCCCGTTTAATGCCATCCCCAACCTCAGCATTACTGTTTGGGGGTCTGTATACCACTCCCACTAATGTTTTCTGCTCCTTGGTATTTCTCAGCTCTGCCCATACAGATTCCACATCATCAGAGCTAATATCCTTCCTTACTATTGTGTTATACTCCTCTTTAACCAGCAATGCTACCCCACCTCCTTTTCCTTCCTGAATACCCCTGGATGTTCAATTCCCAGACTTGGTCATCCTGGAGCCATGTCTCCATAATCCCAATTATATCATATCCGTTTACATCTATTTACGCAGCTAATTCATCCACCTTATTATGAATGCTCCTCGCATTAAGACACAAAGCCTTCAGGCTTGATTTTTTAACACTCTTAGTCCTTTTAGAATTCTTATTTACTGTGGCCCTGTTTGATTTACACCCTTGATTTCTCTGCCTTCCACTTTTGCTTTTCTCCTTCCTGTCTTTTGATTCTATCCTTGCTTCCCAACCCCCTGCCATTTCAGTTTGAACCCTCCCCAACAGCACTAGGAAACACTCCCCCGAGGACATCGGTTCCGGTCCCACCCAAGTGCAAACCGTCCAGTTTGTACTGGTTCCCCACCTCCCCCAGAAGCGGTTCCAATGTCCCAGGAATTTGAATCCCTCCCCCTTGCACCATTCCTCTAGCCACGTATTCATCTGAAATATCCTTCTATTTCTACTCTGACTAGCACGTGGCACTGGTAGCAATCCTGAGATTACTACCTTTGAGGTCCTATTTTTTAATTTACCTCCTAACTCCCTATATTCAGCTTTTAGTACCTCATCCTGTTTTTTATCCTATATCGCTGGTACCTATATGCACCACAACAACTGACTGTTCACCCTCCCCCTCCAGAATGCCCTGCAGCCACTCTGAAACATCCTTGACCTTTGCACCGGGGAGGCAACATACTATCCTGGAGTCTCGTTTGTGGCCGCAGAAATGCCTATCTATTCCCCTTACAATAGAAGCCCCTATCACTATAGCTCCACCGCTCTTTTTCCTCCCGTCCTGTGCAGCAGGACCACCCATGGTGCCAGGAAGTTGGCTGCTGCTGCCTTCCCCCGATAAGCCATCCCCCTCAACAATATCCAAAGTGGGATATCTGTTTGAAAGAGGGGGATGGCCACAGGGGACCCCTGCACTACCTGCCTGGCGGTCACCCATTCCCTTCCTGCCTGTGCAGCCTTTACCTGCGGTGTGACCAACTCCCTAAACGTGTTATCCACGATGTGCTCAGCATCGCGAATGCTCCAGTATGTATCCATTCGCAGCTCCAGCAATGCGGTCTGTCAGTAGCTGCAGCTGGATACACTTCCTGCACAAGTTTTGAAAACTGATCCATGATCTGATCTCCTGTGTGACCGAGCTTGGCTGGTACGACTCAACACCAAGGGACCAATTTTAACTACCCTCGCCTGGCGGAAACCAGGCAGGAGCTGCAATTAAAATAACCGGAGTCAGTCGCCCCCACCCGACCGATCCCACTTCCTTCCCACTGTGCCCCCATATTAACCTGCTCTTTTGAATAGGTGAGCAGGACACCCGCAGGAAGGAAGTGGCGTCCTAGTTAAAATATGCAGATCGGGTCCAATTATGTCATCAGGACCTGATCTGCAATTTCAAGCTGAGTCTTGAGCGGGTAAAGGAACCAGTGTCGGCTCCCCTGTCAGGCAAAACCTGTCAGGAGCTGGATCCTGGGCCAGAAAAGGGTCAGAAGGTAAGTTGTAAATTTATTTTTCAGGTTTCCTTGTGAACCTCACAAGGAAGCCTTGGGCCTCCCTTGTCCTCAGCTCCCCCCTCGACTGCAGCCAGACCCACCATCGTGGCCAGAATGCCCCTCCACCCCCAATCGCAGCCAAATCCTCCAGCACCCCTCTCGATTGCAGACAGAGCCTCCACTAGCGGTCCCTGGCTGCGGCCTCCCGCTACAATTTCCTGCTCCCGCCTAGCAGCCAGGCTGTCAATTTGTCCGGCTGTCAGGCAGGAATCCGCATTCTTTTATTTAAATGAGACGCTGCCGTTAATATCAGCAGGGGCTCCACGTCCCTGGCCTTGCCGGGTTTTCCCCGCGCTCCCCCATTACTATCGGGGCCCAAGTGTCTGACTGGCTCCTACCCAAAGAGAAAACATAGAATTTGCAACATTTTGTGCGGCAACGCGGTAACTGCATGTGCTCACCCTGTATTTTTACTGATCAGGTCAAGGTTTTTTACATTTGAATGCCATTTGTTTTTTCAACTGGCACCGGTTAAAATTGATGCACACAATAGCTTACCATTATAATTTGTAGATATTAAGAGCTAGGTTCTGATTTTTAATAAGAAGGAATCAGTTTTTTCAACTATTTCACTAAGGATTTGGCACAATTGTTTTTGTGAATTTTCTTTCCAATAAAACAAATTACTGATGAACAGACTTTCACCATATTCAATTTGCTTGGGGTATAATTAGTCTGAATATATTGTCCTACAATTCTGATATACCACTTAACCTAACTGGATAAAAAGATGCACTTGCCCACGGCTCATGTAAAGCTTCATTGGTCTCCCAGAAGCCTATGGCAGCCACAAGAAAACATGAATTCAGTAGATTTTGTAATAAACTTCCACACGAAAGTTAATGAACCTTTTGTATAGGACTGTATTTAGCAGGGAGATAGAACAGGTGGAGATGACATCGGATGATGAGATTAGTATTGAGATAACTGCATTTAAAATAAAATTAGGAGATATATTAAATAAACTAATGAAACTCAGGATAAAACCCTTGGTCCGGACGGATTACATCCATGCATTTTAAAAGAATCTAGGGAAGAGATAGCAGAGGCATTACTACACATATTTAGTAATTCATTAGAAAAAGGTGTAGTGCCAGAGGACTGGTGGATAGCTAACGTAATACCTATATTTAAGAAGGGAGATAGAACATGTCCAGGGAACTATAGACCAGTCAGCTTAACATCGGTGGTAGGAAAAATAATGGAATCCCTACTAAAAAGGAGAAAATGGAAGAACATCTAGAAACTAAAAATATAATAATAAATAGTCAGCATGGATTTCAAAAGGGAAAGTCTTGCTTGACCAACCTAATTGAATTTTTGAAGAGGTAATAGAGAGAGTAGACAAGGGTAATGCAGTAGATGTAATTTATCTAGATTTTCAAAAGGCCTTCGATAAGGTACCACATAATAGACTAATGTATAAACATAGAAGATAGGAGCAGGAGTAGGCCCTTCGAGCCTACTCTGCCATTCAATGAGATCATGGCTGATCATCCAAATTCAGTACCCTGTCCCTGCCTTCTCCCCATATCCCTTGATCCCTTTAGCCTTAAGAAATATATCTAACTTCTTCTTGAATATATTTAATGAACTGGCCTCCACCGCCCTCTGTGGCAGAGAATTCCACAGGTTCACCACTCTCTGGGTGAAGAAATTCCTCCTCATTTCAGTCCTAAATGGCTTACCCCTTATCCTTAGACTATGACCCCGGTTCTGGACTCCCCGGCCATCGGAAACATCCTTCTTGCATCTAGTCTGTCCAGGCCTGACAGAATTTTATAGGTTTCGATCAGATCCCCTCTCAATCTTCTAAACTCCAGTGATTATAAGCCCAGTCGACACAATCTCTCCTCATACGTCATTCCTGCCATCCCAGGTATCAGCCTGGTGAATCTTCGCTGCACTCCTTCAATGGCAAGAACGTCCTTCTTCAGATAAGGCGACAAAAACTGCACACAATACTCAAGGTGTGGTCTCAACAAGGCCCTGTACAATTGCAGCAAGACATCCTTGTTCCTGTACTCGAACCCTCTTGCTATGAAGGTCAACATACCATTTGCCTTCTTAGCCACCTGCTGCACCTGCATGCTTACCTTCAGCGACTGGTGCACAAGAATACCCAGGTCTCTTTGCACTTCCCCTTCTCCCAATCTATTGCCATTCAAATAATAATCTGCCTTCCTGTTTTTGCCACCAGTGGATAACCTCACATTTATCCACATTATAGTGCATTTGCCATATTTCTGCCCAATCACCCAACCTGTCCAAATCGTACTGGAGTTTCACGACATCCTCCTCACAGCATACCCTCCCACCCAGCTTTGTGTCGTCTGCAAATTTGGAGATATTACATCCAATTCCCTCGTCCAGATCATTAATGTATATTGTGAACAGCTGGGGTCCTAGGACCGATCCTTGCGGTACCCCACTAGTCACTGCCTGCCACTCGGAAAACGACCCGTTTATTCCAACTCTCTGCTTTCTGTCCGCCAACCAGTTCTCTATCCAAGTCAATACCTTGCCCCCAATCCCATGTGCCTTAATTTTGCACGCTAATCTCTTATGTGGGACCTTATCGAAAGCCTTCTGAAAGTCCAAATACACCACATCCACTGGTTCTCCCTTATCTATTTTACCAGTTACAGCCTCAAAAAATTCAGTAGATTAGTCAAGCATGATTTACCTTTCGTAAATCCATGTTGACTTTGTCCGATCCTGTCGCTGCTTTCCAAGTGCTCTGCTATTACATCTTTTATAATGGACTCTAGCATTTTCCCCACTACTGCTGTCAGGCTTACCGGTCTATAATTCCCCGCTTTTTCTTTACCACCTTTTTTGAATAGTGGGGTAACATTAGCTACCCTCCAATCCATGGGTACTGTTCCAGAGTCTATCGAGTTCTGGAAGATGACCAGCAATGCATCTACTATTTCTAGGGCCACGTCCTTAAGTACCCTAGGATGTAGATTATCAGGCCCTGGGGATTTATCGGCCTTCAGTCCCATCAATTTTCCTAACACCATTTCCCTACAAATACTGATTTCTTTCAGTTCCACCCTTTCATCAGACCCTATGTTCCCCGGCATCTCTGGGAGGTTAGGGAATGCGGAGTCAGGGGGACAAGTAGCAGAATGGATAGTTAGCTGGCTTCAAGACAGAAAGCAGAGAGTAGGGTATCACTGCTGGGATCATTGTTGTTCACAATTTATATTAACGATTTAGATTTTGGGATCAAAAACACAATTTCTAAATTTGCAGATGATACCAAATTTTTTTTTTTGGGGGGGGGGGGGGGGGGTGGTGGGGAAGATAGTCAATACTGCAGAGGACTGCAACAAATTACAAGAAAACATTAATAAACTTGCAGAATTGGTATATAATTGCCAAATGAAATTCAACATAGATAAATGTGAGGTATTACATTTTGGTAAGAAAAATAGGGAGGTCACATATTACTTGGAAAGTAAGAATCTAAGTGGGGTAGAGGAACAAAAAGGGATCTCGGAGTACAAATACACAAATCACTAAAAGTTGAGCCACAGGTTAGCAAGGCCGTAAAAAAGCAAACCAAGCTCTAGGGTTTATTTCTAGAGGGATAGAATTGAAAAGTAGGGAAGTTATGCTAAACCTGTATCGAACTTTGGTTAGACCACACTTACAGTACTACGTACAGTTCTGGTTGCCATATTATAAAAAGAATATAGAGACACTGGAGAGGGTGCAGAGATGATTTACAAGGATGATACCAGAAATGTGAGGGTATACATATCAGGAAAGGATGAACAGGCTGGGTCTCTTTTCTCTTGAAAAGAGAAGGCTGAGGGGTGACCTAATAGAGCTCTTTATCAAAACCGTTCATGATTTTAGAGTAGATACAGAGAGAGTGTTTCCACTTGTGGGGAAGAGCAGAACTAGAGGCCATCAATATAAGATAGTCACCAAGAAATCCAATAGGGAATTCAGAAGAAACTTCTTTACCCAGAGAATGGTGAGAATGTGGAACTCGCTACCACAGGGAGTGGTTGAAGCGAATAGTATAGATGCATTTAAGGGGCGATTAGATAAGCATATGAGGGAGAAGGGAATAGAGGGTTATGCTGACAGAGTTAGATGAGGAGGTTCGAGTGGAGCATAAATGCCGGCATGGACTGGTTGGGCGGAATGGCCTATTTCTGTGCTGTATATCCTATGTAGGACTAACTCACTTTTCCCACACAATATTTTATATATATGTGTATTATTTTTATGGGGTGATTTTCCGCTAGGCTTCTCCCACTTGTCTGCCCTAATTTTGGCGGAAGACCCACGGAAACCCCAGAAAGATGCCATATTCCATGACTCTTGCACCAAATTATGGCTGATGAGCAGGAGAACCTCAGCGAAAATTCACCCTCATAGTGCCTTGATTGTTGATATTGTGATAGTTAGATAATGGGCCACAATTTGCTGTAGCAGGGCATCTAATGCATCTGCCCTTGCCATTTAGGTTTTTTTGCATGGCAAGTTGCTGAAAGTACGAGCTGATAACATCGCAGCGAGGGAAACTGGGCATCTGGGACCTGAGTGAACAGGGCAAGTAACTGTGCATCTCCAATCATATTGTGGATTGAGAAATAAACAGCATAAGGACTGAGGAGGAAGTCTAAATTAGAGTGGGTGAATTCAATGTCAAATCAGGTAAAGAAAGAAATGAAGAGGGAAAGAAAGATTGGATTAAGAGAGCGAGAGAGACAGAAAAGGAAAAGAAAAACATTTAAACATTTTAAATTTGACATTTAATAAATCTCCAACAATTAATACCTGAAGAAATGAGACTCCACACAATAGTTAACTTGCAGTGTCAGAGGTTGTTTGGCAGTAATTAACACTTATCACATCGTTTAAAGGGTACTTAGACTTGAAATGACAAGACTTAACTTTCTGTAGTAAGTTTAGTTCGTATCTACTGCACAAATGCAGCAACTTCATCACATTCAATGTATTTCAATGGTGAGGCAGACAGCAAGATACCATTTTCTTGAAGCTAACGGCTGAACAGCGCAACTCAGACAGCAACTTTTGGTTATTCGCATTTAACTGCGTATCTGTCCCTCGCCTGAAGTTGCTATACCATTTACGCATAAATAACAACGAGCAGCATTAGCCTCATCGTAATTTTGACAGCAAAATCTGGCCCAATATGTTTAGTTCTGCAGGCTTGTTCTATAACGGTCCATAAACAAAATGCACCATTGTAATTAGGGCCAAGTCTTAGAAAATCACAAGCTCTGATCACAGAAATTAGTTTGGAATAATATACCTGACTGGTTTTCCTGTTCAATTGTTTAACTGCACTGAAGCTATTTAAATAAATTATAGTTGTCATTATACCACCACAATGGCAATAATGCAATGGATTTCTGATGTACATCAACATGAATGTGCGCTGAAACTGGAAGTTGTAAGACCACCATCAGCAGATAGTCTTACACCACTTGAGCTTCACACCAGATGAGGATTTGCAGAGAAAGTCAACGACGTCTTAATTCTAATGCTTCGGGTACTATTTGTGGGACGTTAAAATTTGAGGGGTCTACCAAGGTGGGGGCCTCATTAGGGTAGACAATCGAAGTTCCAATTACTTTATGCTTTTCATCGGCATGTCTCCTGATAAATTTAGGGGGAAGTACACAACCTTTTCCAGTTAAAACCTGTAAATATAAGTAGAGCAAATTTTAACTCTTGTATGGGCCTAATGCACTGAGGTGAACCACTTCCAGCAGAAAAAATTTAATTGAGTGGGTGTGGCACTCTCAAGGTACAGTAATATGCATTGGGGGCTAAATTCGGTTATTTGCGCCTCCCGTTACGGGGCGCAAATCAACTAGCGCCTGGGCGCAGCGCCGCTAATGCTTCCCGCGAAATTCAGCGGGAGGTTAGCAGCGGTGCTAACTTTATCGCCCTGCGCAGTGCCCCGGCTGTAATATTGGGTGGCACCCCCCGACTTACCGCCAGATGCTACGTCTGCTGGGGTCAGAGGGGCCTACCTGCGGCCGGGGCAACGCTAGTTAAAGGGGAGGTGGTGGGCGACCATTTTTGTTGCTGACCGCCTGCTAGCACCTGCCCCCATTGCTGTCCCTGGCCCCCATGAAGCCCTCGCGTGGCGTGCCGGCTGCTCTCAGTGAGCCCGGCACTTCTCTCGAGTGCTGGGCTCGTTTGCCAGCACTCCCGATCCCTGGTGTCCCAGCTGGTCGCCGGGACACGCTGCGCCAGGCCCATCTCCTTTAATAATGGGAGGAAGGCCTGCAGTACCACAGCGTAACGTGCCGCAGTGCTTCCAGTAGCACCCCTCCTCCCTCTCGGGGCGCTACCTGGGAAAATTGGCTGCGGGGGCACTAACTTTTTCAAGACGCTACCCAATTTTTACCCCATTGTGTTTACACACACTAACTAAAAACTATTTAACTTATGATTATTGTTGAACACCACAGTCTTTAATTTTATACACTGTAAATAAAAAAATTGGTATATTATAAATCTATTGGCACACATTATGTGTTTCCAGCACACAGCATGACAAAGTGTAAAATTGCAGAAGAGAAGTCACATGCAATATTAAAGAAAATGTCCAACAGCTTTCCATTGCAAATTCTTAAAATAAACCTTATGACTTCTCTTATACAATGGCTTTTAGCAAGAAGCCCTGATGACAAGAACAAAAGTTGTACCTTCAACTTTGGGTTTAACTTCAGCTACTCTTTCAGCAAATTTCTTCTTGAAATACAGGGACTGTAATCTCTGCTGGTAGTGAGGAATTCTAGTGAAAATAAAATCAATACATGTAAACGTGAATGCAGAGTGTTTAGCAGCAATTTTATTAAAATGGAATTCCTGCTATCTTTCAAATCAGATCATTCTAACACGAATATGCATTTCCTTTCTAACATTGACATTTTAACATTAGGGTGTGACATCCTGGAGCTTAATGTACTTTAAAACTACTACCTGCAAAAATAATCTTCTCCGTATACACACACAAACAAGTCCTAAAGCGTTAACGTGTTTCTTCCAATTATTTAAGACTTTGGAGGTGAAATTCAACTTTGGCAGGGACACAAAATGAGATCAGCCACCTGTTATGCACCCTACCCAATTTTGTTTTCTTGACTTCAATGGAAAGAAGAATTGGGGCAGAGTGTATAACTGGCTGCCGATCTGCTACCGCCATTTTGCGCCCCCACTGAAGTTGAATTTCACCCCTTTTGTATTTAAAGCCATTTCTTAGTATAAATTTTTAAAACTATAGACAGTCTCTAAAATATTGATCAAATTATGGCACAGAAACCTACCTAAAATCTTTACGTCTATAACACTACCAAAAAACTATAGGTTGTTGCATTCCAAGTGTGAAAAACCATTTGTGTTTCTGACTGTAGTTCAGTGTCAAGAAATAAAATGAAGCTGAAAAATCCTTTGTGCATTTGAAAATGTTTTTGTTGGTTCAAGAAAGTTTTGGCTTAATATTTTTAATATAAAAAAATACAATTGTTTTGATACACAAAATCTTTTGTCAGTCTCTTTATCCCCCACTTTGCTTCCTCCTTTCCTGTTCAAAGCAAATAATATTCGAACAGTCTACAAGTTCCATGAAAGTGCCCTCCAATTCACTTGCCTTTTTAGATAACCCAGCCCTGATGGGAACTCCCCAATTGGGGAATTTGCAGACAAAAATATGTGCCCTAATAACATAGGGAACAGCATGTTGGCATACAAAAGCACGGCATCACTAAACTGTTTAGTTCACAGATTTTTGCTTGCATCAGTGTTTTGATGTACATACCTGCTCATTTCATACAAGAACCTGTCTGCTTTTGCCATGCGCTCAATTTCATGTTTGTGTTCTTCCAGCATATCAACATCACTCTTCTCGGGGACAAATTTCAACAGCTAAAAGGAAAATCATAAGTAATTTCTATAAAACACAAAAATAGGCTTTATTTGTTTACCTTCGTACAATTAACCTGAAGAATCTAACTCAGTTCTTGTAAGTTAGTTTTTGATTTCCCCCCCCACAAATTGAACACTCCCTGTGCTACATATCTCTGGTCAAAACAAAAAGCTGAAGAACCAATTAAAGCATTCCAACTAAAAAGTTTCTCCAAAAACATGAACTAGGTTGCACCTGAATAACCCAAAGACAAGTCACCAGCTCGATCAACTTTCATCTCTCCGCATGTGGAGCCTCCGGTCCCTTTTAGGAACTTCTACACAATGGCATGATTGATCATCTCCCATTACATGGTGTAATGCACTGCAGATCAATCCACTGTGCCAACATGCTTTTCAGGCACCATTTATTTTTGAATATTTGCAATTTCATTTTAGATGGCTAAGGTAGTGCAATAAGTTACAAAACTTTCCTTCATCTCAGGAAAGAATCCAACCTAAAGGTCATCGACCTGAAACGTTAACTCTGTTTCTCTCTCCACAGATGCTGTCTGACCTGCTGAGTATTTCTAGCACTTTCTGTTTTTATTTCAGATTTCCAGCATCCGCAGTATTTTGCTTTTGTAAGAATCCAACCTAAACTGATTTGGCGGGGGGGGGGGGGCGGCGCACTACCAATGACTGTAGGGGTTTTATGGAAATTAATCTGGACCATATTCATGCCCATAGCTTCAAACATTTTTTCCTAGCCTTATGGAAAAATTCTTACATCAGTTTGGGCATATAGACTGTGTTACTTGCTGGTATCAGGGACATAATTCCTACTTAATTTCTTTCTACCAGAGGCAATTGTTAAATTATGTTTATAGTAGTACAAAATCAGTTAGAAATTTAGACAAGCTGTCCTGATGGCTTAGCTGATTAAGACCAAGCCATACAGACCAGGAATGCTTAGTTTGATCCCTGTTTAAAGAGTTAGCTGATCGCAATTGAAGTGGTGGTAGGATCACTACAATTAGCCTCAGCACTCGAGTTTAAAAGGGGGGGGGGGGGAAAAGAGGGAAAAGAAGAATCTGCTGTGGTTCCTGATGGCTATCCAGTCTTAGTACGTGGATACAAGGTGAGAACAAGATCAGGCTCAGCTTTGAAGCTCCTCATGGTCAAATACCCCCAGCAATGTTCACTGCCTAAACTCATTTGGGTCAGGTATCAGAACGTAATCAACATCTATGGAACCCGTATCCTACCAAAGTCTTCAGGCAAGTGGAAGGAGGAAATGTGTGGTCGAAAAAAAAAAAATCAATCTTTTTTGATAAGCTGTGCTAATTAACAACATTTCAGAAGCACCAACTGAGGTTGTTCTGGCAACTGCATAGAGTATAGCAAAGTACTCCTAGTACTCGCGTATAAATAGATTATTTGACCTACAGCTGAACAAAACGTTTAAATATGTTGAAATCAGGTTAATTGTCTGAGCATTGTGGATTCTATTTAACTGAAATACATTTGGTTACTGACATTCAAAATATTTACAACAAATATTTTGAATATCTCAATTCAATTTTAACTAGACTTGTAAAACAAAACAATTAAAAACACTAATAAAAAATTTCTTGTGGTAATTAATGAAGAGTCATACTCCCTCTTTTGACCTCAAAGTTGTACCAGACCCCTAAGCTCCCTCCCAGTTTTTATTTTTCTATGGATACTTCAAGACTTTGGTTCAGGCAATTTATCCTCGACTTGTGACCTTAATGATCTAAACATCAATAGGTTTCAAGTCTCATAATACAAACATTTTACAAGAGAACTTAGTCCTTGAAGTAGTTGTGAAATTGTATTTTCCTCAGGTTACTTTTTGGTTTGGTTAACTGGCAACAGTCGGCAGTGACTGGTGCTTTTAATGCCTTTCCTTCATCTTAAGGAGCGAAGACCCTTGATCTGGACTACATTACAAAGCTCCCAATTCATGCAATCTTGAAAGAAGAACCATTTTATTTTGTTCACATTTTAAACTGTAACCAGCTGTGTCCACTCAGTTGACTAATGGCAGTCAGATGTGGCAGCATGAAGCTGAATTGATGAAAGAGAAGTGAATAAGGTGCAAGGAGATTCCTATAAAATAACGAGCCAGCTTCTGTCACCCTAAAGCAATGTTATATATGTCAAACATGAACAGAAAAGCTGTCTGTACTTTCAAATTGTAAACCACATGTAATTCATAATCCACTACTCAAACTTTTTACAAATCACTTAACTTCATTAAAGAGGTCTTGTATTTCAGAGCAAAAAGATTTAAATCCACAATAAACAGTTTTTTTTTTAAGAAAGTGCATGACTAACTGAAACAGTATTAATAACCTTTTAATGCCACTCCCCAACAGGTAAACAATATTCAAGTGAATGTACGAGAATTTCTAAATAAACCCTTAATATACACATTTCTAAACAACCTGATTTGGTGGTACATTAGTTTTCTTTAACTGAACAACCAATACACAAACAAATGCAAAGAAAAACACAAAACTGTCCATCTGTACGACATCAAGCAATCTGGCACTAATATGCTTTTGTTTAAGAGCTTGCCTCAGTAACTTCACTATAGAACGGCCTGCTTGAAATTTTAATTTAAAAAATGGTTCCGGCTTTCAACTCAATTTTAATTACAGTATTAATTATTTAAGTTTTTTAATTTAGTAAATTACAGTACATTTTAATACTAATCATCTACTTTTTGCACTTTATAAAGGTGCCATTTATTCTATTACTATGGAAGAGATAATGTGTACACATTGGGATGTACTTACTTCAGTGTCATTTAGGACAGTGTGGTAAACCACGTTCACTATCGTATCACTGTTAGTAGTTAGCACTGTTCACCACTGTTCGTTATAACTGTATCACTGACCACTATTGTATCACGGTACGAGGTCGCCTCTTGCCACACTGCTATACCTGGGATGACCACCGCCGACTCCGCCTTGGCTCCACCCACCAGGCCAGGTATAAAGGTGAGCGACTGACTGGTATTCCTCCTGCTTGGATCGGATCACCCACGAGAGTGGGCTCTGTTATTTAGTCAATAAAAACCTTTAGTCACCTTCGTAACTCTTCGCCTTTTATTGGAGGAATTGATAGGTATATCAATTTTATTGACTAAATTTAATGATGTCCGACAACGAGTCACAACCGGCGGAGGAGCCACCAGCGCAGCTCCCAGGAGCACAGCCACACCAGCCAGCTTGGCTGCGAGCCCTCAGACCGCCGTACCTGGACCTGAACCCACGAGCAGCAAACTCAGCCGCAGACTTTAAACACTGGCTGGTCTGCTTCGAATCATACCTGAGAGAATCCAGCGTCCCTCAGGCATCCAAACTAAGTGTCCTGCAGGCGCAACTGAGCCCGAGAGTATACACTCTCATCGAGGACATGACTACCTACGAGACCGCCATCAACCTGCTGAAACAGAAGTACCGGACCCCGGTAAACTACATGTACGCTAGGCACCTCCTAAGATCACGGCCGCAACAGCCAGGAGAATCAGTAGCCGAATTCTCACAGGCGCTATATGCACTCGCCAGGAACTGTGACTTTAAATCGGTGTCGGCAGCCGAAAATACTGAAGATAATATCCGCGACGCATTCCTGAAAGGCCTACGGTCCGAGTACTCACGGCAAAGACTGCTGGAAGCTAAAGACCTCAGCATGGAAAAAGCTGAAGCCCTCGCTATCTCCCTGGAAGTGGCCCACCAAGATCAGGAAGCATTCACCAGGTACTGCTCGCGACCCTGGGACTCGGGCCCGACCCCTACCACAGCACCCTTCCCAGCGCCGCCCCCGGGACCTACCTCTGCGTCGGCGTCCCGGACCCGACCGGCCCCGCCACCCCCGGCACCGGCCCCGACATCGGGCATCCGCGATCGGGCCGCCGGCTGTTTTTTTTGTGGCCAGGAGAAGCACCCGAGGTCGCGCTGCCCAGCCAAGAACTCCACATGCAGAACCTGCCTGAAGAAAGGCCACTTCTCCAAGGCCTGCAGGAGCGGATCCTCAGAGGCCAGCAGTGCCGCATGCGAACTATGGGGGCGGCCATCTTCGTTTAGGGCAACTGAGGCCAGCATCCCCACACATGAGTCATGGGGGTGGCCATCTTTGTTTAGGGCAACTGAGGCCAGCATCCCCACACATGAGTCATGGGGGCGGCCATCTTTGATTAAGGCAACCGACCCCAATAGTGCCTCATGTGAGCTACGGGGGCAGCCATCTTCTCCGTCATTTTGCCCTACCTCGTGGGAGACGCCATTTTACTCACCACGCCCGACCGCCTCGCCCGCAGATGACAACGACTCGCTCAGCTACACACTAGCTTCCGTCACCCTGGACCAAGCCCGCCCGCACCATCTGTCCAAGTCAATGATGGACATCAAAGTGAACGGCCACGCCACGACCTGCCTGTTCGACAGCGGAAGCACGGAGAGCTTCATCCACCCAGACACGGTGAGCCACTACTCCCTCTCTGTCCTACCAACGCGCAGCCGAATCTCGATGGCATCGAGGTCCCACGCCACGGACATCAGCGGCTACTGTGTCGTGACCCTGTCGGTTAAGGGCACGGAGTATAAAAACTTTAAACTCCTCGTCCTCCCCCATCTCTGCGCTGCCGTCCTACTAGGGCTGGACTTCCAATCCCACCTCCAAAGCGTAACCCTAGCATACGGTGGACCCCTCCCCCCACTCACAGTCAACAACCAGCAAACGTTAAACCGCCCACCGCGTAACACCTGCAGCCTCTCCACCCTCAAGGTCCCGCCACCCTCTCTGTTTGCTAACCTTACCCCTGACTGCAAACCCGTCGCTACCAAGAGCAGGCGGTATAGCGCCGGGGACAGAGCCTTCATTAGCTCTGAGGTGCGGCGCCTCCTGAAAGAGGGCATTATCGAGGGGAGCAGCAGCCCCTGGCGTGCCCAGGTCGTAGTCGTAAAGACCGGCGATAAAAACCGCCTGGTCATCGACTACAGCCAGACCATAAACAGATATACCCAGCTGGACGCATACCCCCTCCCCCGCATATCTGACATGGTCAATCAGATTGCACAGTATAAAGTATTCTCGACCATCGACCTGAAGTCGGCCTACCACCAACTCCCTATCCACCCTGAGGACCGCCAGTATACCGCCTTCGAGGCGAATGGGCGCCTATACCACTTCCTTAGGGTCCCCTTCGGTGTCACTAATGGGGTCTCGGTCTTCCAAAGGGAGATGGACCAGATGGTTGACCAGAACGAACTGCAGGCTACATTCCCCTACCTAGATAACGTCACTATCTGCGGCCGCGACCGGCAGGAACATGACGCGAATCTGGAGAAATTCCTCCGTACGGCCCAACGGCTGAACCTCACCTACAATAAGGAGAAATGCGTGTTTAACACCACACGCCTTGCCATCCTCGGCTGCGTAGTGGAGAACGGAATCATCGGCCCCGACCCAGAAAGAATGCGCCCCCTCATGGAGCTACCCCTCCCCCACTGCCCTAAAGCACTTAGGAGAACCCTGGGGCTTTTCGCCTACTATGCCCAATGGGTACCCAATTACGCGGACAAAGCCAGACCCCTCCTGAAAGCCACTTCCTTCCCCCTCACGGAGGAGGCGTGCGCGGCCTTCTCCCTCATTAAGGGAGACATAGCCAAGGCCACGATGCACGCAGTGGACGAGTCCATCCCCTTCCAGGTGGAGAGCGACGCATCCGACTTCGCCTTAGCCGCCACCCTAAACCAGGAGGGGAGGCCAGTGGCCTTCTTCTCAAGGACCCTACAGGGCCCCGAGATCCGACATTCGTCGGTCGAGAAAGAGGCCCAGGCGATCGTGGAGGCAGTACGGCGCTGGAGGCACTACCTGGCAGGCAAACGATTTACCCTCCTCACCGACCAGCGTTCGGTGGCTTTCATGTTTAATAACAAGCTGAAGGGCAAAATCAAGAATGACAAGATTTTGAGATGGAGAATCGAGCTCTCCACCTACGATTATGAGATCTTGTACCGGCCAGGCAAGCTGAACGAATCCCCTGATGCCCTTTCACGAATGACATGCGCCAGCGCGCATATCGATAGGCTTCAGACCCTCCACGACCAGCTCTGCCACCCCGGAGTCACCAGACTCTACCATTTCATTAAGGCCCGCAACCTGACCTACTCCATCGAGGAGGTCAGGACCATGACCAGGAACTGCCAGACCTGTGCGGAGTGCAAACCGCACTTCTATAGGCCGGACCGAGCAAGCCTGATCAAGGCCACCCGCCCCTTCGAGCGCCTGAGCATCGACTTTAAGGGGCCCCTCCCGTCCTCTGACCGTAATGTGTACTTCCTCAACATCGTTGATGAGTACTCCCGTTTCCCCTTTGCCTTCCCCTGCCCCGACATGACCAGTAGCACGGTCATTAAGTGCCTGAATGCCCTCTTCGCCTTGTTCGGGTTCCCGAACTATATACACAGCGACCGGGGCTCCTCCTTCATGAGCGAGGAACTCCGGCAATTCCTCCTAGAGAGAGGTATTGCAGCAAGCAGGACCACCAGCTACAACCCCAGAGGTAACGGTCAGGTGGAAAGAGAGAACGCGACGGTATGGAAGGCCGTCCTCTTAGCCTTAAAGTCTAAGGGCCTCCCAACCTCCCGCTGGCAAGAAGTCCTCCCGACAGCGCTGCACTCCACCCGGTCATTACTTTGCACGGCCACTAACACCACCCCCCATGAACGAATGTTCGTTTTCCCCAGGAAGTCGACTACGGGAACCACTCTACCAACCTGGCTGACCGCCCCGGGGCCGGTCTGGCTGCGGAAACACGTGAGGGCCCATAAAACGGACCCCCTGGTCGAGAGGGTGAACCTCCTGCACGCCAACCCCCAGTACGCCTACGTGGCGTACCCAGACGGGCGGGAGGACACTGTCTCCCTACGAGACCTCGCACCCTCAGCCGATCCGGAAACACCGCCACCACCCCCCCCAACCCCAGCCCAGGTAGACGGCATGCCGGAACCCCACGAGCCCTCGCCGACCACGCAAACACCAGCATCAACACCGGATAAGGCACCAGCACCGGATAAGGCAACACCACCGCTGCGGCGATCGGAGAGGCTTACGAAGCCTCCGGACAGACTGACCTACCAGAATTGGTAGTACACTTCACCCCGCCGGACTTAATTCTAAACAAGGGGTGAATGTGGTAAACCACGTTCACTATCGTATCACTGTTAGTAGTTAGCACTGTTCACCACTGTTCGTTATAACTGTATCACTGACCACTATTGTATCACGGTACGAGGTCGCCTCTTGCCACACTGCTATACCTGGGATGACCACCGCCGACTCCGCCTTGGCTCCACCCACCAGGCCAGGTATAAAGGTGAGCGACTGACTGGTATTCCTCCTGCTTGGATCGGATCACCCACGAGAGTGGGCTCTGTTATTTAGTCAATAAAAACCTTTAGTCACCTTCGTAACTCTTCGCCTTTTATTGGAGGAATTGATAGGTATATCAGACAGCAACATTAAAAAAAGAAAAACTGGTGGATTTAGAGTTAAACATCTGAACTGATGGACAAACACTATACTGTCAGTTCAAAATAAAAGTCCAACGACTGTATGGTAGTAGAGCTTGTGAGATTTCTATTATGGTACGCAATGGAGCAGGAGGATGCTAGCAACGTCGCACAATTCCCTCAAATCAACCTCCTGCTATTCGCCACACTACCTAGCATTTCCTTCTAAGGAGGAAAACCCAGCTGGTGTGTCACGCTGGACCATTATTGTACACTTCCCATTCATCAGCTTAATTACAGACGCTTCGGAGTAGGTCAACTGCATGAACTTCTGGTCACAAAACTTTTGGTACAGGACATGCTGGAGAGAATAAAAATGCATTTAATAATGGACAGGGACATGTAGTAACAACACTTCCATTGCATTTCACTTTTCCAATCATGTTGTTATTGCTAGAATGGCCTGCTGGCCCTATACAGTTCCCCATGTCAAGTGCCAATGCTGTGACTAGCAGGTGCCCTTCCATAGGGTGGCACAGCCAGAATCCCAGATATTCTTTCCCCAAAGGGATGACTATTCAGCAATCCCATTGAGAACTTACAGCATGTAGCTGAATAGACCAGAACACAGACATTGAAAAAGAAAGAATCAAATGAAACAACAGCAGCAGGAAAACAGTGAGCTACTAGAACAATGTCAATATTAACTAAAAATGTGAATGCTCAAATTTTCGGTCTCCACCCATCCCTATTTCAAAATCATATTATTGTTCATAGTAATGCGATAGCATTTAGATGATTAAAATGATTTCCATTCTTATAGTCTGGTAGCCATTTGTAATGAATTCCAATTAGATATTACTGGATTTTCCTTTACAAATACAGTAATTTTATGTACAATTTAGTTACCACCTTCAAAAAGCAGAGCAGCTAATACCAGCATTACTATGTACATAGACCTATCATAGAATCATACAGCACAGAAGGAGGCCATTCGGCCCATTGTGCCTGTGTCGGCTTTTTGAAAGAGCTGTCTAATTAGTCCCACGCCCCTGCTCTTTCCCCACAGCCCTGCAAATATTGCCTTTTTAAAGTATATATCCAATTGCCTTTTGAAAGTTACTATTGAACCTGCTTCCACCATCCTTTCGTGCAGTGCATTCCAGATCATAACAACTCACTGCGTAAAATAAAACTCATCTCCCCACTGGCTTTTTTGCCAATAATCTTAAATCTGTGTCCTTTGTTACTGACCCTCCTGCCAGTGGGAACAGTTTCTCCCCAAGTACTCTATCAAAGCACTTCATAATACTGAACACTTCTATTAATTCTCCCCATAACCTTTTCTGCGCTAAAGAGAACAATCCCAGTGGGGGAGTGGCTAGCTGAAGTGCTCTCAGGTTCAACGGGCTGAATGGCCTCCTTCTGTGCTGCTGTAGGAACTGGGGTTCCCAGCCGAAGAATTGAGATCGACTCAGAAAATCAAAAACAATAAAATTTAATGAACAAACAAAGCTGTACAGGAAACTGTAGGATACAATGCAAATAGGTCTGGTCTGCTTGAAAGCCTCTCTGGAAACTGCTGGAAGGTTCCGAGCTCAACTGCTAGAAGGTTCCGAGCTCAACTGCTAGAAGGTTCCGAGCTCTACTGCTAGAAGGTTCTGAGCTCTGATGTCATGACATCACGTTCTTCCCGCCGTTGAGAGATCACGTGACGGACGGCATGACATCATCACGCGGCGTACAGGAAAGAAGCCCTAGTACAGTTAACAGATACATTAAAAGGTGCAGCCCCCAGCTGTACTACATTGCTGTGAAAGGAATTATATATAATTGTCCGTAATCCTCTGGTGGTTCCGCCACATGTGCCCCCCTAGAATTGCTTTTAACAGAAGGTAAGGCGAGAAGGGGGTCTGACGAGTCTGTCCGACCGACTGCGATACCCCGGCTGCTGGAATGGAGCGCTAGAAGATGAACTGGCCATTGGCTGTGGTTGGGATGACGCCGCAGGCGGAGAAGAGGAGGCCGGCTGTGGTCGACCCGGTGAGGCGGGCACTGGCGACTCGGCGGATGACTGTGGCTGTACTGGACCGGCAGTCGACGGTGGACGACCACGACAAGGCGGCTGAGCGGGGACGACTGGTTCGCTCAGATCCAGATGCGCCGGTTTCAACCGGTCGATGGAGATGTGGTCAGGCTTACCGCCGACGTCGACTGTGAAGGACTTGTCACCTGACGAGATGACGCGGAACGGACCTGTGTAAGGCGGTTTGAGTGGGTTTTTGCGAGCATCCTGCCGAATGAACACGTATTCTGCGCTCTTAAGATCCACCGGGACATGGGAGCGCCGCAGGTCACGATGTGACGTAGGCACTGGGATGAAATTCCTAGCCGCTTCCAGGTGGCTGACGAGCTGCTGAGCTGGGGACCAGGGTTCCGTGTGAGGAGGAAGAAAATCGCCAGGCACTCAGTGGTTGGCCGTAAAGCAGCTCTGCTGAAGAAGAATGCAGGTCGTCCTTAGGCGCCGTGCGAAGACCTAGCAGCACCCAAGGGAGCCTGTCCACCCAACTAGGCCCACGGAGACTAGCACACAGTGCGGCTTTAAGGGACCTGTGGAATCTTTCCCACAGACCGTTCGCCTGTGGATGGTAGGCGGTGGTACGATGAAGCTTGGTGCCCAAACCTTGAGCTACGGCGTTCCAAAGCTCAGATGTAAATTGAGGCCCCCGGTCGGAGATGTCAGCCGGTACCCCAAACCGAGCTACCCACGACGAGACAAAGGCTCTGGAGACATCTTCCGCTGTGGTGGCAACCAAAGGAATTGCCTCTGGCCACCTGGTGGTTTGGTCTACCACGGTGAGGAGGTGAGCGTACCCGCAAGAGGAAGGGAGAGGACCAACCAGGTCCACGTGCACATGGTCGAATCGACGCTCCGGAACTGGAAAAGTGGCGACTGGGGCCTTAACATAGCGTTGTATCTTGGACTTCTGGCAACTCACGCAGGTATTGGTCCAGTCACTGACGTCGAGATGCATGCCCTTCCAGACAAATTTCTTTGCCATGAGTCGTTTTGACGCTCTCATGCCAGGGTGTGACAACCCGTGGATAGTGTCGAAAATTCTCCTGTGCCATTCGACTGGAACGATTGGACGTGGGACGCCCATCGAGATGTCACACAGGAGTGTGGTCCCTGCGGCCTGGAAACTGACATCAGCCACTTGTAAGCTGGAAGGTGCGGTCCGGTATGCCTGCACTTCAGGGTCTGCCTTCTGTTCTTTTGCCAAACCAACATAGTCGACTCCCAGGTGTACTGCGTGGAGCTGGGCGCGGGAGAGACAATCCGCCACCAGGTTGTCTTTGCCCAAGACATGTTGTATGTCGGTTGTAAATTCAGATATGTACGTAAGATGACGTTGTTGCCGTGCCGACCATGATTCCGCTGTCTTGGCCATCGCAAAAGTAAGTGGCTTGTGGTCTACAAAAGCTGTGAATGGGCGTCCTTCCAGTGGGAAGCGAAAATGGCAGATGGCCAGAAACAATGCCAACAACTCCCTATCAAAAGTACTATACTTGCATTCGTCCTTCCGCAATTGGTGGCTGAAGAAAGCCAGTGGTTGCCATGTGCCGTCGACCAACTGCTCCTGTACTGCCCCGATGGCATAATCAGATGCGTCGGTGGTAAGGGCAATGGTTGCGCCCGGAAGGGGATGTGCCAACATGGTCGCAGCAGCCAAAGCGTTCTTAGTGTCGAGAAAAGCCTGGTCCATCTGGGGTGTCCAATCGATCGGGTCTTTGCCCGATTTACCTCCGAGGGCCTCGTACAAAGGTTGCATCAACAATGCCGCCTTGGGGACGAACCGATGATAAAAATTGACCATTCCCAGAAATTCCTGGAGGGCCCTGACGGTCTGAGGAAGAGGGAACGAGATGACTGCTTCCACCTTCGTGGCCAGCGGGACGGCGCCTTCTGAGGTGATTCTGTGTCCCAGGAAATCAATGCTGTGCAACCCAAACTGGCACTTGGCCGGGTTGATAATAAGGCCATGTTGGCTGAGACGAGAAAAAAGGGTACGCAAGTGCGTAATGTGTTCTTTCGTGCTGTTACTGGCAATAAGGATGTCTTCTAGGTAGACGAAGATGAACGGCAGATCGCGCAACATGGAATCCATGAGACGTTGGAAGGCTTGTGCTGCATTCTTCAGCCCAAATGGCATACGAAGGAACTCAAAAGAGCCTGAAAGGTGTGATGACGGCAGTTTTGGGGATGTCCTGCGGATGCACGGGCACTTGATGATAGCCTCGGACGAGGTCTACTTTGGAAAAGATGGAATTCCCTGCTGGATGGGCCGAAAAATCCTGAATGTGAGGAATTGGGTACCAATCCAGTGTGGTAGCCTCATTCAGGCGTTTGTAGTCGCCGCATGGTCGCCATCCTCCGCCCGGCTTAGGAACAATGTGTAATGGCGAGGACCAAGGACTATTCGAACGTCTAATAATACCCAGGCATTCTATTGTGTGGAACTCCGCCTTGGCGGCTGCGAGTTTACCGGGTTCCAGCCTTAGAGCTCTCACATAAACGGGGGATCCTGTCGTGGTAATGTGGTGTGCCACACCGTGCCTCGCAACTGAAGAAGAAAATGTGGGCCTGGTGAGCTCAGGGAACTCACTGAGATGACGAGAGAACTGATTTGGAGATGGGACTGCACAGGCAACTGACCAAGACATCGCGGTGCTTCGGTGGCAGGGGACCGAGTGAAAAGTGGAGGCACTGATTAGCCGGCAGTGTCGGACATCGATGAGAAACCCGTTTGCGCAGAAGAAATTTTCCCCCAGGATGGCCTGTGAGACTTTCGCCATGATGAACTCCCAAACAAAACGTTGGCCGCCAAAACTCAACTGGACCCTACGCTTTCCGAATGTGCGAATGGCTGCACCATTGGCTGCCTCGAGGGGGGGAACTTGACCGCCGGATTGAAGATCTAGCTTCGACGCTGGTAGGATACTGCACTGGGAGCCAGTATCAGAGAGGAAACATCACCCTGACAGGGAGTCTGTAATGTATAGGAGTTTCCCTGTGGACCCGATGGCCATCGCAACTCCGGAGCGTCCCTTAGGCCTTATTGATCTTCTCAGAAACCGCTGGTTTGAGGTAGGATTCTTTTGGGGTGAGAAACTGCAAGGCGGACGGCAATTTCTGGCCTTCGCGCCGAAACGAGCATGGTATGCACACCAGCCTGCAGGAGGAGGAGGAGGATTCGCTCTTGTGGGGGATGGGCGCCTCGTGGCTGCACAAGATTGTTGTGAGACGGTGAATATTTTATCCGCTTCCGCGGCGAGTTCAGCACAATCCGTGATTGCGGAATTGGCCAAGGCCGTCTGTACTGGCTCTGGTAGTTGACAGAGAAACAGCTCACGGAACAGAAAACATTGCGATTCCGAGCCCAAAAGTGTGAGCATTTGGCTCATGAGCTCTGAGGGTTTTGAGTCTCCATGCCCGGCCTCGGGGACAAGTCTGCGAGCGTGCTCCGACTTGGACAGACCGAAAATCTGCTGTAAATGTGCTTTTAAAGCTTCGTACTTGCCATCGTTCGGTGGACTCTCGAGGAGGCCGACGACCCGCGAGGCCGTGGCGCTGTCGAGGGCGGAGACCGCGTAATAATAACAATGGGTCGAATCCGCTGCTACTCCCCGGATTGCAAATTGGGCTTCCGCCTGGAAAAACCATGCGGCCGGTTGTTGCTCCCAAAATTGCGGCAGTTTGAGGGTGACGGCGTTCGTGTCCATGATGTAACTTCAACGAAAATTGTTCAAAGAAATCGGGGTCACCAATGTAGGAACTGGGGTTCCTAGCTGAAGAATTGAGATCGACTCAGAAAATCAAAAACAATAAAATTTAATGAACAAACGAAGCTGTACAGGAAACTGTAGGATACAATGCAAATAGGTCTGGTCTGCTTGAAAGCCTCTCTGGAAACTGCTAGCAAGTTCCGAGCTCAACTGCTAGCAGGTCCCGAGCTCAACTGCTAGAAGGTTCCGAGCTCTGACGTAATCACATTCTTCCCGCCGTTGAGAGATCACGTGACGGACGGCATGACGTCATTACGCGGAGTACAGGAAGGAAGCCCTAGTACAGTTAACAGATACATTAAAGGTACAGGCCCCAGCTGTACTACATTGCTGTAAAAGGAATTATATACAATTGTCCGTAATCCTCTGGTGGTTCCACCACACTGTCACCATTCTGTGATTCTCTAGTCACTTCATATAACTGGTACCATTCTGGTAAATCTCCTCTGTACTCCAAGGCCTCGACATCCTTCCTAAAGTGTGGTGCCCAGAATCGGACACAATAGAAGACAACAACGACTTGCATTTATATAGCGCCTTTCACGACCACCAGATACTCCCACTTCTCTACATTAAATTTGCATCTGCCATGTATCTGTCAATTTCATCAGTCTGTCTATTGTGGTAAACCACTGTCATACCTGTCTGTATGTGTATGTGTATTCCACTAGGTACAGGTCTGGACATGCCTCGGCTGACTCCTCCCACTATTCCAGGTATATAAGTGACTACCTCCCAGTCCCTTAGTATTCTGGACGGGTCGACCACTCGAGACAAGACCTTCATTCTTTAGTTAATAAAAGCCTGGTTGTTACTCGCTCAACCTCAGTCTTTTGAGTAATTGATGGCGCATCATCTATGTCATCCTGAAGTCTGCTACTATCCTCCTCACTGTTTACTACATTTACAAATACTACATTACTTGTGCTAGTTTTAGTTCTTGGGAAATTTGGCCATTTTACCCAAGCCAACAGGACTAGACAGGAAGATGGAAGTAGTCCAGACCAAGGGTTACATTCTTTGGTGTAAATGGCCCAATCACAGCTCAATTCCACCTTCCGGAATCTGTGCCATTTCTGTCTCCAAACCTCAAATGTTTTTGCAGCATCTGTGATGACAAAGAGCTCGTAAATACAGTAACAAATGCAGTAGAAATTTTTTTTTATACTGGACAGAATTGTGTGATAATATATGGAAAAGATATATAGCAGTTATAAATACTATATACCTTCAGGGACATTTAAGAGTTTTTGAGGCATTAAATAAGCAATAAACAAGCAATAAACCTGTTACTCAGCAGGCTTGATAAGGGACTGGACTGTTTAATTTATTTTCTGGCCGTCTCTACTTTTTGCAGGAAGGTAAGGAGGGGTGGGGGGAATTTAATTTGAAAAGCGAAACATTATTTTGAAGAATTTATTAGAAATACATGAACCACAAAATTACTAGAAATCATATACTGCTGTAAAGGTAAATTCTTCATTGTGTTTATAATATTCTGTATCTAACATTTAACTTTGCTAACATATGACCTTTCTAACCCTGAACTAGCCAACAATCCTAAATGTTCAATCATAGCTGCAACTGGATCCGATTGCTTCAGTTAGCTAATCCAGTTCTACAAGTATCAATCTTATTTGCAACACATTTTTCTCTATTAACATGAAAACCAATGTACAGACTGAACTTTGAATACATGTGTTTTAAATTGAGAGAAAAGGCCAAACTTCCATTCGTGATCCAAGCAATGCTTATTTTATTTTGTGACTTAAAACACACACAGTGGTGAGTTTCACACCCTTTAGGTTGCTATTAATAAAGGTGTAGAACAAGAGGGTATGACCACAAGATTTAGAAGAAAAAACCTAACAGGGAATTTTGATGGTGATTCCTTTTTCAGAGAGTTAAAAGTTGGAACTGTCTCCCAGTGCAGTGCCGGCAGTAACTGCTGCTTTGTTGAAGTATTTGATACAGGGAAGACTAGAGTGTTACATGGTAAGATGTTTCCACTTGTGGGGGAGTCCAAAACTAGGGGACATAAATATAAGATAGTCACTAATAAATTCATTAAGAAATTCAGGAGAAACTTCTCTACCCAGAGCGCCAGAGTTAGACTGTCAAACCACAAGGTGTAGTTGAGGCGAATAGCATAGATGCATTTAAGGGAAGCTAGATTAGCACATGAGGGAGAAAGAAATAGAAGGATATGCTGATAGGGTTAGATGAAGCAGGGTGGGAGGAGGCTCGTGTAGTGCATAAACACCGGCAGAGACCAGTTGGATCAAATGGCCTGTTTCTGTGCTGTACATTCTATGTAATAGTGAATGACAACAGGCTACTGCATTTGCTGCTCTAATTGATCTGGAGAAAGGCTGGACCAAATGAGCTCAGACTCTCAATGACGAAAGAACAAACATTTTTTAAATTAATTCGTGGGATGAGGGCGTCGCTGGCAAGGCCCGCATTTACTGCCCATCCCGTACTGCCCTCAAGAAGGTGGTGCCGAGCTGCCGCCTTGAACTGCTGCAGTCGTGTGGTGAAGGTAGGAATGTCCAAGATTTTGACCCAGCAACGATGAAGGAACGGCAATATATTTCCAAGTCAGGATGGTGTGTAACTTGGAGGGGAACCTGGAGGTGATGGCGTTCCCAAGCGCCTGCTGCCCTTATCCTTCTGGTAGAGGTCGCAGGTTTGGGAGTTGCTGTCCAAGAAGCCTTGGCAAGTTTCTGCAGTGCATCTTGTAGATAGTGCACACTGCAGTCACGGTGTGCCGGGAGTGAATGTTTAAGGTGGTGGATGGGGTGCCAATCAAGGGGGCTGCTTTGTCTTGGATGGTGTCAAGCTTCTTGAATGTTGTTGGAGCTGCACTCATCCAGGCAACTGAAGAGTATTCCATCACACTCCTGACTTGTGCCTTGTAGATGGTGGAAATGCTTTGGCGAGTCAGAAGGTGAGACACTCGCCACAGAATACCCAGCCTCTGGCCTGCTGTTGTAGCCACAGTATTTATGTGGCTGGTCCAGTTAAATTTCTGGTCAATGGTGTGACACCCCCCCCCCCCCCCCACAATATTGATGGTGGGGGATTTAACAATGGTAATGCCATTGAATGTCAAAGGGAGGTGGTTAGACTCTCTCTTGTTGGAGATAGTCATTGCCTGGCACTTGTATGGCATAAATGTTACTTGCCATTTATCAGCCCAAATCTGGATGTTGTCCAGGTCTTGCTGCATGTGGGAACGGACTTGCATTTATCACTGTTGTTCTGTAGATAAACTATAAACTAGGAAAACAATTTGGAAAATCAGAAGTATAAGACAACTGTCCACTGATTAAAAGAAGTCAAGTCTGATTTCTGGCCAAGATTCTTATCTCAATGGCAAGGCACCAAGTGGAGGTGTGGTATTTCCCCACAGGGAGGGATAGTCATTCCCAAGCTCTTTCCACATGCTTCCTAGCAGAGTGACTTGGTAGAGACTCATCATCTCAGCTGATGTGTGGTGGCCCCTCACAGTCAAAAAGTAAATTACCGTGAAATTGATATAGCCTCCCATCACACTCCTCCACCCCACACCAAGTACACACATTATTAATTAATACAAAAAGCTTGTTACAAACAGCAATAGTACCTGTTCAAGCATGTCCTTAGGCAGATCCTCTTGTTCATCCATTGTTAAAATAGCACGTTTTATCTCCTCGTTGGACAGCTTTAACCTAAATAGATAACAGATACATAATTCAAAACACTACAGTGATGCAAGTTACTGCATATATACTGTAGCTGGATCTGTGAAAATAATGTATGCTTCCACATTATTTAGCGGTGGTTCTCCATGCCAAACCTCCTACCACTCCTACCTTAGCTATCATATAACTTCTTTTTTAAATGAGCCACCGAAAAGTACTCGTTAAGTCTGTAACTTGATGTGTGATTGAAACATAGGTTGAAGGGGGTGGTGCAGCAGTTAGAACACGATGGTTTCATATCTGGAACTCTAAATTCAAATCAACCCCTCACTGATGGCTTCATGTGCCAAGAGCAAAATGATTTCTGGGAAGGTTTGAATCCAGTTTCTAGAAGGAACAAGTTTAAGGTACAATTCTGTACCATTTGACAATAGCTATAAGTAAAACTTTTCAACCAGCTAGTCAAGGATGGTCACCTTTAATCGCATAATCCACTTCAACTCTATCTTGCACCCCAATTTACACATGCTGTGTAGCTAAGCAACACTCTTAGCTGAACCTTTAGTTTTGCCGCTTCAATACTGCATTTTTGGTACTCGCATAGCACCTTTGCGACACAAACCCAACACCAAAAGCACAGTATGAAATGGGTAACTGGTACATCAGCAGCAAAGTCACCTGGAAAAGATGATGTCCAGTGATTAGACTGAGCTTCAGCTGCAGTAACAAAAAGCAGCTGGAGTGAAACGCCACTAAAAAAAAAAGCAATATTTTTAAAATGGTGACCTATGATATCAGCATTTATATTTTAATAACAGATAGCTATATACGAGTTATAGTTTTAGTCATGTACTTTCACTTGTACTCTACAAGCTGAGACAGCCCTGCTGTTACAACGTTCTCTTGCTTATACTCACTGGAGAATAAGAGAAAAGCATATTGCTAAACTGAGATTTACTAATGTAGTCCATGCAAGCATGATAAATGTTTCTCGCCCCACCACTGATAGAATTGGGTCACCCTGGACATTTGATGGGTATGCCACAGGGATGGCTTGAGATGAAAATGGAAGTCTAATACCAGTGCAGTAGTGTGTGCTGGAGGCTCATTGGAAGGCAGGATAGAAGGAGTTGCATCAAAACAGTGCCACATGTGACTCGATAGTACTCAATGCAAGAAACGGAAAAGTGCATATTTTCCAAGACAGGTGCCACTCACTTACAGCATAAGGATCAGCATTTTTTTTTTTTTAATCTCGATTTTTCATTGCCTGCTGTATGAAAACTTAAATTAATGTTAACTAAAAAGTTTTGTTATTTTAATATTTTAAACACAATGGGCTGGCTTTTGTTGTAGAAATTAAGGTGAGGCTAACAACAGTCACTGCTACTGAAGTGTAAATCGGACAGCAACTTCCGGTGACCACAAATGCACAGTTAAATGCATAAATTAGGAAGTTGCTGTCCAAGATGTCCTGCTCCTCCATCAGCTGCGCTATATCGGTATCTCGCCGAGAGACTCAGCATTGGAATATATGGAACAGCATGAAGTTCCTGTACTTGCGTGATATATACCTACTAAACACGCCAGAAAAGGTATGGGCTAGTCCATTCCAGTGAAAGTACATTTTTAACGGCGTGATAAGTCTTAATTACTGCCAAACAACCTCTCTGGCACTGACAATTAACTAACATGTGTAGAGTTATAATCCTTCAGATTTTAATTATTGTTGGATATTTAAAAAAATAAAGTAATTAAAAAAAAAACTTTTTCTTTGTCTTTTATCTCTCTTAATCCAATCTTTCTTTCCCTCTCTTTATTTAGCTCTCTGTACCTGCTTTGACATTGAATTCAATATTGTAACTGACTTCCTGGTTCAGACTCGACACACCTCATTAACAATTCTTCAATCTGATTGGTAAAGGAGATACACAGTTGCTTGACCTGTTCTCACAGGTCCCAGATCCCCTGTAGAGGGTGCTGCATGTTTTGGCTCTCTAATTTACAGTAAGTTCCAGTGAAAAATCCCATAGAAAATCTGTGGGCAAGTGCAAATGTAATGAACATTTGTTCGCCGCTGAGAGCAAAATTTGGTCCAATATAAAAAGAGACAGTATGAAGTAATAAAATTACTTATAACCTGGGTGCAGATTTCTCAATTATTTTTAGTCACATAGTTAATTATTTAATATTCTCGATTATATAAATAGTCGTGTCCTGGGCAAGTGGCTTTAAATGCAGACCAGTAGATGCCCAAACCTTAGGGTTTATTGCTTTATTATACATTGGTAAAGGGTTGCCGCGAAATAAAAAAGCCCATCTGTCTCTGTAAAAGTTAGAAGGACATAATGTAAACTATGCAGACTGTAAGCACATCCAAGCCTATTCCACATGTTATCATTTTAAGACGTTCCCCAAGAAAATCCAATACATTTAGCTGTAGTGCAACTGGTATGCAATAATACAACAGATAGGTTATATGGTGCTCTTCTCATAAAGCTGGGGTGGGGGAAAGGAGAAGTGCAGACAAGTGTATGTGCAGCTTTAGGCAGCATATAGTGTAACGTATACTGAATGCACCTACTTTTCATTTTCGAAGGTCAACATAAGAATTAAACATAATTTGAAATATTATGTCTCCATAAACCCAAATTCATACCTGTTTCTCATTACATACTATGGGTAATCAACATTCACATACATTTCCAATTACCATTATACACTTTGCTTAATCCTCATTCATAAAGATGCTATATATTAATGACAACAGTTTTTCCCTTCATAAATGGAAGTATTATTAATGAAGGCTGATAATACATCTCCATTTCCACTATTAAATATACAATTATGAATGGTTTATGGTCCATATATTGGTTTATCAGTGCCTACTGCTCAAACATGTCATCTGATTAATGATTTATGTACATTTCATCCTTGTTTGTTTCTATACTGCTCGGAAGGCGAGGCTTTCATTTAAGATGTTTTTCAGAAGTTACAAAGCAGTTCATTCATTGATCCACTTATAATTTGAATCAACCTAATTTTGAAAGTTACAAAGTAATGAAGGCATAGAATAATTATGTAAGAAAAATAAAAGTTACCATAGAACAGTAGATCTGGTCCCAAACATGGCAAGACTTAAGTTGTGAGCCTGAATAGACCACCTCCTAGATTGTGAGACTTAAAGAATAGATCAGATTCTGGCTTTAAAGTACAAGATGGTAAATAACACAAGTTCAAAGCAATGCGGTCAGCCATCTTCTGGTAAAAATCCCAAGATTCTGTGATGGTCACAGCATTGAAGAACTATTTATATATGCTACTGTCAATGACTCATTTTGGTACCAAAGCCAGGAAATAACTGGCTATATTAGTAGATGGACTGTTTAATGCATTTGTATGATATTCTTCGTCACTATTTTAACAGAGGTGTTAACTTGTTTAAAATAAATGGGTTGATGCCCATATTAGAATATAAAACAAAGGAGCATCATAAAAACACACAGTATTAAGCATTCATCCATTAATATGGTCAAAAGTAATTTATGAGCTCAAAACCATTTAGCTGTAAAGCAGGAAACAATTTGAAACAGGCGTCAAGAAACAAGTATATTATTTTATCAATAGATTACCAGTGTACGTGATTTGCCTTTACCAGTTAGTTTCTGTCCAAATTAGTGAGGTATATGCCCTATAAAGTAGAATGACATGTTAAAAATATGTATATATGTATGCTTTTAAATAGTATCAAAATTAAATTCTCCATTGGGGGAGGTTGAAGGAGAAAGAGAACATGTCCCTAGAGTCCCTAAAAAAGTAAATCTTGGATGTGATGTACAGTAATACCCATTTCTACATTTTGATTTTAAAACTACATTGCGTGAGCTGAAATATCTAAAACAAATGGGAATAAAACCTGTAATGTTTACCCAAAATGATGCCTAAAAATGCAGATCCACTTTTTTTAAAATTTTTTTTTTTAAAACCAGGTGTATCTGGCCCCCAGCTCCAAAAAGGTTGGACATCCCTGATTTAACATCGCTCTCAGGCAGATGAACATGCCCAACAATTTTTTTGTTTAAAAAAAATCACTTGACAATTCTAGTTGCTACTTGACCGATCACGAAGCTCAGGACATCTGACAGAGGTTAAAAAAATACATTCCCTTAGATTGCACACCATTTAAAGCACATGAATATAGGAAACGATTCTTCAGGTCCAAATTTAACACTGCATACATTTCAAACATCAGTCTGAATATTTTTTCCAGTGCACAGCCAGGAATAGGTTTGTAGGTGGAATATTTTATGTTGTGGTCAGTTAGGAAATGCTCCACACAAAGGGGGTTAATATAGCAATGTTCATAGGCTGCAATATACAATTCAATTAACTTGATGGAAGTAGATTACAATGGGTATACAAGACAGCAGTATATTAAATCAAATCTCTTATTCACATATTGGAAGGATGAATGCCATTAAACACACCTCTTACTATCACATAGGAGGACAGCATAAGGCCAATTAACCAGAAGCTGTGGTTACTGCATTTACACTACATTGAGACTTATTGCTGCCGTCAGTTGAAAATGAATAAACCAAAGAACCATAGAAATTTACAGCACAGAAGGAGGCCATTCATCCCATAATGTCTGATCATAGAATCTTACAGCATTGAAGGAGGTCATTCAACCCATCGTGCCTGTGACAGCTCTTTGAAAGAGCTATCCAATTAGTCCCACTCCCCTGCTCTTTTCCCAGAGCCCTGCAATTTTCTCCCCTTCAAGTATTTATCCAGTTCCCTTTTGAAAGTTACTATTGAATCTGCCTCCACTTTGCTAGCTCTTTGCTAGAACAATCCTAAATGAAGCCCACTGCCCGTCTCTCGTCATAACTTGTAACAGCCTCTGTTTCAAACGTTAATCCAATGCAATAGATATGGCACTAGTGCCACCAGCTCAGGAGGTGCTCTTTCCACATGCCACTTGCCACCATTTTTTCTGGCTACCCATACAGGCCAGCAAAGCAGCTTTTGCATTGCTTACCTGTATCAATTTTTCCCAACAGTGTGGAAGGTCCATTAGCAGAAAATACAACTTGTGACGATGATTTTTAAACAACTGGACATGTAGTTTTATATTACTGTACTTCCAGCATTCTGAAATCTATTCTGCAATGTAAATGGGGTGAATTTCAAAGTACTGGCAGCCAAGACAAATGGAACCAATTCTATTTTAAGCAGCTCTGTTTAATATAAACATGGCATTAGTCATGGTGTGTTGTCAGGTTCCCACTTCATTTATTTTCAGGGTTAGAACAGTGTTATTAATGGGGAAGTAATTTCATTGCTACTACCTAAAACAATTGTGAATAGTAAAAAAAAATTAAACTATTTTTCTTTCAATAGAGTATTGCTATGAGAGAACTTAAATTGGAGGAGTTACTAAGCCCAGGAATGTGGGACACTGAATTATCAGTAATCATTAACTAGAGTGCTTACTCAGTTATATCCCAATGGGTAGGTGAAATTTCAGTTCATTTGCAGTCTTGCTCAGTAGCTAAAGTTAGTTCTCTAATATTGGCTCAGAATTTGTTGGAAAGTTTTAGCATTAAGCACAGTGTAAGAGGAGTGTCCCACCGTTTTTGCGAGGAAATTCGCACGCGACTGATTTAAGCAGGTTTTACACTGAAACATTGCTACGCACAAATTTCCTCGGTCTTGTGCGCCACTTCTGATCCACATTCGCCCAAACCCTCCACCATTCATTAACATTGCTCCGCACCCATGCAAAGACTAGCTCACGCAAATATCATGGCCCAGAAATTCGGGTCTCCACGGGTGAGTACGCAAGGGGTACTCACCCGTAGGTCCAAAGGAAGTGCCGGTTTCGTGCATGCACTGCGCATGCGCGGGAAACCGGAACTACCGTTCCCTTGAAAGAAGGGGTTCAGAGGTGGAACGTGTGCGCAGGAGAGGCAGCGCGTGCGCATCGAACTTACGTTTTTTTTCCGGGAGGGCAAGTCTCCAGCAGTTACACATATAAAAAGCAGGCGCAAGGCCTGCTTTTAACAAGGTAAGTAGTGAATTAATTAAAATTAAAACACTTTTTCCACAGGTTTATTATTTTTAAATACTTTAAAGAAACATAAGTTTATTTTTAGCCCAGTTAGAAAATGTAATTAATTTTTTCAAAAATTTAAATTATTGTTTAAAAGTTATTTTATATAATTTAGTTATTTTAAAAATGTGATTTAAAAAGAAAATTTATTTGAAGTTTTAGTGATGTTTTGGGGCTTCTACAGGAAACTTACTGATATCCGGCACTGACGGGACCGAGCTGGTGCCGTAACATCAAAAGTGCTGGACATACCAGAGTTAATGTTTAAACATACGAAACTGAGAAGCTCCGTGAGAATCAACAAACCCTGTTGCTTAGCAACAGCTTCAAAACAGTCGGCTGCAGCTGCAAGCGTCTGTAGCTGAAGCTGTTGCTATAGCTACAGACCTCGTAGTGCTTGACTGGGGAAAAAAAAGCAACGAGAACTAAAAAAACATAGAAAACGGCTCCTGATTTTTGCCGTTAGTTCGAGTATTCCGGACATATAACCTCCAGATAAACTAAAGTTTCCTGTAGTATTTATGGTTTTGACAGTTCTTCCTGTCAATTTTATGAATGGGCATTTCCCTTCTACCATTGACTCCGCATGGCCCACGTGATCCCAGAGGACGCATCGAACTAACTGCGCCCCTGGGATACGCAAGCACTGCACGCCGGCAGTTGGAGCAGGCCCAGGATCGGAATCCCAAGCGGGCCCACAGCTTAATGGCTGGCGCGGTAGGTAAGTGCAGGTCAGAGGCTTGCACCCGCGGGAAGCCTCCGACCCGAATTTCTGGGCCCATAGATTTACGTGAATAATGTGTGGGCGTAGGTCTGTGTCCAAAAATGTATTGCAGCATGGCCAATAGTCACCTGATATCGGTGTAGTTAAGATTAAGGAGTTTGATGGCTATTTATTTTTTGGATTTTTCTTACCAAGACCAGAACTATACTTAATCAGTGTGTTGTCAGTCTTAGTGCACCCAAACTTTTTTGCCCCCACCCATGTGAGCAGAAGGACTAAGCAGCTGGAATGGCCTTCTCAATGGGCATACCTCTTTTCCACAAAATAACGGAAAATGAACAGCATAGGTAAGATGCAGAGAGACTGAGACGCCATCGCAGAAGTACTGACAAGAGTGAAATCACTAGCACAGCAACTATTTCATATTCCACACGTGCAAGTTTCCTGATTTTACAAAAAAATCCACTAAATGCAATACAAACACGTGCAGCATATCTGAGGGGAATACACCGGTTAAAAAATATCATTTACAATTCTAACAAAAATGGGCAACAATTGATGACTCTGCATTTGCAGCTGTTTTACGCCAATTTTTACATTCCGGCTTAGGCAAATGAGCTCTGCAGGAAATTCAGGTGCAAGGTTCCGTTGGCAAGATCGACGGAGAAACACATTTCGGTATAATTTCTGTGTAAGTGTGGTACAGGAAATTTGGGCCATTATGAATACCAAGTAAAGAAAAAATAGCCCTGTAACATCAGAAACTAAAAGTAAATGTAAACATATTTCTTTGTAGCAGATTTTAATTTAATTGGGATTCAGATGATTGCTTAAAGTAATATTTAATAGAATTATTTTTTAATAGAAATTCATATTAGAATACAAAGAAAGACCACTTCAAGTACTTTAGTGCTAAACCATCAGTTACAGGAGCAGCTATATGACTGACTAGGTAGTAAATGGTGCAGTTTGTCACTAGATTTATGTAAGCCAGAGGCTCAACCTCAAAAGTCTGTAATAAATAATCTCAACTGGAGTGCCGAGTCCGGCTTTCTCTCCCTCTTATCCCGGAGAACTGGTGCACAGTTGGTTTATTTTTGTCTTTGTAGTCTCAGCATGCCACAGCATCTCCTGGGCAGGGAACAACTGGGAACCACCTCCATCTGCTGCCCATGACATTCCATGACCAGCTGCTAAAATTTGCACAAGCATAAGTATATAACATATTCCAAAAGGCTTAAATATGTATCTCAGCAAACTAAGTACATTACTTCTTAGGTGTATCCCCTTACAACATCCCAAAATAGCAGCGGTTTACATTTATCAGCTGCAGTATGAATTTTTGTAATATTCTTTATCCCCACTTGCCATTCCCTTCCCTCTAATTGCTTGTTAGAATCATAGAATGGTTACAGCACAGAAGGCCGCCATTCGGCCCATCGAGCACGTGCCGACTCTCTGCAAGAGAACTTCAGCTAGTCCCACTCCCCCACCCTTTCCCCATAGCCCTGCAAATATTTTTCCCCAAGGTACTTATCCAATTTCCTTTGGAAAGCCACAATTGAATCTGACTCCACCACCCTTTCAGGCAGTGCATTCCAGATCATAACCACTCGCTGCGTAAAAAGTTTTTCCTCATGTCGCCTTTGCTTCTTCTTCCAATCACCTTAAATCTATCCCCTCTGGTTCGCGACCCTTCTGCCAATGGGAACAGTTTCTCTGTATCTACTCTGTCTAGACCCCTCATGATTTTGAACACCTCTATCAAATCTTCCCTCAACCTTCTCTGCTCTAAGGAGAACAACTCCAGCTTCCATGTAACTGAAGTCCCTCATCCCTGGAACCATTCCTGTTAATCTTTTCAGCACCCTCTCTAAGGCCTTGACGTCCTTCCTAAAGTGCGGTGCCCAGAATTGGACACAATACTCCAGTTGAGGCCGAACCAGTGTTTTATAAAAGTTCATCATAACTTCCTTGCTTTTGTACTCTATGCCTCTATTTATAAAACCCAGGATCTCGTACACTTTTTTAACCGCTTTCTTAACCTGCCCTGCCACCTTCAACGATTTGTGCACATATACCCCAAGGTCTCTGTTCCTGCACCCCTCCCCCCCACCCCCCTTTGCCTCTCCATGTTCCTCTTACCAAAGTGCATCACTTCGCTCTTTTCTGTTTAAATTTCATCTGCCACGTGTCCGCCCATTCCACCAGCCTGTCTATGTCCTCTTGAAGACTATCACTATTCTCCTCACTGTTCACTATACTTCCAAATTTTGTAATTGTGTCTTGTACACCCAAGTCCAAGTCATTAATAGATATCAATAAAAGCAGTGGTCCTAGTACCAACCCCTAGGAAACACCACTGTATACCTTCCTCCAGTCCAAAAAACAACCGTTCACCACTACCCTCTGTTTCCCATCACTTAGCCAATTTCGTATCCATGCTGAACCTGTCCCTTTTATTCGTTGGGCTTCAAATTTGCTGGCAAGCCTATTGTGGCACTTTATCAAATGCCTTTTGGAAGTCCATGTACACCACATCAACCGCATTGCCCTCATCAACCCTCCCTGTTACCTCATCAAAAAACTCAATCAAGTTAGTTAAACACAATTTGCCTTTAACAAATCAGTGCTGGCTTTCCTTATTTAATCCACACTTGTCCAAGTGACTGTTAATTTTCTCCCAGATTATCGTTTCTAAAAGCTTCCCCACTACCGAGGTTAAACTAACTGGCCTGTAGTTGCTGGGTTTATCCTTACACCCTTTTTTGAACAAGGGTGTAACATTTGTAATTCTCCAGTTCTCTGGCACCACCCCCGTATCTAAGGAGGATTGGAAGATTATGGCCAATACCTCTGCAATTGCCACCTTTACTTCCCTCAGGATGCAAGGATGCATCCCATCAGGTCCTGGTGATTTATCTACTTTAAGTACAGACAGCCTTTCTAATTCATCCTCTATCAACTTTTAGCCCATCCAGTATCTCAACTACCTCCTCTTTCACTTTGACTTTGCATTTGTTTTACCAAAGGAAGATGCTGCCAAAGTCCTCATTTAGCACCTCAGCCATGCCCACTGCCTCCATGCATAGATCTCCATTTTGGTCCCTAATCGGCCCCACCCCTCCTCTTACTGCCCGTTTATTATTTATATGCCTATAGAAGACTTTGGATTCCCTTTTATGTTAGCTACCAGTCTATTCTCATTCTCTCTGCCCCTCTTATTTCCTTTTTCACTTCCCCTCTGAACTTTTTATATTCAGCCTGGTTCTCACTTGTATCTCAACCTGACATCTGTCATACGCGCTCTTTTTCTGCTTCATCTTATTCTCTATCTCTTTCCAGGGAACTCTGACTTTGGCTGTCCTATCTTTCCCCCTCATGGGAATGTACCTTGACTGTACCTGTACCACCTCCTCTTTAAAGGCAGCCCATTGTTCGATTACAGTTTTGCCTGCCAATCTTTGATTCCAATTTACCCGGGCCAGATCCATTCTCAACCCACTGAAATTGGCTCTCCTCCAATTAAGTATTTTTACTTTAGATTGCTCATCATTTTCCATAGCTAATCTAAACCTTATGATACTATGATCACTGTTCCCTAAATGTTCCCCTACTGACACTTGCTCCACTTGACCCACCTCATTCCCCAGAACCAGCAGTGCCTCCTTCCTTGTTGGGCCGGAAACGTACTGATCAAGAAAGTTCTTCTGAACACACTACAGAAATTCTTCCCCTTCTCTGCCCTTTACACTATTACTATTCCAGTTTATATTAGGATAGTTGAAGTCCCCCATCATCACTACTCTATAGTTCTTGCACCTCTCTAAAATCTCCCTGCTAATTTGCTCCTCTATAGCCTTCCCACTAGTTGGTGGCCTATAGAATGCACCTAATAGTGGAATGGCACCTCTATTGTTTCTGAACTCTAACCAAATAGATTCTGTCCTTGACCTCTCCAGGACATCCCCTCTCTCCAGCAATGTTCTCCTTAATCAATACTGCCATCCCACCTCCTTTCTTTCCTTCCCTATCTTTCCTGAACACCTTGGCCACGATTTTGCCGGCACTCAGATGTGGGTTCGGAGGCCGGTCCGGTCAAAATCGAAATGATTGACAGCAGGTTGGGAACCCACTCCAAACCTGCCTCCATGTAAGTTTCCAAAGTGTCGGGTCTGCGATTTCAAGTAGTGGGGGAGGCATTTAAGATAGTTAAATGCTTGTTAAACACTTGTTAACTACTATTTTGCCAGCGTATTTCTATTTTCCCACTTTTTAAAAAAAATTTTATAAACAGGTTTCACTTCATTCAGAGATCACGTCAGGTAAGTAGGTCGGGTTCTCTATGTCTCCCCATTGTTGTGAATAGGTGACAGCTGCAAAAGTGGTATGAAAGCTGACATTTCACAGCTGCACACTTTCCAATGTCGGTGGGTGGAGGTGCAAGGTAAGTTGGTGAGTAAAGATGTGCAGGAGTAGGGTAGGGAAGACAGAGTAATGTTTATGTGATGAGTGGCACAGCAGGATGAGGTTGAGTTTGGTTTTGCAGTAATGTTTCGTGATCTGCTTAGATCATTGAAAGGCTTGCGCCACTGCAGCCTGGTCCTCCTGACGACATTGCTGCTTATGCCCTCCTGTGCAATGTGCAACCAGGCTGCGTTGATCTCTTGTGGAGGTCTCTTCCGCCCATGGGAAAGAAAGAGAACCTCCCCGCGTGCCGTGACTCCTTCCATAAGCATATGGAAGTCAAGGGAGAGCCTGGGTGCAACCATGCACGTTTGTGCAGTGCTCGTCAGTGTTTGCAGCCCCTCAATGCTGTAGAACACTGACAGCATAACTGTTAAGATCAATATGGACATGGTCCCTTTAAGGAAACCGGCTGATGACACGTCATCAAATGACATCATCAGACCCACAACACCAGGTTATGGTCCAACAGTTTTATTTGAAATCACAAGCTTTCGGAGCGCTGCTCCTTCGTCAGGTGAAGTGGAGAGATGAAGGAGCAGCGCTCCGAAAGCTTGTGATTTCAAATAAAACTGTTGGACTATAACCTGGTGTTGTGTGACTTCTTACATTTGTCCACCCCAGTCCAACACCGGCATCTCCACACCATGTCATCAGACCCGCTTCCTGCTAATTGGCCTGGAACCTCGCAGGGCGGGCTTAACAAGCCCAATCGACGAAAAATCGCTTGGAGAGTGCGGGCTGCAGTAGGCAGCGGGCTGGGACAGCAACACCAACCCCGGCCGCCCCGGAGGGCATAATCGCGGCCCTTATTTCCAGGAATATTTAGTACCCAATCTGGCCCTTTTTTGAGCCAGGTCTCAGTTATCACCATGACATCACATTTCCATGTGGCTATTTGCGCCTGCAGCTCACCAACCTTATTTACCACACTTCATGAGTTTACACACATGCACTTTAAATCTCTCTTGGACCTTCTTGTATTCTCTCTTAGTCTGACTCCACCTAATACCGTACTATTTCTTACTCTAGTGCTATCTGTCTCTCCCAACCCTTTGTGCACCTCGTTTTGCCTTTCTAATGCTACATCCTAGTAGCCTTCTCCCTGTTCTTTTCATCCTTTTAAAAAGCTTCAAATACATTCCTAAGTGTTTCATTCACAATAAATTATAATTGCTGTGTAGTCGATGTTATATAGCCAACTGAGTTTTCTTGGTTTGCCACTTCTTTCATTGGAGAAACTTTTGCCAAAGTCTGCGAAAGCTGAAGTCTTAAGGGTAAATTTTGCAAAGCTTGGTTCCCAGTGTGGAACTTCATTCAATGCGAGCAGGAACAGGATAATTGGCCATGGAGGTCTCGGACACTTCCGATTTTGTGATGATGAAAAATAATGGGAATCTTACTTGTCTGATCTGTGAAATCTGATGTCCAAATTTTACAGCACTACATTTTTAAAAAACGTCTTTTAAGGTTAATGGAAAACTAGTACCTAGCGTAATCTTCAAACAAGATTTGGAGGGCTCCTTGCCCCTTTTCAGACGGTTCCTTCCAAACACCAAGAAACAAATTTAAAATAGGTTACAATAGAATAGGTCACACTACCAATAGTAAATTGTTGTCACAAACCACTATCCCTCTTCTAGTTAACATTGTTGTGTTATATTGGTTCAAAATTCGTCAGCTGGTCTTAAATACTAACTACATTTTCAATATTTTATGATCCAAACTACCAATAGCTGACTTACTCCGAATCAATACAACATTCAAACCATCCATCCCTTCTTGCCAGCTACCCGACATGCATTTCTTCCCCTCACTTTCCACAAAGTAGTGGCATTAAACCCTTCCTCCTCCATTATATGTAGACAGTAAGCCATCTTCCCACTTTCCCTTCACAGCTTCAACGTTGTTGCTTCTTGATGTCCTTGCAGCAACAGGAAACGCTATGAAGCATGAGGGAGGGGTACAGGCCGTCTCAGCATCCTGAACACCAGTGAAGGAAACAGATTACTTTCACTGTGGCCGAGAATGCTGAAATACCACTGCTGCCCTTGCAATCTCACTAGTACAGCAACAGTGAAAGGGAACTGCTGCACCAATAAAGGAAAGGCAAAAGCAGCAACTGGAATGGAGGGCAGTGGAAGCTGGTTCAGGTGAATACCAACATTTGGCAGCCTCATTAAGTTCTCATTTTCAAAAGTGTGAAATAGCAGCAGCAGTTACAACTATTTGATGATTTTATACAAGTAAATGAATGCTCTGACAAGAGCAGTGCACCAGTGCAAAGATTGTTTAGTGGAGACAAGTGCATAAAAACTTAAAGAAAAAAACTGCTACTAACTCTACCTCAACTAAAGCAAGGATAGGCAGAAAAAGAAAGATAAATGAAACTCTCAAGAGTAATACATTAATCTTGGAAGCACTGGACTAGCAACCAGACTTTTTCCTCCAGTAGAAAATACAGTGCCAGCCAATGGCAACATGCTTGAATAGGTCTCAATGACATTACTATAACAAGTCATTAAATGTATTTGCTTTACTACTGGATAGCAAAATTACAACGTTCATTCAATCATCAGCCTGCCTGAAAAGGACTTCTGACAATAACCTGTCACAAAAAGCTTTTTAATATTGACACTCTTTGAAAAAGATAATACAGTTGACTTTGAGCCTTGTGGCAAGCTACAACAAACAGCAAATGAAAAACCATCTGCAGACACTGAATGGAGTTACCAATCTGACCTACATAGACACAGCTTGTGATCATGACCTTCAGATGGCTGCATTCAGAGCAGAGCTATTACATCATGGAAAACAAACAGAGCAGTACATTAGTGACATTCTAAATAATCAAGACAGAAATCAGTGCTTTAAGATATTTTTCTAAAACACACATGTACAAGAAGACAAATGTCAATCAACAGAAAGTAACCAAATAATGTAACGAACGCAATGAAAAACTGCAGAAATATAAAAAAAGAATGCATTGGTTATTAACCTGCCCCACCTTCTATCTCTTCAAATATTTTGAGCCATTTTCTTGTGGAAAAAATGCAATTTCAGGGATAAATAGTGATAATGAACTAGAAATGTGTAACCTACAATGTTCAATCAACTATTTTTATAAAAACTGAATGCCTGCATACAGCTAATAGAGATTATAATTGCTGGACACCAGAGGGCAAGATCAACCACAGCTGTCTGTTATTTCACGGTCAACAGCCTCCTGAGGAGGTACATTAATAGAACTTAATGATTAAAATACACGTCTCCTCTATTAAGTATGCCATAGTGCCAAAACCTGTTTCTCTGTACAGTACCCAGAAACTATAACTATGTATCTATCATTAGTGCAGCTGCAACTTCATTTTAAAATATTTCTGCATGAAAACAAAACAAAATCTTGGTTTTCATCCTCAGTAGGCTAGTTGCTAAACTTCCCATTTGCAAGTCAACAATCTATCCTGCCACTGTGGCATCAAGCTGCAGCGTCCATTGGCGAGATATTTTTGAGGATGTACCAGGATATTTGGTGGCGGTATTTTTTTTGTTTTATAAAGCAGGCAGTGACCCAAAGGCAATAAGACGTCTATGATAATTGCTTCAGCAATGTGACCTGGTGGATGGTGTGGTAAATTCCACTTGGAATTTGAATGGAGCATGATAGGACACATCAGAGTTACAGTAACTTCGGTAAATAGTATTTATCCATTGAGGACACTCCATTTAAAAAAAAATCATTCGACGAAACTGCAGCTATTCCATCTACTTATTTGATAAATCTACCTAAACAGATTGATAGGTATCCTCTATTACACTTCATCGAGCACCCTCCCACATTTCTGATGCAACAACCGAAGCATGAGATAATATAAGTCTTGCATATTAAACAAAGAAAAAACCTTAATGATTGACTTAATAAAACTCACTACGCACTTGGTATGAGTATAAAGCAAGGCTTTAATCAACTTGTTTCAAACATGGAGGTCTAGTTGTCCTTCACTAGTTCCTTGTCTTACAAAATGTCCCTGGGCAAGCTGGGCCCACACCCAAGTATTTATACTCCTTGGACGGCGCCACCAGCTGGCCGTCCAGTGTTATTTCATGAGTCGTTTCTTCATGATGATGAGATTTATAACATTCTTCCTGCCGAAAAGATTTGGAAGTCCGACGACTTCCTCTGAACAGATTAGGCGGACCACAAATAGCCGCAGTCTTTTAGATCTTTGTTTATGGCTGGAAGGCACGTCTCCCCGGACCATGTTTTGGTCCCTGGGCAGCTTGATCTGTACTGGTAGATTGACAGGGCCCGTGTCACCTTGATCGACCTGTGGAAGACTGGGGAGATCGTGACTCCGGGTGCGGGTCCCCACAGGCACAGAGCTGGCGTCCTCTTGGTTGGTAGCCGGGGATTGACCGGCGTCCTGGCTTCGGGTGGCCATCCCACAGGGAGCGCTCAGCTCCCTGAGTGGATCCGGTGGGGTAGCCGGCAGATCTCGATGTCCCAGGTAGGGCGTCATCTTCAAAGGAGTGCAGAGTGTCGGCATCATTACCGTGGGGTCCCTCTATCAGTTGGGTCCGTGGGACCGGTTGGACAGGGAGCCAGATCTCGGAGTGAAACGGTGGACTCCCGGCCATCAGGGTACTGCACGTGCGTGTACGTGGAATTAACGTCCGTTAGTTCCACCTCGTCGAAGAGGGGATCGTTTTTGGAAGATCGGACGAATTTTCAGAGCAGCATGGGGCCGGGAGCTGCCAACCATGACGGTAGGGGCGTCCCATGAGTGGAGCAACGCTGGAACCTAAAGATTCGCTCGTGAGGCGTGACATTGGTGGACGTAGAAAGAAGAGACCTGATGGAATGCAACGTGTCAGGGAGCACAGTTTCGCACTGCTGGTCTGGTAGGTTGTATGACCTCAGTGCAAGACGAACGGCGTTCCAAATGACAGCGTTGTATCTCTCAACCTGTCCGTTACCAATGGGATGGTATGGTGTCGTTTTACTTGTGGCGATTCCCCGTTGGGAAAGATAACTTTTGAGTTCGCTTGACATGAAGGAGGGACCCCGATCAGAGTGGATGAAATTGGCCGTACCGCAAAGGGAAAAGACTTGATCGAGGCATTTGATCACTGTGGAAGTAAGCATATTGGAACAGGGGAAAGCAAAGGGAAAGCGTGAATATTCGTCCACCATAGTAAGTAAGTAGGTGTTTCGCGTTGAGGAAGGCAATGGCCCTTTAAAGTCAATGCTGAGTCGCTGCATAGCCTGTATGAGCGAGCCATCCGATGGATGGAAAAATTGCGGTTTTAATTCCGCACAAATTCTACAGGAGGAGCATGTTCTTTTCACATCTTCCGTAGAAAACGGGAGATTTTTAGATCACACAAAGTGCAACATATGGGTAATGCCAGGATGGTATAAGTCAGTATGAAGATCCGCAAGAGTCGAAGTTGACACAGAAGAGCAGAATGCCCGCGAGGGTATCCAGGGCCACATTCTCTTTGCCGAGTCAATAATGTACCAAAGGCGGCAATTCCATCCTCCAGAGTTGTATTTTGTTATTCTTGATCTTAGTACGTTTCCGGTTATCCAGCATTAAGGCCACGGAGCGCTGATCGGTTATAAGTGTGAAATGGCGACGAGCGAGAAAATGACTCCATTTACGTACAGCTTTGATGATGGCCGTAGCCTCCTTCTCGACAGGAGGATAATGGAGCTCGCTACCCTGCAAGGTTCTGGACAGAAATGCAACGGGTCAACCACCTTGATTCAAGGTAGCCGAGATCGCCGCCTCCGATGCATCGCACTCGACCACGAAAGGAAGATTTTCATCAATGGAACGAAACGTGGCTTTTTCCAGTTGTCGCTCGAGGAGGTTGAAAGCTGAAATAGCCGTTGCCTCCAATGGAAATGACTTTGCATGAAGCAGAGGCTGGATCTTGTCGGAGAAGTGGGGTATCCACTTCGCATAATAGGCGAACATGCCGAGTGCCCGACGAAGAGAGCCGAGATTCGTAGGGGGAGGGAGCTCCTGAAGCGGACAAAGTCGCTCTGGATCCAGTTTGAGGACACCGTTGCCCACCCAGTAGCCAAGGATGTTGCCTGATGGTATTGATTTCACAGATTTGGACTCATTTAAGGTTAAGTTGCGACGACGGAGAACGTCAAAAAATTTCTGGAGATTGGCATCATGCTCCTTCTGGTCATGACCAGCAATGGTGATATTATTCAGATATGGAAAAGTGTCCGTTAAGTTCTCCTGTTTGACTAGGCTATCCATTGCCCATTGAAAGACAGCCACCCCATTGGTGACCTCAAATGGAAGGTGACAAAACTGGTAAAGCCGACCATTGGCCTCAAAGGCCGTATACGTTTTGTCAGAGTCCTTTAATGGTACTTGATGATATGCGCTCTTTAAATCAAAAGTTGAAAATACCTTGTAGTTGGCAAGGTTATTGACCATGTCATCGATGCGTGGTAGTGGGTAGGCATCCAGGTCGGTATACTGGTTAATAGTTTGCGAGTAATCGATGCAAAGCCATTTCTTGTGTTGCTTCAGAGGATTTTTAGCAACGACGACTTGAGCCCGCCAGGAAGATGAACATGGCTCAATGATACCGTCAGCTAGAAGGCGAGAGATTTCTGCCTCGATAAAGGATCGATCATCTTGCTGAAACGTTGTGATTTAGTGACTATGGGCTTACATCAGGGGGAAAGATTGGCAAACAAGGAGGGCTTGTCGAGCAAAGCCGCCAAAAGCACACAAAACGGTACTTTGGAAATAGTGAGCTCCGGCTTTGACCCTCCAAACTCAAAAGTGAGTCTTTTGTGTTGTTTCTGGAAATCCTGTCCCAGGAGCACATCACTGCATAGGTTTTTGAACACCCCGAGCCAGGTGGAGAAATAAGTGCGGCCATTGAGAATAAGGTCGACAAGACAAAGCCGGAAGAGTTGGTGGTCAGTGTCGTCAGAGCCATTGCAATTTCCCTGTCCGAGGGGTAAATACGCAGTTTTAACTTACTGACAAGCCCGCTCACTAATGAAGCTGTCAGAGCTGCATGAGTCGATTAGTGCGCTCAAAATGTGTCCATTTACCGAAACCGTCGTGGCTGCATGGGACAGACTTTGGGGGAAAACAGCTGTGATGGGAGGAGGGGCAGTTTTACCCTCGACGGCTGTAACCTTAGTAGTGGTTCTTGGGGGAGGAGCAGTTTCATAGATAGCAGCTGTAACCTTAGTAGTGGCTCTTGGGGGAGGAGCAGTTTTATAGATAGTTGCTGCAAAACTAACAGGAGCTCTAAGGTATACCGGTTAAGAAAAGTGGCCTTTCTTACTAACAGAGGCTCTTGACTGGCATACCTTAGAAGTGACCTTTCTTGCTGCAATGATTGCAGGTTGCGTTACGAGCAGGACAACATTTCCTATAAATGGAACACACCTCCACAGAAGAAACACTTCCTTCCAGATTGTCAAGATGCCGCTAGGGCAGAGTCGTCATCAGTGAAGGCTTCTAGGGTAGGGTTGTCATCAGCCAGGTTGGAGTCATCATCCGTGAGGGCTCCCGCCCGAGGCCTATCGAAGGAGTCACTAAAAGTGATAGCAGTAGCCCGTGCACGTGGTGAAAGATAAGTATCTGCATTCCTCTTTGCTAAGTCCAGAGAACATGCCTGGTCATAGGCAGCCTGTAACTTGAGAGTTTTATTCTCCAACAGGCGCTGATGTATGAAGGGAGACGCAATCCCATTAATAAAGGAATCATGAATTAACTCCTCCTGGCACTGCTCAGCTGTGACATCTTTAAGATTACAATCCTTGCTGAGCCTGCAAAGTTTCTGAAGGAATTGTCGTTGTTGAGTTGTGGCCAGTAGATGCCGAGCAAAAATTTCGTTTGGGGACTTGACATATAGTTGCTGTAGTATTTGGATAGCGGTGTCATAGTCTATACAGTCTTCGATATGAGGGGATACATAATTAGCAAGCATTCATAACTTATTAGGAACATTCTCACCACACTCAAGGAATCACAGAATCACAGAAACCCCACAGTGCAGATAGAGGCCATTTCGGCCCATCGAGCCTGCACCGACACATATCCCACCCGATCCCCGTAAGCCCTACACCAACACATATCCCACCCTATCCCCGTAACCCCACGTATTTAATCCCCCTAACACTAAGGGTCAATTTATCATAGCCAATCAACCTAACCTGCACATCTTTGGACTGTGGGAGGAAACCGGAGCACCCGGAGAAAACCCACGCAAACACGGGGAGAATGTGCAAACTCCACACAGACAGTCACCCGAGGCCGGATTCGAACCCGGGTCCCTGGCGCTGTGAGGCAACAGTGCTAACCACTGTGCCACCGTGCTGAAGGTACGATACCAGTGTTTCCATACCTTAGCAGCTGTAAGTGAATTCGGGTCCAGATCGAGACAGGCGGGTCTGAGTAGTTTCTCCATGATGGATCAATTACTTCGTCCGAGTTCCCTTCTACGGTTTGAGTCGTAGCTGGCTGTTCCGAAATCACCCAGAGTGTGGTGTCGATAGCAAGTTGATTAAATTGACATAATAAAACTCACTACGCACTAGGTTCGAGTATAAAGCAAGGCTTTAATCAACTTGTTTCAAAACATGGAGGTCTAGTTGTCCTTCACTAGTTCCTGTTTTACAAAATGTCCCTGAACAAGCTGGGCCCATGCCCGAGTATTCATACTCCTTGGACAGCACCACCAGCTGGCCATCCAGTGTTATTTCATGAGTCGTTTCTTCATAATGATGAGATTTATAACAATGATGATTGAGACAGACATCTTCATGTTAGGATGTGAAATACAAGATACTCTCAATTCAAGTCGTGACTGTTGCTCATGGGCTACGAGTATCAGTCGGCTACATTGGCACAACCATCAACAAAATTATAGAGGGAATAACACATGCAGAGAAAGAAATAAAGAACGAACTTGCATTTATATCGTGCCTTTCACAACCTCAGGACATCTCAAAGTGTTTTACAGCCAATTAAGTACTTTTGAATTGTAATCACTGTTGTAATGTGTACACCCACACACTCAACTTTTCATCAACCTCTTTATTGCACTATAATAAGGATGATACTCAATGTGTAAGTTCAACAGATTTGTGTTTGCAACTGCAGTACATAGCTATCTTTGAAGAGCAAACATTGAAGGCAAAGTGAGCACAAACAGTATTTTGATTTGTTGAAAGACAGCTGCAATCAGCTGCAGGACAATGAGCAGGGGAGTTTTCAGGTGCCCAGGTTACAGAAGCCCGGGGGGGGGGGGGGGGAAAAGGGGGCACGGTGGTCAGAATCCGGAGCAAGGGAGTCATTTTCCCCATTGAAAACTGGGGTTGGGCAGGGTGGAAGAGCTCCCAGAATCAGGAGTGGAAGATTTGGGGGGGGCGGTGGGTGTGTAGAGCTGAGGGGGGGCAGGGGGTAGTGGAGAAAGAGAAAGTCACACAACCTGGAGCAGCAGAGGCAGCAGTGCTGGTGCAGTTGGCTCTTATAGTATGTTTGAGTTATTAAAGAGAAGCAGCAACACTTTCATACTAACTCAAAAGCCAACTCTACAAGCTGCTGTTCTAGATATAGCTAACAAATGTTGGTCAAGACATTCCCACCCATTGTGGGCAGAGATTGTGCCCACGGTATGCTGGTAACTTATTTCACAGTTTCATTGTGTGTCTATTGTGATGAATAATTAAGTATTGAGTGATAGGAATAATTATAATCCTTTTTAGAATTTATAATAATGCGAAAGTCAGAAAATAAAATTTATAAACTGAGTGTCAAGTTTTCTTGTAATATATTATAAAATAGTTACCTGGATAGAAGAATATTGCAATTCTGGGCTCTTCTCCCATCTATTACTGACAGTTCTTTGACTTTCTTGGTGGAATTTAATGTGTCTTCATTGGCTTCTGTCTCTTTCTGTGGTCCAAAAAAAGTTACAAGTAAACAGTAAATAAACTGAATCTGCCACCATAATATTTAACGGCCTAAGTAAAGCTCTATTTGAGAGACCACCTTCATAGCATATTTGTAAACAAATTTGAGGACCAAGTATCGCAAAAAATTTCTAGGCATTTGGATAGATCTATAAAGTTTGAGGGTTAAAAGGTATGATTAGCTCTGGACGTGGATTTACTTTTCAAGCCATAAAGATGGTCTGACAGACCAATGTATTCTCATTGAAGTAAAGATGATCCTATTGAGCGAGCCTCATTACCTACTCCAGACCAAAACCTTGCACTAGATATGTCAGTACTCGGAATAATGCACCATAGTCATAGAAATATCTCCAAAGTGTTCAAACTTTGCACAACTAATTAAGTTTTCCCCGGTCTGGGTGAAAAGCATAGTTAGGGTGTCACTGACGGCGCAGGGACAGACAAAATTCAAACTGAAATTCAATAACAAGCGTCATATAATATTCCCTCAGTTTTATCACTTATGGACGACAAACTAAGCTGTTACAGTCAGTATTAATATAAAACACAAGTCAATTTGTGTATAATTTGGCAAATATTCCTTAAAAGTAATTAGAGTGCCATGTGATGGCTCTGTTGGTAAATGAACTACCCAATTTGAAACTCAACTATATAGACAATGAGGTCTTGGATTCAATATATATCTATGCCAAGTTAGTAGCTATTAACTGGAACGATTGGCTTTAAATCCCTGGTGAGGGGGAAAAATATCAGTTAGGATTCACACTCCTGATCACTATCCACTGACCCCTGCTGGAAAGTGTGAAAGTGTGGGCATTGGTGAGGACAGGGATAGCCTTCACAGAGGTGCTTCATGGAGTTAAGTAGCACTGTCTAGGCTCAGACATGAAGAATGGCCAAAAGGTATAAAGAGCAAATGCAGTAGAATCCACATGTATGGATCTTTAATGCATGCAAACCCCCGATTGTATAAGCTTTTCTCATGTCCAAATTCCTTTACAATTATAGGAAATCTGTATAGTCCTGTGGTTAAATGTAGCCTCTCTGCACAGGGCAACCTATCCCATACAGTCATCATTTAAAGTGGTTAGATCTCTACTTTAGTAAATAAAAGTATTGCATGACCAATAAACTGATCATGAACTAAAATACGGAACATCTACATTTTATGTCCTTAAAATTTAGATACAAAGCACTTTGAGTTCACTATCATTTACTAGTATTGAAATTAACCTAGTTTTTTATTTCAACTTTGTGCAGATTTTGCCAATACTATTATGGATCATGATGCGTGTCATTACTATTAAATGAATAATGTTACAAGATTCATACCTAATTAAACAAATACTGGAGCCTTTATTGTCTCTAATAACTTTTTAATAAAATTAAATTAATCTGCACAACATTCTATTTCCTCTTCTACCTTGGTGATAGCTAAAAGTATTTCCAAATTATTTTAAAACCAGGCTGCAGTAGTAGTAACAATGATCATTTGCATTTTCTTAATAAATTATTCAGTATCTTTTATACCTTTGACATGTTTTCAGTGAGTTAGAAAGTGTTACATTAATTGACTTGTCAGTTATGATATAAATGTGCAGCTGAACATACGCAACAAAACTACCGACATGTGCTCATTACCAAAACTAACTTCAATGTGCATTTTCACCATTATAAACTTCATGCTGCGATTTATACTACAAGTAGACTCCTGCCACTTTATTAAAAGCACATGCTTACCTGCTTGGAATGATTGCTCAGAAAGAAGTCCTAAATGCAGGCCAAAGGCAAAAGGAGGATAACAGGTAGCATCAGTTAATAGCAATAAAAAACTGCAGTTCAGCGATTGTTGCAAAATGGAAAATAAAATAACAGACACAGCACAATAATGAAGGTAAAGAATTTTCAAAACAAAACGTGATTGGAGATGTACAAGTATCAAGCAACAATGCCATCTGCAAAAGTTAACCCTTTCACCATTACAAGGAAGCTCAGGCAAAGTAAAAGTTATGGATGAGTGCAAGTTTTTAGAACCTGGAAATTAACATTATTGTTGAAGTTATCAAACTACACAGTCCAAATACAGCCTGTTCACAGAATGTCAAAATTAATATGAAATTTCAATGATCCTAGGAAAAAGGTTAAAACTTGCAACACTCCAATGCTGTGAAAACTAATGCTATAGTGGTAAAGTTTTATTGGAGCTTGTAAACATGTCCATGTTACTGAAAAGGTTAGTGTGTCTCAGTGTGTTGGGTAATCAAGCAGTAATGCTTCATATAATGCAACAAGCTATGGCATGCAAATCAGAGACAATTTAAAAAGCCATATCAGCATTTCTGCAATACCAGTACATTTTATAATGCTTATAGGCGATTCACATAGAATGATTTGAAAATCTTAAGCAAAAGAAAATAATGCGCTTGAAATTCAAAATGAATAGAATCATAGAGGGTCTAGTACGAAGGAGGTTTTTTGGCCCATTGTGTATGTGCTGGCTCTTTGCTGGAGCAATCCAAAACTTATCACAGTACCCTGCTCTTAAAAGGGGCAATGGTCTCTGCCGTAACTACTCTCCAAGCTCCAACAACTCTGAGCATCAAGAAATTTCTGCTAAACTCTCACTCTTCACTTTCAGTGAGGATCTTTGATTAATTACTTCTCATCAATGACTCAACAAACAGATGATATAGTCTTTCCATGTACACACAGTCAAAAACCTTCACAATTTTTTTAAACCTCCACTGAATCCCCTCTTAGCCTTCTGTGCTGCACTGGAAATGGTTGCAGTATCTCAAGAATAAATTGCATATTGATTCTCTGACTGTCTCTCTGATTTGAGTTCTCCAAGCAAATTTTACATCATGTTGGTGATATTAGATGCTATCACATTTCTTTGGATACTGCAGAACTATTGGAAACATGCTGGATAACCAGTGTATCTATCACTACAATGAAGGCTTTACCATAACTTCTAAATATTATTGGATTCAAATGCAATTGTTCCATTGCTAAAACATACAAATGCCACATATTTCACGTACAGTAATCCAATCTGCTGCGGAGAAACAATGCAATGTGAGTGTATGTATTTGACCATAAATGAAACACAACAATTGATCTGATCAACACATGTTTTTATGTCCTGTTTTTTATGCCTATGTTTGTTCCACATTTGTTGAAACAGGAACTTCATTTAGGTTACCTGTTGCCTTTGGTAAGCAGAGAATGTCTTTTCTATGTCTTCCAAGTCAAGTACTTTGAAAACATTCAAATCATCAATTTCTAGCCAGACTGTTTCCCCAAGTTTGTTCTATAATCAAAACAAAATATTTACGGTTAACCAGTTCAAAATGCAGATTAGCATTGTGCAAATTCATAAAACACAGACCTCAAAATGAATTAAGTTGCTGTTTCTTATAATGCAACATTTGTAATTTGCTGTAGAATATATGAATCATGTAATTGCACACATATTGTAAGTCTACTGTAAGCCTTACTTAAAAATGGAGGATTACGAGAACTTGTAATTACAAAAACAATCAGTAAAATTGAAGTAAATTCAACAATCAATGCAGATAAAACATTTTAACTTAATTTCTTTTTAGACACAAGATTATTCAAACCAAAATGGTATCTTGCTGTTACGTTCAACATTAACTGTGTATAACTCACCTCTGGTAACTTGGACCAGTTGAAGGATTTTAAAGCATTTCCTGGTTGTGGAATATTTTTCTTCTTCAGTCCTGGACCCAAAGGGGCTCCGGGAGGAGGTAGTACACCACCCAATAGCAGCAGACCTGGAGGTGGAGGGGGTCCACCTGGGGGTGGGGGTGGGGGTGGGGGTGGTGGTAGAAATCCACCAAGCGGTGGTGGTGGAGGAGGCAGAGGGGGAACACCTACTGAAGGAAGAGCAGGAGGAGGTATTGGACCACCAGGGGCTCCAGGTGGTGAAAGGGGGCCGCCAGGAACTCCAGAATACCTTGCTCTCTAAAATTGAAACAAAATTGCAAAGAAAGCATTAGGCAATGAGCTGTCTATGTTTTAATATGATCAATACCAGATAGATACTTTCTCGGAAAGCTGTAGCAGGCAAAATAGACTGTACCAATATATTTATGTTTTCAACATCTTATGGTCAAAAATAATGTATACGGATTTTAAATCGTGTACTGCAATTAACTGAAGTATTGCAAAGAAAGCTCCAAACATGGCATGTTTGACAGGAAGCGATAAAACATGCTTAACTACACATAGGAACTTGCATTGCTTAGATCCTGGATCTGGGCCATCAGATCAGCTATCTGTTTCTTGGCAGCTTTGTGCTCCTGAGATTCTTTTTCCAGTTTTTCTTTCATTTTATTCAGTGTTTGCATCATCTCCTCCTTTTCCTGTGTCTTAGCTTCACACTCCCTCTCTTTTTTCTCCAGTTTTTGCTGTAGCTCATTGTGCTCTATAAACAAAGAAATCTTTTGAGATTCCTGATCAGCAAAAAAAAAAGCATAGGCTCTCTTACAAATACTAGTTCCAGTTAATTAGATTTTATTGAAATAATGTTTGGCTTTGTTTGCTAAACCTAAAAAAACCTATAAACCCTATTAAAAAAATGTTCACACAGAAGGTCCCAGGTTCAACCCCTGCTCTGCGCAGAGTCAGCAGATCTCAATTTACGCAGTTTGTTAGAGGTACGAGACTTATCCTCAGCACCCTTGAGTTACTATAGGAAGGGGAAGTCAGCCAGGGATCCTGCTTCTGGTTGCTATCCACTGACTCATGCTGGAAGATACATAAATATGGGCATCAGGTTGGCTATGATGCCCTTCATGGTGAACACTCGTGCACGGTCCTAGTTCACACATGAAGGATTACTACTTTGATGAACTATTGGACAGGTGCTGATACCCATGAAACAGCAAATTCAATAGCAGTCAGCACCGTCAGGAGAGGACAGATGATGATTTGGTGGGCAAGGTATAATTACATTTAAAGAACAGCTATTCACAATGACTGCACGGTACACATATATCACAGCAAAGAGTTAAAACACTATGGCCTAGAAATTGGGTATAGCCCCGCTTGAGGCGTTAGAACTGGCGCTGCGCAAAGTTTATAGCCAGACGAAACTTAGCGCTGCCTGGCAAGATATTGGGTTGCATCGCCCCCAAAGGGGATTGAGGCGCGAACTCAGACGTTGCATGGGGCTCCCAAGGCGCAAAGGTTCAGGCGCTACCCAATATCGGCGCGGACGGGCGCAGCGCAGGCGATCTCAATTACCGGAAACCATGAGACTTCCAGGCGCCGGCCGGCTCTTAAAGGGGTGGGTCAGTCAGCCTGAGCTGCCACACTCAACGCCCTGTAGGCCTCAGAATCGGCGCTCGCCCTTCTCTGGTGCAAGAAACTTGGTCAGGATGGAGAAGGTGAGACAGAGAGCAGAGCGCTTCAGCACTGAGGCTCTGGACCAGTTGATGTCTGCAGTTGAGCGCCGTCGAGATGTTCTGTATCCTGACAATGGCAAGAGGCCGAATCAAAAGGCTTACCGGCGATCTTGGAGGGAGGTTTCTCAGAGGGTCAACTCCAACAGCATGGCGACCAGAACCCCTGTTCAGTGCAGGAAGAAATTCAACGACCTCACTCGGGTCGTTAGGGTGAGTGCTGGTTATGCAAACTTCTGATTCCCTCCATCTGCACCTGACTTCGAGCACCCTGTTGCCATGATGCCCCAATGGCCATCTGTCAGCAAGCACCCATGGCCCTTTCTGGGCACACACATGGACATTTCACTCAAGGCCTCATGTAAGGGCTCTTGCACCATGGGGGGCATGAGATGATCTCTCAAGGCCTCATGTTACAGAACTTCCCCTTCTTTCCCCTGCAGTCCAAGCTGGCGGCGAGGCGAAAGGAGCAGACTCGAACCGGTGGCGGGCCTCCACAAGTCGTCACTCTGACGGATCTCGAGGAGAGAGTGCACCAGATTCTTGGAGGACGTCTACCTGGTCCTGTTACCATTGCAGCTGCCGACCCCATTTCCGACAGCGAGGGTAAGGCTCTCTCCTTTTTCAGCTGTTTCCTTCCACTTGGTCCCCCCGCCAGCATGCTTCCTCAGTGTGCAGCCATGTCAGAGCCTTGCCGCAATCTGGCATGCCTTTCCGCCAACCTGTCCTTTTGCTAAAGCCACTCTTCCACCTACCTGCTTTCAGATGATGCATCACCAACTCAGGCTCAACGCCCTGAAGCTGCCAGTGCCAGTGCCTCCGGAGGCGAGGATCAGGAGGAAGCCGGACCATCCATTCCAATCTCAGGGGAGCATACACATCTACAGACTGGGGATAGTAGTTCCCTGGAGGGGAGGGGGGAGGGCGCTCTGAGGATCAGCCAGTTGCCGGAACAAGCGGCATGCAGCAACGCAAGGGGGGTAGGCAAGTTCGGCCACCGTCTCCCCGGAGGGCAAGGCAGGTAGTGATGACTGCTGCACAGAGTGCAGAGGAGGTGCGTCGCCTGGCTGAAATGAGCACCCAGGCCCGGCTCAGGCACACTGAGCTGATGGCTGCAGTGGGGAGGATGCCTCAGTCAATAGAGACACTGGCAAAGAGTGTGTTGGACTTCGGGGCAACAATGGAGAGGACTCTCCAGGGCTTCGGGGCAACAATGGACAGGACTATCCAGGGCTTCGAGGCCGCTATGGAAAGGACTGTTCAGGGCTTCGGGCCAACAATGGAGAGGACTGTGCAGGGCTTCGAGGCCGCTATGGAAAGGACTGTTCAGGGCTTCAGACAATCCCTGGAAAGGTCTGTCCAGGGCTTGTCCAAGGCAGTGGAGCGGTCGGCACCGGCCTTGTCCGAAGCAATGGGAAGAACTGTCCAGGGCTTCTCCGAAGCACTGGCACCTGGCTCACAGGTCCTCACTGCTGCCACGCAGTCACTTGCCGGCCTCGTCCACACCCAGATTGAGGCAACGCGAACTCTCACTGCAGCCACCCTATCTGCATCAGCTAGGATCACCCCGGGCCCTTCCAGTCCCATACAAGGCCAGGAATCAGTGGAGCATGCGATTGTGGCGGATGAGCCGAGCCAGTCCCCTCAGAGAGCCAGTGTGCCGTCCGACCATGGTGCAGGTGTCCTCTCTCGGCAGGTGACCATTGCACATGCCAGCACTGGTACGTCTGCAGTGCAGCTGCCACCACCTGCAGGGCACACTGCTTCCAGCTATGCTCAGATCAAGCATCCTGCGTCCGCACCCTTCAAGCCCAGAGGTCGGCCAGGCCGTCCCTCAGGGGCTTCTGCGCTTCCACACAGTCAGCAGGCATTCCCCAGCCTTCACCCCGCCACTGGGGTTCAATTACGTAGGAGCAGCAGGGAGGGAAGGGGCCGACCGCGAAAGAGAAGTCGTTCTCCATCAAGGGGCCAGCAGTAAAGGGAGGTGCGGAGATGTTTCTTTGGCCAAATTCAAGGACACCCTCACCTGTTGTAATTGTTGGAAATGGTTTGTTTAAGTTTTGCGGCTTTGCTGAAGAGTTAACTGTTATTTTGTTAGTTATGGTTTCTGTTGACATGACGTTGTTTTGCTGTAATGAAAGACTTTTGTGACAATAAAGAGAAGTTTTAATGTGCTATGGTGCACGTGACTAATTTCAGTGATGCTGGCCTTCAGAGGCTTTCAAACATCCAAAGTGCGCAGGAGTTAAGACACTCATCATTCCGCCAGAGGGGCCTCGATACGAGTCCTGATGAGCCTCTGACGGATGGCCCTTCCACTTTCAGGAGCCCTTCCATCTTCCTCCTCATGCTCCTCCTCCGCCTGCTTCTCCAGGGTCAAAGGGAAGGTGATGAATTGACGCCTTCGCCTATAAAGGGCAGCTGTAACTTGCCGGATGCAACAGTGCACTGCAACCTGAGAGATATTCGCAATGTCCCCAATGGCTGACTGAAAGGATCCGTTGCCATAAACATTGAGGGCAACAGTCAGTTTAACGGCCACCGACAGAGAGGTCCTGCACCGTAGACGTGGCTGCAGATCCTCAGCAAGCAGGTGGCACAGCTCAGTAACAACGTCCCTCCCGATTCGGAGCCTTCGCACACACTGCTCCTCCGACATGTCAAGGTATGACACCTGCTGCCTAAAGACCCTCACAGCATACCCTCGGATTGGCCGACCTCCATTGCCCCTCCTCCTTCTGGCCAATCCCGGCCCTCTCTCCCGCCGTCTCTCTGCCCCTTCATAGTGTTCGGCCATGAGGCCGTCGCCCTCCAAAGCATCTCCCATTCCAATGCCAGTTGGTCAAAAGGCTGTTAGGTCTAGTGCTCCAACTGCTCCGGACAGGTTTGAGGGTCCCAAGTACTCTAATGCTAAATTCCAAAAACTCTGCTCCACAGTAGCTCACCAACTCTCTCCACCAACGATCGCAATGAACAGGCCAAGTGGCTGAAGCTTCTATACTAGAGCTGTCCCCTTTAAATAGCGCCCCCCGACTCCGAGAAGGGCCTGCTAACGCTCCTTCGAACTGTCACTAATAGCGCTAGGCGTAAAGGCTCCGGGCACCACCCAATATCCGCTCAGGCGCCCCTAAAAGGCGTTGCACAATGAAATGACGTCATGATCTGCTTGCGCTCGCGGGCGCGCACAAACACTTAGCGCAAGCGTTAAATGTATAGTCAATATGGGAGTTGTCGCTATCTTCATTGTGCCCGCCCCAACATTAGGTAACGCCCCAATTCTCGGTCTCTTTAGGCGCTAACTGCTGGCGCAAACAACTGAATTTCTAGGCCTATAAATTTCTTAAGTGAATAAAATAATGATCACACCTTTTCGCATTTTTTCTGCTTGCTCCTTCCATTGTTTGACTTCATTTTCATTAACCAACCTATTTATGTTGAACATTGATTACAAAAAAGACACAATAAGGTTTAATAGATAATATGAATAGGGTATGCTTCAAAATTAAAATATCTAATACTATAATTCTAAGACAAAGCAAAGTATAGGGGCAACAGACTTACATTCTAACAACATTCTTCACATTAAAATTTTCCAAAGGAGTAACATCAGGATCATGCCCTTTATCATTCTGTAAGACTATCTGCTGCAATATTCGGTCCAGCAGTAGCCAATATTGTACAGTGTTTCCACTTCGCTTATCTGAAAAAAAAAAGTAGAGGAAACTATTAAAGTGGAATAAAATTATAGCAAAATGCACAAAGCAGTTAACATAGTATTCAAAGCAAACTTTAAGATCAGTAATTGAGACAGTGTAAAAGAGTACTATTCAAAGATACATCCATAACATAAACCAGAATGGTGCATGGTATTGGAGCTTCTGCATTACAACTAGCTGGTAAAAGGGTTAAGCAGCTAATAGCATTACAGTAATAAAAGCAACATAGTTGTATATTGTTACTTTTGAATAGTTTATATAAGCAAATTTAATGTGTAGAGTCAACCATATCGTCTAATTGTTTTGAAGCAGAATTCAAAGATATTTCAGATGATAAGTCACATTAATTAAATATTTAACTATTATTTTAGATCAAGTTTTTCATTTTCTTTCATTTTGTTCGCTATTCAACTGAAAAGTAAATGCAACATTTTGCTAAATAAAAATGTTGTACAGTACTCACACGGCATTTGGAGACAATGATGGAGAATTGACATAAAGTGCGGGTATGCATCTGTGTAGCTGATTTTTTTCCTAACCAGTTCAAACACCTGGGTGGCACTTTTTGTGTCGATGTGGACCTGAAGTAATATGTTCATCAGCCATGAGTTAACAGAACATACTTTGTATTGGTTTCCACATTCCACAATGACACAAAACATAAGCAGCAACTCATCTACTCACCATATCAAATCTCTTTGCTAGTTCCATTTCGTCCTCATTTCTCAGCATCTCAAAGAAATCCAAATGCCTAACAAATCATTGAAGTTAGTATAAAAAGTAGCACCAGAAAATTTTCAGTAAATAAAATTGAATACATAAAGTACACTTACCTATCTAAAGTTGAATTTTCATGTTCACGTAATTTGTCAATAACAGGTTGAATACCTAACATCAAAAATTCATATCGGAGATGTACTCTAAAATCAAGACTTTCCTATTGAAACAAAATAAACAGTGCTGTAACAACAGGTATTCCTTTCTCTAGGGCTAAAGGTTTAAAAACCTACATTAAAGATAGAGGTGAAATTGGTCAATGGCAGTAGCACAAAACGGGCTGACAGTGAATCATTTTACACTGCGCCCAATAAAGCGGGCTGTCGATTTGCGATGGGCACGGTGTAAAACAGGCTGCTGATTTGCTATCAGCCTGTTTTGCACTACTGGTATTAATTAATTTTATCCCCCCTGAATAGCTGAGATAGAATTTCCTACCTCTCCTGACCCTTGACTTAGGACAGCATTAATGAAAGACATGACGGCAGTTTTGAGATTCACTTCATCCTTGTATCTTCCTGTGTTTCTGTCCAAGTCATTGACTAGTGTCTGATGGAGAGAAAAGTACCACACAATAATTCAATAGGAAAGCAACATATGGATACACAAAAACACTGAAAAGAAACATAACCATTTCCAGTATATTCCTCCTTTTTAGGCAGTCCCTCGGAACCAAGGATGACTTGCTTCCACACTAAAAATGAGTTCTCAGGTGACTGATGAGTCCAATGCGGGACCTACAGTCTCTGTCACAGGTGAGGCAGACGGTGGTTGAAGGGGCGGGTGGATGGGTGGGGTTCTTGGGTTGACATGTGCTCCTTCCGCTGTTTGTATATAATACTGAGGTATCTAGCAGTACTTGGTATTGGGGTAGAGAACCGATAGCTTTGGATCAGCAACCAAGGATAAAAAGGATGCCAGACCTGAACTCTTCATACACTTGCTCACTGACTGAGCCTGTGGCTGAATGTAAATGAGGGTCTCTATGCAACCTGATACATCTGGCCTTCTTGATGTAGTTGCAAGTCAGCCTTTCCCCCCAACAGGACATTTTTCATAGTGGTGCTGAGATATTAGTACAATAGATAGAAAGTATTTCCCATTTAGGTGTTAAACACCAAAGCAATTACTTTTCAAAATTTACGTTGTACATTTTATAAAAATTACTAAACAATCTATTGAATGCAAATTTAATGGTCAGACCAGGAACGTTGGTGGAGAAGAATTTTAAAAATGGCAAACTGTAGTAAAAGATGGCAATTAAAAGGAAAGCTAAACATTACATGGACCTTGCTGGAAGCACTGAGTACATGCTTACTTTTCATATGTTTATGCATTCACCATATCAACCCACGGTACAACAATATATTAGAAAGCAAAGGAACAAGAATGATTTCAGTATCTCAATCGCGGAACTATGAAGTCAGACTAAATGAACTTTCTAACTGAAACAGGAGATGTAACTTACTTTTTTTTTCTAAATCATGTGTGAGGCGGATAAGTGACTTTAATTCAGAGAAACTATACAAGAAGCAAGACAGTAATAAAAGGACAGATATTTTCAAAGACTAGGGATCTCGAGGTAAAACAGTTAGGAGCTACATGTTAATCAAATGTTGATCTGTCTGTATTCTACTGAGATAACATGCCTATGCTACAACTGGCTGACAATATATTCTAAAATTAAACTGAAAAGTAGTTAGTCAGGAAAGTTTGGCACAGGAAGTCAGGAGAAACTGATTTTTTTTAGTACATTCCTCAGCCTCATTTTAGCAGGGATGCATACTCAAATTTTTAGATGAATTAATTCCATTTGACAAAATTGCACATTTTCATTTTGCGGTTCACAACTAGTGCACAAACTGTACCTGGAAACGTGTTCTTTCACTTGCATATTTCTGGTAGTGCAGCATTGCCTCCAATACCTTCTTGTGACCGCCTGGCACCAAACACACAGCACCCAAAATTTCCAGGACTGCTACTTTAGTCTTTATATTTTCTGTTGTAAGACTTTGAGCTATTACATTAATACTCTCTACATGAGCCAAAACATGGGCCCTGCCCTGAGAGTTGTTCATTAGTGCTTTGATACAGCCTATTAGAGAGGTATGTATTCGAGATTCTGATGTTTCGTAGTCCATACTTTTCAGAAAGTTCAGAATGCATGTTAACCCATCCAAGTCAATGAATCTGGTAACAAACCTGCCAAATGGAAGAACATCATTTTCAAAAAGAGCAAATTAAATAATCCAGTTGATCCTATACAACTTAAATAAAACACTTAACAGCCTTATGTCCTTCTGGATGGGTGGCAAAAAATGTATTTACATGCTGTGTCAGGAACTACTGATGTAGTGTTTTTGGGGGGGGCGGGGAAAGGAAAAAAAAAACCACACCTAAATCTTAAGATAATTTAAAGCATGAGAGTTTCAATCAAGATTAACAACAGTGTAATGTATTTTTCAGTCTTCATGATACCCACTCACTGATTTCAGTCAAGCTACCTAATAAAATAGTCATCTTTGAAAAGCTTTATACTTCATATGCTGATCTGCCAATACATAAAATGAACAGGGCAAATTTAAGAACCTAAAGAAGCGTTTTATCGATTGCGAGAGAAAGTTATAGTAACGAATTGCAATTGATTAATAAAATTAAAACTATGAATGCTTTCTTTAATAATAGTCACATAAATATAAGACCAAAGATAGTTTGCCTCATTGGTTGCGTTCTTAGTGCAGTCTTCAAACTCTCGATGGTTTTATTCCTTTCTTCCTCGTCTTCTTTTTCCAAAGCCAAGAGTGATTTTCTCTAAAAAGAAAATAAAAGGTCAGCTCACTAATTCTTCATTTTATAATTACAACATGTGAAAATTGTGATGAAAATGAGCATACCTGCTGACACCATAGTTATACATTCTTTTCTGGATAATTTTATGACTAGGATTAGCTTCCCAGTTTCACAATCAATGAACCATCTTTAGGATTGAAGCCATAAGAGTCTATGGTACTATTTTCCACAACCATCAAGGGCACCATGACTGGCCAATATGAGAAAGATGTGCAGAAAAGAACACCATTTTCTTCAACACATAACACAAGCATCCCATTGACATTAAGGGGCTACACCAAATGACTCAGCCTAAATGGAGCCATTTCATTCTAAATAGCGTTAGCTAAGACTTTATGAATAGATCTGGGAGTTGAAACATGACCCTGTGATTAAGACAATCACTGAGTTATCAAGATATCAGTGATGGAGGAGTTCTAAATTTTAATGCCAGCATCATTTAGTTATTTAAGTAACACCTCTTGATGTCAAACATCTTTTATTTGTGGGCTGGGGGAGGTATGGAGATGCAGAGAGAGAAAATCAAACCAAAGTAATTAGGTCACCTTCATCAATATTCAGTCAAGAACAAATTCATATTTGAAGCCAATTGGCATCTTCAGCAAATAGAAATGCATGTGAGGAGGTCAAATCCAGTGTGAAAAAGTGCTTCCTGATTTCACTCCTAAAAGGCCTAGCTTTAATTTATTTTAAGATAATGCCCCATTGTTTTGGATTCCTCCACCAAAGGAAATAGTTTCTCTGTATCTCAAAGGGTTTTGACCCGAAACGTTGACTCTAATTTCTCTCCACGGATGTTGCCTGGCCTGCTGAGTTTTTCCAGCATTTTCTGTTGTTATTTCTATCAAATCCCTTTATCATTTTAAACACCTCAACCTTCTAAACAGAAGGGAATGCAAATCAAGTTTACACAACCTGCTCTCATAAATTAACCCTTTACACCCTGGCATCATTCTAGTGAATCTGCACTGTACCCCACCAACGTCACTATATCCTTCCTGCGGTTTGGTGCCCAAAAGTGAATGCAGTACTCCAGATGAGGTCTGATCAAGGCTCTTTACAACTGAAACATCACATTCTCACTTTTGTATTCCCCCCCCCCCCCGTCTTAAAGGAGGAAAGAGAGGCGGAGAGGTTTAGCAAGGGAATTCCAGAGCTTAGGACCTTGGCAGCTGAAGGCACGGCCACCAATGGTGGAGTGATTAAGATCACTGGTATTTGCATCCTTTTCACAGTGAAGGAAGAGGACCAAAGTATTCATTCAACAAGTATGTAATTTCCTTATTGTCAATTATACTCTCACCTGTATCTGTCTTTAATGGGCCCACATTCCCCTTTACCACGCTTTTCCTCTTAATATATTTATAAAAAAACCTTTGGTATCAGCTCTAACATCCCTTGCAAGGTTTTTTTCCACACTCCCATTTTGCAGCTCATTACTCTTTGTTTCCCTTTGTTGCTTTTTATAGCTCTCCCAGTCTACTGGATTTCCACTTTTCCATGCATTTTTGAGGCTTTTCTTTTAGCTTGATTTAGCCCCTTACCTCAATTGTTGACTATGATTGCTTAACTGCACAAATGGAGCCTTTGCTTGTTAGAGATAAGTAGTAGTTTTGTATTGTACCAAATACTTTGAATATTTCCCACTGTTTGTCTGTAGTTCATCCCAGTTTACTGTGTTTAATTCATTTCTCATCCCTTCGAAGTTTGCCTTACTCAAATTTAAAACCTTGGTTTGTGACTTTCCCTTCTCCCTATCAAACCTAATATTAAATTCAAGTTCAGCAGTTGACAATGAAACCAGACAGCTGACATTGCAGTGCTGCAGAATGGAAGCAACCCTAAGGCACATAGAAAGGATGTTAAAGTTGTACCAAGTGAAGTCAAATGTAATCCTATCAGAATGAACAGTTCCAATGCAAATCTTGCCATTTCTATTTCAGTGCACTATTCATTCTGATGCAGAACAAACCAGCAGCAGCTCTGTTACAACCCAAGCTGAAATCCATAATAAAGAGCATCACACTGGGATTCTACAATGGCTCAATGAGGCTATCCAGTGAAGAGCTGGATAGTACAGATCAGGAAGGTCCTAGCTTCAATCCTTGATCTGTGCCGAGTTATCTAATTTCAGCTGGAGTGGCAGTAGGGGACTAAAATTGGCTTCGGCACCCCTGGGCTGGGAGGACATGGCCAAATTCCCACCTTGCTTGATATCCAGTGGCCCCCTTCTGGAAGTGCATGTGCAGACATCATATGAGGATGGATCAAGCTTGGTTGCAATATTCTACTGTGGTGAATAGCCTATTGGCATTCATGGGCAAGGCTCATACATTTGAGAATAACCACTTGGGCGAGGTACCAGAGGACCATCAGTCTCCATGGAACTCCACCCTCAATACCTTCAGGAGAGGAGAAAATTGATTAGAAAGGAAAATATTAAGTAAAAGCTAATCAAAAATAAAAACATATCGAGCAGTGATGATAAAGGCCTACATTTCACTTTGCCAAGTGTGAAAGACCTACAACTTATGGGCAAGGTCTACGTTAACCAGGTTGTGTTACAGAAATTTCTGTCCCCATGCGTAAATGGCTTGACCTTCTGGCATTCAGGGAATGCATTTAAAAACTATAAGTAGGAATTTGAAGTAAGATATGGATTCTCTTGGGAAGGTATTATTGGTTCAGAACCATTTGTGAAATGAGCTACTACAGACTAGAGCTGAAGGTGCAAAATTTCACACTCACCAAGTGCTCTAGGAATTTGAATTAAAGGTTAATATTGAGAGGCTTTACGTTCTAAATTTTGAGTTGTAATACAATAGCTGCTTTCCCCCGCCCCCACCCCACTCATTAAATAAAGTAATTTAACAGCTTCTTTGTAGAACAATATGCGTTGTAGGAAAATACTGACAGAATTACAGGAAACTGTGTGATATCCGGCACCGACGGGACCGAGCTGTTGCGGTCCCATCAAAACTGCCGGACAAACCAGCGCTAATGTTGAAACATACGTATCTGGCAACAAACCCTGTTGCTTAGCAACAGCTTCTAAACAGTCGGCCGTACCTTGCAAGCGTCTCTGTAGCTTAGCAACAGCTTCAGCGAGACCTTGCAGAGCCTGACTGGTGAAAAAAAAGCAACGAAAAGAAAAAAAAACTAACGAAACAGCTCCTGATTTTTGCCGGTGGATCGAGCATTCCGGACAGTTAACCTCCGGATAAACCAAAGTTTCCTGTATGACTCTTAAGGAATCAATTGGTTTATAAATGTAGAAAATAGTAAAACAAGCACTCACAGCTGCCATAGAATTCAGTTGATCGATGTAAAACTCTGGCCAGCTTGTGGCTCCTTTATTTTCTTCTTGTTCCTGAAAAAGGCAGATTTCACAAATCACCATCACGTACACACCAAATATATTTTAGGAGGAGAGGAATGGAAGGGTTCATTAACAGGAATAGACCGAACCTTTCCAATGACCTGCTGGGTAAATACACCACCAAGTGTAGACTAAGTCATATAGACCAGAAGATTCCAGGTTTGATCCCTGGTCTGTGACGAGTTAACCAATCTCAGCTGGAGGAGGTAAAACTGGATCACAACTTTTCTGGGCTACGATAAGAAAATCTGCCAGGGTTGCTGTTCCCAAGTACTATCCAGTCTCCTCTGCTGCCAAGTGTGTGTTTGAATGTACAGTGAAGACAGGCTCAGGCGTGATGCCCTCGAGTGAATAGCCAGCCAATACACTGTACAAACTGCCAGGAGGAATGGCCACTACGTACCAGAGAATTGAACAACTGTGGAACTGTACCACAGCTCAGAAGAAAGAAGAAATGTTATAGGGATAAAACCTTAAATACAGTACATTTCTATGCATCACTTTGTGCATCAGTCTATCCTTACGTATTTCTAGCTACTTAAACCGGTACTTTTAATTAATTTGTTCTCTGGATGTGGGCAATGCTGGTAAAGCCACATTTAATGTCCACTCCTAGCTGCCCAGAGATGATGGGGAGCCTTTTTTATTTTACAACAGAATGGCTTGTTAGTCCACTTGAGAGCATTAAGAGTCAACCATATAGTTTAGGACTGGAGTCATGTGTAGGCCCAACTTGGTATGGGTGGCACGTTCCCTTTCCTAAAAGATAGCAGTGAACCAGTTGGGTTTTATATATCTATATATATAAAAAAACTAAAAGGTAAAACAATGAAGGTTAACGTGAACATGGTAACAGTTTCAGAAACAGCGCACTATGTTCTCAGCCTAAAGGCAATTCTATTATCTTCAAAATCAGAACTGATAGAACAAACATAGAAATGAGCTGTAGCTGAACGCAAATTGATTAGAACCAGTGGGGGGAAAATGACACAAAAGATGCACCTCACATACTATCGTACAGCCTTACAGGGCCAGTGGGTAAAAACAGTTAACACTGAGCAGAAAAGAGACATGAGGGAAGAGAGAAGATGGGCAAAGTTGTTCAGTGAGTTCCAGAGGCTATGGCCAAAGTAACTGAAGGAGCCATCACTGATGGAGTGGGAAACAAGGAGTAAGACAGCATCAGAACAGTGAAGGGTACACAGAGACTTATAGCTTTGAGAATTCTTTGAGGACGTAACATACAGGGTGGATAAAGGGGAACCAGTGGATGTAGTGTATTTGGACTTCCAAAAGGCATTTGACAAGGTGCCACACAAAAGATTACTGATCAAGATAAAAAGATCACAGGATTGGAGGTAATATACTGGCATGGGTGGAAGATTGGCTATCTAACAGAAAACAAAGAGTTGGGATAAATGGTTCGTTATCGGGCTGGCAATCAGTAACTAGTGGTGTCCCACAGGGATCAGTGCTGGGACCCCAACTCTTTACAATCTATATTAATGATTTGGAGGAAGGGACCGAGTGCAACATATCCAAGTTTGCCGACGATACAAAGATTGGAGGGAAAGCAGTGAGTGAGGAGGACATAAAAAACCTGCAAAAGGACATAGACAGGCTAAGTGAGTGGGCGGAGATTTGGCAGATGGAATATAATATTGGAAAGTGTGAGGTTATGCACTTTGGCAGAAAAAAATCAAAGAGCAAGTTATTATCTAAATGGAGAGAAACTGCAAAGTGCTACAGTACAAAGGGATCTGGGGGTCCTGGTGCATGAAACACAAAAAGTTAGTATGCAGGTGCAGCAGGTGATCAGAAAGGCCAATGGAATCTTGGCTTTTATTGCAAGGGGGATGGAGTATAAAAACATGGAAGTCTTGCTGCAGTTATACAGGGTATTGGTGAGGCCACACCTGGAATACTGCGTGCAGTTTTGGTTTCCATATTTAAGAAAAGATATACTTGCTCTCGAGGCGGTTCAGAGAAGGTTCACTCGGTTGATTCCGGAGATGAGGGGGTTGACGTATGAGGAAAGGTTGAGTAGGTTGGGCCTCTACTCATTGGAGTTCAGATGAATGAGAGGCGATCTTATCAAAACATATAAGATTGTGAGGGGGATTGATCGGGTGGATGCGGTGAGGATGTTTCCACTGATGGGTGAGACTAGAACTAGGGGGCATAATCTTAGAATAAGGGGCTGCCCTTTCAAAACTGAGATGAGGAGAAACTTCTTTACTCAGAGGGTGGTAAATCGATGGAATTTGCTACCCCAGAGAGCTGTGGAAGCTGCAACATTAAATAGATTTAAAACGGAGATAGACAGTTTCCTAGCAGATAAGGGAATTAGGGGTTACAGGGAGAGGGCAAGGAAGTGGACGTGAGTCTAGGTTCGGATCAGCCATGATCCTATTGAATGGCGGAGCAGGCCCGAGGGGCCGTATGGCCTACTCCTGCTCCTACTTCTTATGTAGCTAGTGGAGATCACTGAGGTAGGATGTGGCAAGCGTATGGAGAGATTTGAAGGCGAGGATGAGGATCTTAAAGTCAATTTGCTAAGAAACTGGGAGCGAATGGAGCTTAGTGACAAACTGGGCTGATGCGGATACAGGTGAGGAAATGGGCTGTGGTATTCTGCATATGTTGCAGTTTGAGTAGGGTGAAATGGGCAGGCTGGAGAAATCAAATTTCAAGCATCAATCCTGAGCGGCAGAGCGGGGTATAAAAGTCCCCAGAGACCAGGTAAGGCCTCACAGCGTCGGCGGGAAACCCGAGCGGCAGAGCGGGGTATAATAGTCCCCAGAGACCAGGTAAGGTCTCACAGCGTCGGCGGGAAACCCGAGCGGCAGAGCGGGGTATAAAAGGCCCCAGAGACCAGGTACGGCCTCACAGCGTCGGCGGGAAACCTGAGCGGCAGAGCGGGGCTGTAAAAGTCCCAGAGACCAGGTAAGGTCTCAGCGTCGGCGGGAAACCTGAGCGGCAGAGCGGGGTATAAAAGGCCCCAGAGACCAGGTACAGCCACACAGCGTCGGCGGGAAACCTGAGCGGCAGAGCGGGGTATAAAAGGAGCCAGAGACCAGGTAAGGCCTCACAGCGTCGGCGGGAAACCTGAGCGGCAGAGCGGGGCTGTAAAAGTCCCCAGAGACCAGGTACGGCCTCACAGCGTCGGCGGGAAACCTGAGCGGCAGAGCGGGGCTGTAAAAGTCCCAGAGACCAGGTAAGGCCTCACAGCGTCGGCGGAAACCTGAGCGGCAGAGCGGGGTATAAAAGTCCCAGAGACCAGGTAAGGCCTCACAGCGTCAGCGGGAAACCTGAGCGGCAGAGCGGGGTATAAAAGTCCCAGAGACCAGGTAAGGTTTACCAGTCTCTGAACTCAGAGGGAAGGAGAGAGGTCAAAAGTAATCCAAGTGTGACGTCACCAGAAAGCGGGTAAGTGATTGGTTGGTAAGTATTTCTCCCTTTTAAGCTTAAATCTCTTTGGTTTATAGTTTCTAAGGTGTGATATACACCATCTAGAATCGGGGCAGAGGATATTGAAGAATAATATTAATAAATTTAATTAATTACATAGAATGGGAGATCAGGCGATGTGTTGATGCTCACGGTGATCACATTTGCAGTAAGTGTTGGCTGCTCGAGGAACTCCGGCTCCGTGTTGAAGAGCTGGAGACCGAGCTTCAAACACTGAGACACATCAGGGAGGGGGAGAGTTACCTGGACTCTGTGTATCACGAGGTAGTCACACCAATTAGATTAATTAATTCAGATGTAGTCAGTGGCCAGGGTCAGGATGGTGTGACTAGAAGTGAGGCAGGTACGGGGATCCAGGAGGTAGTGTTGGAGGAGCCGCAGCCCTTGCACTTGTCCAACAGGTTCGAGGCTCTTACTCCCTGTGGGGACAGGAGCAGGGACTGCAGGGAGGATGAGCAACCTGGGCACAGCACCGTGGAGCGGGGGGGCCAATTCAAGTGGGGGGAGTTAAAAGAAATGTTGTAGTGGTAGGGGATAGTATCGTTAGGGGGATAGATAGAGTTCTTTGCAGCCGAGAGCGAGAGTCCCGAAGGCTGTGTTGCCTGCCCGGTGCCAGGGTTAAGGACATCTCCTCTGGACTGGAGAGAAACTTGGAGTGGGAGGGGGAGGATCCAGTTGTCGTGGTCCATGTTGGTACCAACGACATAGATAGGACAAGGAAGGAGGTTCTGCTGAGGGAGTTTGAGCAGCTAGGGGCCAAATTAAAAAGCAGAACCACAGAGCCACGAGCGAATTTGGCAAGGACAAATAAAATTAGAGAGTTAAATGCGTGGCTCAAAGACTGGTGTGGGAGAAATGGGTTTTGCTTCCTGGGACACTGGCACCAGTACTGGGGCAGGAGGGAGCTGTTCCGTTGGGACGGGCTTCACTTGGCCAGTACTGGGACTAGAGTCCTGGCGGATCATATAACTAGGGCTGTAGAGAGGGCTTTAAACTAACTAGTGGGGGGGAGGTTCCTAGAGAGCAAATAATAAAAATGACAACAGAGAAGGTCATAGACTTAGGTAGCAGTGGGGAAATTAAAAACCAGAGCATGTCAGGAAGGGGCAGAAGGTATGGAGTAAAAGGTAAAGTAATAAAAAGGGCAAAAGCAGGAACTAAGTGTCACAAAACATCTTTGAAAGTTCTCTATCTGAATGCACGTAGCATTCGTAACAAAATAGATGAGTTAATGGCACAAATAACTACATATGGGTATGATCTTGTGGCCATTACAGAAACATGGCTGCAGGGTGACAATGCCTGGGAATTAAACATACCAGGTTATTTAACGATCAGGAAGGACAGGCAGGAAGGAAGGGGAGGTGGGGTGGCTATGTTAATAAAGGAAGGAATCACTGTAATACAGAGAAATGATATTGGGTCAAAAGATCAGGGTAATGAAACAGTTTGGGTGGAGGTAAGGAATAATAAGGGGAAAAAAACACTAGTGGGCGTAGTCTATAGGCCTCCGAACAGTGGCAACTCTGTTGGATGGAGTATCAATCAGGAAATAGTTGAGGCTTGTAATAAGGGAACATCTATAATTATGGGGGATTTCAACTATCATATTAATTGGACAAATCAAATTGGGCAGAGCAGCCTTGAGGAAGAGTTCATTGAGTGTATTAGGGATGGGTTTCTTGAGCAGTATGTAACTGAACCGACCAGGGGGCAAGCAACCTTAGATCTGGTCCTGTGTAACGAGACGGGATTAATTAAAAATGTCCTAGTAAAGGATCCCCTTGGAATGAGTGACCATAACATGGTTGAATTCCATATTCAATTAGAGGGTGAGAAGGTTGGATCTCAAACAAGCGTGCTAAGCTTGAATAAAGGAGACTATGAAGGTATGAGAGTGGAATTGAGTAGAGTGGATTGGGAAAATAGATTAAAGGGTAAGACGATACATGATCAGTGGTGTACATTCAAGGAGTTATTTTACAACTTCCAAAAAATATATATTCCGAGAAGAAAAGGGTGTAAAAGAAAAGACAGCCATCCGTGGCTAAGTAAAGAAATTAAGGATAGTATTCGACTAAAAACAAGGGCATATAAGGTAGCCAAATCTAGTGGGAGGACAGAGGATTGGGAAAACTTTAAAAGACAGCAAAAAATAACAAAAAGATTGATTAAGAAAGGGAAGATAGATTATGAAAGTAAATTAGCAAAAAATATAAAAACAGATAGTAAGAGTTTTTATAGTTATATAAAAAGAAAAAGGGTGGCGAAAGTAAATGTTGGTCTCTTAGAGGATGAGACCGGGAAATTAATGGTGGGAAATATGGAGATGGCAAAAACACAATGAATATTTTACATCAGTCTTTACAGTAGAAGACACTAAGAATATCCCAACACTGGACAAACAGGGGGCTAAAGGGGGGGGGGAGGAGCTAAACACGATCAAAATCACTAAGGAAGTGGTACTCGGTAAAATAATGGGAGTCAAGGCGGATAAATCACCTGGACCTGATGGCTTACATCCTAGGGTCTTCAGGGAAGTGGCGGTAGGGATTGTGGATGCATTGGTAATAATTTTCCAAAACTCCCTGGACTCGGCAAAGGTCCCGGCAGACTGGAAAACTGCTAATGTAACACCCTTATTTAAAAAGGGCAGTAGACGGAAGGCTGGAAACTATAGACCGGTTAGCCTAACATCTGTGGTAGGTAAAATTTTGGAGTCCATTATTAAGGAGACAGTAACAGGACATTTGGATAATCACAATTTAATAAGACAAAGTCAGCATGGTTTTATGAAGGGGAAGTCCTGTTTGACAAATTTGCTGGAGTTCTTTGAGGAAGTAACGTATAGGGTGGATAAAGGGGAACCAGTGGACGTCGTGTATTTAGGCTTCCAAAAGGCATTTGACAAGGTGCCACACAAAAGATTATTGCTTATGATAAAAAATCACGGGATTGGGGGTAATATTCTGGCATGGATAGAGGATTGGCTATCTAACAGAAGGCAGAGAGTTGGGATAAATGGTTCATTCTCAGACTGGCAATCAGTAACTAGTGGTGTTCCGCAGGGGTCAGTGCTGGGTCCCCAACTCTTTACAATCTATATTAACGATTTGGAGGAGGGGACCGAGTGTAACATATCAAAGTTTGCAGATGATACTAAGATGGGAGGGAAAGTAGTGAGTGAGGAGGACATAAAAAACCTGCAAGGGGACATCGACAGGCTAAGTAAGTGGGCAGAGATTTGGCAGATGGAATACAATACTGGAAAGTGTGAGGTTATGCACTTTGGCAGGAAAAATCATAGAGCAAGTTATTATCTTAATGGCAAGAAAGTGGAAAGTACTGTAGTACAAAGGGATCTGGGGGTCCTGGTGCACAAAACTCAAAAGGTTAGTATGCAGGTGCAGCAAGTGATTAAGGCCAATGGAATGTTGGCTTTTATTGCTAGGGGGATAGAATATAAAAATAGGGAGGTATTGCTTCAGTTGTACAAGGTATTGGCGAGACCGCACCTGGAATACTGCGTACAGTTTTGGTGTCCATACTTAAGAAAGGACATACTTGCTCTCGAGTCAGTACAAAGAAGGTTCACTCGGTTAATCCCGGGGATGAGGGGATGGACATATGAGGAGAGGTTGAGTAGATTGGGACTCTACTCATTGGAGTTCAGAAGAATGAGAGGCGATCTTATTGAAACATATAAGATTGTGAAGGGGTCGGATCGGGTGGATGCGGGGAAGATGTTCCCGAAGATGGGTGAAACTAGAACTAGGGGGCATAGTCTTAGAATAAGGGGCTGCTCTTTCAAAACTGAGATGAGGAGGAACTACTTCACTCAGAGGGTGGTAGGTCCATGGAATATGCTGCCCCAAAAAGCTGTAGAAGCTACATCATTACATAAATTTAAAACAGAAATAGACAGTTTCCTAGAAGTAAAGGGAATTAAGGGTTACGGGGAGCGGGCAGGAATTTGGACATGAGTCTAGGTTCGGATCGGTCATGGCCCTGTGGGTAGCGGAGCGGGCCCAGGGGCCGTGTAGCCTGATCCTGCTCCTATTCCGTGTGTCTAATTCTGTTAGATTCAGGAGATGGTTCTGTGATAGTGGATTGGCGGTTAGGGTCAGATCAGCCATGATCTTATTGAATGGCGGAGCAGGCTCGAGGGGCCGATTGGCCTACTCCTGCTCCTATTTCTTATATTCTTATGTTCTTATGTAAGGTGGTAAATGCAATAGCTTATGGTTTCAACAATAGAAGAGAAGAGCTATGGGTGCAGGCAGACAATGTTTCAAGACATTCTAACATTTTTACAAATGTCAGAAGGGGAAATCCACAGCAACAGAAGTTCACTTGGAAAAAAAAATCATTGATGCAGCATGCATAGTGAAACTAACTGAAGTTTGAATATAAATATGTGGAATTAATCTGTAGTAATGATGGGCTCCGCACAGCAACATTATAGATATAAAAATTAAGATGCAATCAAATAAACCTTTAGTTGCTTGCTCCATGGACAAAAATTTACACCTAAATATGGATATATACACACACAAAATTTTATGCAATCTCAGTATTAATGATTTTCAAAAAAATACCAAACTCTTGAGCGGAGAGGAGGCATTTCCTCACTGAGAAGAGAAAAGGAAAGCATTTTCTTGCATATAACTATGACTTGCACTGCCTTGTGACTGGAAAAGAAATCTTTAAGCAGTCTCTCAGGACAGGAGAATGGTTAAAGGTTAAATCAAAGAGCAAAAAATCTGCTCAGTTTTCAAATAAAAGGACACAGCCATGTAAAAAAAAGGGATATCAAATTTATGGCATATAGGAACTGAACTTTACAGGTTAAGCTGCACCACTACTTTTATTAATTGGATAAAACACAATACTCCAGAGGTTAGGGCATTATTGGATCTACTGGTGCACAAAAGTTGCCAAAGCAGCATGAAAATACCAAGCTAGACATTGTATAATGACACAAATGCCAAGTATCACTTGAAGATTATCTAGGCTTTCCTCTACATAACAGCCCTAATTTAGCTGTCATTTTCAAATTCAACAGAGTTGATGGCACTTGCTTATGCCTAGAAATACTGTCATTATAAAGAGGTAACAATAAATATATATTGAGAGAAAACGGGACTTAAAACAGATACATAAATCAACAAATTAACAAAATGCTACTCAGTATTAAAAGTATTCAATGTTACAATGTTAATATGCAAAATACAGAAATTTTCAGAATATAACAGGAGGCATGTCAGCCTTCATCATGAGATGTTAAAAGGAATTTACCCAGCTATGGTACAATATACCACTTTCTGTGCTGATAAGGAGTTTATCATGACAGAAACCCCCAAAACAAGACTTTTGGTGAAGTACTCTGCCAGTGCAAAACTATAAAAGGAGAACAAGATGCACTGCAGCAACTCGCCAAGGCTTCTTTGGCAGCACCTCCCAAGCCCGCGACATCTTCCATCTAGAAGGACAAGGGCAGCAGGTGTATGGGAACACCACCACCTCCAAGTTCCACACTATACTGACTTGGAAGCATATCACCGATCCTTCATCGTCACTTGGTCAAAATCCTGGAACTCCCTACCTAACAGCATTGTGGGAGTACCATCACCACATGGACTGCAGCGATTCAAGGCGGCGGCTCACCACCACCTTCTCAAGGACAACTAGGGATGAGCAATAAATGCTGGCCTTGCCAGCGATGCCCAGATCCCATAAGCGAATTTTAAAAAACGGTCTTTGTGACAAAAAGTTTTACAAACTCTTTCCTGTTTGCTTAAAAGCTCCAACGCAGTTATGTAAATCATCTCAATACTTATGACCGAGGCACTTGACTGTGGTATCATTGTGATACATCTGGATCTGGACACATTGACAAACATGCTAGATTTAAAATTCTTACAGGGCTGGACAGGGTAGGATGTTTCCCCTGGCTGGGGAGTCTAGAACCAGGGATCACAGTCTCAGAATAAGGGGTCGGCCATTTAGGACTGAGATGAGGAGAAATTTCTTCAGAGGGTGGTGAATCTTTGGAATTCTCTACCCCAGGGGGCTGTGGAGGCTCAGTCATTGAGTATATTCAAGACAGAGATCGATAGATTTTTGAATATTAAGGGAATCAAGGGATATGGGGATAGTTCAGGAAAGTGGAGATGAGATAGATCAGCCATGATATTATTGAATGGCGGAGCAGGCTTGAAGGGCCAAATGGCCTACTCCTGCTCCTATTTCTTATGTTCTTATGATGAACGGCACCAAGGCAAAATGGCGATGAAAGAACAAAAGAGAAGTGAAGAGACATTAAGAGGTATTCAAAACAAGACGAGATGGTGATAGGACCAGTCAAGAGACAAAAGACGGCTCAAGATTAGGTGTGAAATGCGCTGGCAGAATGAGACAGCTGCCATGTGGGAGAGAAAAAAAGGGGGAAGGGCACAAAACAAAGGTGTGGATAAAAAATATATATAAAAATGTAATAGGGGCCGAGGATATGATCTGCAATTGTTGAACTCAATATTGAGTCTGGAAGACTGTAAAGTGCCTAATCGGAAGATGAGGTGCTGTTCCTCGAGCTTACGCTGGGTTTCAGTGGAACAATGCAAGAGCCCGAGTACGGTGAGGTCCGAGTGCAAATGGGGCGGTGAATTAAAATGACAGGCGACCGGAAGCTCGGGGTCACCCTTACGGACTGAACGGAGCTGTTCCGCAAAGCAGTCACCCAATCTGCATTTGGTCTCCCCAATGTAGAGGAGACCACATCGTGAGCAGCAAATACAGTATATTAGATTGCAAGAAGTACAAGTAAATCGCTGTTTCACCTGGAAGGGGTGTTTGGGGCCCTGGACAGTGGGAAGGGGGCAGGTATAAGGGCAGGTGTTGCATCTCCTGCGCTTGCACGGGAAGGTGCCGGGCGAAGGGGAAGCGGTGCTGGGGGTGATAGAGGAGTGGACTAGGGTGTCTCGGAGGGAGCGGTCCTTATGGAATGCTGAAAGGGGAGGGGACGGGAAAATGCATTTGGGGATAGGATCACGTTGGAGGTGGCAGAAATGGCGGAGGATGATCCGTTGAATGTGAAGGCTGTTGGGGTGAAAGGCGAGGACAAGGGGACCCCTATCGTGGTTCAGGGAGGGAGGGGCAGGGGTGAGGACAGAAGTGCGGGAGATAGAGCGGACACGGTTGAGGGCCATGTCAACCACGGTAGAGGGGAATCCTCGGTTGAGGAAAAAGGAAGACATGTCGGAAGCACTGGTGTGGAAGGTGGCATCGTCAGAGCAGATGCGGCGGAGACGGAGAAACTGGAAGAATGGAATAGAGACAACAGAAGGTGAGTTGAGCATGCGTGGGTGGCGAGGCTGCAGCAGCTCCTGTAAACACTGGCTGGAAACCGAGCTCCGAGAGCAGGAGGGGCGGACCTGCGAGAGGAGAGGCATGAGAGGCTGATTTAAACCGAGCTCCGAGAGCGGGAGAGGCGGTCCTGCGAGAGGAGAGGCGGGAGAGGGTGATTTAAACCGAGTTCCGACAGCGGGAAAGGCGGACCTGCGAGAGGAGAGAGAGAGAAGTAAAAAGTAATCGAAGTGTGACGTCGCCAGAAAGCAGGTAAGTGATTGGGTGGTGACTATTTCTCTCTTTCTCGCTTTTTTCCAAACTTGAATTTTGTGGTTTATGGTTTCAAAGGTCTCTGTTGTGTAGCGGGGACTGCTGGTAAACAAGGGCCCTTGAGTATATAATTTAATTATAGTGTAATTGGTGGGATTGATTTGATTTAACTTAATTAGAATTAATTAAAGGGTAAGTCATGGCAGTACAGCTCAGCACCATGGAATGCTCCTCCTGCACTATGTGGGAAATCAGGGACACTTCCTGTGTCCCTGACGACCATGTGTGCAGGAAATGTATCCAGCAGCAGCTACTGGCAGACCGCATTGCGGCGCTGGAACTGCGAATGGATTCATACTGGAGCATTTGCGATGCTGAGGACATCTTGGAAAGCACGTTTAATGAGTTGGACACACCGCAGGTAAAGGCTGCACAGGCAGGAAGGGAACGGGTGACCGCCAGGCAGAGTAGTAGGCGCAGGCAGGTATTGCAGGGGTCCCCTGTGACCATCCCCCTCTCAAACAGATATACCGCTTTGGATATTGTTGGGGGAGATGGCTTATCGGGGGAAGGCAGCAGCAGCTAACTTCCTGGCACCATGGGTGGTTCTGCTGCACAGGATGGGAAGAAAAAGAGGGGTAGAGCTATAGTAACAGGGGATTCTACTGTAAGGGGAATAGATAAACGTTTCTGCGGCCACAAACGAGACTCCAGGATGGTATGTTGCCTCCCTGGTGCAAGGGTCAAGGATGTCTCAGAGCGGCTGCAGAGCATTTTGGAAGGGGAGGGTGAACAGCCAGTTGTCATGGTGCATATAGGTACCAACGATATAGGTAAAAAATGGGATGAGGTCCTAAAAGCTGAATATAGGGAGTTAGGAGGTAAATTAAAAAATTGGACCTCAAAGGTAGCAATCTTAGGATAGCTACCAGTGCCACATGCTAGTCAGAGTAGAAATAGAAGGATATTTCAGATGAATACGTGGCTAGAGGAATGGTGCGAGGGGGAGGGATTCAAATTCCTGGGACATTGGAACCGGTTCTGGGGGAGGTAGAACCAGTACAAACCGGACGGTTTGCACCTGGGCTGGACCGGGACCGATGTCCATGGGGGAGTGTTTGCTACTGCTCTAGGGGAGGGTTTAAACTAAAATGGCAGCGGGTTGGGAACCTGTGCAGAGAGACAGAGGAAAGGGAAACAAGGATAGAAGCAAAAAACATGAAGGAGAAAAGCAAAGGTGGCAGTCAGAGAAATCAAGGGTTTAAATCAAACATGGCCACAGTAAATAATAATTCTAAAAGGTCTAAAAGTGTTAAAAAAAAACAAGCCTGAAGGCTTTGTGTCTTAATGCAAGCAGCATTCGTAATAAGGTGGATGAATTAGCTGCGCAAATAGAGGTAAACGGATATATGATTGGGATTACGGAAACATAGCTCCAGGGTGACCAAGGCTGGGAACTCAACATCCAGGGGTATTCAATATTCAGGAAAGACAGGCAGAAAGGAAAAGGAGGTGGGGTAGCATTGCTGGTTAAATAGGGGATTAACACAATTGAAAGGAGGAAGGATATTAGCTCTGATGATGGGTAGAACTGAGAAATACCAAGGGGCAGAAAACATTAGTGGGAGTGGTATACAGACCCCCAAACAGTAATGCGGAGTTTGGGGATGGCATTAAACGGGAAATTAGAGATGCATGCATTAAGGGCACAGCAGTTATCATGGGTGACTTTAATCTACATATAGATTGGGCTAACCAAATTAGTTACAATACTGTGGAGGAGGAATTCCTGAAGTGTTTACGGGATGGTTTCCTGGACCAATATGTCGAGGAACCAACCAGAGATCAGGCCATCTTAGATAGGGTATTATGTAACGAGAAAGGATTAATTAGCAATCTTGTTCTGCGAGGCCCCTTGGGGCGGAGCGATCATAATATGATCAAATTCTTCATTAAGATGGAGAGTGAAGTAGTTGACTCAGAGACTAGGGTCCTGAATTTAAATAAAGGAAACTACGATGGTATGAGGCGTGAGTTGGGTAGGATTGATTGGGGAATGTTACTCAAAGGGTTGACGGTGGATAGGCAATGGCAAACATTCAAAGATCGCATGGATGAACTACAGAATTTGTTCATCCCTGTTTGGCATAAAAATAAAACAAAAAAGATGACTCAACCATGGCTAACAAGGGAAATTAGGGATAGCATAAGATCCAAAGAGAGGACATATAAATTGGCCAGAAAAAGCAGTAAACCTGAGGATTGGGAGCAGTTTAGGATTCAGCAAAGGAGGACAAAGGGATTAATTAAGAGGGGGAAAATAGAGTATGAGAGTAAGCTTTCAGGGAACATAAAAACTGACTGTAAAAGCTTTTATAGATATGTGAAGAGAAAAAGATTGGTGAAGTCAAGCGTAGGTCCCTTGCAGTCAGAATCAGGGGAATTTATAATGGGGAACAAAGAAATGGCAGACCAATTAAATACCAACTTTGGTTCTGTCTTCACAAAGGGGGACACAAATAACCTCCCAGAGATGTCAGGGAACATAGGGTCTAATGAGAGGGAGGAACTGAATGAAATCATTATTTGTAGGGAAATGGTGTTGGGGAAATTGATGGGATTGAAGGTCGATAAAGACCCAGGGCCTGATAATCTACATCCTAGGGTACTTAAGGAAGTGGCCCTAGAAATAGTAGATGTATTGCTGGTCATCTTCTAAAATTCTATAGACTCTGGAACAGTTCCCATGGATTGGAGGGTAGCTAATGTTACCCCACTGTTCAAAAAAGGTGGTAGAGAGAAAACGGGGAATTATAGAGCGGTAAGCCTGACATCGGTAGTGGGGAAAATGCTAGAGTCCATTTTAAAAGATGTAATAGCAGAGCACTTGGAAACAGGATCGGAAAAAGTCAACATGGATTTACAAAAGGTAAATCGTGCTTGACTAATCTACTGGAATTTTTTGAGGATGTAACTGGTAGAATAGATAAGGGAGAATCAGTGGATGTGGTGTATTTGGACTTTCAGAAGGCTTTCGATAAGGTCCTGCATAAGAGATTAGCATGTAAAGTTAAGGCACATGGGATTGGGGGTAAGGTACTGACTTGGATAGAGAACTGGTTGGCAGACAGGAAGCAAAGAGTTGGAATAAACGGGTCTTTTTCCAAGTGGCAGGCAGTGACTAGTGGGGTACCGCAGGGATCGGTCCTAGGACCCCAGCTATTCAAAATATATATTAATGATCTAGACGAGGGAACTGGATGTAATATCTCCAAGTTTGCAGATGACACAAAGCTGGGTGGGCGTGTGTGCTGTGAGGAGGACAGGTTGGGTGATTGGGCAGATGCATGGCAGATGCAGTATAATGTGGATAAATGCAAGGTTATCCACTTTGGTGGCAAAAACAGCAAAGCAGATTATTATCTGAACGGCAATAGATTGGGAGAAGGGGAAGTGCAACGCGACCTGGGTGTCCTTGTGCACCAGTCGCTGAAGGTAAGCATGCAGGTGCAGCAGGCGGTTAAGGCGGCAAATGGTATGTTGGTCTTCGTAGTGAGAGGGTTTGAGTACAGGAACAAGGATGTCTTGCTGCAGTTGTACAGGGCCTTGGTGAGACCGCACCTTGAGTATTGTGTGCAGTTTTGGTCACCTTATCTGAGGAAGGATGTTCTTGCCATGGAAGGAGTGCAGCGAAGATTCACCAGACTGATACCTGGGATGGCAGGAATGACGTATAAGGAGAGATTGGGTCAACTGGGCTTATACTCGCTGGAGTTTAGAAGAATGAGAGGGGATCTCATTGAAACTTATAAAATTCTAACGGGACTAGACAGACTAGATGCAGGAAGCATGTTCCCGATGGCGGGGGAGTCCAGAACCAGGGGTCACAGTCTAAGGATAAGGGGTAAGCCATTTAGTACAGAGATGAGGAGGAATTTCTTCACCCAGAGTGAGTGGTGAACCTGTGGAATTCTCTACCACAGAAGGCAGTTGAGGCCAATTCATTAAATATATTCAAGAAGGAGTTAGATATATTTCTTAAGGCTAAAGGGATCAAGGGATATGGGGAGAAGGCAGGGACAGGGTACTGAGTTTGGATGATCAGCCATGATCTCATTGAATGGCAGAGCAGGCTCGAGGGGCTGAATGGCCTACTCCTGCTCCTACCTTCTATGTTTCTATGTTTCTATGAGTCCTTACAGGAGTCGGGGTGGGAGGAAGTGTAGTCCAGGTAGCTGTGGGAGTCAGTAGGCTTGTAGTGAATGTTGGTCAATAACCTATCCCCAGAGATGGAGACGGAGAAGTCGAGGAAGGGAGACGGAGAAGTCGAGGAAGGGAAGGGAAGAGTCAGAGATGGACCATGTGAAGGTGAGGGAAGGGTGGAAATTGGAGGCAAAGTGAATGAAATTGTCTAGTTCAGGGTGAGAGCAGGAAACGGCACCGATATAGTCATCAATGTACCGGAAAGGGAGGTGAGGGAGAGGACCCGAGTAGGAGTGGAACAAAGAGCGTTCCACAAAGGCAGGCATAGCTAGGACCCATGCGAGTACCCATAGCAACACCTTTGATTTGGAGGAAATGAGTGGAGTCAATTGAGAGGAGCAGGGAGGAGAAGGAATAATATCCATCAGGTTTGGAGAGATGGAGGTGAATGCGGGCATGGACTGCTTCATTATCTGAGGAGTTGCGAATGGAACTGAACACTTGTGCAATCATCAGCGAACATTCCCGCTTCTGACCCTATGATGGAGTGAAGATCATTGTTGAAGCAGCTGAAGATGGTTGGGCCTAGGACACTGCCCTGAGGAACTTCTGCAGCAAAAACTAAATTAGTCACAACAGCCGTGAACTGCATATATTTAAAAAAACACCCAAAGCAAGTGTTTTGCCACTGAGACACATCACTGAAATGAAACAATATAGTTGAGTACTGAATGTGTTTTAGAACTTGCACGTTTGTTAACTGCCAACAATGATTTTTTTAACTGCCAAAACAGATTATGGCTGGCGCTTTGAATTGTAATTTTAATTGAGGATTGTGCAGCCTCTTGCCTCCATGCTTCACATAAGGGGCTCTGGCCACTAAAGTGGATGACATGCTATTCTGTTTCCCACTCACTCCCTTTCACCTCCATCTCTCCAAACCTGATGGATATTATTCCTTCTCCTCCCTGCTCCTCTCCATTGACTCCACTCATTTCCTCCAAATCAAAGGTGTTGCTATGGGTACCCGCATGGGTCCTAGCTATGCCTGCCTTTGTGGAACGCTCTTTGTTCCAGTCCTACTCGGGTCCTCTCCCTCACCTCTTTTTCCGGTACATTGATGACTGTATCGATGCCGTCGCTCCCCTTCCAAAATGCTCTGCAGCCGCTCTGAGACATCCTTGACCCTTGCACCATGAATATCTTGGGGGTCACCATTGACCAGAAACTTAACTGGACCAGCTACATAAATACTGTGGCTACAAGAGGTCAGAGGCTGGGTATTCTGCGGCAAGTGTCTCACCGCCTGACTCCCCAAAGCCTTTCCACCATCTGCAAGGCACAAGTCAGGAGTGTGATGGAATACTCTCCACTTGCCTGGATGAGTGCAGCTCAAACAACATTCAAGAAGCTCGACACCATACAGGACAAAGCAGCCCGCTTGATTGGCACCCCATCCACCACCTTAAACATTCACTCCCTCCACCACTGGCGTACCGTGGTTGCAGTGTGTACCATCTACAAGATGCACTGCAGCAACTCGTCACGGCTTCTTCAACAGCACCTCCCAAACCTGTGACCTCTACCACCTAGAAGGATAAGGACAGCAGGTGCATGGGAACACAACCACCTCCAAGTCACACACCATCCTGACTTGGAAATCTATCACCGTTCCTTCATCGTCACTGGGTCAAAATCCTGGAACTCCCTCCCTAACAGCCTGTGGGAGTACCTTCACTACACGGACTGCAGTGGCTCATGATGGCGGCTCACCACCACTTTCTCAAGGGCAACTAGGGATGGGCAATAAATGCTGGCCTTGCCAGCGACACTCACATCCCGTGAACAAAAAAAATCTTTCGTGGCCAGAGCTCCTTATGTGAAGTGTGGAGGCAAGAGGCTGGACCATCCCTAATTAAAATTACAATTCAAAGCACCAGCTGTAATCTGGAGCTACTGAAGTACTGTTGTGATGCTGGATTTCAAACTTAATTCTTCAAATTTGGATGTTGAAAATTTGTCACTTCACGAGAATTTCTTTAAAAAAAATTTCATATCCACAAAAGTGATGCAAGTTTTGAAAATAAAAGCACAGCTTCCTCTTCCCAATAAATGAGTAACTTACAATAGATGGAGATACTCAGCAGGTCAGGCAACATCTGTAGAGAGAGAAACAGAGTTAACGTTTCAGGTCGATAACCTTTCATCAGAACAGTTCAACCTGAAACATTAACTCTTTCTCTTATTACAGATTATGTCTGACCTGTATTTCCAGCATCCACAGTATTTTGCTTTGGTTTTGAACTTACAATAGCTGCCTGGCAGTTTTCAAATGCAATTGCTATTTGTTTTAATTTTAATTTATTTTACATGGCAGAGATCATGCCCATAATCTTCTTCAAAGATTAAAAAATCTCTCCTTATAAGTTTAAAATGATCTTAATGCAATTTCTGATAATGGCAAACTTGAAAATCACCATCTTTTATTAATAGTTTTAATGTGTAAAAATGTTTGAAAGTCAGGAGGAGCTAATTCTAATAGAACAACCCAACCTTCCTGCTTCTCACTGTCCACTGACACATCAGCTCCTGGATAGGAAGTTAGTTCTTCTGTCTGCTTGCCTAAGCTACCAAGAAGATTTCAATTTTTTATACTTCATGGCTCTAATTCTGAAAACAAGCTATTCAAAAGATCTAATTTCAAAAATATTATCCAATTATCTAGAAAACTTGTTAGTGGAAACTTAGCCTTGTAAGATGATTTAAAAATTAACTTACGGACTAAAAGAGTCGACATGACAAAACTTATTAAGTTTGGTGCAGTCTAGATCCTGGGAGAGTGAAGCCAGAATGACTGCCTCAAATCAAATCCTCACCTTTAATATTTAAATCTGGTGCTGGTTTACTATAGGTGCATTGGAGGATGATTGGGTACATGGAGGCCACTGGAGGATGATTGGGTACATGGAGGCCATTGGAGGATGATTGGGTACATGGAGGCCATTGGAGGATGATTGGGTACATGGAGGCCACTGGAGGATGATTGGGTACATGGAGGCCATTGGAGGATGATTGGGTACATGGAGGCCATTGGAGGATGATTGGGTACATGGAGGCCGATTGGGTACATGGAGGCCAGTTCTGCTGTGCTGGCACAAAATATCTTGATATCCTCATGCATACATTGAGCCACTTAGTCTTAGATTATTTTTACTGATTAAAAAAAAATTACTTTCAGCACGTTTTATTTCCAAAATGTACCAAGAATCATTTCCCCCCCCCCCCAACTTTTATTTAAAAAGAAAAAATTCCAATCAATAATTGCCACTGAGGCGGACTCATTTATCAGTTTATTAACATCATGATTCAAGCACGCTGATGTATTGAAACGCTTCCATACATTTAACGACCCACCGGAGAAAGCCGTTTTAACAGTGTTTGCAAGACCCACGAAAAAGTAGGTCTGTTGGCAGTACGAAGAGCAACCTGTTTACATTGAGAAAGGCCACTGACTGCAGAAAAGCTGCAAGTTGGCAGTTAAAGGAACTGACCAGAACATAAATCTCAGCAATAATACCAAAAACACACACAGTGTAGAGGATAAGCAGACACAGTCGTAAATTGAGAAATTTCACCACTTTCAGTTGGAATGGGTGTACTTTGGGGCATCACCATAATAAATCTAACAGTATATGACACACGCACGCACACAAATTAAATGTATCCACTGAACTGTATTTTTTGTGCCTTTTAGTGCCTTAATTAAAAATATTAGTTGAAGACTTGGCCTATTCCAAAAATGCCAGGGCTTGGCCTTGATATTTTTGCCCAGAGCTGTGAATTGGCTAAATTTGGATTCTATCGTCTGTATATGTGCAGTGTACCTGATTTCCCAGGTTGCATCAGTACCAGTCAACTGGACTAATGGGATATTTTTCTTGAGGTCTCAACATTTTCTGCCGATTTGCTTTTCCTCAAAAATTTGGAACAACAGGACAAATTTTAAAAGCTTCACTCGGGTAAAAATGTATATAGAATGTTCTTTTCAAAGAGAGGCTTTGCATGTGTATGTATATGTGAAAAAATGACAGTGTTCTGATGGCACACCTATTGTAGCTCTTGATTTTTGCTCTAAAAAGTCAGAGTGTACGAGAGAGACATTCACCATTTAATATTACTGCATTTACAAATAAAAGTTGAAATTTTGAAGCCAACTAATTATCCCTACCTGTTTTTTGTTGACAGAAAATGTCAATGCTAATTGCATAGACCTGAAAGATAAAGATTCTGATACTAATGAGACCAAGGGAGAAATATAAATATATAAAAAGATAGACAGTTTCTTTCCTCATTCTAATTTCATTTTTTGAAAGAAAAACCAAGCTGGATTTTGAAAGAAAACAAGGCCAGTGAGGGTGAGAGAAGAAAGGACTGTGGGAAGAAAACTGGTTAAGGGCAAGGGGGCCTTTGGTCTGTCGCCACCCACCTTTCAGAGGTTATGAGTGGAGGGGAATGGATGGAGGGTTAAGCCTGAGGTGACTGACAGCAGAGCAAGGGAGAGAGGAGATATAGGGGTTGAGCTGGTAGCTCAAAGAGGAAGAGGTAGAACTAGTGATGGGAGCAAAGGAAATGGATAGTTTGAAAATGAATGGGTAGGGATAAAGTGGCAGTCAGGAGATAGGAAGGGGGCTGCTAAGGCCCACATTTTACCTGTAAACTCTTGCCTAAATGCAGTCCATCACCATTGGTGACTTATTTCCCTGCCACACCACACTACTACCCAAAAGGAAATTTTAAAAGCAGCAGAGAAGAGAGATACAGAAGCAGAAGGTGAGAGATGGAGAGAAATAGCAACACAAAGGGGTCGATTTTCCTGAAGCTGTCGGGAAGGAGGCGGGACTACAACTTTTGGGTTTTAGACCCGCCTACTTCAACGTCTGGCCAATCCGTGCGAATTTCCCTCGATTGACCTTGTTGAGCCCGCCCAGCGGGCTCAGCAGGCCAATTAAGGGCCACCCGGCAACAGGTGACGTCACAGACTGAAATTTCATCTGTCAAGAGTTCTTGACAGATGAAATATCAGTGTTTCACAGCTGTTTGAAGCTGTGAAACACTGACAGTCTGAGTTCTTACATGAGTCCTTCTGCACAGACTCAGTTAGAACTCTCAGCAGCACTCAAAGCTGAAGGCTGTCACTTTTCACAGATCACAGCCATTCAGCTTTAAGTTCCGGTTGAGTGATGGGCTCCAGACGGCTACAGGAAGAAAGGCTGTTAAGGTAAGTACAGGCAAGTAAAAGTTCTTTACACACTTTAAACACACCAAACACACTTACCTTTGCACTCATGCACCCATCACTCACCTGAACACTGACATCGCGGCCCCTCCAACTCCTTCAACCTGACGGCCCGCCTGCTCTAACCTGGCGTGGTTTGGAGCCGTCGGGAATCCCACACGAAACCCCTCAAAATAGGGATTAGGCTAAAAACTGCCTGTTAACAGGCAGTTAATTGGCACTAATCCCTTCCCGCCTGGTTTCAGCGGGTACCCGCCGCCCCTGAAAGTTGCGTGGAGCGGGGTTTTGGGCGGGATGGTGTCGGGACCACCAAATTCGGGATTTCCCCCCCCCCCCCCCCCACACGCCTGAAACCCTGCCTGACGGCTCCACGAAAATCAACGCCAAAGACACCAATGACAGATAAGAAAGTGACCATATTTCCCAACTTAATGTGTGCAATTCCACAGGAGCTCAGCTAAGGTATATTTCTCTCACACATACACAAAAGTACCTACAAGTAAAAGAAACATGAAGCCAACCCAACTGTAATTTAAAAAAATAAATATTTTAAATACTAAGTTTATTTTCAACAGGGTAGCTTCTGTGAACACCACGGAAATTAACACTTTTGTAAAAGTTTGTCCTGTGAAACAAATAATGGTATACGTCCTACTCCCTTGAGAACACCCACTTTATTTCTTTGGCTAATCTTTACATCTTGCCAACACTAACTGCAATTGAAGCCTGTAATGTTTAAATGAACCTCAACTAGCATGTGGCCTCTCAAGGGAGCTTCCATTAGAATGGCAACAATCCAAGCAGTTTATTGACCGATCACTAGATGTTTGCTGGATTACACTGAATATTACTCAGGAATGTTCACGGTTCTTGACTTATTTGCTACTGGGTTTTTTTTAAACTCAAAAATGAAACACCTGCACTCAATAGCAAATAGATGCAGATATTAAAATGTTAGAAAGGCAAAATACAAAATGGCTTGGCAATAAAATATAATTTTACTTCTAGCATTTGGACGAAAATCAGTAGCTTTGTCACAGATTGAGTGCTGTAGTTAGGAACTGACATACAGTTATATTAATGTCTATTCATACTGACCCAGCATCCAATAAAATACTTATAATCAAAAGGGTCAACATTATGTATTAATTTCAAACCTGCAATTTACATTTACAGGTCCATGTCAGGCGTTCTGAATTTGCAAATCATACTCTAATTTACAGAAATTCAGCCACAAAGGCACTCGACCAGTATCAAAATCCTTAACAGCAATAGTCTCTTGTTTTTAAACATGAAGCTATTCAACTAAGTCACTAATGTAGTGCTCAGATCCAACACAATCTGCAATGCTGTGCTTTCTCTTGTAGCACTGCCTTGGTTTTTGACAGCACACTATTTTGATAGCTTCTTTCTTTGCACATTTGAAATAAAATTGGAGGAGGACTCCCCAGTGACTTCCGATTCTCAAGCTTACTTCTTCCCATAGCAGTGATCGCATTTATACCCTAGTGAAGTGAATGCTACATCTCAGGACACCAACACTCAACTAGCCACTATACCTAGTCCAATTTATCAATGTAAAGCCAGTGCATTGTTCACATACAGGCTCTAATGACCTGTAACTCTGGGAGTGTGAGTAAAGAAGAATTCAAGCACACAAACAATGATTGTGTCCTCCAACGAATGCAATGGTGAATTAGGTGGTAGTTCTTATTAACAGGTTATCATTTGCACATTTGGGGGGATAAAAACTGCAGATCGAACTTACAGCAACAGACATCAAACCCCATGATTTGCTGTAAGCCATGGATGTCCAACTTTACAAAGCCGAAGAGATAGAGATAAATTGCATAAGAACTTGCATTTATATAGCACTTTTAACATGGAAAATTATCCCAAGGTATTTCAGAGGTGTGCGGGAACAGATGCTGAACCAAAGGCGATTAGGAGAGGGGACAAAGCGCTCCATCAGTGGTTGATTTTAAGGAAGGTCTTAAAAGAAGAGGGAGGTGGCAAGATATAGGGAATTAATTCCATAGAGTGGGACATAGGTGGCTGAAGGCAAAGTGGTCCGTAATGACAGTGAAGGAAGGTGTTTGCACAAGAAGCCAGAGGAGCAAGAGTTCGGAGGTGGGGGGGAGGGGGGGGGGCGAGTTGTACGGCTGGAAGTAGTAGATGTGGAAGTTATGGGCGGGGGGGTGGGGGTGGGGAGCCAGTCGACTAGGGAGAGGTTTAAAGACAAGGACAAGAATGTTAAATTTCAGGGGAACAAGGAGCCAAAGTAGGTCAGCGAGGACAGCGTGATTTGTTGCTGAATAGGATACAAGCAGCAGAGCTTTGGATGAACTGGAGTTAATGGAGATTGGGAAGCTGACTAAGGGAGCATTAGAGTAATTGAGTCTGAAAGTGGTAAAGGCATACATGAGCATTTCAGCAGTGGATGGGTTGAAGCGAGGGCAGAGGTAGGCAATGTTACAAAAATGGAAAAAAGCTGCTCTTTGGAATGGAGAGGATATGGAGTCAGAAACTCAGCTCAAAGTCAAACAGGACACAGAGGTTACAAACAGCTGAGTTCAGCCTGGGACAATGGCTGGAGGAGGGAATGGAGTCAGTGACCAGGGATGGGAGTTTTTGGCAGGCCTCTTCCAGTATGAATTTAATACAACTCTTTAGTTTTCATGTTACAGACTTGTGGACACCGCTTGTGTAAGATGCAAGGTTAACCATAGGTTTGTTAAACAAATCAGTCACACTCTTTTCTACAGTTTTTAGTCGTTTAATGTTCAATCATAAGAAAGTTCTAACCAATGTTGTCTGAGCTAACAAAGGCCTTCAATCTAATTAATAGTAGTTTAAATAAAACATTCTGTTCTTTAAATAAAGAGTATTTTGTATTTATTTTGGAAAATGCACACTGCGCTCTTCTTGGAGCTGCCAAACTGAGGTTTGGCTTTGTTCACAAACTGAGTGTTAACAGTTTAACGAGCCAACAGTTTGATTTGGTGCAATTGGCAGTTTTCACACAAAAAAAATGCACAACCACAGAACCTGAACAGTTTTCCTGTGGAATGTCATTCTGATAAAACTGGATGTAGGGCCTTCATAAAAGTAAAAGCCTCTGCATTTACAGACAATCAGTAACATGCCCAATAAGGTGGGTACAGCATTATCATTGCTAATGAAAACAACACGATTATTACTTATGGATTCATTTTGTGTATTTCATAGAACTACAGAAATGTTCTTCATTTCAAAGAGTAAAATACCATTTTAGCCTCAACCACTTATAGGAGGAATGGTCCCATGAACCCTCTTCCCCATCTGCTTATGGCCAGGATGTCCATTTGATACTGTTTGTTGTGTCCAAGAAATAACTTTCATCTGGTTCCTCTGTATTTCCATCTCAAGTTCTAACATTATAATGACACAAGGAATTTAGTCCAGTATTCTGTTCCAAAATTTTACTTTTATTCTTGGATATTTCTCTCAACAATTTAGCTTTCGCTTTCTATATTTCAATTTTAGTCAAGCTTCTCACAAAACTCAAGGCCGTCAGAATATTGAGAACAACAAAATGGTGCTTGAACATCAAATATTTCATTTGTCCATTTCAATTTCCAGTACCTCTTCCAAAACCTGTGAACGACTGACCAGTGTTGTAATCCTAGAAATAATTTTATAGTTTCACCTCTTACATTTTTGTGTTATTTTAGTTGTAGCCTTCACAAGCAATTCTGTCCTACTTTTCGTCTTGCGACAAAAAAAATTTTTAGTCAAGGATTGTTTGAGTCAACAAGAGTTGCTGGCTCTATCCATTAGCTTGTCATGGCTGTAATGTTAACTCAGCTTCATGCACTTGCACAGCATTGCCCACTTAAGGACAGAGCCATCATAGAAAAGATACAATTTCTTGACTGTTTTCTTGTTTTGTAACTAATCAAAAAGGTACAAAGTACTTAAGAAAAGGATAAGAATAGCCCAAATTGTTGCCAGAGATATACAAGGTCTTGAAGTTACTCCTCGAGTACAGTTGCATGAAACATTTTCCAATGCACTGCGGAATTACAAGATTAAAAGCAAAAACTGATCAGAAAATTTAAAAATCAATGCCAATGAAATTTATAAATTAATAATAGGATTGACTTTTTGGCTGAAGCATGTGCAATTGCTCTGAAAACAAAAATTAGATTTAAGCTTCCACAGGAATTTTACACCAAGCAGTTTCCTACATGAAAATCAGTTTCAACATGGTTTTTCAATTTTCAATGCAATTGTGAACAGAGTTAAGCCCCGATAGTCACTGGGGCAGGGTTCTACATAACATAAGAACATAAGAAATAGGAGCAGGAGTAGGCCAATCAGCCCCTCGAGCCTGCTCCGCCATTCAATAAGATCATGGCTGATCTGATCCTAACCGCCAATCCACTATCACAGGACTATCTCCTGAATCTAACAGAATTAGACACACGAAACAGGAGCAGGATCAGGCTACACGGCCCCTGGGCCCGCTCCGCTACCCACAAGGCCATGACCGATCCGAACCTAGACTCATGTCCAAATTCCTGCCCGCTCCCCGTAACCCTTAATTCCCTTTTCTTCTAGGAAACTGTCTATTTCTGTTTTAAATTTATGTAATGATGTAGCTTCGACAGCTTTTTGAGGCAGCATATTCCATGGACCTACCACCCTCTGAGTGAAGTAGTTCCTCCTCATCTCAGTTTTGAAAGAGCAGCCCCTTATTCTAAGACTATGCCCCCTAGTTCTAGTTTCACCCATCATCGGGAACATCCTCCCCGCATCCACCCGATCCAACCCCCTCACAATCTTATATGTTTCAATAAGATCGCATTTCATTCTTCTGAACTCCAATGAGTAGAGTCCCAATCTACTCAACCTCTCCTCATATGTCCATCCCCTCATCCCCAGGATTAACCGAGTGAACCTTCTTTGTACTGACTCGAGAGCAAGTATGTCCTTTCTTGAGTATGGACACCAAAACTGTACGCAGTATTCCAGGTGCGGTCTCACCAATACCTGGTACAACTGAAGCAATACCTCCCTATTTTTATATTCTATCCCCCTAGCAATGAAGGCCAACATTCCATTGGCCGCCTTAATCACTTGCTGCACCTGCATACTAACCTTTTGAGTTTCGTGCACCAGGACCCCCAGATCCCTTTGTACTTCAGTACTTTCCAGTTTCTTGCCATTAAGATAATAACTTGCTCTACGATTTTTCCTGCCAAAGTGCATAACCTCACACTTTCCAGTATTGTATTCCATCTGCCAAATCTCTGCCCACTTACTTAGCCTGTCTATGTCCCATTGCAGGTTTTTTATGTCCTCCTCACTCACTACTTTCCCTCCCATCTTAGTATCATCTGCAAACTTTGATATGTTACACTCGGTCCCCTCCTCCAAATCGTTAATATAGATTGTACAGAGTTGAGGACCCAGCACTGACCCCTGCGGAACACCACTGGTTACTGATTGCCAGTCTGAGAATGAACCATTTATCCCAACTCTCTGCCTTGTTAGATAGCCAATCCTCTATCCATGCCAGAATATTACCCCCAATCCCGTGATTTTTTTTATCTTAAGCAATAATCTTGTGTGGCACCTTGTCAAATGCCTTTTGGAAGTCTAAATACACTACGTCCACTGGTTCCCCTTTATCCACCCTATATGTTACTTCCTCAAAGAACTCCAGCAAATTTGTCAAACATGACTTCCCCTTCATAAAACCATGCTGACTTTGTCCTATTAAATTATGATTATCCAAATGTCCTGTTACTGTCTCCTTAATAATGGACTCCAAAATTTTACCTACCACAGATGTTAGGCTAACCGGTCTATAGTTTCCAGCCTTCTGTCTACTGCCCTTTTTAAATAAGGGTGTTACATTAGCAGTTTTCCAGTCTGCCGGGACCTTTGCTGAGTCCAGGGAGTTTTGGAAGATTATTACCAATGCATCCACAATCCCTACCGCCACTTCCCTCAAGACCCTAGGATGTAAGCCATCGGGTCCAGGTGATTTATCTGCCTTGAGTCCCATTATTTTACCGAGTACCACTTCCTTAGTGATTTTGATCGTGTTTATCTCCTCCCCCCCTATAGCCCCCTGCTTGTCCAGTGTTGGGATATTCTTAGTGTCCTCTACTGTAAAAACTGATGTAAAATATTCAGTGTTTTTGCCATCTCCCAGCAGGGGAGGAGCAGTTATGGTCAGGTTTTTTTTTTATATAAACAGATTCTTTGTGCAGAAGCCAGCCTGATTGACAGGCTTAGCTGCCTGTCAGGCGGGAAAGTTCTCCAGAAAAGGCCACAGCCAAGGGTCTAATAAGTTATGTGGTAGATCGTGGGGGTGGGTAGGTGTGGTAGGTAGAGCGGGATTGGAAGGGTGTCAGGGATGATGGGGGGGGTCGGGGGAGAGTCAGATGGTGAGGGAGATCAGGGGTCAGTGATTGGGGGGAGTTGATGATTGCGGGGGGGGGGGGCTGATTGGGTGGAGCAAGAGGAGATTACAGGTAAGCTTGTTGGGCCTGGAGGAAACACTTCTGCTCCTCCTGGCCCACAAGCAGTGCTGTAAATACACATATCTGATGGATCCAACTCTTCTCGCCTCCTTTTACCTGTCATGTTTCCCGATGCCCGGGAAACCCGGCCGACATGGGTTAAAAATAGAAACACTAAATTTAGAAGCACGCAGCCTGCTTAAAAACTTTCAACATCCAACCTGCCTCCGTTAAAACCGGAAGTGGGCGGGTTTGTGGCAGATTGGGTTCCTGTTTCAGATTTTTAACATTTTAACCTCCCACCCATTTTTGAGGGTTAATATTACCCCCATAATGTTCTAGACAGCACTACCCATTCACTAGAGATAAACTTTGTAACATCAGTAGAGATGAGATTCTACCCAAGGAGTCTATTTCAAGATTGTATGACTAGTGGACATGCAGACAGACACTCCTTTATATCATTTACGATTTTGTAGCAATTTTAAAAATGTGTTTGTGGGATGTGAGCGTCGCTGGCAAGGCCAGCATTTATTGTCCATCCCTAATTGCCCTTGAGAAAGTGGTGGTGAGCCGCCTTCTTGAACCGCTGCAGTCCGTGTGGTGAAGGTACTCCCACAGTGCTGTTAGGGAGGGAGTTCTAGGACTTTGACTCAGCGACGATGAAGGATCAGTGATATACTTCTAAGTCAGACTTGGAGGGGAACCTGGAGGTGGTGATGTTCCCATGCGCCTGCTACCCTTGTCCTTTTAGGTGGAAGAGGTCGCGGGTAGGGAGGTGCTGCTGAAGAAGCCTTGGTGAGTTGCTGCAATGCATCTTGTAGATGGTATTCTTCAATTGACTAGATTCTTGATTTAAACTGAATCCATATTTTAGTCAGGAATAAGAGGGTTCAAAAGGGAAGTAATAAAAATACAAGTTTGCGTACTGTCACTGATTCGTGCTGAGTTAGCTGATCTCAGATGGGGCAGTGGCAGGGGTAGTAGAATTGGTCTCAGCATCCCCAAGCAAGGGAAGGTGAAAAATAAACGAATGTTCACACTCCTGATCATCACTATCCATTGATGTTTAATTTTAGGACAACATACTCTCAAATGGCTGGCACAGCAGTTCAAGATCAGATGCAGTGAGAGATGCCATAATGCATTGGCAGGAAACTCGGCAGCGGGGCTATAAAAGGCCCCAGAGACCAGGTAGGCCTCACAGTGTCGGCGGGAAACTCAGCGGCGGCAGCGGGGCTGTAAAAGGCTCCAAGAGACAAGGTAGGCTTACTAATCTCCAATCTCACAGAGAGGGAGAGAAGTAAAAAGTAATCGAAGTGTGGCATCACCAGAAAGCAGGTAAGTGATTGGTTGGTGAGTATTTCTCTCTTTTTAAACTTTAACTCTGTGGTTTATAGTTTCTAAGCTCTCTGTGGTGTAGCGGGGACTGTTTGTAAAACAAGGGCCCTTAAATATACCATTTAACTGTAGTGTAATTGGTGGGATTGATTTGATTTAATTGCAATTAACTAAAGGGTAAGTCATGGCAGGACAGCCCAGCCCCGTGGTATGCTCCTCCTGCGATATGTGGGAACTCAGGGACACTTCCTGTGTCCCTGACAACCATGTGTGCAGGAAGTGTATCCAGCTGCAGCTACTGGCAGACCGCATTGCGGCGCTAGAGTGGCGAATGGATGCACACTGGACCATTCGCAATGCTGAGGACGTCGTGAATAGCACATTTAATCAGTTGGTCACACCGCAGGCAAAGGTTGGACAGGCAGAAAGGGAAGGGGTGACCAACAGACAGAGTACCAGGCGCAGGCAGGTAGTGCAGGGATCCCCGTGGACATCCCCCTCTCAAACAGATACACCACTTTGAGTACTGTTGGGGGGATGGCTTATCAGAGGAAGGCAGCAGCAGCCAACTTCCTGGCACCAGGGGTGGTTCTGCTGCACAGGACGGGAGGAAAAAGAGGGGTAGAGCTATAGTAGTAGGGGATTCTGCTGTAAGGGGAATAGATAGGCGTTTGAGGCCACAAACGAGACTCCAGGATGGTGTGTTGCCTCCCTGGTGCAAGGGTCAAGGGTGTCTCAGAGCAGCTGCAGAACATTTTGGAAGGGGAGGGTGAACAGCCAGTTGTCGTGGTGCATATAGGTACCAACGATATAGGTAAAAAATGGGATGAGGTCCGAAAAGCTGAATATAGGGAGTTAGGAGGTAAATTAAAAAATAGGACCTCAAAGGTTGTAATCTCAGGATTGCTACCAGTGCCACGTGCTAGTCAGAGTAGAAATAGAAGGATATTTCAGATGAATACGTGGCTAGAGGAATGGTGCAAGGGGGAGGGATTCAAATTCCTGGGACATTGGAACCGATTCTGGGGGAGGTGGGACCAGTTCAAACCGGACGGTTTGCACCTGGGCAGGGCCGGGACCGATGTCCTAGGGGGAGTGTTTGCTAGTGCTCTGGGGGAGGGTTTAAACTAAAATGGCAGTGGGTTGGGAACCTCAGCAGGGGGACAGAGGAAAGGGAAACAAGGATAAAAGAAAAAGATAGGAAGGAGAAAAACAAAAGTGGCAGTCAGAGAAATCAACAGTTTAAATCAAACATGGCCACAGTAAATAATAATTCTAATAGGTCGAAGAGCGTTAAAAAAACAAGCCTGAAGGCTTTGTGTCTTAATGCGAGGAGCATTCGTAATAAGGTGGATGAATTAGCTGCGCAAATAGAGGTAAACGATTATGATTTGATGGGGATTACGGAAACATGGCTCCAGGGTGGCCAAGGCTGGGAACTCAACATCCAGGGGTATTCAATATTCAGGAAAGATAGGCAAAAAGGAAAGGGAGGTGGGGTAGCATTGCTGGTTAAAGAAGGGATTAACACAATTGTAAGGAAGGGTATTAGCTCTCATGATGTGGAATCTGTATGGGTAGAATTGAGAAATACCAAGGGGCAGAAAACGTTAGTGGGAGTGGTATATAGACCTCCAAACAGTAATGTGGAGGTTGGGGATGGCATTAAAGGGGAAATTAGAGAAGCGTGCAATAAGGGCACAGCAGTCATCATGAGTGACTTTAATCTACATATAGATTGGGCTAACCAAATTAGTAATAATATTGTGGAGGAGGAATTTCTGGAGTGTTTACGGGATGGTTTCCTGGACCAATATGTCGAGGAACCAACCAGAGATCAGGCCATCTTAGACTGGGTATTATGTAACGAGAAAGGATTAATTAACAATCCTGTTGTACGAGGCCCCTTGGGTCCGAGCGATCAATATATGATAGAGTTCTTCATTAAGATGGAGAATGAAGTTGTTGACTCAGAGACTAGGGTCCTGAATTTAAACAAAGGAAACTACGATGGTCTGAGGCACGAGTTGGGTAGGATTGATTGGGGAATGTCACTCAAAGGGTTAACGGTGGATAGGCAATGGCAAACATTCAAAGACCGCATGGATGAACTACAGAATTTGTTCATCCCCGTTTGGCATAAAAATTAAACAAAAAAGGTGACTCAACCGTGGCTAACAAGGGAAATTAGGGATAGCATAAGGTCCAAGGAGAGGACAAATAAATTGGCCACAAAAAGCAGTAAACCTGAGGATTGGGAGCAGTTTAGGATTCAACAAAGGAGGACAAAGGGATTAATTAAGAAGGGGAAAATAGAATATGAGAGTAAGCTTGCAGGGAACATAAAAACTGACTGTAAAAGCTTTTATAGATATGTGAAGAGAAAAAGATTGGTGAAGTCAAGCATACGTCCCTTGCAGTCAGAATCAGGGTAATTTATAATGGGGAACAAAGAAATGGCAGACCAATTAAATACATACTTTGGTTCTGTCTTCACAAAGGAGGACACAAATAACCTCCCAGAGATGTCGGGGAACATAGGGTCTGATGAAAGGGAGGAACTGAAAGAAATCAGTATTTGTAGGGAAATGGTGTTAAGGAAATTGATGGGATTGAAGGCCGATAAATCCCCAGGGCCTGATAATCTACATCCTAGGGTACTTAAGTGGCCCTAGAAATAGTAGATGCATTGCTGATCATCTTCCAACATTCGATGGAATCTGGAAAAGTACCCATGGATTGGAGGGTAGCTAATGTTACCCCACTATTCAAAAAAGGTGGTAGAGAGAAAACAGGGAATTACAGACCGGTAAGCCGGACATCGGTAGTGGGGAAAATGCTGGAGTCCATCATAGAAGATGTAATAGCAGAGCACTTGGAAAACAGTGACAGGATCGGACAAAGTCAACATGGATTTACAAAGGGTAAATCGTGCTTGACTAATCTACTGGAATTTTTTTGATGATGTATGTAACTGGTAAAATAGATAAGGGAGAACCAGTGGATGTGGTGTATTTGGCTTTCAATAAGGTCCCGCATAGGAGATTAGCGTGTAAAGTTAAGGCACATGGCATTGGGGGCAAGGTACTGACTTGGATAGAGAACTGGTTGGCAGACAGAAAGCAAAGAGTTGGAATAAACGGGTCTTTTTCCGAGTGGCAGGCAATGACTAGTGGGGTACCGCAGGGATCGGTCCTTGGACCCCAACTATTCATAATATATGTTAATGATCTAGACAAGGGAACTAAATTTGCAGATGACACAAAGCTGGGTGGGCGTGTGTGCTCTCAGGAGGATGCCGAGAAACTCCAGGATGATTTGGACAGGTTGGGTGATTGGGCAGAAGCATGGCAGATGCAATATAACGTGGATAAATGTGAGGTTATCCACTTTGGTAGCAAAAACAGGAAGGCAGATTATCTGAATGGCAATAGATTGGGAGAAGGGGAAGTGCAACGAGACCTGGGTGTCCTTGTGCACCAGTCGCTGAAGGTAAGCATGCAGGTGCAGCAGGCGGTTAAGAAGGCAAATGGTATGTTGGCCTTCGTAGCGAGAGGGTTTGAGTACAGGAACAAGGGTGTCTTGCTGCAGTTGTACAGGGCCTTGGTGAGACCACATCTTGAGTATTGTGTGCAGTTTTGGTCGCCTTATCTGAGGAAGGATGTTCTTGCCATGGAAGGAGTTCAGCGAAGATTCACCAGGCTGATACCTGGGATGGCAGGAATGACGTATGAGGAGAGATTGGGTCAATTGGGCTTGTACACGCTGGAGTTTAGAAGAATGAGAGGGGATCTCATTGAAACTTATAAAATTCTGACAGGACTGGACAGACTAGATGCAGGAAGAATGTTCCCGATGGTTGGGTAGTCCAGAACCAGGGGTCACAGTCTAAGGATAAGAGGTAGGCCATTTAGGACAGAAATGAGGAGGAATTTCTTCACCCAAAGAGTGGTGAACCTGTGGAATTCTCTACCACAGAAGGCAGTAGAGGTCAATTCATTAAATATATTCAAGAAGGAGTTGGATATATTTCTCAAGGCTAAAGGGATCAAGGGGTATGGCAAGAAAGCAGGGACCAGGTACTGAATTTGGATGATCAGCCATGATCTCATTGAATGACAGAGCAGGCTCAAGGGGCCAAATGGCCTACTCCTGCTCCTATCTTCTATGCTTCTATAAATCAAATACAGTACAGAACTGCACCAAGCAATTCAGTGAGGCTGAGATGGATAGGAGTAAGCATCCACAATCCTCATACTCAATTCAATTACAATGTGGCAGCCCGAGTAAATGAGCAGCAAGTCACCTAGCAAAGGGGCAAAAAAGGCAATATTTTTTAACACTTCGTTTTATTTTGAGTTATTAGCTGAATTGCTGTAATGAATTAGCAATTGCTACTGTAAACAGAGGCAAGAAATGATTTTTTTAATATAAAAATATTGTATTGCTTTGTTGCAAAGCAGTTTGGATCTTAAGCTACTGAGCTTCATCAATCTAAAATGAGAGATAGTCGTAAAATTACTCCTTTACTGACGAGGTCTCAAAAATCATGCTGTGAAGGTTCTCTATACAATATTAAATCCTCTGCTCTGAAATAGGCATTTTTGATATTTTTCAGGGTTCAAAGGCAGACTGATCGCCAAATTTAGCTCAGATGTAATTTAAAGCTGCATTACTTCACTAGATTACACGTTAAAAAATTCCTCAGAGTGCCAACAGCAGCCATTTTGGCTTTTTATGGGGACAACCCTTATATCTAAATATAAAAGAATGTGTTGTGCTTGGAACAAGGAATAACTTCCATTCTTGACTAATGTAATGACCAAATGCACAAAACATTTTCATTTAAATTACCGCACATGACATAACTCCAGCTTTCTATTGTTACATTTGACTTTTCACATGTGCCAAAAATGTTCTGAAAACATCAACAGTTCTATTCCAATTCTAATTTTGAAATAACCACATCATTCACTGTTAAATTATACTTGGATCAACTATAGGTAATATAATTAAAAGTATATTTGGAAGTAAAACAATATTGTCTTGCATTTCAATAGCTATTTAAATTTATTGCTGTGATAAAGGAAAATCTTCATAGAGAACACAGCAATGTCCTTTTCATGACATACACCATAGAAAATTGCTACTGGTAGGAGTAGGGATGCAAAAGAAAACAATTTAGCTTTACACCAATTAGGGAATGTTGGTGTTCAGAGAGATTTAGGTGTCCTAGTACAAGAAACACAGAGTGTTTGCATGCAGGTACAGCAAGCAATTAGGAAAGCAAATGGCATGTTGGCCTTAATTGCTAGAGGGTTGGAGTACAAGAGTCAGGAAGTTTTACTACAATTCTACAGGGCTCTGGTGAGACCACACCTGGAGTACTGTGCACAGTTTAGGCCTCCTTATTTAAGGAAGGATATACTTGCCTTAGAGGCGGTGCAACAAAGGTTCACTAGATTGATTCCTGGGATGAGAGGGTTGTCCTATGATGAGAGATTGTGTAGAATGGGCCTATACTCTCTGGAGTTTAGAAGAATGAGAGGTGATCTCATTGAAACATATAAGATTCTGAGGGGGATTGACAGGGTAGATGCTGAGAGATTGTTTCCCCGGCTGGAGAGTCTAGAACTAGGGGGCATAGTTTCAGGATAAGGGGCCGGCCTTTTAAGACTGAGATGAAGAGGAATTTGTTCACTCAGAGGGTTGTGAATCTTTGGAATTCTCTGCCCCAAAGTGCTATGGGTGCTCAGTCGATGAGTATATTCAAGGCTGAGACAGATAGATTTTTGGACTCCAGAGGAATCAAGGGATATGGGGATAGGACGGGAAAGTGGCGTTGAGGTCAAAGATCAGCCATGAACTTATAGAGTGACTGCTGCCAACGACCGGAAGCTGCGCAGAAGCGTACTGCGCATTAATCTGGAACCGGAAGCATAATGTTTGTTTCCCCCCCCCCCCCCCCCCGGCATTGTTCCCCAGAGCCCCCTCCCTCCCCGGCATTTTCCCCAGAGCCCCCTCCCTGCCCGGCATTTTCCCCCACACCCTGCTCACTCCCCAGCATTTTAAAAATATTTTTAACGAGCCCACTCCCATAACGAGCCGGAAGCACGCATGCGCAGAACACTCCTACGGAGCTACCAATTCATTGGCAGCAGTCGCATCCACGATCTTACTAAATGGCGGAGCAGGCTCGAGGGTCCGTATGGCCTACTCCTGCTCCTAATTCTTATGTTCTTATAAAGTAAGAAAATGTAGAATACATTTATTAGCGTAAAATTAATGGTAAAACAAATGAGAGAAAGAATCATAGAAAGCCATTCAGCCCATCGTGCCTGTTCCGACTTTTTGAAAGAGCTCCCCAAGAAAGAAAGGGGGAAATATGCATCAACAAGGTAAGCAGAAATGTTTAAATTTAAATTTTTGTTTAAAATTGTGATTTTAATGTTTATTTTAGTAGTTCACACCTATTAACAATAAAGAAGTCCTGGGATTCAGTAGCTGGGAGGGGGAACTGAAAAAAAATTGCTACATTATGAAAAGGCCAAGAGAACGGACTCAAGCTCAAGAACAGCCTTATAAAATAGGTCTCAAGCCAGACGAAGAGAAGGAGTCAGACTGGAAGTGCTGTGTAACATGGAGTTGTCATAACTTAGGCAGGTATATCCAACATTCCATCACTTTTATTACAGGGGAAAAACCTAAAGTGCAGTTTTCCACAGTAGTAACATTGCTGAAGAGGATGCAAATGCTGAAAGGATGAGATTTATTTTCTAGTGGGATTTAGAGGCATATTCCGCTGAAATTTTAGATTTTTTTTTACATTTGGTGCATTTTGGAGCCTACTATTAATTGTACCTTCTCAAGCCAAAAATAAATTCCCCATGAACGGTGACAGACATTTTATGGACTTCAGTACAACTTTACAGGGTCCAATTCCTTGCATTGGAGAATCTCACCTGAGATACATCGTGTTAAACTGTCAAGTGAAACCTTTTACAATATGCACCCTAAAATAATCCCAACTAGTAGTGCATTCTATATTCACAAGATAAACCTGGTGCACTCTCACACCTGTCCATTGTCCAGTCCCCATAATGGAATTAACTGGATTGAGGGCACGTTGATTTAATTATTTAAGGTACAGAGGACTGGAAAAGACCACTGCAGTCCAGCTAGCCAGTCTCAAGAGTCTAGGAAATACCACAATACTTCTCACACCCATGCATCAAGTTTTTCAACGGGTACTCAGATAATTATTTCTTCAATTTGCAAATACAATCAGGTCTCATTGCCTCCTTTGGTAGCCCATTCCATATAATTACTATCCTCTATGTAAAGTATTTCAATCTAAATGGTCTTGTTACCCTCCCTCGTCTAAACTTTGAGGCAATGCCTTCTTGTAGAGTCTGTGACTATGTTAAAGATATTCACATTCATCTTGTCTATACCAGTTAGAATCTTGAATATTTCATTAAGATCACCTCTGAGCCTTCTCTGCTCCAGTTAAAACATTTCCAGCTTCTGCAGCATCGCTTCATAATTCAGATGCCTAATCCCATCCGTTTAATTACCTTTCATTACACCTTTACCAATATTGTTAAGATGAACCTTTATAAAACACTGGTTCGGCCTCAACTGGAGTACTGTGTCCAATTCTGAGCACCGCACTTTTGGAAGGATGTGAAGGCTTTGGAGAGGGTGCAGAAAGGATTTACAAGAATGGTTCCAGGGATGAGGGACTTCAGTTACATGGATAGACTGGAGAAGCTGGGGTTGTTCTCCTTGGAGCAGAGATGATTGAGAGGAGATTTGATAGAGGTGTTCAAAATAATTAGGGGTTTAGACAGAGTAGATAGAGGGAAACTGTTCCCATTGGTGGAAGGGTCGAGAAGCACAGGACACAGATTTAAGGTGATTGGCAGACGATCCAAAGGCGACGTGAGGAAAAGCTTTTTACGCACCGAGTGGTTAGGATCTGGAATGCACTGCCTGAAAGGGTGGTGGAGGCAGATTCAATAGTGGCTTTCAAAAGGGAACTGAATAAGTACCTGAAGGAAAAATATTTTCAGGGCTGCAGGGAAAGGTTGCGGGAGTGGGACTAGCTGAAGAGTTCTTGCAGAGAGCCAGCATGGACTCGATGGGCCGAATGGCCTCCTTCTGTACTGTAACCATTCTATGATTCTATGCATCTATGATTCCATACCTAAGTGTCTTACTCAGTGCAGTAACCAGAAAGTTGCCTCAGGTGGGGAGGACCAGCACTCTGTACAAACTCGAATACTTTGGGATTTGCAACTATTCACTGAAATAAACAAATCTCATTTTTAAGTAGCCTCAGGATAGACAAGGGTGCATGAAGATCATTTAAAAGAAAACTTTAGAACAAAGTTCTGTTGCAGGATTGCACCAAACTTTAACACATCTTTTCCTTTTAGAGTCATAGAGTTATACAGAGATGTTGATTAATCTGCTGCATAGAGTTATACAGAGATGTTGATTAATCTGCTGTGCATTTCAAACTTAAAACACGAGGCTAGAAAATTCTGCTGGCAACAATACTGAGCAAATGCTTAACATTTTGATATGACACTCTTCTATCCTTTACTTTAAAAGGAGCTGTTAACCAGCAAACCGGTTTTAAACAGCATAGCAAACTAGTTTCCCCAGTGAAGAGGACGGATGTAGGGTGGGATGAGGGCAGGTGAAAGCAGTTATAGTCTAATGCTGCTGCAGTCTGGAGATATGCTGATAGCAGAGACATAGGTGGGACTGGAAGATGGCATATAGAGCAGGGAGACACACGTCACCAGCAGCCCCACCCAACAGCCAATGCCTACAACTGTACAACAGCTGACAGAGCAAATGTGACAAAAAAATGCTGACACAGCAACTCACAATGGGAAATACAACATAAAATCATGACCAATAATAGGAAGTGAGACTTGTTGACAAAAAAGGCATGTCCTATGCAAGATTTTCTGTAATGTATATACACGTAGACTACCCTTTATCCGAACTTCCGAAAACCGAAACCCTCTAAAAACCGAAGGTTTTTTCGTTCAGCGTAAGTCCAGCGTAAGTCGTGCGCGCGACCCCCGCCGGCCCCGCCGACCCCCCCCCCCCCCGCGGACCCACGCCGGCCGCGACCCCCGCGGACCCGACCCCCGCGCCGGCCGCGACCCCCGCGGACCCCCCCGCCGGCCCCGACCCCTGCCGACCGCGACTCCCGACCCCCCCGCGGACCCCCGATGACCCCGACCCCCGCCGACTTATGCTGAGCGTCAGCGTAAGTCGTGCGCACGACCCCCCCCCCCCGCGGACCCCCGCCGGCCCCGACGACTTACGCTGAGCGTCAGCGTAAGTCGTGCGCACGACCACCCGCCGGCCCCGACCCCGACCCCCAAGTCGGCGGGGGTCCGCGCCGGCGGGGGTCCGGGCCGGCGGGGGGGGGGGGGGGTGTCCGCGGGGGGTCGTGCGCCCGACCCCCCGGCGGACCCCCGCCGACCCACCTTCCGAAATCCGAAATTCTCCGAAAACCGAAACACGGCTGGTCCCGAGGTTTTCGGATAAAGGATAGTCGACCTGTACCTTTAAGGGGGGGGGGAACTACTTTTTACAGCTCATGTATACTGTAGTACCGGCAGTGACCACACCTGTATATAGCATTGTGAGTAGTAATCTGTACAGGCAGTTCCACTGTGAGCCACGTTGAGTAAACACCTGTTGTACCGTTTCTTCTGCAGTCTGTGTCTTATTATACACGGACGCAACATTGACGACGAGGCATGTTCGAACCTACCTGCAACTCTGCATCACGTCCCGGGGATTCGTTCCTGGAGATCAGTGGATTGGAGGTCAAGGCCAGAGACTCAGGCGTCGACCACGGGCAAACGCCCAGTCATCCAGCAGAGACTCGAGAATTGCCGGGGAGGCTGTCGAGAGCCAGGCTTGGCTTTCCAGTCAAGGTGGTCCAGCGAAACGGGCTGGCGACAGGGAGTGCGCAGACCCTTCCCGGGCAACGGCGGGCTAGAGCCGGACCGAGCGGCACAGCAAAGGGCCGAGCAGCGTCAACGGGGGGGAGAGAGAGAGAGAGAGAGAGGGCAGAGCGCACAGGGCACAACCGGTGTTCAGGGGCCGAGCAGCGTCGGAGAGATGGAGAGAGAAGCGCGCGAAACCTACAGGGCGCCGCCATTGCCACGAGAACCGCCGGGAGCGGGGGAGGAAGGAAAGCGCGGGAGACGCCATTTTAAACCACACCCAAAATGCCGAAGCGTGGCAGTATCACCGCATTTGACAATGGAGTCGAAGATTGGACTACATATGTCAAACGAATAGGTGTGCTGCAAGGCAAAGGAGGTGTCAGATGACAAGAAAGCATCGGTATTGTTAAATTTAATGGGTGCAAAGACGTATGGGTTATTACGAAATCTAGTAACCCCAACGAAGCCAATGGAAAAGAGTTTTGAAGACATAGTAACGATACTAAAGGAACATTTAAACCCCACACCGCTGCTGATAGCAGAAAGATTCAAGTTTCACAAACGGAACCAGCATAAGGATGAAAGCAATGCTGATTATTTAACAGAACTGCGCAAACTATCGAAACACTGCCAGTTTGGAGCGGGACTGGCAGATACCTTAAGGGACAAGTTTGTGTGTGGGCTTCAAAGTGAAGGAACCCAGAAACGGCTTTTATCTGAAAAGGACCTTACGCTGCAAAAGGCTTTCAGCATTGCGGTATCATATGAAGCAGCAGCACGGGGCGCTGCAGAGATACAACAGAGACCGCAAGAATATGGCACAAACGAAATGTCATATGGAACAGAGAAGTGCTATCGCTGCAGCAGAACACAGGACCAGAATGATTGCTGGTTCAAAGACAAAGTGTGCAGACAGTGTGGAAAAGTAGGACACATAGCAAGAGTCTGCAGGTCGCGAAAGAAAACCAGCAATAAGAAACCTACCAATGGAAAGTACAAGAAGGTACATAAGATGATGGAGAATAGTTCAGATGAACAAAAGAGTGCTAACGACTCCGAAAGCAGGGAACTGAGTTGTCTGAAACTACATGTGATCACAACGGAGGATCACCGAACCATTTGGGTCACTCTCAAGATAGCAGGAGTCCAGGTAAAGATGGAATTGGACACAGGATCAGCCCTAACAGTCATAAACCGACGGGACTACGAGCGGCTACTCTCACACATACCCTTGAGAGACACAAAAATTATTTTGAAGACGTACACGGGGCAAAAAGTCTACCCCAAAGGAAAAATAAGGGTGACCGTTATATGTAACGGTAAGGAAACACCAAAACTAGACCTGTACGTATTGCAAGATGGAGGACCACCATTACTGGGACGTGAATGGATCCGGAAAATACAACTGGATTGGCATTCCATACAGGCACTGACTGTGGCTGACAAAAAGGATGACAACGTCACACCTGGGCGACTGTCAAAGATCCTAACTGACGCGAAAGAAGTGTTCCAGCAAGGACTCGGAACACTAAAAGGCATGACAGCGACGATTAAAATTGAAGAAAACGCAAGCCTAAAATTTTTTAAGGCCAGACCGGTACCTTATGCGATCCGCCCAGCCGTCGAACCAGAGCTGGAGAGTCTGGAACGTTCAGGTGTACTGTCCAAGGTAGACTGGAGCGAGTGGGCTACACCCATCGTCCCTGTGATGAAAAAGTCGTTGAGCAGCATGCCTGGGGAACAAAGGAAGGTTCGCATCTGTGGGGACTTTAAGGTAACAGTGAACCCGGTCCTTCACGCCGTACAATATCCACTTCCGCAGATTGAAGAAATTTTCGCCTCGCTATCTGGAGGGAAACGCTTCACTAAGATTGATCTGGCCCAGGCATATCTGCAAATGGAGGTAGAAGAAGCATCAAAAAAATACCTCACAATCAACACCCATAAAGGTCTCTACCAATACAATCGGCTGGTATTCGGGGTAGCATCAGCTCCGGCTATTTGGCAGAGGGCAATGGAACAAGTCCTGCAAGGGATCCCAGGGACCCAGTGTTATTTGGATGACATCCTGGTCACGGGCGAAAATGACAGTGATCACCTTGCCAACCTGGAGCAGGTGCTCACTAGATTGCAGGAATATGGGCTCCGAGTTAACCGCCCCAAATGCGAGTTTTTTAGAAAACAGATCTCGTATTGTGGCCACGTTATCGATAAAGAGGGGTTACATAAGTCCCCAGAGAAGATTGAGGCAGTAGTCAAGGCTCCAGCACCGGAAAATCTGTCACAACTGAGGTCGTTCCTCGGGCTGGTAAACTACTACCATAAGTTATTGCCAAATTTGTCTACAATACTACACCCACCGAACACCCTACTGCAAACTGGGGTGCCATGGAAGTGGAGTGACGAATGTAGACGAGCTTTCCAGAAGAGCAAAACACTAATCACATCGAAAGAGGTATTGGCCCATTACAACCCAGTACTACCAATTCGGTTGGCATGTGATGCGTCACCCTACGGCATTGGAGCGGTGCTGTCGCACAAATTCTCGGACGGCTCAGAGAGGCCAATAGCCTTTGCGTCACGATCACTAACCTCAGCCGAGCGTAACTACGCCCAGATTGACAGGGAGGCCCTCAGCCTAGTGTGGGGAGTGAAAAAGTTCAATCACTATCTGCACGGGCAGAAATTCACCTTGCTGACTGATCACCAGCCTCTTGTCTCCATTTTTAATCCGAAGAAGGGCATTCCGGTGATGACTGCGCAACGACTACAAAGATGGTCACTTTTTCTACGGGCGCACCTCTATGAGATTGAATATAAGGGCACGAAACAGCATGGAAATGCTGATGGGCTATCACGCCTGCCACTGCCTACTGCGGAGGAAGCACCAGCAGTGGATCCTGTCGAAATATTCCATTCGACTACAGTTGAATACCTACCGGTAACTAACGCTTGTATCGAAAAGGAAACCCGAAATGACCAGACACTGTCTCGGGTATATGATTTGACGGTGAAGGGATGGCCAGCACATGGCGACTCACTGTTGCCAGCATTCTCGACAAGGAGAGAACAGCTGCCAGTGTGCCGGGGGACCTTGATGTGTGGATCCCGAGTGGTAATTCCACCCAAGTTAAGGGATAGAGTGCTCAATGAGCTTCATGAGGGTCATCTGGGAGGGGTAAAAATGAAAAGCCTAGCCAGGGCTTGTGTGTGGTGGCCGGGAATCGATAAACAAATGGAGGACCTGACCAAGAGCTGCTCAGGATGCAAGAAAGTCCAAAATGCACCACCACAGGCCCCTCTACACACATGGGAGTGGCCCTCATCTCCATGGCAACGGGTGCATATTGATTTTGCTGGTCCATTCATGGACTCAATGTTTTTAATAGCCGTGGATGCGCACTCGAAATGGCCTGAGGTCATCAAAATGTCCTCCACCACCACGGAGAAAACTATTGCAGTCCTACGGACCATTTTTGCCAGGAATGGCTTGCCAGAACAGATTTGCTCCGACAACGGACCACAGTTTGTGTCCGAAGAGTTCCGGAGGTTCTTGAAAAAGAATGGGGTACGGCATTACACATCCGCCCCGTATCATCCAGCCACAAATGGATTGGCTGAGAGGTTCGTACAAACCTTTAAGAAGGCAATAAAGGCTATGTACAATGACAACATTCCGCTGCAGCACAAGGTGGACAATTTCCTGTTCGCCTACCGGAATCCGACACATGCAGTCACCAACCAGGCCCCAGCCATGATGTTCTTTAACCGAAGGTTAAGATCTCGCCTGGATTTGCTCAGACCAAACGTACGAAGAGATGTTGAGAGTAAGCAATTCCAGCACATCCATGAGAAGCCAACAAGGAGCTTCAATGTAGGGCAACCAGTCTTGGCCCGCGACTACCGAACAGAAAAATGGCAGCCAGGAACGATATGCACACGGCGGGGCCCACTAATGTACACAGTGGACGTTGGGGAGAGCATCGTGAGACGCCATGCTGACCAGATCCTAGAGTCACAGGAACAAGTCAACCCCATGCCTCACCCATACGTACCTGGTGATGAACCCGACGTACAGGTTCGCACCTACCCCAGAAACAGTAGCATCGGAAGCTGATGAACCAACCGACGACAGGGGGCCAGAATCGCCTCCGCACCAAGAGCAAGACACTCGGGAAAGGCGCTATCCAGAAAGGATCAGGAGGCCTCCCCAAAGACTGAATATATAAATAGACTATTTTCAGCTAATGTTGCATGTTAAAAGTGTTAATTGTAATTAGTTTGATATTTAATTGTTAAATGAGTGTTATGGTACTGTTGATCTAAAAAGGGGAGGAATTGTAATGTATATACCTTTAAGGGGGGGAACTACTTTTTACATCTCATGTATACTGTAGTACCGGCAGTGACCACACCTGTATATAGCACTGAGTAGTAATCTGTACAGGCAGTTCCTCTGAGCCACGTTGAGTAAACACCTGTTGTACCGTTTCTTCCGCAGTCTGTGTCTTATTATACACAGACGCAACGTTTTCCATCGGTGATTATTAGTGAATCATTCATGGTATTACTTATTACGTCCGTGAATGATTGAGACACGGACAGCAGGAGTGGAACAAAATAAGTCTTTACTGATGGAAGTCAATAGTGAAACTGAAACAACAGGGGCTCACTAGCTCCTTTTATACAGGGGTGGTCACTGCCAGTACTGCAGTCTGAGACCAGTTATTCTCTTAAAGGTGCATACACAACAATTCCTCCCCTTTTAGATAAACAGTACATAACATTCATTTAACAACTAAATGATAACTAATTACAATCACAATTACGGTTGCTAGATACATTGGTTAAGTTTAAGCAATTATAAGTTCAGTCTTTGAGGAGGCTTCCTGATTCTGTCTGGATAATGCCTCTTTGGGGTATCAGGTTCTTCTGGCAATGTTGAGTCGGGATCAATGTCGTTGTTTGGTTCATCTGCTTCCAATATTACCGGTTCTGCGGTAGCTGCAATTGGAACGTCGATTTCATTACCAGGTGTATCAGATCGTGGTGTGGAGTTGACGTTTTCCAGTGACTCTAGAATCTGGTCAGCATGGCGTCTTACAATGCTCTCCCCAACGTCCACGGTATACACGAGAGGTCCTTGTCGTGTACAAATCGTTCCTGGCTGCCATTTCTCATTGCGGTAGTCCCGGGCCAAAACTGGTTGACCTATCTTAAAACTCCTGGTCGGCCTTTCATTCATATTCTGAAACTGCCTGTTCTCCACATCTCTTCGGACGTTTGGCTTAACCAAATCCAAGCGGCATCGTAGTCTTCGATTGAAGAACATCATGGCTGGAGTTTGGTTGGTAACCGCATGCGTCGCATTCCGGTAGGCAAACAAGAAGTTGTCCACCTTGTGTTGTAGGGGTATATCTTCATTACACATTGCCATGATAGCCTTCTTGAATGTGTGGACAAACCTCTCGGCCAATCCGTTAGTGGCTGGATGATATGGGGCAGATGTGTCGTGCTTAACACCATTCTTCTTTAAGAACCTCCGTAACTCTTCAGACACAAACTGTGGTCCATTGTCAGAGCAAATCTGTTCAGGCAGCCCATTCCTGGCGAATATGGTTCGTAAAACTGTGATAGTTTTTTCCGTGGTGGTTGAGGACATTTTTATTACCTCTGGCCACTTTGAATGTGCATCCACCGCAATTAGAAACATCGAGTCCATGAAGGGACCAGCAAAATCAGTGTGCACCCTTTGCCATGGAGATGAGGGCCACTCCCATGGATGCAGAGGAGCTTGTGGTGGGGTGTTTTGGACCTTCTGGCATCCTGCACAGCTTTTGGTCATCTCTTTGATTTCTCTATCAATTCCCGGCCACCACACAAACACTCTGGCTAAGCTCTTCATTTTTAACCCACCCAGATGACCCTCATGAAGCTCACTGAGCACTCTATCCGTCAACTTAGGTGGAATTACTACTCTGGATCCACACATCAAGGTTCCTCTGCACACTGACAGCTGTTCTCTTCTCGGCGAGAATGCTGGCAGCAGTGGTTCGCCATGTGCTGGCCATCCCTTCACCGTTAAATCATAGACCCGTGATAGTGTCGGGTCATTCCGTGTTTCCTTTTCTATGTTTGCATTCGTCACAGGGACACATTCGACTATGGTCGAGTGGAATAACTCCATTGGATCCACTGCAAGGTCTTCTTCTGCCACCGTCGGCAACGGTAGGCGTGACAATCCATCAGCATTTCCATGCTGTTTAGTTCCTTTGTACTTGATGTCATATTGGTGTGCCCCTAGGAAAAGGGACCATCTCTGCAGCCGTTGTGCTGTCATTATCGGTACGCCCTTCTGAGGGTTGAAAATGGAGACAAGAGGTTGATGGTCGGTTAGTAGAGTAAATTTTTGACAGTGCAGGTAGCGATTGAACTTCTTCACCCCCCACACTAGGCTGAGGGCCTCTGTCAATCTGGGCGTAGTTACGCTCGGCAGAAGTTAACGAGCGTGACGCAAAAGCTAACGACCTCTCTAAACCATCAAGGAATTTATGTGGCAGTACCGCCCCAATGCCGTAGGGAGATGCATCACACGCCAGTCTGATCGGCAGTGCTGGGTTGTAGTGAGCCAATACTTCCCTTAAAGTGATTAAGTCCTTACTCTTCTGAAAAGCACGCTTACAATCATCGCTCCATTTCCATGCTACCCCCGTTCGTAGCAGGGCGTTCAGTGGGTGCAAAATTGTCGACAAATTCGGCAAAAACTTATGATAGTAATTTACCAATCCGAGGAATGACCTCAGTTGCGACACATTTTCAGGCGCTGGGGCCTTAACAACCGCTTCAATTTTGTCAGGGCACTTATGTAACCCCTCTTCATCAATCACGTGCCACAATACGATATCTGTTTCTTAAAAAATTCGCACTTGGGCGGTTGGCTCGCAGCCCATGTTCCCGTAGTCTAGTGAGCACCTGTTCTAGGTTGTTAAGGTGTTCACTGTCATCTTCACCTGTCACAAGGATGTCGTCCAAGTAACACTGAGTCCCCGGAATCCCTTGCAGGACTTGTTCCATCGCTCTTTGCCATATCGCCGGAGCCGATGCTACTCCGAATACCAATCGATGATACTGGTAAAGACGTTTGTGAGTGTTTATCGTGAGATACTTCCTAGAGGATTCTTCAACCTCCATCTGCAAATATGCTTGTGCTAGGTCAATTTTTGTAAAACGCTTCCCTCCATACAGTGAGGCGAAGTTGTCTTCTATCCTTGGAAGAGGATGTTGTACTGTGTGAAGGACTGGGTTCACCGTCACCTTGAAATCCCCACAGATGCGAATCTTCCTTGGCTCCCCGGACTTATTGCTTAACGATTTCTTCATGACAGGAACGATGGTTGTCGCCCACTCGCTCCAGTCGACCTTAGACAACACGCCCGCCTTCTCCAGATTCTCCAGCTCTGCCTCGACGGCTGGGCGAATTGCATATGGTACCGGTCTTTCTTTGAAAAACTTGGGAACTGCATTCTCTTCTATTTTTATCGAGGCGGTTACGCCTTTAAGCGTGCCCAGTTCTTGTTGAAATACCTCTTTGGCGTTAGCTAAGATTGTTGACAATCGTCCAGGAGTGACGTCTTCATCTTTTTTACCGTCCACCGTCATTGCATGAATGGAGTGCCAGTCTAAGTTTATCTTCCTGATCCATTCCCGTCCCAATAACGGTGGTCCACCATTTGGCAGTATGTAGAGATACAATTTCCGTATTTTCTTGCCGTTGTATTCGACAGGCACCCTTATTTTTCCTCTGGGGTATACTTTTTGCCCCGTATAAGTCGTCAAGACGATGGATGTCTCTCTCAAGGGTATGTGTGAAAATAGCCGCTCGTAGTCTCGTCGATTCATGACGGTTAGCACTGATCCTGTATCCAATTCCATTTTAACTTGGGACCCTGCTATCGTGAGGGTGACCCAAATGGTTCGGTGATCCTCTATTGCGATTACATTGTGAAGTTTGAGACAGCTTAGTCTCCTGTTCCCGGATTCACTATCGCTCATCTTTTGTACTTTGTACGGTTCCTTAGTAGCCTTTTTGTTGTCGCTGGTCTTCTTCCCAGACCTGCAAACTCGTGCAATGTGTCCAATCTTCCCGCATTGCCTGCATATTTTGTCTTTGGACCAGCAGTCCTTCTGGTCATGGTTAGTTCTGCCGCAGCGATAACATTTTGCAAATCCCCGTGTCATTTCGTGGGTGCCGTATTCCTGTGGTTTTTGTTGAATTTCTGCAGCTCCCCTGGCTGCTGCTTCATAAGATACTGCCACGCTGAAAGCCTTATCTAGCGTCAGCTCTTTCTCTGAGAGTAACTTCTTCTGTGTTCCTTCACTCAGGAGTCCACAGACAAATTTGTCCCGTAGGGTATCTGCCAGTCCTGCTCCGAACTGGCAGTGCTTTGATAGCTTGCGTAGTTCTGTAAGATACTCAGCATTGCTCTCATCTTTGTGCTGAGTTCTCCTGTGAAATTTAAATCTTTCTGCTATCAACAGCGGTGCAGGGTTTAGGTGTTCCTGTAGGACAGCAACAATTTCGTTAAGACTCTTCGCCTTCGGTTTGGCTGGAGTAATCAGGTTCCGCAATAGGCCGTACGTTCTAGCGCCCATTAAGTTTAACAATATCGATGCCTTTTTCTCCTCCGCTATTTCGTTTGCCTCGAAATATACCTCGACTCTTTCCATATACGTGGTCCAGTCCTCTATTGTATTATCAAAAGCAGTGATACAGCCAGTCTTCGGCATCTTGCAAATCTAAAATGGCGCCTCCCGCGCTTTGCCTTCTTCTCCGATTTAACAAAATGGCGCCTCCCGCGCTTTGCCTTCTTCCCCGCTGTTGTTAGCGCTGCTTTCCACGGTTTCTTGCGCGTTTAATATTTTTTTATTTTCCCGTCGTGGAACAACCCTGTGGGACTCTTGCCTCCCTCTTCGCGGGTCTATACGCAGCCCGGCTTCGTAGCACCGGCCGCGCCCTGTGTGCTCCACCCTCTCTCTCTCTTCTTCCCGACAACGCTGCTCGGCCCCGTTGCAAACCACCCGCTTGAGTTCGCGACCGCCGCAGCCCAGGAAGGATCAGTGCACTACCTGCCGCTAGCCCGATTAGCTGAAGCACCGTCGACAGGAACCAGGCCCCGCATCCGACAGCTTCTCCAGCAATCTTCAACTCTGCAACACAGGGCGGATGCCCACGGTCGACGCCCGTTTCTACTGCCTCTTACTTTCTTTTCTTTCTGGCCTCGACCTCTGCTCACTTCGCTGTAGGAATGGATCCCAGGAGGTGGTGCAGACTGTAGGTAGGTTCGTATCTGCTCGTCGCCAGTATTACGTCCGTGAATGATTGAGACACGGACAGTAGGAGTGGAACAAAATAAGTCTTTACTGGTGGAAGTCAATAGTGAAACTAAAACAACAGAGGCTCACTAGCGCCTTTTATACAGGGGTGGTCACTGCCGGTACTGCAGTCTGAGACCAGTTATTCTCTTAAAGGTACATACACAACATTACTCATGGTAAATTGGAAGATATGTATTGTAAGATTAGGAGTGTTACAGCAGGTTATAGAAGTGACTTCACTTTATTAAAGGGAGAATACAATTTATAGAAGTTTAGATTGGAGTTATTTATGAAATGCAAACATTAGAAATTTAATTTATAGCCATTTATTTAATATGGAAGCAGTTTATTAAAAAACAGGGCAGCAGAGGGAAATGTATTATTTAATTATTTATTTTAAGATCAGAATGATTTATTAATAAAAGGCTGGCAACTAGGAATGTTTTTTAAATTTTAACATTAGATGATTCATTAATATACTGGGAATGAAGTGGTTTAATAATAATGTTTATTTTAAGATCAGCAGTTGCTATTTAATTAAAGAGTGGTGCAATGACCTGGAAGAAACATTGAAGAATTTGTTTATGGGGGGTGGGGGAATGGGGTAGAACAGGAGAAATACAGTTGAAATTTAAAATAAAATGAAGCATTAATTGTGACTGAAAGTTGAAAAGAAAAACTGGGGATTGAGGACGTTAAAGTTTTGATCTGGGAGAAGTGAGCAATTATTTACTTTAGCAGAAAGAAGGAGTGGGAAAGGACACCAACAAAGAAAGTTACATTTTATATATTTGAAATTTAAAATGAATTAAATTATTAATGGTGAGGAAGAAAACAGCTACAGCTGGAAGTTAAAATTTTTAAATTAATTAATTTATTTATTAATGGTGAGGAGGAAAACAACTACAGTTGGAAGTTAAAAATATCAAATAAAGGGCTGAGGTAGGTCTGACCTGGGAGAAGCAGTGATTTACTCATCAGGGACAGAAGACCGTGAACAAGAGACTTATTTATAAAAGGCTGAGAATACACTAAATGAAGAAGAAAGTTTACCTGCATAATAGGGCATAAAATGGCAAACTGAGTTAGGAGACACATTTTATCGACTTATGCCAGAGCACTAGCTAGTAGCTGGAGTTCTGCAACAACATCACGACAGGCATTTGTTTACATGCAGACTTTTCATTCTAGGTATTTATATAGGCAATTTCAATTATAAATGTTGACATAAAAAGCATTGCTCAAAAATGTGACACAGGAAGCAAAGTTTGTGGAGAGGAATTGTGTGCCATTTGCAAGAATTTTAATATGTAGATGTTTATCAATATGCACACACAATCTGAATCTTATGGCATTCAAAATATCAAAAAAAAGTAGGCAGTCTATTTCTAGGGATTTAAGTGGCAAGTAACATTCATGTCACACAAGTGCCAGGCAACTACCATCTCCAACAAGAGAGAATCTAACTACCGCCCCTTGACATTCAACGGCATTACCATTGTCGAATCCCCCACCATCAACATCCTGGGGGGGGTCAACATTAACCAGAAACTTAACTGAACCAGTCACATAAATGCTGTGGCTACAAGAGCAGGTCAGAGGCTAGGTATTCTGCGGTGAGTGACTCGCTTCTTGACTCCCCAAAGCCTTTCCACCATCTACAAAGCACATGTCAGGAGTGTGATGGAATACTCTCCACTTGCCAGAATGAGTGCAGCTCCAACAACACAAGAAGCTCAAAACCACTCAGGACAAAGCAGCCGATTTGTTTGGCACCCCATCCACCACCTTAAACATTCACTCCCTCCACCACTGGCGCACAGCATCTGCAGTGTGTACCATCTACAAGATGCACTGCAGCAACTCGCCAAGGCTTCTTCGACAACACCTCCCAAACCCACGACCTCTACCATCTAGAAGGACAAGGGCAGCAGGCGCATGGGAACACCACCAGCAGCAAGTTCCCCTCCAAGTCACATACCATCCTGACTTGGAAATATATCACCGTTCCTCCTTCATTGCTGGGTCAAAATCCTGGAACTCCCTACCCAACAGCACTGTGGGAGTACCTTCATCACACGGACGGCAGCGGTTCAAGGCAGCAGCTCACCACCACCTTCTCAAGGGCAACTAGGGATGGGCAATAAATGCTGGCCTTGCCAGCGATGCTCACATCCCGTGAATGAATAAAAACATTTTTTTAATGTTTAGGCCTTTTAGAGATCTGCAGATCAACAGGAAGCAACAACTAATTACATAACCACTTAATATCTGATGGAAAATTACATTTGTGAAGGCTGTCAACATTTGGGAAACAAGGTATGGCAACTCCTTTTCAAGATTAAATAGATCTCTCCCCCAAAAAGCTGTGGGTGTTGAAACTTTGAGACTATTGGAGCTTTCAAGACTGCGATAGATAGATTTTTGTTAGGTAAGGGTATCAAAGGATATGGAGCAAAAGGGGGAAAATAAAGTGGAGGTGCAAATCAGCCATGATCTAATTGAATGGCAGAGCAGGTTTGAGGGGCTGAATTGCCTACTCCTGTTCCTAATGTTCCAATCAATGCTAGATCTTGAGTGTGCTTCTGAGAAGAACCAGATGAAGTCTCATTTTGGTTCTTCAGCAAACAGTTTGCCATACATGTGCTAATTTCATTTTCACCTAAGTGTTAGATACAAACTGACAGTTTGATCTACACCTTTGTTAATTATTCTGATTGATGACTTCAATTACCATGATAGTGATTGGATAAAATGCTGCCTAGTATATACCAAAAAAAAACCTGCACATACATAAGTGAAGGCTTGGAGAGTTATTTTTTTGGTTAAAAAAAACCCTCATTTCCCCTAACAATGTCAAGACTTGAGTCTGGAGAGGGAACTCTGAACAAGGCAGTTGCCTAAACAAGCAGAAACATTGAAGTGCCACAGGCAAAGGAAAGTTGCCATTTCTGACCATACCCTGGATACTGAAGTCAGATTAGAGGAGACAAATGGTCTGAGTATCTTACTACCTGCATAATGAACCTAAAAGTATATTATGTGAAACCGCAGAGCCTCGAGAGAGAGAGAGAGAGAGAGATATATATATAGTAAACTGACCTCCCGAATATACTGCCTTGTACAATGTGTGCTACCTGCAATGACTGCTTTTGGACAAATATGAAGAGATTTAGGCCGCAATTTTGTAAATGGATGCGGCTTGGGAGCGGGTCAGCTGGTTTCCGGGTTCCAGTCCCGCCCCCAACTGCATCCGGCCAACGGACATGATTTTATGCCGATTGGCCTGGTTAAGCCTGCCCTGCGGGCTTGCTGGCCAATGAAGAAGCCGGTCAGATGACATCATTTGATAACGCGTCATCTGCCAGTTTTCTTAAAGGGACCACGCACAATTTTTCTTTGACAGCATTGAGATGCTGCAAACACAGACAATGACTGTTCACAGGTAAGCTCTTGCACCCAGGCTCTCTAGTGACTCCCTCCTTAGGCTAGAACAGATGGCAGCTGCAGGTGAGGTTACAGAAGCGATCTGTCACTGGCGAGAGAGGTTCTCCCAATGAGGTGGGACTAGACAGCCAATTCAAAACTTGTTACCTACAGAAATGAGTAAATACATTAAAAATTATTTTCCCAACATTTTCTTACCTCTGAAACTCACCAGTGCACTATTGGATCCTTCACACCACTTCTGCAGCTGTCATCAATGCAGAAACATTACAGCAGACTCACAGCACACCACACTTACCTGGCATGGTGTCCAGACGTCAGGGAACCCAAAGCAGAAGTGGCAAAATTGAAAAAGAGCCTGTTTACAAGTGTCAAGTACCTGTTAACAGCCAGGTAAGTGGCTATAATCCACTTCTCGCCGCTAGGTGTCGGGTCCCTGTGCAAATCAGGGACCCGACACTTGGGAAGATTGATTGGAGGCGGGTTGACAGCGGGTTTCCTGCCCGCTGTCAATATTTGCGATTTTGACAGCGGTCTCACCTCCAGTCCCGCACTCTGAGGACCGGCAAAATTTAGGCCTTAGGCTCAGGACATATGTTCCCAAAAGGCTTACAAAATATCAGGATTTGGATCTTCTGTTTACCAGGCACTCAACTGCTCAAGAGTGCAGTGGGACAGGGGTAAATGCACTGAAGGCTGAAAATCAGCAGAACAGGGTGTTTGGGAGGGGATATAGGGCTAGAGGAGATCAGAGGTAAAATAAGGCAAGGCCAAGGAGAGGTTTGCATGCATGCATGCAAATGAGATACCACTTAGATTTTGAAATCATCTGTGATCTGCTCAGGAGGCGTGAAGAAGTGCATGGTGGCATAGTGGTTAGCACTGTTGCCTCACAGCGCCAGAGACCCGGGTTCGAATCCGGCCTCGGGCGACTGTGTGTGGAGTTTGCACATTCTCCCCGTGTTTGCGTGGGTTTTCTCCGGGTGCTCCGGTTTCCTCCCACAGTCCAAAGATGTGCGGGTTAGGTTGATTGGCTATGATAAATTGACCCTTAGTGTTAGGGGGATTAAATACGTGGGGTTACAAGGATAGGGTGGGATAGGTGTTGGTGTAGGGGTTACGGGGATCGGGTGGGATATGTGTCGGTGCAGGCTCGATGGGCCGAAATGGCCTCTACCTGCACTGTGGGGTTTCTGTGATTTCTGTGAAGATGGCATGTTGCTCCTCGTTACTTCCTTCCGATTCAAAAAGCACCAAGGATTATTTTAATCAAAGATTTTAGCATATAAATCAAAATAAATAGAAGCAGAGGAGGAATTTCAGAGTCAGCCCAAACCATTGATCTTTCTGAAGCAGACACCAAGACTTATATTAGTTGAACACACCTGTTCCCTTCTCAAATGATGCCAATAAATTATTTCACATAGAGGCAGAGAGAGAGAGAGAGGGTGCAAGTGAGAAAGAGGTAAACAAAGTCCCTAGGTCAGAGGTGTAAGATAGAGGTGGCACCCATGTATTTGTCACAGAATACAGAGGCTGTTGCTGTTGGTGCCCGTTAATAACTAGGCTGCAAAGCAAAAGATAGCTTTTGCTAAAAGCTAAATTTACCAGATCATGACTGGTTTGGATAGGCTAGACGGCAAAAGGCTGTTCCCACTAGTTGATGGTACAAGGACTAGGAGACACAGATTTAAGGCTTTGGGTAAGAGATACAGGGGGGATGTGAGGAAAAACTTTTTTATGCAGCAAGTGGTGAGGACCTGGAACTCGCTGCCGACAGAAGTGGTGGAAGCGGAGACACTCAGTGTTTTCAAGGGGAGACTGGATAGGCACTTGAGGGAAGTAAACTTGCAGGGCTACGGGGATAGAGCGGGAGAACGGGACTGACTCGATTGCTCTGCAGAGAGCCGGCATGGACTCGATGGGCCGAATGGCCTCCTTCTGTGCCATTATAACTATGACCATTTCCCAGCCACTTCAGATAGTGCTCAGCCTCTCTCAACTGATTCCATTAAAAGACTGGTACTACAACCAACTACAATGTTCTCTTATGCTGGAGGAATCTTTCTCCGAGTTGGAATGTTTGCAGTTCCTTTTGGAGGTGAATTGCAAACCCATATTTAAAGAGGTGGAACTGGTGCATTGCTCAAAGCCATCCTTGTCTTCAAAACCACTTTCCAGCACTTGAGTCATTCTAAGAGATGCACCCAGTGAGAAACAAAGACAACACTGTTGTTGATCATCACCAGCTGTAAAAGCTCCAAAACAGGATAAGCAAAATTCAAAGCCTGTTCCAGGCATGTATCAAAGCAAGTTTTAATTTTCTTTTTAGTTGAAAACAAAAACACTGCCCCACATTGAGAAAAATAATGGAGAAAACATTTAGCTGATTTGAGGCGAACACACTGACGAAAAAAAGTCAGCTGTTTGTACAAAATAGGAATAGCTAACTCACAAAGCAAAGAAACATCAAAACGTTTTTCTTCAACTGAAGAACAGTGGCACTGCTCAAGACTGGGGGAAAACAGAGGGCTGGTTCCAGTTCTTGGCTTTTTTACAGCATGGGAATTTTGGCAATTGGGAAAGAGATCACATGACTCAAGACTACAGCAAACAAAAGTCCCTAGTAGAAAACTATTGTGATTTTCTCCTGTTCAGCAATAAACCTAACGTAATGTATGTGGAGAATAAGTGAAAAGAGGAAGCTCTGTTCATTCTGCCTTTTGAAAGTGGGGCACTGTGAACATTTGACCTTAAAGACATGACCAAGTTTGATCTAGAGAGAGAACAATATCAAAAAATGTCAATGAAACATTCAAAATATGTCAAAGCTATTAGGCCAACCTTTCACATTTAAGCAAGTACGCCTCCCAGAAATAGAAAATGTGCTATCTCATTACACTAAATAGGCACTTTGCCTGCTTTCACCAAAATTTAATCAACACAAATGGAATGCTAGTTGCTATTTTAAATGGTTTTGTCCATTAAAGTAATTTATCAAGAGATATTTAACTTGATTACATTGTTATGTAGGACTTTGGTTGTTTCTTATTCCTCGCGCCCCCCCAAAAAAAAATTACCACCACTATCTCTTCCACTACCACCACCTCTCACTCCCCCTGTTCCAAGGTTGTTTTCAAAGCACCAGCACAACTGACTCCATCTCTTCCCTTCCCTTCCTCAACTTCTCCGTCTCCATCTCTGGGGATAGGTTATTGACCAACATTTACTACAAGCCCACTGACTCCCACAGCTACCTGGACTACACTTCCTCCCACCCCGCCTCCTGTAAGGACTCTATTCCATTCTCCCAGTTTCTACGTCTCCGCCGCATCTGCTCAGACGATGCCACCTTCCACACCAGTGCTTCCGACATGTCTTCCTTTTTCCCCAACCAAGGATTCCCCTCTACTGTGGTTGACACAGCCCTCGACCGTGTCCGCTCTATCTCCCGCACTTCTGCCCTCACCCCTGCCCCTCCCTCCCGGAACCACGAAAGGGTTCCCTTTGTCCTCACCTTTCACCCCACCAGCCTCCACATTCAACGGATCATCCTCCGCCACCTCCAAAGTGATCCCACCACCAAACGCATCTTCCCCTCCCCTCTCAGCATTCCGTAGGGACCGCTCCCTCCGAGACACCCTAGTCCACTCCTCTATCACGCCCAGCACCCCTTCACCTGGCGCCTTCCCGTGCAAGTGCAGGAGATGCAACACTTACCCTTATATCGCCCCCCCCTTCCCACTGTCCAGGGCCCCAAACACCCCTTCCAGGTGAAACAGTGATTTACTTGTACTTCTTGCAATCTAGTATACTGTATTTGCTGCTCACGATGTGGTCTCCTCTACATTGGGGAGACCAAACGCAGATTGGGTGACTGCTTTGCGGAACACCTCCGTTCAGTCCGTAAGGGGGACCCCGAGCTTCCGGTCGCCTGTCACTTTAATTCACCGCCCCATTCCCACTCAGACCTCACTGTACTCGGGCTCTTGCATTGTTCCACGGAAGCTCAACGTAAACTCGAGGAACAGCACCTCATCTTCCAATTAGGCACTTTACAGCCTTCCGGACTTAACATCAAGTTCAACAATTTCAGATCATAACCTCGGCCCCCATTACATTTTTTGCTTATATTTTATCCACATTTGTTTTGGCCCTTCCCCCCCCCCTTTTTTTTCCTCTCCCACATGGCAGCTGTCTCCCATTCTGCCCGAACATTTCACACCTAATCTAGAGCTGTCTTTTGTCTCCACTAGTCCTATCACCATCTCGTCTCGTTTTGAATACCTCTTAATGTCTCTTCACTTCTTTTGTTCTCTCCCAGCCCTGCCTTTCGATCTATTTCATTTCCTTTCCAGTTCTGAAAAAGGGTTAGACCCGAAACGTCGACTCTATTTTCTCTCCACGGATGTTGCCTGGCCTGCTGAGCTTTTCCAGCATTTTCTGTTGTTATTTCGGATTTCCAGCATCTGCAGTATTTTGCTATCGTGATTCCATCTCCTCTTTTCCTGGTTCTCTCATTATACGAGAATTAGTTACTTACAATGAGGAAGGTAATGCACTGTTCCACAGGGCAGATTAATAGCTTGACTTCCTATCTGGAAAATTTATATCATACCATTTGGAGTTGAAAAGGAGGGAAAGAAGTCAAACGGAATACAAATGCTACTGCACTACAAGGGGAGGAGAGAAAACACCGTGAGCTTCCTCTTCAATGCTATTCTCAGACACCCCACAACAGCCAGTTATGACAGCAGTAGAAACTTGGAACAATGCTGCCTCTCTATTCTCTTGCTGTTTTCTGAGTAGGATGAGAGAATGAAGAAAAGAAAGCAACATTTTTTTAAAAAGGAACACAAAAGTAATGGTGAATAATAAATATTCTTCCACTCATGCAAATCACGAGTGACAAGTATCCTCTGAATTCCGGTTCCTATACTTTCACCTTTGTTACTTTAAAAAAAAACAAGTTGTCCTCTTTTAAAGAGTATAATTTCTTACCTTTTTCTTACTGCAGTAGATCTGCCATTTCTTTTCTGCAGGAAGTGCAAACATGGCTTCCCTGTGTTTATCAGTAAGGTCAAGTTCATCCTAGGAAGATGAAATACAAAAGTTATGATCTTGGCAAACACAATATAACTATGTTTTAGTGCATATGTTGTCATTTATTACTATTACCAGTAAGCGTAATTGATATTAATAGTCACTAATTACAGGAAACTTTCGTTTATCCGGAAAGCTCTATCTACCAGCAAAATTCAGGAGTTGGTTCAGATAATTTTTTTTCTTTTCGTTGCTTCTTTTCTCCAGTCCTGGCTCTGCAAGCGTCTCTGTAGCTAAGCAACAGCTTCAGCTAGATGCTTGCAAGCTGCATCGACTGTTTTGAAGCTGTTGCTAAGCAACAGGGTTTGTTGCTTCACACGGAGCTCTGAGCTCCGTATGTTTTAAACATTAGCGCTGGTTTCTACGGCAGTTTTGATCTAACGGCACCAGCTCGGTCCCGTCGGTGCCGGATAGCAGAAAGTTTCCTGTATTTATATGCTGGGGTCTGGCTGGTGAAGTGGATTAGCACTTATCTTGTCACCTCTTGTACCTAGGTTGGAAACTGCCAAAACTGACCAAATTAAAAGTTTTTGTCCTCTCTGCTCTGTTAAAAGGTCCTGTGTAAAATCAACTTTTTAAATCTTAAACCTATTCCAAAGCCACAACGCAAAACATAATTCCACACAAATTGGCCCCAATCACTCAGAGAGGTCATATAAATAGCAGGTGTAAGATGAGTCAGGCTATTATAATTGAGAATGCACTTTTGAACCTAGGGTTTAAAGCACTTTTTTTTTTAAAGAGTAAGTTTTATGTTATATTGAACTTACATGGATGCTGATGTTGCAGGCTGAAGTTTTATATTGCACTAAACGGAACTGGAGGTATTCGAAACAGAAGCTGCTGTTGCAACAGTAGAAAAAAAATGTTCTATTCCCGGTCACCAACACCGCCACAGCCACATTTAGTAGCAAACTGTACAATCCACAATGAAGTGGAATGAACGTTTCAATATCTACAAAATCCACAAAACAAAATCTTGGCTTCTCAGTAGCTCCATGCATATAAGGTGTTATTATGCATGCGATTGAGCCTGCAATTAGGAGGTTATCAGATTTTATCCCTTGTCTGCACAAATTTAGCAGAGCTAAGCCAAGCCAATGGAGATACTTAAATGGGTGTCACAATCCCCAGGCTTTGGGAAGAGGGAAGAAAACAGCTGGTAGTCCAGCTCCTCATCACTATTCAAAACCTCATAGCATATGCTCATGTGAGGACATGATTGAAATGAGCTGTGAAACTCTCTCTTCAATTAACCTGATAATACTCACTATCTGCACTCACTCATGAAGAATACCCAATTGAGTGAAGTACTGAGGCAGTCAGCAAACATGGGGTGTGTACAGGGGGGGGGGGGGTGCGTGTGTGTGAGGGGGGGGGGGGGAAAGAGAGGGGGGTGTTTGCATGCGAGGGGGGAGGGGGTGCGTGTGCACGAGGAGAGGGAGGAAGAACGACCAAGGAAAGGAGAGGAATGAAGAAAAAGAAAGAATTTTGGCCAGAATAATAGGATATATCTTCAAGTAGCGATATGGGCTCATTAATGTCTGCCTGCGCCACCAGAACAGAGGTGGCCTCAATTTAACATCTCACCTGAAAAAGGGTGCCTCCCAAAATACTGAAATATCAGCTTAGATTATGATGGAAAAGCCAGAGTGACAAATATATTGTAAAAGTCTCCCTTAATTCACAAATCAGTTTTCTATTAAATGCAGTGATATAATTTGGTTCGCTTTTCACAACAGAACACACAATTTGACTTAAGCCAGCACTGGATATTTTACCCATTCTTACCTAGGATGTTTGTGTCCAGGAAAAATTTTATTACTTAGTGTCAAGGCAACCGCAAAATACTCAACAGCTCAAGAACAGCAGGGATGTCAAATCTAATTTTGCCACAATGGGTGATTCGTAACAGCACATTCTGGTGTATTTAAACACAACTTAGCTGTGTGACTGACACAATTAAAATATTGAAGTAATTTTGCTGCCACTGCATAATAAAGTTATTATAATATCCTGCAAGGGCTGGGGAAGTCAGTCTGAATAGTTTATTTCCAACACCAACTATGTGCATGTTAATTCAGTTCTTCACAGTCAGTAATGATTCTCAACCAGCCTATCACTTTTTAAATACAAAGTAGCAAAATAATTTAGCAATATTAGTCATAGTTTGTTTTTGCTTTTTTTGTTAAAAATAGCATTCTGGTGGGGTATCAAAAGGCTATTTTCTTCTGGTCTGGAGCCAGAAATTTGCAAGCACGTTAGACATTTTTTTTTGTTGTTCCTTCATCATCGCTGGGTCAAAATCCTGGAACTGTGGGATTACCTTCGCCACACGGATTGCAGCGGTTCAAGACGGCAGCTCACCACCAGCTTCTTGAGGGCAACTCGGAATGGAAAATAAATGCTGGCCTTGCCAGCGACACCCACATCCCGAGAATGAATACATTTTTAAAACAGCTCCTGTTAATCTGCAAACTTCCCTCAGCAACAGCAATTAACTTAAAGATTTCCTATTGGCAATACTTTGACCTGCTGTCTTAAAGGAACAGGCGTGGTTAAACATCGTAGCAATATAATAACATTGTGCATAATGTGGCATAAACAGAACTATAAAATAGTACATTGTGACTTATGAGCAATGTTATGGGAATCCACACACACACACTCTTCCTGTTGATCTTTCCATACATTATTTTAACATTTTCCAGGTAAAAATGTTCATTTAAGTTGAAATAACCAAACACAGTTCTAGGTATCATCAGTGTGGAGTTAGATGATCTCAGAAGTTACAGCAATTGGAGTAGATTTCTCAGAATGGTTACAGTACAATAGGAGGCCATTCGGCCCATCGAGCTTGTGCCAGCTCTCTGCAAGAGCACTTCAGCTAGCCCCACTCCCCAGCCCTTTCCCTGTAGCCCTGCAATTTTTTTTCTTTCAGATACTTATCCAACTCCCTTTTGAAAGCAGTGATCGAGTCTGCCTCTTACCCCCCTTTCAGGCAGTGCATTCCAGATCCCAACCACTCGCTGCATAAAAAAGTTATTTCTTACGTCGCCTTTGGTTCTTTTGCCAATCACCTTAAATCTGTATCTTCTGGTTCTCAACTCTTCTGCCAATGGGAATAGTTTCTCTCTATCTAATCTGTCTCGACCCCTCATGATTTTGAACACCTCTATCAAATCTCCTCTCAATCATCTCTGCTCCAAAGAGAACAACCCCAGCTTCTCCAGTCTATCAACATAACTGAAGTCCCTCATCCCTGCAATCATTCTCGTAAATCTTTTCTGCACCCTCTCCAAGGCCTTCACATCCTTCCTAAAGTGTGGTGCCCAGAATTGGATAAAGTACTCCAGTTGAGGCTGAACCAGTGTTCTATAAAAGTTAATCATAATTTCCACATTTTTGTACTCTACACCTCTATTTATGAAGCCCAGGATCCCATGTCTTTTTAACTGCTTTCTCAACCTGCCCTGCCATCTTCAACGATTTGTGCACACATACCCCCAGGTCTCTCTGTTCATGCATCCCCTTCAGGATTGTACCATTTAGTTTATATGTCCTCTCCTCATTCTTTCTGCCAAAATGTATCACTGCACACTTTTCTGCATTAAATTTCATCTGCCACGTGCCCGCCCATTTCACCAGCCTGTCTATGTCTTCCTGAAGTCTATCACTAGCCTCCTCACTGTTGACAATATTTTCAAGTTTTGTGTCATCTGCAAACTTTGAAATTGTGCCCTGTACACCCATGTCCAAGTCATTAATATATATCAAGAAAAGCAGTGGTCCTAGAACTGACCCCTGGGGAACACCACTGTGTACATTCCTCCAGTCCAAAAAAACCACTCACCACTACTCTCTGTTTCCTATCACTTAGCCAATTCCATATCCATGCTGCCACTGTCCCTTTTATTCCATGGGCTTCAACTTTGCTGGTAAGCCTATTAAACATAGAAGATAGGAGCAGGAGTAGGCCATTCGGCCCCTCGAGCCTGCTCCGCCATTCAATGAGATCATGGCTGATCATCCAAATTCAGTACCCCGTTCCTGCCTTCTCCCCATATCCCTTTAGCCTTAAGAAATATATCCAACTCCTTCTTGAATATATTTAATGAATTGGCCTCCACTGCCTTCTGTGGTAGAGAATTCCACAGGTTCACCACTCTGAAGAAATTCCTCCTCATCTCAGTCCTAAATGGCTTACCCCTTATCCTTAGACTATGACCCCTAGTTCTGGACTCCCCGGCCATGGGGAACATCCTTCCTGCATCTAGTCTGTCCAGGCCTGACAGAATTTTATAGGTTTCGATGAGATCCCCTCTCAATCTTCTAAACTCCAGTGAGTGCAAGCCCAATCGACCCAATCTCTCCTCGTACGTCATTCCTACCATCCCAGGTATTAGTCTGGTGAATCTTCGCTGCACTCCTTCCATGGCAAGAACGTCCTTCCTCAGATAAGGCGACCAAAACTGCACACAATACTCAAGGTGTGGTCTCACCAAGGCCCTGTACAACTGCAGCAAGACATCCTTGTTCCTGTACTTGAACCCTCGTTACGAAGGCCAACATACCATTTGCCTTCTTAACCGCCTGCTGCACCTGCATGCTTACCTTCAGCGACTGGTGCACAAGAACACCCAGGTCCCTTTGCACTTCCCCTTCTCCCAATCTATTGCCATTCAAATAATAATCTGCCTTCCTGTTTTTGCCACCAAAGTGAATAACCTCACATTTATCCACATTATAGTGCATTTGCCATGTTTCTGCCCAATCACCCAACCTGTCCAAATCGTACTGGAGTTTCACAACATCCGCCTCACAGTATACCCTCCCACCCAGCTTTGTGTCGTCTGCAAATTTGGAGATATTACATCCAATTCCCTCGTCCAGATCATTAATTATTATTAAACATTATGATGTTGCATTTTGTCAAACGCCTTTTGGAAATCCATGTAAACTACGTCAACTGCATTACCCTCATCAAACCTCTCGATTATCTCATCAAAGAACTCAATCAAGTTAGTTAAACATGATTGCTTTCCTTAATTAATCCACACTTGTCCAAGTGACCGTTAATCTTGTCCCTGATTACGGTTTCTAAAAGCTTCCCCACTACCGATGAAACTGACTGGCCTGTAGTTGCTGGGTTTACCTTTACACCCTTTTTTGAACAATGGTGTAACATTTGCAATTCTCCAGTCCTCTGGCAGCACCCCCATATCCAAGGAGGATTGGAAGATTATGGCCAGTACCGCCGCGATTTCCTCCCTCAATATCCTCGGATACATCCCATCCGCTCCTGGTGATTTTTCTACTTTAAGTACAGCCAGCCTTTCTAGTACCTCCTCTTTATCAATTTCTATCCTATCAAGTATCTCCACTACCTTCTCCTTTACTATGTCTATGGCAGCATCCTCTTCCTTGGTGAAGACAGATGCAGAAGTACTCAAAGGTGCAAAGTGGCCCAGAAAAATCTAAGTTAGGGATTACAAGGAGAGGGAATAAAGACCGTCAGCCAGGGTTCCTCTGCTGATTACTGTCCAGCGACTCATGGTGTGCACAGGTATCAGGTGAAAACAGAACCGAGTTGAGCTGTGATACCACTTTGTCAGATGCGGTGCCATTTAGGCTCACATAATAATTTGGGTTAGGTAATGGAGGGCGTTCAGCACTGATGGAACCATACTTCAGAAAGTCAGCATCTTACAAAAAGGGAAGTGGAAAAATTGTCAAATTTAAATGGGACAAACTTGCACCAAGAACAATGAATTTTATGAGTGAAAACTTGGGTCTCATTTTTAATCCTGCCACCATTTTCCTTCACAATACAAGTGACAAGTTTTATTAGAAATAGCAAAGCTTTTGTGGGACCCTTGTAGCAATTTGCTCATCCTTGGGATCTGTCACCACTTAATTCACTCTTTAGAAAACAGAAAAATATTAAACAGCAGACCACAGAACAGATGCATAACATATTATCCAGTTGATCTTGAACAGCTGTTCTGATGTAATTACAGTAAAACAAATGCCCTGCTTGAAATCCTGTCATTCAGCTAAACAAAGCAGGCACTTCCTCCCAATCTACTTTGATTTTAATAATAAATAGAAGCATTAGTAAAGCGTCTACAGAAGTGCAATGTTACCCAACAATTTCATAAATTGGTTAACACCAAAATCCACATTTTGGAATAAAGCACATTGTATAATTGATGTTATAGTACAGCTGTCTGAAGTGAATGCTGTAGCTACAGGATACATCAAACACCCAGATAGCTGTCTCCAGCTAAGTGCAGACGTTTGTATGGAAATGTAATCAATTACTGAATTGGATAAATTATGTGTTATACATTGTACATCAACATCCCACACAATGAAAGGAATCACTTCAACACAATGTCTGTTCACAAGTGTACATGACATGCATTTATAGTTCAAGGATAGTTTATCCCAGCTACCTAAAGCTGTATCCAATTAACTTGGACCAGTTACAAAATTACAATATCGTAATTATTTCATGTCGAAATATTAAAAATCTATTCAATGCTACAGATGGGGAACCATTATAATTATAGATTCATTTTCTAACAGTAATTAAATAAGCACAGCATCAAAATGAAAAGCACTATTGCAATACATTTTTACACACATTTAAATGTGAAGCGTACTGTTAACTGCTATCTATTCCAGACTACTCCTTCCATTCCATAGACCTCTTGAATCCGATCATCTCCTGCTGCTTGAACTCTTTCCCACGTCTGTTCCATTTTATTAGTATTGCCTTTTTTCCCTCAGTTTAGTCTGTTCAGCAATTTGTCTATCCTATTCAGTCGTTCAGGTTCCAATAAGACTATAGCTGCTTGTCGTTCTCATTCCCCTCTCAAACAGGTGAACAGTAAGTCATTTAAACCAGTATACTTGAGTAGTTGTTCCAAATTACCTTAAGAGTTTTACATTAACAAAGGCTCAGTCATTTGAGATTAGTGAGCCAAAATAATGCACTACGATTCCATTTTAAATCCAGTTTTCGTTACAAAATATGTATAATGCAAGCAATATTCTGCAGCATATAAAATAAATGTGAAGCTGTCAATTCATCAAAATAATTATTCCTCACTGTTATGAGCACACGTTCTTTTAAGCAGAAATATGGTGCAGGAAACTCGTTTAAACGGCACCTAAATATCCGGAATTCTCTATTAACCGGCAAAATTCATACTCCGAAAACAACACCTCAATAACTGGAAATGTTGCAGAGTCCGAGTCTCCCGTGGTGGCCGAGTTAGTCAGTGGGGGTAGTTCTCCAAACTGCCACTACTCGGCTTCTTGGCGCTGTCGGAAGTCATTAGAGTTACGGATTACCCTCAACTGGCAGTACTGTACTTAATCAAGCATCTTCCACCATCCATTTAACACAACATTCTGTAGGTGAGTACCCAATTACTGTATACTACACATTTCTTGATTTTTTAAATTTTTGTTTGTTAAAAATAGCCTCGGTAGATAACCCTCTCCGTCATCCAGAATTTTTAATCAACCGGCACCATCCCGGTTCCGTCGGTGCCGGATACCAAAGAGTTTCCTGTATATAGTCTAATTTCTTTAGAATTTTAGAATTAGGGCAGACTTAAACTTAGCATATTGCTCAAGCACTGGGGTTACAGCTACATTGCCTCTGGAGGAAAAAAATTCTCAGACTACACTGTCAGCTTAGGTCAGTTGGGAGCGCTCTCACCTTCAGGCAGGAGGTTGAGAGCTCAAGCCTCACTCCAAGACATCAGCATATAATCTAAGGTAACATTTTAGTGCAGCACTGAGGGAGTGTTGCACTGTCAGATGTGCTATCCTCCAGATGAGATGTTAAATCAAGGCCCAACATGTCTGTTCTGATGGTTCAGGTTCAAGCAGATATTCAAAATCAATTGCACTATTCAAAGAGAAGCAGGGAGTTTGTCCCCTACCACCGCCACCAGAAATATATTAATTGGTCATTTATCTCACTGTGGTTTGCTGTGTGCAAAACACTGTCATGTTTGCTTACATTTCAGTGATTTTTATTTTCTTATTCATTCTCAGGATGTGGGATTCGCTGGCAAGGCTGGCATTTATTGACAATCCCTAGTTCCCTTGAGAAGGTAACTGAGTGGCTTGTTAGGCTACTTCAGAGGGAACTTAAGAGTCAATCACATTGGTGTGGGACTGGAGTCACATATAGGCTTGACCGGGTAAGGACGGCAGGTTTCTTCCCTAATGGACATGAACGCACCAGTTAGGTTTTAATGCCAAAAGCTTCATGATCACTTTTATTAGTACCAGCTTTTTAATTTCCAGATTTTGTTTATTTGTTTTAAAGTTGAAATCAAATTTTCAAACGATATAGTGGGATTTGAATTTATGTTGTCTGGATTATTAGCCCAGATCTCTGGATTTACTAGTCCAAAACAACCTGTAAGGATTACATAGGATATACAGCACAGAAACCGGCCGTTTGGCCCAACCAGTTCATGCCGACGTTTATGCTCCACTCGAGCCTCCTCCCGTCTTTCCTCATCTAAATCTATCAGCATAACCCTCTATTCCCTTCTCCCTCACATGCTTGTCTAGCCTTCCCTTAAATGCGTCTACACTATTCACTTCAACCACTCCCAGTGCTAGCAAGTTCCACATTTTCACCACTCTTTGGGTAAATAAGTTTCTTCTGAATTCCCTATTGGATTTCTTGGTGACTATCTTATATTAATGGCCTCTAGTTATGCTCTTCCCCACAAGTGGAAACATTCTCTGTATTTACTCTATCAAAGTTTTTCATAATTTTAAAGACCTCTATAAGCTATTATACCCATCTAAAAGTAATTCATTGTGTAAAGTGCAAGTTGGTTTGTTCTTCAAATATACAAGTTATTTTAACACAGAAGTTAATAGTTTCATTTAAACTTTTGTGGAATGATGTGTAAAGATGATGAAGGAATAATAATAGATATCCAAGTCAGGATGGTGTGGGGCTTGGAGATGAACGTGGAGGAGATGGTGTTCTGACAACATTGCTGCTCTTGTCTTTTTTGGTAACAATGGTCCCAGGGAAGGGAGGTGTTGTGGAAGTAACCTTGGTGAGTTGCTGCAGTGCCTCCCGTAGATTATATATACACTGCAGCTACAGTGAACCATTGATGGAGGGGGTCAATATTGAGTCGATATTCAGTCTGATGATGGGGTGCCAATCAAGTAAACTGTGTTGAACTTAGAGTGTTGAGGCTGCACTCATTTGGAAAGTGCAGAGTATTCTCACACTCCTGACTAGAGCCTTGTAGATAATGGAAGTTTTGCGGGGTCAGGTGGTGAGATACTCATCGCAAATTACCCAGTCGCTGCCCTGCTCGTGTAGCCATGGTGTTGATATACACATGGTCCATGTGATCTCCTGGACTGGTTTTGATTGCCTGAGGGGGTCAGAAAGGAATTTTTCAGGAGGGTTTTTTTTCCCCTCTTATTGGCCCTGGGTTTTTCTGCGTGGCGGTATGTTATTCAAGGACTAATGCGTCTGTGAATGGTAGGCTTGTGAGGACAAGGTCAATTAGGTTGTCTCCCTGTGCTGGTTCCCCCTGACATAGGCTGGCAGCTATGTTCCTCAACAAATCAGCTAGCTCAATCAGTGGTAATACTACGGAGCCATTCTTGGTGGTGGATATTGAAGTTCCTACCCATTCTGTGCTCTTGTTTTCCTCAGAACTTCCTCCAAGTGATGTTCAACATGGAGGAGTACCGATTCATCAGTTGCTGGGGGGGGGGGGGGGGGGGTGGACAGGGGAGGAGGCTGTACGTGATCATCAGCAGGAAGTTTCCCCGTTTAACCTGCAGCTGTCCACAGAAATAAAAAAACTCAAACTACATGGTAGGAGGCCAGCTCTGTCGTCGTTCAAATCAGGAAAGTAAATATTAATCTGCAAAAAATAATCTGCAATCATCTTTGGATGCTTTTAAAACCTCCAGAGGTTTGGAATCAATTTTGCCCAACAGCGGATAATCATACCATGCACTTGTCATGAAACAATGTACCAGTCTACCATCTAACACTGTGAGCAACATCAGAGAGAGATTCACAAATCAATTAAGAGGATTGTTGCTCATCTTTACATCATCTCCAAGTCATCAGGACACAACGGTAATCAAGCAGTCTGATCAGCCAATGAGCATTTCCAAAAAAAGTCAAAACCAAGGATCTGATTAACCAAATCATGCTACCAGTGGGGAAAGTGTTGAGAAATATTAAGGATCGCAAAACACAACAAAGCAAGCTGCAAGATATTTGCAAATAATTCTTCTGACAAATGATGATATATTTTATTCAGAATATATATTTTTCTAGATTCACTGCATAGCTTTGTCATGCAGTATTTACAGGAGAATACAATGGTACATTGGGATTGTTCAACACACATTTGGAGTCAATAATTTGGTGGTTCTCTGGGGCTTGGCTCAGTCATCAGAAATTGGGAAAGTGCAGGACCAAACTGCATTCCATCTGGCCAGTCGCAAAAATCAATACTCCTCAATCATCCACTTGTCCAACTTTTCGCACACTACCTCTCTGGGAGGTCCGTTCCCCATGTTCCCGAACCTCTGCATAAAGCAGTTAAATCTAAACTGTCTGTGCATCTTCTCTTTTCTAAACCTGAGCCAGTATTGTCTGGTCCTGGCGTTTGTAGCAAACTCTAACATATTATCGAAGATCTTAAATACTTTAATGCTGCCTACTGAACAAGCAATCCTACGTTCTTCAACTTCTCTCCATAGCTCAGATGCCTTCAGGTTGGCATCAGTTTGGTTATATTTCTACACTGCTTCCAGTGCCTGGATATCCAGGGTCACATGCAGACACGCCACACCATGTTTCCTGGCATCTTTTGGCACTATTATTGATTTTGCCAGACGTTTTCGTGCGTTTAAAATGCGCTACAAAAGTAGCTCACACACCACTGCCAGCAGTCAGCTTCAAGATTCCACACTGAAAATGGCAGCTCGTATGTGAAACTGTCTCGTGGCTAAAATACTCAATATACTCCAATGTTGATGGTGTTTTTTCAGACAGAGAATGGTGCATAGGGTGTGGGAATGGAGAATTTTAAATGGTAAAATATAATCGTACCCTTTTTATTTAGAGAAGCCAAGGTGAGGGGCTAAGACCCACAGTGTAGGTTAACACCAGGGTTGAAAATATCAAGATAAATCAAGGTGATGCTACAATTAGTGGATTGTAAATGTTCTTGGTATTCCCAGTTCCTCGGGTTTTTAGAACGATACAAAACCTCTCTCGTAGTGAAATGACAGTAAACAAAGTATGAGCTGAACTCCCACTGTGACGTTTTACAGCACTGTTCTGTTCATTATTCAAGGTCAATGAAAAGAAGGAAGATGCAAGGAGACAGGGAGCGAATGCAAAGAAATGCAAGACCATAACATGGTTGAGTTCCATATTCAATTAGAGGGTGAGAAGGTTGGATCTCAAACAAGCGTGCTGAGCTTGAATAAAGGAGACTATGAAGGTATGAGAGCGGAATTAATTAGAGTGGACTGGGAAAATAGATTAAAGGGTAAGACGGTACATGACCAGTGGTGTACATTTAAGGAGTTATTTTACAACTTCCAAAAAAAATATATTCCACTGAGGAAAAAAGGGTGTAAAAGAAAAGATAGCCATCCGTGGCTAAGTAAAGTAATTAAGGATAGTATCCGACTAAAAACAAGGGCATATAAGGTAGCCAAATCTAGTGGGAGGATGGAAGATTGGGAAGTCTTTAAAAGACAGCAAAAAATAACAAAAAGATTGATTAAGAAAGGGAAGATAGATTATGAAAGTAAATTAGCAAAAAATATAAAAACAGATAGTAAAAGTTTCTATAGTTATATAAAAAGAAAAAGGGTGGCTAAAGTAAATGTTGGTCCCTTAGAGGATGAGACCGGGAAATTAATGGTGGGAAACATGGAGATGGCAAAAACACTGAACAATTATTTTGTATCAGTCTTTACAGTAGAGGACACTAAGAATATCCCAACACTGGACAAACAGGGGGCTCTAGGGGGGGAGGAACTAAATACGATTAAAATCACTAAGGAAGTGGTACTTGGTAAAATAATGGGACTCAAGGCGGATAAATCCCCTGGACCTGATGGCTTGCATCCCAGGGTCTTGAGGGAAGTAGCGGTAGGGATTGTGGATGCATTGGTAATAATTTTCCAAAACTCACTGGACTCAGCAAAGGTCCCAGCAGATTGGAAAACTGCTAATGTAACACCCTTATTTAAAAAGGGTAGTAGGCAGAAGGCTGGAAACTATAGACCTGTTAGCCTAACATCTGTGGTTGGTAAAATGTTAGAGTCCATTATTAAGGAGACAGTAACGGGACATTTGGATAAACATAATTTAATAGGGCAAACTCAGCATGGTTTCATGAAGGGGAAGTCATGTTTAACAAATTTGCTTGAGTTTTTTGAGGAAGTAACATACAGGGTGGATAAAGGGGAACCAGTGGACGTAGTGTATTTAGACTTCCAAAAGGCATTTGACAAGGTGCCACACAAAAGATTATTGCTCAAGATAAAAAATCACGGGATTGGGGGTAATATTCTGGCGTGGGTGGAGGATTGGCTCTCTAACAGAAAGCAGAGAGTTGGGATAAATGGTTCGTTCTCAGATTGGCAACCAGTAACTAGTGGTGTTCCGCAGGGGTCAGTGCTGGGTCCCCAACTCTTTACAATCTATATTAACGATTTGGAGGAGGGGACCGAGTGTAACATATCAAAGTTTGCAGATGATACAAAGATGGGAGGGAAAGTAGTGAGTGAGGAGGACATAAAAAACCTGCAAAGGGACATAGACAGGCTAAGTAAGTGGGCAGAGATTTGGCAGATGGAATACAATACTGGAAAGTGTGAGGTTATGCACTTTGGCAGGAAAAATCATAGAGCAAGTTATTATCTTAATGGCAAGAAACTGGAAAGTACTGTAGTACAAAGGGATCTGGGGGTCCTGGTGCAAGAAACTCAAAAAGTTAGTATGCAGGTGCAGCAAGTGATTAAGAAGGCCAATGGAATGTTGGCTTTTATTGCTAGGGGGTTGGAATATAAAAACAGGGAGGTATTGCTGCAGTTGTACAAGGTATTGGTGAGGCCGCACCTGGAATACTGCATACAGTTTTGGTGTCCATACTTAAGAAAAGACATACTTGCTCTCGAGTCAGTACAAAGAAGGTTCACTCGGTTAATCCCGGGGATGAGGGGGTGGTCATATGAGGAGAGGTTGAGTAGATTGGGACTCTACTCATTGGAGTTCAGAAGAATGAGAGGCGATCTTATTGAAACATATAAGATTGTGAAGGGGCTTGATCGGGTGGATGCGGTGAGGATGTTCCCAATGATGGGTGAAACTAGAACTAGGGGGCATAATCTTAAAATAAGGGGCTGCTCATTCAAAACTGAGATGAGGAGAAACTTCTTCACTCAGAGGGTGGTAGGTTTGTGGAATTTGCTGCCCCAGAAAGCTGTGGAAGCTACATCATTAAATAAATTTAAAACAGAAATAGATAGTTTCCTAGAAGTAAAGGGAATAAAGGGTTACGGGGAGCGGGCAGGAAATTGGACATGAGTCTGGGTTCGGAATGGTCATGGCCCTGTGGGTAGTGGAGCGGGCCCAGGGGCCGTGTAGCCTTGTTCTGCTCCTACTGTGTTCTAATTCTGTTAGATTTCAGGAGATGGTTTTATTCCTGTTTCTGGCTGGGGTGGAGATCGCCTTTACAGAAGGTAAGTACTGTAGAAAATATAGGGACAGAGTGATCTCCTGGAAGAATTTCGATCGCCTAGATGGGTCGGAGAGGAATTTCCCAGATTTTTTTCTCCCAAATTGGCCTCTCCCGGGAGATCACATGGGTTCGGGTGGATGCAGAGTGATAGAAGATTTGAGGTTAGGATCAGATCAGCCATGATCTTATTGAATGGTGGAGCAGGCTCGAGGGGCCGATTGGCCTACTCCTGCTCCTATTTCTTATGTTCTTATGTTCTTATAATACTTTCTAAATGGTGAAAAGTCAGAAACAGTGGAGGTCCAAAGAGACTTGGTGGTATATATCTTATTAAAATGTCATGGGCAGGTACAGAAAATAATCAAAAAGGCTAATGGAATGCTGTCCTTTATATCTAGTGAACTAGAATACAAGGGGGTAGAAGTTATGCTGCAGCTATACAAAACCCTGGTTAGACCACACCTGGAATACTGTGAGCAGTTCTGGGAAGCACATCTTAGGAAGGATACATTGGCCTTGGAGGGAGTGCAGCATAGGTTTCCCAGAATGATACCCGGACTTCAAGGGTTAAATTACGAGGAGAGATTACACAAATTAGGGTTGTAATCCCTGTAATTTAGAAGGTTATGGGCTGATTTGATTGAAGTTTTCAAGATAAAGGGGAACTGATAGGGTAGATAGAGGGAAACTATTTCTGCTCGTTGGCAAGTCTAGGACTAGGGGGACATAGCCTAAAAATTAGAGCCAGGCCTTTCAGGAGTGAAGTTAGGAAACACTTCTACATGCAAAGGATGGTAGAAGTTTGGAACCCTCTTCTGCAAACAGCAGTTGCTGCTGGGTCAATTGTTAATTTAATTCTGAGATGGATAGATTTTTGTTAACCAAAGGTATTACGGTATATGGGGCAAAGGCGGGTATATGGAGTTCGATCACAGATCAGTCATGATCTCCTTGAATGGCAGGACAGGCTCAAGTGGCGCAATGGCCTACTCCTGTACCTATGTTCCCTCTGCAGAGAGAGAGACTCCAAGGGTGTACCAGTGCCTTGGACTGACTTATCACCTCCTGAGATTTGTGCTGTTGCTCTGGCTATACATTTCATGATCAAGTTAGCTTTCCTTACTGCAGCCACACACTGCACTGCTAATTTGGTAAGCTGTTGAAATACCTCTCCTATGTTGCATCTAGTAGCCTAGGATCACTGTGGGGCCTAGGATCACTTAGTTTATGTTTCCTCTGCTTATTTCCCTTCCTTTGTTGCATTGTTTTGCATTTACCACTCATCAGCCTGCCTTTCATAGAAACATAGAAGATAGGAGCAGGAGTAGGCCATTCGGCCCCTCGAGCCTGTTCCACCATTTAATGAGATCATTGCTGATCATCCAAATTCAGTACCCTGTCCCTGCTTTCTCCCCATATCCCTTTAGCCGTAAGAAATATATCTAACTCCTTCTTGAATATATTTAATGAATTTGCCTCAACTGCCTTCTGTGGTAGAGAATTCCACAGGTTCACCACTCTCTGGTTGAAAAAATTCCTCCTCATCTCAGTCCTAAATGGCTTACCCCTTATCATTAGACTGTGATCCCATGTTCTGGACTCCCCCGCCATCAGGAACATCCTTCCTGCATCTAGTCTGTCTAGTCCTGTTAGAATTTTATAAATTTCAATGAGATCCCCTCTCATTCTTCTAAACTCCAGCGAGTATAAGCCCAATTGACCCAATCTCTCCTCATATGTCATTCCTGCCATCCTAGGTATCAGTCTGGTGAATCTTCGCTGCACTCTCTCCATGGCAAGAACATCCTTCCTCAGATAAGGCGACCAAAACTGCACACAATACTCAAGGTGTGGTCTCACCAAGGCCTTGTACAACTGCAGCAAGACATCCTTGCTCCTGTACTCGAATCCTCTCGCTATGAAGGCCAGCATACCATTTGCCTTCTTAACTGCCTGCTGCACCTGCATGCTTACCTGTCCAAATCATACTGGAGTTTCTCTGCATCCTCCTCACAGCACACATGCCCACCCAGCTTTGTGTCGTCTGCAAACTTGGAGATATTACATCTAGTTCCCTCGTCTAGATCATTTATATATATTAATAGCTGGGGTCCTAACACTGATCCCTGCGGTGCCCCACTAGTCACTGCCTGCCGCTCGGAAAAAGACCAGTTTATTCCAACTCTTTGCTTCCTGTCTGCCAACCAGTTCTCTATCCAAGTCAGTACCTTACCCCCAATCCCATGTGCTTTAACTTTGCACGCTAATCTCTTATGCGGGACCTTATCGAAAGCCTTCTGAAAGTCCAAATACACCACATCCACTGGTTCTCCCTTATCTATTCTACCAGTTACATCCTCAAAAAATTCCAGTAGATTAGTCAAGCACGATTTACCTTTTGTAAATCCATGTTGACTTTGTCCGATCCTGTCACTGTTTTCCAAGTGCTCTGCTATTACATCTTTTATAATGGACTCTAGCATTTTCCCCACTACCGGTCTATAATTCCCCATTTTCTCTCTACCTCCTTTTTTAAATAGTGGGGTTACATTAGCTATCCTCCAATCCATGGGAACTGTTCCAGAGTCTATAGAATTTTGGAAGATGACCAGCAATGCATCTACTATTTCTAGGGCCACTTCCTGTACCCTCGGATGTAGAGTATCAGGCCCTGGGAATTTATCGGCCTTCAATCCCGTCAATTTCCTTAACACCATTTCTCTACAAATACTGATTTCATTCAATTCCTCCCTCTCATTAGACCCTATGTTCCCCGACATCTCTGGGAGGTTATTTGTGTGCTCCTTTGTGAAGACAGAACCAACAACCTATCCAGATCCCTTCGTATTTGGTTTGCTTCTTCCTATTTTTGAATAGACCCTCCCTAATTTATCATCTGCAAACTTAAACAGCTTATTAAAAGATAATTACAGATGAGGAAGGCCATTTGACTCAGTTAAGTTCATCCATCCACAAAGACCCTAAAGTCCCTGATTTGCAGTATCTAATTATTTCTGAAATGATTCCAGGGTTTTCACCTCCGTGACTCTGCCTGACAGTCCATTCCATGTATTGATCATGGTGTGTGAAAAACAACAAAATTGGTTCCAATTTTACCTTTTATTAGTGACTCCTTCAGTATCAAGCAATTAACTGGATTTACCTTTCCTATACCATTAAACTATTTTGTACATCTCCATGAAATCACCTCTCTATCAGCTCCATTTAAGGCTGAAAATGGGGTTGCAATTCAGAAGTAAGGAAGTGATGCTTCAGTTGTACAAAGCCTTGGTCAGACCCCATCTGGAGTACTGTCTTCAGTTTTGGGCACTGAAAATCAGGAAAGATTTTTTGGCCTTGGAAGGGGTACAGCGCAGATTCACCATAATGATACCAGGACTTAAACTTGGCTTGTATTCCCTTGAGTTTAGAAGGCAGGGGGTGATCTAATTGAGGTGTTTAAAATAATAAAAAGGAATTTGATAGGATAGATACAGAGAACCTATTTCCTCTGATAAGGGAATCTCAGAAATTAAAGCTAGACCATTCAGGAGTGAAATCAGGAAGCACTTTCACAGAATGGGTAGTAAAAATGTGCAACTCTCGCCCCCCAAAGGCTGTGGATACTGAATGATTTTCAAGACTGAGGCAGATAGATTTTTGTTGTGTAAGGGTATCAAGGAATGTGGAGTAAAGGTGGGTAAAAGGAGTATAGGTGCAGGTCAGGCTCGAGGGGCTGAATGGCCTACTCCTGTTCCTATGTAACATAGCAGTAGACTTCTTTCCCATTTCAGGTCCTCCCTGAGGCAGTGTCTCAGCTACAGGACCATCAGTGAGTTCCCTATTGGAAACACTTGTGATTAGCATTCTTTCTGATTCTAGAGGCAGAACAAGGAAAATTCAACAATGGCAAATAGTCCTATGTTGCCAGTGCAGTGCCACCCGAAAAGGCAGGTCTGCAAAGGAAGGAAGAAAGATACAACTAAATTTTGTGTCGCCCAAATATATTTTTTGATGGGATGAGGAATGGGTGGGGGGGGGGGGGGGGGGGGGGGGGCGGTGGCGGTGGTTATAACTCAAAGTACTGCTACCTACAATTTCCATAAGAGTGATATATATACTGTATTGTCTCACCGCTGACAGTAAAGCCTGTAAAAACAGATATTCACAGCTGGTTAAAATATGTCATTTTATCTCTTCTTCAAAATAACCCCACAAAAAAATAAAAGCTTGTTTGGGTGGATCAATGACATGGAAACAATGCACAGACACCAAAGTAATTTTCCAGCAATTATTTCTTAGAAGTGGCTTTTACGTTTGTAGCAACTGAGCTGCTTATTGGACTTTAATTGTTGCATTTTTCTGCAAGAGCAGCTGTTCAAGACAGCCTGGAAAATGGGAATAAATAGTAGGCATGAGTGAAGGTTCACTATATCTTTCTCTTTCACGCAAGACATTAAACTGAGGCCCTGTCTGCCTACTCAAGTGGATAATAAAGGTTGCAGTGCACTATTTGGAGAAGAGTAGGGAGTTCTCCCAGTATCCTGGCCAATATTTGCGAGTTAGGTTGATTTGCAAGATGTGCGAGTTAGGTTGATTGGCTATGATAAATTGACCATTAGTGTTAGGGGGATTAAATACGTGGGGTTACAGGGATAGGGTGGGATATATGTGTTGGTATAGGGGTTACGGGGATCGGGTGGGATGTGTGTCGGTGCAGGCTCGATGGGCCGAAATGGCCTCTATCTGCACTGTGGGGTTTCTGTGATTCTGTGAATATTAATCCCTCATCCACAAGCCAAACAGATCAACAGTCAGAAAAATCAGACAATCTCCATTACCAGTGTGCGATCCTCGCTGGACGACTTTCCTCTATCTATTGCACCTAGGTGTTCCAATACGCCTAGGTGCAATCACAGCAAAATCTGCCCCAATAATTCTAAATTGCCAAACATCACACCACACAGAGCACTAGACTTACACTCTTTGCAAACAGAAGGCATGTGTGCAATGCAAAATATTCACAACTTAGTATCTGCACATACTTTACTACTTAGCAACTTATGTGCTAAGACAGTGTCTATTGCTGCTAGGTCGCTGAATGTTCTACATTTTCAGCCAAAGGCTACATTTATGCTGTAGCTGCCGGCTGAAGATCAGTGAACACAAACTTTAAAATTTAAGATTACAAAATCAGTTATAGTAATGAAAGCACGCTGTTGCTAATCAAAGCGTACAAATGAAAGGATTAATATTGAAATGAATAAGTGACCTTGAAGAGAAAATCTGGAGGTAACATGAACAGATAAGGTGTAATTTAACTAGCCGCTGTTGCATCAGGATCATGCAAGGGAGTACTCAATTAACACAAACCGTGTTCTGCTGTATTCCTTGCATTGTACCAAGATTGAATTACCTGCATTTATTATATGCATACATGCCAAATTATAAAATTAGCATAAACTGACAAACAGCTTCAAAAATATTGGTACAACCCCAAAAAATCCAACTTCTACAAAATGACCCTACATGTCATGTGCAAGCAAGTCATTACACAAAGTGCAGCAGGGCGCACTTGTAACTTAACCTGCAAGTTCAGTCCTACCCACTTGTGTCGACAATTCGAGAACCATTCTAATTGTTGACATAAGCGGTTCCCTTTGAAATTGTCGCAAAACTTTCTTCTCCCAGTAACAGCGGGTGATCTATAACTGGGAGATGAAAAGTATCAATTTTCTTGCCCAATAAAGCAAATACGGAATTGGAACTCAGGTTTAAGTGTCTATAGTCAGGCCTGTAAGCAGTAATTTACAACTACAGTATAACAATACAACAATCCTGCTACATGCTATCCCCTGCAGCCCACTTCGTACAAACCATCTGGTGGTGATTTTTATTTTGCCTGGGGTTGGGTGGGGGAGGGGGGTGTGGAGGACAGAGTCCAGGAATATTCTTCCTTAAAAATAGTTAATTGTAATAATAAAATGGTGCAACCTGGTTCATTTTAATCCCTTGTTAAAACTATAATTGATACAATTTTGATTTTTGAAAAATGATACAAACCAACCAGACCCTGCTTCCCTTCACTATCTTCAGTCTCCAAGTGCTGTTCACAGCTTGGCCTCTCATTACGCTACTTGGTGTACTTTATAGGCCACCAAATAGTGGGAAGGAGATAGAGGAGCAGATTTGCAGGAAAATTACTGAGGTGCATAAACTATAAAGCAGTGATAAATGGGAGACTTTAACTACCCCTGTGGTGTATGTAACCGTTCCACCTTTAAGAGAACTATTTTAAGGGTTGCACTACTTTATCTTGGCTGCTGTATACTGTAATACCGGCGGTGACCACACCGGTATATAAGTGCTGTGTAATGATTTATTGGGCAGTTCCGCCCTGACCTTCAACCAGTAAAGACCTGTTAAATTTTACTCTTGTGGTCTGTGTAGTAATTCTCAATAATAACACACAGACTTAACAATGGCGACGAGTACGATCTTACCCTGCGGCAGAGATACATCCAAGGCAGTTTAACGGGCGTCGAGAGGAGGCATCTGCCCTCATCATTCTGCTGAGAAAAGACTCGGGTCTGCAGAGCAAAGGAAGAAGGAAGAATTCTGACACGAAGCCTTCCATCAGCAACAGGCAGTGATCGTCCCTTCTATCACGGTGGTGGGTGAGCCGATCAGCGACGAGAAGCAAGTCGGCCACGTTGACTGTGAGTAGGGGAGAAAAAAAAACGGAGGATATAAGGGCGGAGAACTCAACCACGGCCGGGGAAAGGAGCCGGACAGAAGTCGGGGCCAGAGGCGCTGAGACTGGGGCAGCGTAAGGCACGGAAGCCGCGGTGAAGGCAAACGCAGCCGGTGCGAAAGACCGGGCTGCAAGCAGGCTGGGAGACGCAACAGCGTCGAGAGAGAGCTCGACCGCGACCGGTGAAAAAGGCCGGGCAGCTACCGAGGCCGCGAGGCGCAGCGACCGGGTCAGCGTAAGGCGCGGGAGAAAATTTAAAAAACCGCGGAGAACTCAGCCGCAGCCGGGGGGAAAGGACCGGACTGCAAGAGGGGCTGGGAGGCACGATTTGAAAACCGCTGGGGGAGGGCGAACGCAGCAAATCGGCAATCGCCATTACAGCCAGCGGGGGGGAAAGGCAAACGCGGGAAGCCGCCATTTTCGGAGGCAGGGGAAGAAGACAAGCGCGGGAAACCACCATTTTGTAAAAAAAAAAAAAAAAAATTCTTTTGTTTCTCAAGAAGATCGCGAGGATGCCTAAGCGTGGTAACATCAACGATTTCGACTCCGATGTTGAAGATTGGGCCACGTATGTAGAACGCATAGAGATATATTGTAAGGCAAATAAAATATCAGATGAAGATAAAGCACTAACCTTACTAAACTCAATGGGTGCGAAGACATACGGGCTATTGAAGCATCTTCTATCACCAGCTAAACCGGCGGATCAGACTTTCGCTAATATTGTTGCTGTCCTGAAGAATCATTTGAACCCCACACCGCTGATGTTAGCGGAACGATTTAAATTTTATGCGAGAATGCAACTGAAAGAGGAAAGCAACGCAGAGTATTTAATTGAACTGCGCAAGCTAGCAAATTACTGTCAGTTTGGGGAAAGCCTGACAGAGGCACTGAGAGACAAATTTGTGTGTGGATTGTCGAAAGAAGGAACACAAAAGCGGTTGCTTGAAGAGAATGATCTTACACTTGATAAGGCTGTCACTATTGCAGCATCGCACGAAGCCGCAGCGAGAGGCACCGCGGAAATGCAGCTGAAGGCAGCGGTACTCAGCGTAGATCAAATGGCTTCAGGTACAACGAAATGTTATCGTTGTGGGAAGACAACACACGATAAGAACCAATGCTGGTTTAAAAACCAGGAATGTAGAAAATGTGGCAAGCTTGGTCACATAGCTAAAGTATGCCGGTCAGGAAAGAAGACCAGCAACAAAAAGTCACCGCAGAAAAAGTACAGAAAGGTACATAAGGTGGCTGTGAAGAGTTCGGATGAACAGAATTCTGACTCAGACTCCAACAGCAAGGAACTGGGTAGTCTGAGAATTCACAATGTGAGTAAGGAAACTGACCGACAAACTATCTGGGTCACACTGCAGATTGCAGAAGTCCAAGTGAAGATGGAATTGGACACCGGATCGGCGTTGACGGTCATGAATAAGCAAGATTACAAAAAGTTATTCAAACATATTCCCCTACGGGACACGAAGATAGTATTGCAGACATACACGGGGCAAAAAGTATACCCCATCGGAAAGATAAAAGTCAAGGTGATACACAAGGGCAAAGAACACCAAGGAATGGACTTATATGTACTACCTGAGGGAGGTCCACCACTTCTGGGACGGGAGTGGATCAGGAAAATAAATATGGACTGGCACTCTAACGGTAGATTCCGGAAAGAAAGATGTCAAACCTGAACGATTGTCCAGAATATTGGATGAGGCTCAAGAGGTGTTCCAACAGGGACTGGGAACACAGAGGAATTAAGGCAAAAATCAAGATTGCAGAACATGCAAACCCAAAATTTTTCAAAGCCAGACCGGTACCGTATGCGATACGACCTGCTGTGGAAGCTGAGCTGGAAGGGCTGGAACGTTCAGGAGTACTGTCTAAGGTGGACTGGAGTGAGTGGGCCACGCCCATTGTGCCAGTCATGAAGCGTTCATCGAGTAACAAGCCAGGGGAACCGGGGAAGGTCCGCATCTGTGGAGACTTCAAGATCACAGTTAATCCGGTGCTTCACACGGTGCAATATCCGCTTCCGCGGATTGAGGATATCTTTGCTTCATTGTCTGGTGGGAAACGCTTCACCAAGATAGACCTGGCGCAAGCGTACTTACAGATGGAAGTTGAGGAAGAGTCGCGCCAGTATCTCACAATCAGCACGCACAGAGGCTTGTATCGAAAAATAGGCTGGTTTTTGGAGTGGCTTCGGCTCCGGCAATTTGGCAGAGGGCCATGGAACAGGTATTACAGGGAATTCCAAGCACTCAATGTTACTTGGACGATATCCTGATTACAGGAGATGACGATGAGGAACACCTTGCAAATTTGAAACTGGTGCTCACCAGGTTGAAGGGATATGGCCTTCGAGTTAATCGCCAGAAATGAGTTCTTTCAGGAACGGATCTCGTACTGTGGTCATGTCATTGACCAGGAGGGGCTGCACAAGTCACCTGACAAGATCGAAGCTGTTATGAAGGCTCCCGCTCCGGAAAATGTATCCCAGTTGAGATCGTTCCTAGGGTTGCTTAACTATTACCATAAGTTTCTGCCAAATCTATCCACGGTGCTGCACCCGCTGAATGCTCTTTTGCAGAAAGAAGTACCATGGAAGTGGAGCGAGGACTGTAAGAAGGCCTTTCGCAAAAGCAAGACATTGATCACCTCAGAGGAAGTGTTGGCTCACTTCAACCCAACGCTACCTATTTCGGTTAGCTTGTGATGCTTCTCCTTATGGTATTGGAGCAGTACTCTCACACAAGTTGCCAAATGGCTCGGAAAGGCCAGTCGCATTTGCATCCAGATCATTGACCTCCGCTGAGCGCAACTATGCTCAGATAGATAGGGAGGCTCTCAGCCTGGTGTGGGGAGTAAAGAAGTTTCATCATTACCTGCAGGGCCAGAAGTTTACACTGCTGACAGACCACCAGCCGTTGGTATCCATATTCAACCCTAAAAAGGGCGTTTCCATTATGACAGCGCAAAGGCTACAGAGGTGGTCCCTTTTCCTAGGGGCACACCAATATGACATAGAATACAAAGGATCAAAACAGCATGGGAATGCTGACGGGTTATCACGCCTACCGTTGCCAACGGTAGAAGAGGCGCCTACAGTGGACCCAGTGGAGATGTTCCACTCAACCATAGTGGAATGTCTACCAGTAACAAATTCTACGATCGAAAAGGAAACAAGAAATGACCCGACTCTCTCACGAGTCTACGATTTAACGGTGAAGGGATGGCCAGCACATGGCGAACCACTGTTGCCAGCATTTTCGCAAAGAAGAGAACAGCTGTCAGTGTGCCGAGGAACTTTGATGTGTGGATCCAGAGTGGTGATTCCACCCAAACTCCAGCAAAAAGTGCTAAAGGAGCTTCACGAGGGGCATCTGGGTGGAGTGAAAATGAAGAACCTAGCCAGAGCGTTCGTGTGGTGGCCAGGTATCGATGGAAACATCGAAGAAATGACCAAGAGCTGCTCAGGATGCCAGAAGGTCCAAAACGCCCCACCACAAGCTCCTCTGCATCCATGGGAGTGGCCCTCATCTCCATGGCAAAGGGTACATATCGGCTTTGCTGGTCCATTTATGGACTCAATGTTCTTAATCGTGGTGGATGCACACTCCAAGTGGCCGGAGGTAACAAAGATGTCCTCCACCACCACGGAAAAAACCATCACAGTATTAAGGACCATATTTGCCAGGAATGGGCTGCCGGAACAGATCTGTTCTGATAATGGACCGCAATTTGTGTCCGAAGAATTCAGGAAGTTCTTAAAAAAACAATGGGGTTAAGCACTACACGTCCGCCCCATACCATCCCGCCACCAATGGATTAGCTGAAAGGTTTGTCCAGACCTTCAAGAAGGCCATAAAGGCCATGGGTAATGAAGACATAAATCTACAACATAAGGTAGATAACTTCTTGTTGGCATACAGGAATGCAACACATGCAGTCACAAACCAAACTCCCGCCATGATGTTTTTCAATAGAAGTCTAAGATGCCGGCTGGATTTGATAAAGCCAAACATCAGAAGGGACGTAGAGAACCGGCAATTTCAAGGCATGAATGAAAGGCCAACTAGGACCTTCCAGATAGGTCAACAAGTTTTGGCCCGGGACTACCGTACCGAGAAATGGCAGCCTGGAACTATTTGCACACGACTAGGACCGCTGATGTACACCGTGGACATTGGTGAAAGCATAAGGCGCCATGCTGACCAGATCATAGCATCATCCGAAAAGGGACAACCTACACCACAACGCTATACGCCTAATGATGAAGCAGAGATACCCATAGTATCTACCTCCGATCCGGTGATACTGGAACCAGATGAACCCGACACTGACATTCAAGCCGAATCGACCTTGTCAAAAGAACCTACTACACCACCGAAAACTACTACACCACCGAGGCGTTATCCGGACCGAGTCAGGAAGCCTCCAGAGAGACTGAATCTGTGAACTGTTTTTACATTAAGTTGTGTATATATGTTATGATGTTATGTTTAATGGGAAGATGTACTGTTAACCTAAAAAGGGAGGATTGTGGTGTATGTAACTGTTCCACCTTTAAGAGAACTATTTTAAGGGTTGCACTACTTTATCTTGGCTGCTGTGTACTGTAATACCGGCGGTGACCACACCGGTATATAAGTGCTGTGTAATGATTTATTGGGCAGTTCCGCCCTGACCTTCAACCAGTAAAGACCTGTTAAATTTTACTCTTGTGGTCTGTGTAGTAATTCTCAATAATAACACACAGACTTAACAACCCCAGTATTGAATGGGTCAGTGATTGTGTTAAGAGCAGAGAGGAGGAATTTCTGAAATGTGTTCAGGAGAACTTTCTTAATCAATATGTTTCCTGCCCATCAAGGAAGGAGGCATTGCTGGATCTAGTCCTGGGCAATGAAGTGGGTCAAATGGAGAATGTCACAGTGGGGGTGCATCTCAGGAATAGTAAATCGTAGCATCATAAGGTTTAGAATAGTTATGAAGAAGGACAAGGAGCAAGCTAGAATAAAAATACTTAACTGGAGGAGGGCTAATTTCAGCGAATTGAGGAGGGATCTGGCCCGGGTAAATTGGAGTCAAAGGCTGGCAGGCAGAAATGTAATGGAGCAATGGACAGTTTTTAAAGAGGAGATGGTTCAGGTACAGTCTAGGTACATTCCCACAAAGGGGAATGGGAGGGCAACCAAAGCCAGAGCTTCCTGGATGACAAAGGAGTTAGAGAGTAAGATGAAGGAGGTGTATGACAGATGTCAGCTTGATAATACAAGGGAGAATCAGGCTGAATATAAAAAGTTGAGAAGTGAAAAAGGAAATAGAAGTGGCAAAGAGACAATTTGCGAATAGATTGACTGCTAACATAAAAGGGAATCCAAAGGTCTTCTATAGGCATATTAACAATAAAAGGGTTGTCAGAGGAGCAGTGGGGCTGATTAGGGACCAAAATGGAGATCTATTGGTGGAGGCAGAAGACATGAGGTACTAAATAAGCACTTTGCATCGGTGTTTACCAAGGAAGAGGACTTTGCCAAAGCTACAGTAAACGAGGGGGTTGTTGGGATACTGGATGAGATAAAAAAATCGACAAAGAGGAGGTACTAGAAAGGCTTGCAGTACCTAAAGGCCCAGAAATTCCGATCGTAGGCCTCCCGCGGGCAGAGGGCTGCGACCTGGAAAAATCTGCGCCAAGACCGGAGGGCTCCCAGGAGGCGCAGAGCTCCGTTGCTGGGCCTCTCCAAACTGCCGGTGCGCAGGGCCCACGTATCCCAGAGGCGCAGGCGGTTCGCAGCGTCCCTGGGATCACATGGGCCATGGGGAGCCAATCAGAGAAGGGAATCTCCCTTCATACATTTGACAGGAAGAACTGTCAAATATATGAATGGAAATCACCCCCAAAACATAGTAAAACTTTAAATAATTTTTTTTTTTAAAAATCACATTTTTAAAATGACTTTAAATTACATTAAATTACATATTTTAAACAAAAATGTTATTTTTCGAAAAAAATAATTAAAGTTTTTAACAGGGCTAAAAATAAACTTACCTTTCTTTAAAGTATTTTTAAATGATAACTCAGTGGAAACATTTTTTTTTTTACTTTTTTCAACTTATCCTGGTAAAAGCAGGCCTTATGCCTGCTTTTCCAGGCTCAAGAATTGTAAGTGTTTTCTGCGGGTGGAGGGTCTCCAAAAATCGAAACTCTTCCCCCGCAGAGGCCCTTCTCCCGGGCAACCGGAGGATCTAAATGCCAGTTTCCAGCGCACGCGCAGTGCATGCCTAAAACCGGCATTTCCGTTGGCCCTACGGGTGAGAACATAGCGCACCCGTAGGGAACGGAATTTCTGCCTCATTGTGAATAAGTCACCCAGTCCGGATGGGCTGGATCCTAGGTTGCTGAGGGAAGTAAGGGTAGAAATTGCAGAGATGCTGGCCACAATGTTCCAATCCTTCGTAGATACAGGGGTGGGGCTAGGGGACTGGAGGATTGCAAACGTTACACCCTTGTTCAAAAAGGGGGGGGGGGAGACAGGGAAGAACAAACCTGGCAGTTACACGCCAGTCAGGTTAACATTGGTGGTGGGGCAGCTTTTAGAAACAATAATCCAGGAGAAAATTAAGTCACTTGGACAAGTGTGGAATAATAAAAGGAAAGTCAGCACAGATTTGTTAAGAGAAAATTGTGCTCGACTAATTTGAGAGTTTTTTGATGTAACAGAGAGGGTGGATGAGGGCAGTGCAGTTGATAATGAATATATGGATTTTCAAAAGGTGTTTGATAAAGTACCACAAAATAAGCTTGTTGGCAAAATTGAAGCCCATGGGATAAAAGGGGCAGTAGCAGCACGGATACAAAATTGGCTAAAGGATAGAGAGTTGTGGCGAATGTCTGTTTTTTGGACTGGAGGCATTCCCCAGGGTTCAGTACTAGGGCCACTGCTGTTTTTGATATACATTAATGACTTGTTTGCATGTATGATTACAGATCTGTGAATTCTAGGTTAAAACATTTCATTTTACTGCATTTCTTGAACTGCCCATTTATGCACCATGAAGTACATTGGATTTATAATGTATTGTATAGCCAGACCAAGCTTTGCATAACCAACAACTTGAGCAGAAGGCTCAGTCTTGACTTATTTCAGTAAATATTACTGAACTGCACACAGTACAGTACATAGAAACATAGAAGATAGGAGCATGAGTAGGCCATTCGGCCCCTCGAGCCTGCTCCACCATTCAATGAGATCATGGCTGATCATCCAAATTCAGTACCCTGTCCCTGCATTCTCCCCATATCCCTTGAGCCTTAAGAAATATATCTAACTCCTTCTTGAATATATTTAATGAATTGGCCTCAACTGCCTTCTGTGGTAGCGAATTTCACAGGTTCACCACTCTGGGTGAAGAAATTCCTCCTCATATCTGCCCTAAATGGCTTACCCCTTATCCATAGACCGTGACCACTGGTTCTGGACTCCCCGACCATCGGGAACATCCTTCCTGCATCTAGTCTGTCTAGTCCTGTAGAATTTTATATGTTTCAATGAGAAACCCTCTCATTCTTCTAAACTCCAGCGAGTATAAGCCCAATCGATCCAATCTCTCCTCATACGTCATTCCTGCCATCCCAGGTATCATGCACTCCCTCCATGGCAAGAACATCCTTCCTCAGAGAAGGCGACCAAAACTGCACACAATTCTCAAGGTGTGGTCTCACCAAGGCCCTGTACAACTGCAGCAAGACATCCTTGTTTCTGTACTCGAATGCTTTCGCTATGAAGGCCAACATACCACTTGCCTTCTTAACCGCCTGCTGCACCTGCATGCTTACCTTCAGCGACTGGTGCACAAGGACACCCAGGTCTCATTGCTCTTCCCCTTCTCCCAATCTATTGCCATTCAGATAATAATCTGCCTTCCTGTTTTTGCCACCAAAGTGGATAACCTTGTAGGAATCGTCAGATCCCTAGCTGAAATACTGAGGTTGAGTCAGTCCGATAATTAAACGAAGTTTAATGTAAACTAAAGAACAAACAATGGAATGTAGGAGAAACAATCAACAGATCTTTTCTTAAGGCTGGCTTCACGAGGTCTAACCTGGGAACCTCCCAGCCGGACGTCATGACGTTTCCCGCCGTTCGGGACGTCACGTGATGACGTCATCGCGCTGGTTCTGGAACTTACCAAGAACGGGTTATTTACAAAGAGTAAACAAACATAGGTGCTGTAGCACTCTGTTAAAGGCAGTTATATAGTCATACAGGAGTCCCTTGGTGGCTTTGCCACATGCGCCCCCCCAGAAGTGTCTTTAAACACAAAAGTCAATCGCAGAGGAGGTCGGACAAGCCTGTTCGAACGACTCTGATATTCCCAGAGAGGAATGGGCTGGGCAGACGATGAGCTGGCCGGCGGAACAGTCCGGTCAGGTGTGGTGGCAGCGGGCGGCCGCCCACGACGCGGTGGCTGCGCTGCCTCGACCGGTCACTCGAGGTCCAGGTGTGCGGCCTTGAGGCGGGCCACGGAAATGTGGTCAGGCTTGCCCCCGACGTCCACTAAAAAACTCTTGGCACCCGCCTGCAGTACCTGGAAAGGGCCTGTATATGGAGGTGTGAGAGGACTACGGTGGGCGTCATGCCTGACAAACAAATTTAGCCTGCATAAGCTCCAGCAGAACGTGTGACGCGGGCAAACCGTGATATGACGTCGGAATTGGCCTAAAAGATTGAGCTGCGTCCCGGTGGGCCTCCAGTTGTTCGGCTGCCGACCAAGGTCGCGTTGGTGACGGAAGAAACTCGCCTGGCACCCGGAGTGGCTGTCCATAAACCAGCTCGGCGGCCGATGCCTGCAGGTCCTCTTCGGGCACTGTGCGTAACCCGAGCATCACCCAAGGCAGCCTGCCTATCCATGCAGCCCCCTGGAGGCTGGCCCGCAGCGACGCCTTCAAGGACCGATGAAAGCGCTCACAGTCCATTTGCCTGCGGATGGTAAGCCGTGGTCCGATGGAGCTTGGTGCCCAAACCCAAGGCTACAGCGTTCCACAGTGCAGATGAGAATTGCGGCCCGTGGTCCGACGAAATATCAGACGGAATGCCGAAACGTGCAACCCAGGAGGAAAGAAAAGCCCGGGTGACATCCGCGGAGGTGGTGGACGTCAAAGGAATGGCCTCCGGCCACCTGGTGGTACGGTCGACAATAGTCAAGAGATGTGTGAAACCCTGTGACGGCGGTAGTGGGCCAACGAGGTCGACATGGATGTGATCGAAACGCCGCTCCGGTACTTCGAAAACGGCTACGGGAGCTTTGCCGTGCCGCTGCACCTTAGCCCGCTGGCACATGATGTAGGTGTTGGCCCAGTCGCGGACGTTCTTGCGCATCCCTCTCCAGGCAAACTTGGACGGCAGTAGTTTTTGTGAAACCCTCACGCCAGGGTGCGCAAGCCCGTGGATGGCATCGAAAACGTTCCTACGCCAGGATAGCGTAACGATCGGGCGGGAGCCCCCCCAAGGAGACGTCGCAGAGCAAGAAGGTGCCGGCAGAGTGGAAAAGCACATCCGCTGGCTGAAGGCAGGAGGAGTCGGTACGGAAAGCTTGCGTTTCCGGATCAGCCGCTTGGTCAGCAGCCATGAGTGAATAATCGAGTCCCAGCTGGACGGCCTGGACCGTCGCACGCGAGAGGCAATCGGCGACCACATTGTCCTTGCCGGCCACGTGCCGGATGTCGGTGGTGAACTCAGAAATAAAGGTGAGCCGTCGTTGCTGTCGAGCCGACCACGGCTCAGCCGTCTTGGCCATGGCAAACGTCAGGGGCTTGTGATCCACAAACGCGGTGAATTGGCGTCCCTCCAACAGAAAACGAAAATGGCGGATGGCCAGAAACAACGCCAACAACTCCCTGTCGAACGTGCTGTAGCTGCGTTCGTTACGACGCAATTGCCGACTAAAAAGCACCAGCGGTTGCCACGTCCCGTCGACCCATTGCTCCTGCACGGCACCTACAGCGTAGTCCGAAGCGTCAGTCGTAAGCGCGATGGTGGCGCCAGGCAGCGGGTGCGCCAACATCGCTGCGTTTGCGAGAGCATCTTTCATGTCCACAAAATCGCAATCCATCTCTGGTGTCCAGACCACAGGTTCCTTCCCCGGTTTGCCTCGGACTGCATCGTAGAATGGTCGCATAAGCTGCGCGGCCCGGGGAACAAACCGGTGGTAAAAATTTACCATACCGAGGAACTCCTGGAGCGCTTTAACGGATTGCGGGCGTGGAAAAGCAGCAATCGCCTCCACCTTCGACCGAAGTGGCACTGCTCCTTCCACAGTGATGCGGTGGCCCAAAAAGTCGATCTGTCACAGCCCGAATTAGCATTTGGCCGGGTTAATTATGAGGCTATGCTGATGGAGGCGGCGAAAAAGGGAGGCGCAGGTGACCGAGATGTTCCTCTTTCGAAGTACTGGCGACAGGATGTCATCGAGATACACAAACAGGAACTTAAGATCCCGCAGCACTGAAACGCCTGCGCCGCATTCTTGAGCCCGAACGGCATTCGGAGGAATTCAAAAAGTCCAAACGGGGTAATGACCGCCGTCTTCTGGATGTCCTGGGGGTGGACGGTCACTTGATGGTACCCCTGGACAAGGTCGATTTTGGAAAAAAACGAATTGCCCGCCAAATGTGCGGAAAAATCTTGGATGTACGGTATTGGGTACCGGTCGGGCGTCGTGACCTCATTGAGGCGCCGATAATCACCGCAGGGCCGCCAACCACCGCCGGGCTTAGGGACGATATGAAGTGGCGAAGACGGTGAACAATCCCCAGCCGCTCCATGGTGGCGAACTCTGCCTTCGCGGCCTCAAGTTTACTGGGTTCCAGCCGCCGAGCCCGGGCATAGACCGGAGGGCCGGTCGTCGCGATGTGGTGCTCCACACCATGTTTAGCGGTCGTTGCCGAGAAGGTGGGCCGAGTTAGATCCGGAAATTCCCCGAGAAGGCGGGCGAAGTTGTCGGGCGCCGGCACGGTGCAGAAAACCGTGTGAGTCGCGCCTAAGCCCCGAAAGCACGGGATGGAAGCAAATGTGGCGGTGTGAATCAGACGGCGATTTCGTAAATCAACCAATAGGCCATTGGCACAGAAGTCGTCAGCGCCAAGGATTGCCTGTGCGATTTGGGCGGTGATAAACTCCCATAGGAAACGTTGCCCGCCGAAACACACCTGGATCCGCCGCTTCCCGAACGTACGAATAGCACTGCCGTTGGCGGCCTAGAGTGGAGAACTGCGCCTCCCGGCCCTGACGTCGAGGAGCGAAGCGGGGAGGATGCTGCACTGGGCACCCGTGTCACACAAAAACCGCCGACCCGAAATGGAGTCGGTGATATAATGTAACTTCCCGGAATCTCCAACCGCCATCGTAGAAGCGAAACCGACCTCGGGGTCGTTCTTCCATTCACACAGTCGGTGCTGTTGTTTTCTCGTTGCATTAGGCACGAAACTACAGGGAGGACGGCAGCATCTGGCTTTTGGGCCGAAACGGGCGTGATAGTAACAGAGACTGGATAGTGGAGGCGCCAAGACGGGGTTCTTTGGGGCGGGACGCTTCGAGGTGGCGCAGTACTGCTGCATCACCGCATTAATAGTGTCGGCTTCGGCCGCGAGCGCTACACCGTCCGTAGCCTTCGACCTGGCGAGGGCTGCTTGCACCTGCTCGGGGAGCTGGCTCAGGAACAGTTCCCGGAACAGAAAACACTGTGGCTCAGAACCAAGGAGCGTGAGCATCTGGCTCATCAACTCAGACAGCTTGGCGTCGCCTAACCTGGGCAGTGTGAGTAAACGTCGCGCGTGCTCCACTTTCGTGAGGCCGAAAACCTGCGTTAGTCGCGCCTTAAGCGTATCATACTTGTTATCCACGGGCGGGTTTTCCAGCAGGCTGATGATCCTCGAAGCCGTCAAGCTGTCCAGTGCGGAGACCACGTAAAGATAACGGGTCTGATCCAGCACGATGTTCCGAAGTTGGAACTGAGCCTCCGCTTGGACGAACCAGGAGGCCGCCTGTTGTTCCCAAAATTGAGGGAGCTTCAAGGTCACTGCATGAACATCCATCGTGCTGCGTCGCGCTTCCTCCACGAAAATCGTCCGCGAAGCTTCGGGGTCACCACTGTAGGAATCGTCAGATCCCTAGCTGAAATACTGAGGTCGAGTCAGTCCGATAATTAAACGAAGTTTAATGTAAACTAAAGAACAAGCAATGGAATGCAGGAGAAACAATCAACAGGTCTTTTCTTAAGGCTGGCTTCACGAGGTCTAACCTGGGAACCTCCCAGCCTGACGTCATCACGTTTCCCGCCGTTCGGGACGTCACGTGACCAACGTGATGACGTCATCGCGCTGGTTCTGGAACTTACCGAGAACGGGTTATTTACAAACAGTAAACAAACATAGGTGCTGTCGCACTCTGTTAAAGGCAGTTATATAGTCATATACAGGAGTCCCTTGGTGGCTTTGCCACAACCTCGCATTTATCCACATTATACTGCATCTGCCATGCATCTGCCCAATCACCCAGCCTGTCCAAATCATACTGGAGTTTCTCGGCATCCTCCTCACAGCACACACGCCCACCCAGCTTTGTGTCGTGTACATAAATTGCTTCTAGAATAAAACAAATAAAGTCATTCTATACTATTTCTTCGCTCCCATTCTACTTTACATATATTTAACTAGGATAAATGAAGTTCTAAAAAATGTATTTTGCACAATTACAATTGCAGTTAACTAGTTTTACTGACTTTGGTGCATTAATTAGTGCCCGTGGCCATGCTTTGCACCAGATAGCCACAGTAAAGACTCAATTGAAGCAACATTAAGAAAAACCATAACTTTAACTCGCAAAAAATGCTAAGTCGCTCTATTGCTATCAGAAACAGACAGGCTGTGCAAATTTCTGAAAAAACTACAAATAGTGTGCTGGAGTGAATATCTGTTTGTACAGCATTATCAAGAGGAACTGAATGATATCAACTTCCTGATTCCTTCCCCATTCACCTCAAGTCTCCAAACTAACAGTGTTTGTAAAGACAACAAATTGCCTTACATAGCTAATTTCTCATCAGTTTGAGACTGCAGCTAAATTACCAAAACAGAGCAGTTAATCTTTATTTCAGCCACCCTAGTCGCACAAGTAGTCCAGGAGCAACCATGGCAGTCAAGAAAATTACATGCTGAATGTGGCACGCAAAAAAAAGTGGTCATTTATAGGAATATACTCCAGGATTAATGTCATTATCCTTAATTAGTTATGCAAAAGGCCTCTTATGGAATTCAATTATTTTAATGACTGTCTCCCAAAATACTACCATCATATTTCTGATGCTAGATAGCATGTATTGATCTAGTTTTAGCTCCTGGCAACCCGACTGGTTAATTAAATGAGGCTAGGCACTGACACATCACTATTCTGCACCTGCACACAAAAAAAGCACCAGTGGTCATTTATAGGACAACTCCAGGATTAATGTCATTATCCTTAATTAGTTATGCAAAAAGTCCCTCATGGAATTAAATTATTTTAATGACTGGTCTCCCAAACACTAGCATGCATTGACCTGGCTTTAGCTCCTAGCAGCCCAACTGGTTAATTAAATGACGCTAGGCACCGACACATCACTTTTCTGTACCTAGATCTGGAAATGGAATTTTGGTGGTGAGCCCATGTCACGATTTCAATGTTTTAATTTTTTTCTGAGCGCTTTCTACAAGTAGAGGGGCCTAAAAATTCTGTGGGGGGGTTCTTCTGATCACCTGCCACAACGTCGAAAGTAGGGAAAGCAAATAGATGTCATGTACATTACTGATCTGTCAATACATGCAATACCAAAAGCACTATACTTCAGTTCGAGACAGCTCTGGTTTGTCCACACTTGCATTTTGATCTCCAGCTCTGGTGATGGACATTGAAGCTCCACTGACAGAGCAGAGAAAGGCAACAGGATCATACCTAAATTAAGGGGACAACTTTAGGGCTGCTGCAAAACGCATTCCCTAATAGCCGTATTAAAGTTGCAGTACAACTCCAGAATCAGGTCCCAACCTGATTCGAGAAGCTGAGTGAACCTGTTGCAGAAGGTAGTCTCGTGCAGCATAGAATTTAACTCTAATGCCGGGTCAAACCTAGTTTAAACTGCCCTATATATGTTAGGATTGACTTAAATGTTTAGAGAGTGCAGGCACTTCCACCTATGCTGTCTAAAGATTTAAATGTTAACTGCTGGAAGAGAGGCTCTGCATATTTGTGTAACCAGAGCTTGGAGACAGAGCTGGGAGATCGCAAATGGAGTGAATCGCAAGCAGAGTGGAGGAATTTTGTGAGCGCAAGAATCGGTGGAGAGGAGGAAGGCGGTGGAGACGCCTGACTGAAGAGGAGGAGCGGAGCCACAAACCCAAGGTCTCGAAGTGAATAGACATGAGAACGGACCTGTGGGAGAGCGAGAGGAGCGGCCGTAGAAAGAATGAAAGACTTGCATTTCTGTAGCGCCTTTCACAACCACCAGACGTCCCAAAGCGCTTTACAACCAATGAAGTACTTTTGAAGTGGAGTCACTGTTGTAATGTGGGAAACGCAGGAGCCAATATGCGCACAGCAAGCTCCCACAAACAGCAATATGATAATGACCAGATAATCTGTTTCTGTTATGTTGGTTGAGGGATAAATATTGGCCAGGACACCAGGGATAACTCCCCTGCTGTTCTTCAAAATAGTGCCATGGGCTCTTTTACGCCCATCTGAGAGGGCAGATGGGGCCTTGGTTTCACGTCTCATCCGAAAGACGGCACCTTCAACAGTCCATCGAGTGGGACTTGAACCCACAAACTTCCGACTCAGAGGCGAGTGTGCTACCAACTGAGCCACAGCTGAACACCTGAATAAAGGTAGCCCAAGAGCCCGGAGGGAGCACAAGTATCAGGGAGCAAGGTAAGTGACATCAGCACAAGGGAAGGAGCTGATTGAGTAGTTGGTCATTGTTTTTTTAAGTCACAAGTTTATTTAAGTTACTTAATAGTCTATTAAGTAGAGACATGGCAGGGCACCTTGGTCCTGTGGAATGCACATCTTGTGCCATGTGTCAGCTGTGGCTCAGCTGATAGCACACTTGCCTGAGTCAGAAGGTTGTGGGTTCAAGTCCCACTCCAGAGACTTGAGCACATAAATCTAAGCTGACACTCCAGTGCTGCACTGGGGGAGTGCTGCACTGTCTGAGGTGCCGTCTTTCGGATGAGACGTTAAACCGAGGTCCCGTCTGCTCTCTCAGGTGGACGTAAAAGATCCCACGGCACTATTCTGAAGAAAAGCAGGGGAGTTATCCCCGGTGTCCTGGCCAATATTTATCCCTCAACAAACCTAACGGAAACAGATTATCTGGTCATTATCACATTGCTGTTTGTGGGAGCTTGCTGTGCGCAAATTGGCTGCTGTGTTTACCACATCACAACAGTGACTCCACTTCAAAAAGTACTTCATTGGCTGTAAAGCGCTTTGAGATGTCTGATGGCCGTGGAAGACGCTATATAAATGAGTCTTTTTTTTCTTTTTCATGTGGGGACTCCAGGACGCTTCCAGTGTCCTGGACAACCACATGTGCAGGAAGTGTCATCAGCTGGAGGAGCTCGAGCTTCAGATTTCGGAACTTGAGCAGCAGCTGTCATCACTGTGGTGCATCTATGAGGCTGAGAGCTACATGGATAGAATGTTTCAGGAAGTGGTCACCCCACAGCGTAAGAGTGTGCAGACAGAGAGGGAATGGGTGACCATCAGACAGACGAGGACGACCAGGCAGGTAGTGCAAGAGGCCCAAGTGCATCTCGCTCTCCAACCAGATTACTGGTGAGGGCAATGGTTCCTCTGGGGAGTACAGCCAGAGCCAGGTCCATGGCACCACAGGTGGCTCAGCTGTACAGAGGGGGGGGGGGGGGGGGAGGGGGAGGAGGAGGAAGGTTGGGTAAGCAATAGTGATAGGAGATTCGATAGTATGGGGAACAGACAGGTGTTTCTGCGGTCGCAGAAGTGATTCCAGGATGGTATGTTGCCTCCCTGGTGCCAGGGTCAAGGATGTCACTGAGTGGCTGCAGATCATTCTGAGGGGGGAGGGTTAACAACCAGAGGTTGTGGTCCATATCGGTATCAACGACATAGGTAGAAAGAGAGAGTAGGTCCTGTAGGCAGATTTTAGGGAGCTAGAAGAGAGATTAAAACCAGGACCTCAAGTACTAATCTCCGGATTACTCCCGGTGCAACGAGCGAGTATAGAAATAGGAGGATAGAGCAGATGAATGCGTGGCTGGAGAGATGGTGCAGGAGGGAGGGCGTCAGATTCCTGGGACACTGGGACCAGTTCTGGGGGAGGTGGGACTTGTACAGGCCAGATGGGTTGCACCTCAACAGAGCTGCAACAATTGTCCTCGCGGGGGATTTGCTAGTGCTGTTGGAGAGGGTTTAAACTAATTTGGCAGGGAGATGGGCATCAGGATGTAGCATTAGAAAGGAGAAACAAGGTGCACAAAGGATTGGGGGGGGAGACAATTAGCACTAGATTAAGAAATAGTATGGTATTAGGTGGGGTCAGACTAAGAGAATACAAGAAGTTCTAAGATAGGTTGACAGTGCATGTGTGTGAATGCATGAAGTGTGGCCAATGGGGTTGGTGAGCTGTAGGTGCAAACAGACACATGGGAATATGATGTTGTGGTGATAACGGAGACCTGGTTCAAAAAAGGGCAGGATTGGGTACTAAATATTCCAGGATATAAGGTGTTCAGGAAAGATAGGGAAGGAAAGGAGGTGGGGTGGCAGTATTGATTAAGGAGAATATTAAAGTGCTGGAGAGAGAGGATGTCCTGGAGGGGTCAAGGACAGAATCCATTTGGTGAGCGTTGAGAAACAAGAGGTGCCATTACAATACTAGCTATATTCTATAGGCTGCCAACTAGTGGGAAGGATATAGAGGAGCAAATTTGCAGGGAAATTACAGAGAGGTGCAAGAGCTATAGAGTAGTGATAATGGGTGACTTCAATATCCTAATATAGACTGAGATAGTAATAGTGTAAAGGGCAGAGAGGGGTAAGAATTTCTGAAGTGTGTTCAGGAGAACTTTCTTGATCAGTATGTTTCTGGCCCAACGAGGAAGGAAGCATTGCTGGATCTGGTTCTGGTGAATGAGGTGGGCCAAGTTGAGCAAGTATCAGTATGGGAACATTTAGGGGACAGTGATCACAGTATCATAAGGTTTAGACTAGCTATGGAAAAGGACAAGGAGCAATCTAGAGTAAAAATACTTAATTAGAAGAAAGCCAATTTCAGCGGGTTGAGAATGGATCTGGCCCGGGTAAATTGGAATCAAAGATTGGCAGACAAAACTGTAATCAAACAATGGGCTGCCTTTAAAGAGGAGATGGTTCGGGTACAGTTGAGGTACATTCCCACAAGGGAGAAAGGTAGGGCAACCAAAGCCAGATTTCCCTGGATGACGAGAGAGATAGAGAGTTAGATGAAGCAGAAAAAGGGGGTGTATGACAGATGTCAGGTTGACAATACAAGTGAGAACCAGGCTGAATATAGAAAGTTCAGAGGGGAAGTGAAAAAGAAAATAAATGGGGAAGAGAGAGATGAGAATAGATTGGCAGCTAACACAAGGGAATTCAAAAGTCTTCTATAGGCATATAAATAGCAAACGGCTAGTAAGAGGAGGGGTGGGGCCGATTAAGGACCAAAATGGAGACCTACGCATGGAGGCAGAGGGCATGGCTGAGGAATTAAATGAGTACTTTGCATCTGTCTTTACCAAGGAAGAAGGTGCTGCCAAAGTCATAGTGAAAGAGGAGGTAGTTGAGATACTGGATGGGATAAAAATTAATAAAGAGGTACTGGAAAGGCTGGCTGTACTTAAAGTAGATGCATCCTCGGATTGAAGTAAATGTGGAAATTGCAGAGGTACTGGCCATAATCTTCCAATACTCCTTGGATGCGGGGCTGGTGCCAGAGGACTGGAGAATTGCAAATGTTACATCCTTGTTCAAAAAAGTGTGCAAGGATAAACCCAGCAACGACAGGCCAGTCAGTTTAACTTCGGTAGTGGGGAAGCTTTTAGAAAGGATAATCTGGGACAAAATTAACAGTCACTTGGACAAGTGTGGATTAACTAAGGAAAGCCAGCATGGATTTGTTAAAGGCAAATAGTGTTTAACTAACTTGATTGAGTTTTTTGATGCGGTAACAGAGAGGGTTGATGAGGGCAATGCGGTTGACATAGTGTACATAAACTTCCAAAAGGTGTTTGATAAAGTGCCACATAATAGGCTTGCCAGCAAAGTTGAAGCCCATGGAATAAAATAGACAGCGGCAGCATGGATACGGAATTGGCTAAGTGACAGGAAACAGAGAGTAGCGGTGAATGGTTGTTTTTCAGACTGGAGGAAGGTATACAGTGGTGTTCCCCAGGGGTCGGTACTAAGGCCACTGCTTTTCTTGATATATATTAATGACTTAGACTTCGGTGTACAGGGCACAATTTCAAAATTTGCAGATGACACAAAACTTGGAAGTATAGTGAACAGTGAGGAGGCTAGTGATAGACTTCAAAAAGACAGACAGGCTGGTGGAATGGGTGGACACATTGCAGATGAAATTTAACGCAGAAAAGTGCGAAGTGATACATTTTAGTAGAAAGAACAAGGAGAGGCAATATAAACTGAAGGGTACAATTTAAAAGGGGGTGCATGAACAGAGAGACCTGGGGGTATATGTGCACAAATTGTTGAAGATGGCAGGGCAGGTTGAGAAAGCGGTTAAAAAAGCACACAGGATACTGGGCTTCATAAATAGAGGCATATAGAGTACAAAAGCAAGGAAGTTATGATGAAACCTGTTTCAAACACTGGGTCGGCCTCAACTGGAGTAGTGTGTCCAATTCTGGGCAACGCACTTTAGGAAGAATGTGAAGGCCTCAGAGAGGATGCTGAAAAGATTTACCAGAATGGTTCCAGGGATGAGGGACTTCCGTTACGTGGATAGACTAGAGAAGCTGGGGCTGTTCTCCTTAGAGCAGAAAAGGTTGATAGAGGTGTTCAAAATCATGGGGTGTCTAGACAGAGTAGATAGAGAGAAACTGTACCCATTGGCAGTGAACCAGAGGCCACAGATTTAAGGTGATTAGAAGAACCAAAGGCGACATGAGGAAAAAACACAGCGAGTGGTTAGGATCTGGAATGCACTGCCTGACGGTGGTGGAGGCAGATTCAATTGTGGCTTTCAAAAGTGAATTGGATAAGTACCTGAAGGAAAAAAAATTGCAGGACTACGGGGAAGGGTGGGGTATGGGACTAGCTGAAATGCTCTTGCAGAAAGCTGGCATGGGCTCGATGGGCTGAATGGCCTCCATCTTTGTTGCAACCATTCTATGATTCTATGCACAGAATTCTCTGCTGGGCAGGGAAATGCAGTTCAAGTCAGGCAGCATAAATGAGGTGCACCCTGCCTGGGACTAACACTGCAGCTACCAATCAGATTCAAAGCTGCAGTATAAATGTACCAGTGTAGGAACTGGGGTTCCTAGCCGAAGAATTGAGAATGACTCAGAAAATCAAAAACAATAAAATTTAATGAACAAACAAAGCTGTACAGGAAACTGTAGGATACAATGCAAATAGGTCTGGTCTGCTTGAAAGCCTCTCTGGAAACTGCTAGAAGGTTCCGAGCTCAACTGCTAGCAGGTTCCGAGCTCAACTGCTAGAAGGTTCCGAGCTCTGGCGTCATCACGTTCTTCCCGCCGTTGAGATCACGTGATGGACGGCATTACGTCATCACGCGGAGTACAGGAAAGAAGCCCTTGTACAGTTAACAGATACATAAAAGGTGCAGCCCCCAGCTGTACTACATTGCTGTAAAAGGAATTATATACAATTGTCCGTAATCCTCTGGTGGTTCCGCCACATGCGCCCCCCCAGAATTGCTTTTAACAGAGAAGGTAAGGCGAGAAAGGGGTCTGACGAGTCTGTCCAACCGACAGATACCCCGGCTGCTGGAACGGAGCGCTAGAAGACGAATTGGCCATTGGCTGTGGTTGGGATGACACCACAGGTGGAGGAGAAGAGGAGGCCGGCTGTGGTCGACCCGGTGAGGCGGGCACTGGCGACTCGCCGGATGACTGTGGCTGTACTGGACCGGCAGTCGACGGTGGACGACCACGACGAGGCGGCTGAGCGGTGATGACTGGTTCGCTCAGATCCAGATGTGCCGGTTTCAACCGGTCGATGGAGATGTGGTCAGGCTTGCCACCGACTTCGACTGTGAAGGACTCGTCACCTGACGAGATGACGCGGAACGGACCTGTGTAAGGCGGTTTTTCCAAGCATCCTGCTGAATGAACACGTATTCTGCGCTCTTAAAATCCACCGGGACATGGGAGCGCCGCAGGTCACGATGCGACGCAGGCACTGGGATGAAATTCCTAGCCTCTTCCTGGTGGCTGACGAGCTGGGGACCAGGGTTCTGTGTGAGGAGGAAGAAAATCGTCAGGCACTCAGTGGTTGGCCGTAAACCAGCTCTGCTGAAGAAGAATGCAGGTCGTCCTTAGGTGCCGTGCGAAGACCTAGCAGCACCCAAGGGAGCCTGTCCACCCAACTGGGCCCACGGAGACTAGCACGCAGTGCGGCTTTAAGGGACCTGTGAAATCTTTCACACAGACCGTTCGCCGGTGGATGGTAGGCGGTGGTACGATGAAGCTTGGTGCCCAAACCTTGAGCTACGGCGTTCCAAAGCTCAGAGGTAAATTGAGGCCCCCCGGTCGGAGGAGATGTCAGCCGGTACCCCGAACCGAGCTACCCACGACAAGATGAAGGCTCTGGAGACGTCTGCCGCTGTGCTGGCAACCAAAGGAATTGCCTCTGGCCACCTGGTGGTGCGGTCTACCATGGTGAGGAGGTGTGAGTGTACCCGTGAGAGGACCAACCAGGTCCACGTGCACATGGTCGAATCGACGCTCCGGAACCGGAAAAGTGGCAACTGGGGCCTTAACATGGCGTTGTATCTTGGACTTCTGGCAACTCACGCAGGTATTGGTCCAGTCACGGACGTTGAGATGCATGCCCTTCCAGACGAATTTCTTTGCCACGAGTCATTGTGACGCTCTCATGCCAGGGTGTGACAACCCGTGGATAGTGTCGAAAATTCTGCTGTGCCATTCGATTGGAACGATTGGACGTGGGACGCCCATCGAGATGTCACACAGGAGTGTGGTCCCTGCGGCCTGGAAACTGACATCAGCCACTTGTAAGCTGGAAGGTGCGGTCCGGTATGCCTGCACTTCAGGGTCTGCCTTCTGTTCTTTTGCCAAACCAACATAGTTGACTCCCAGGTGTACTGCGTGGAGCTGGGCGCGGGAGAGACAATCCGCCACCAGGTTGTCTTTGCCCGAGACATGTTGTATGTCGGTTGTAAATTCAGATACGTACATAAGATGACGTTGTTGCCGTGCCGACCATGGTTCCGCTGTCTTGTCATCGCAAAAGTAAGTGGCATGTGGTCTACAAAAGCCGTGAATGGGCGTCCTTCCAGTAGGAAGCGAAAATGGCGGATGGCCAGAAACAATGCCAACAACTCCCTATAAAAAAAAGTACTATACTTGCGTTCGTTCTTCCGCAATTGGCGGCTCAAGAAAGCCAGTGGTTGCCATGTGCCGTCGACCCACTGCTCCTGTACTGCCCCGATGGCATAATCAGATGCGTCGGTGGTAAGGGCAATGGTTGTGCCCGGAAGGGGATGTGCCAACATGGTCGCAGCAGCCAAAGCGTTCTTAGTGTCGAGGAAAGCCTGGTCCATCTGGGGTGTCCAATCGATCGGGTCTTCGCCCGATTTACCTCTGAGGGCCTCGTACAAAGGTTGCATCAACAATGCCGCCTTGGGGACGAACCGATGATAAAAATTGACCATTCCCAGAAATTCCTGGAGGGCCCTGACGGTCTGAGGAAGAGGGAACGAGGTGACTGCTTCCACCTTCGTGGCCAGCGGGACGGCGCCTTCTGAGGTGATTCTGTGTCCCAGGAAATCAATGCTGTGCAACCCAAACTGGCACTTGGCCGGGTTGATAATAAGGCCATGTTGGCTGAGACAAGAAAAAAGGGTACGTGCGTAATGTGTTCTTTCATGCTGTTACTGGCAATAAGGATGTCGTCTAGGTAGATGAAGATGAACGGCAGATCGCGCAACACGGAATCCATGAGACGTTGAAAGGCTTGTGCTGCATTCTTCAGCCCAAACGGCATACGAAGGAACTCAAAAGAGCCTGAAAGGTGTGATGACGGCAGTTTTGGGGACGTCCTGAGGATGCACGGGCACTTGGTCATAGCCTCGGACGAGGTCTACTTTGGAAAAGATGGAATTCCCTGCCAGATGGGCCGAAAAATCCTGAATATGAGGAATTGGGTACTGATCCGGTGTGGTAGCCTCATTCAGGCATCTGTAGTCGCCGCATGGTCGCCATCCGCCGCCCGGCTTAGGAACAATGTGTAATGGCGAGGACCAAGGACTATTCGAACGTCGAATAATACCCAGGCGTTCCATTGTATGGAACTCCGCCTTGGCGGCCGCGAGTTTGCCGGGTTCCAGCCTTCGAGCTCTCGCATAAACGGGGGATCCTGTTGTGGTAATGTGGTGCGCCACAACGTGCCTCGCGACTGAAAAAGAAAATGTGGGCCTGGTGAGCTCAGGGAACTCACTGAGAAGACGAGAGAACTCATTTGGAGATGGGACTGCACAGGCAACTGACCAAGACATCGCGGTGCTTCGGTGGCAGAGGACCGAGTGAAAAGTGGAGGCACTGATTAGCCGGCAGTGTCGGACGTCGATGAGAAACCCGTTTGCGCAGAAGAAATCTGCCCCCAGGATGGCCTGTGAGACTTTCGCCGTGATGAACTCCCAAACAAAACGTTGGCTGCCAAAACTCAACTGGACCCTACGCTTTCCTAACGTGCGAATGGCCGCACCATTGGCTGCCTCGAGGGGGGGACCTTGACCGCCGGATTGAAGATCTAGCTTCGACGCTGGTAGGATACTGCACTGGGAGCCAGTATCACAGAGAAAACGTTGCCCTGACAGGGAGTCTGTAATGTATAGGAGTTTCCCTGCGGACCCGGCGGCCATCGCAACTCCGGCGCGTCCCTTAGGCCTTATTGATCTTCTCACAAACCGCTGGTTTGAGGTAGGTTTTTTTTTGGTGAGAAACTGCAGGGCGGACGGCAATTTCTGGCCTTCGCGCCGAAACGAGCGTGGTATGCACACCAGCCTGCAGGAGGAGGAGGAGGATTCGCTCTTGTGGGGGATGGGCGCCTCGTAGCTGCACAAGATTGTTGTGAGACGGTGAATATTTTATCCGCTTCCGCAGCGAGTTCAGCACAATCCGTGATTGCAGAATTGGCCAAGGCCGTCTGTACTGGCCCTGGTAGTTGACAGAGAAACAGCTTGCGGAACAGAAAACATTGCGATTCTGAGCCCAAAAGCGCGAGCATTTGGCTCATGAGCTCTGAGGGTTTTGAGTCCCCGAGGCCAGGCATGGAGATAAGTCTGCGAGCGCGCTCAGACTTGGACAGACCGAAAATCTGCAGTAAACGTGCTTTTAAAGCTTTGTACTTGCCATCGTTCGGTGGACTCTCGAGGAGGCTGACGACCCGCGAGGCCGTGGCGCTGTCGAGGGCAGAGACCACGTAATAATAACGGGTCGAATCCGCTGCTACTCCCCGGATTGGAAATTGGGCTTCCGCCTGGAAAAACCACGCGGCCGGTTGTTGCTCCCAAAATTGCAGCAGTTTGAGGGTGACGGCGTTCGTGTCCATGATGTAACTTCAACGAAAATTGTTCGAAGAAATCAGGGTCACCAATGTAGGAACTGGGGTTCCTAACCGAAGAATTGAGATCGACTCAGAAAATCAAAAACAATAAAATTTAATGAACAAACGAAGCTGTACAGGAAACTGTAGGATACAATGCAAATAGGTCTGGTCTGCTTGAAAGCCTCTCTGGAAACTGCTAGAAGGTTCCGAGCTCAACTGCTAGCAGGTTCCGGGCTCAACTGCTAGCAGGTTCTGAGCTCTGACGTCATGACATTCTTCCCGCCGTTGAGATCACGTGACGGATGGCATGACGTCATCACGCGGAGTACAAGAAAGAAGCCCTAGTACAGTTAACAGATACATTAAAGGTGCAGCCCTCAGCTGTACTACATTGCTGTAAAAGGAATTATATACAATTGTCCGTAATCCTCTGGTGGTTCCGCCACACTAGTCCATTAGTTACGAGGATAGGCTGAGAGATCGGATTATTGGCTTTAGAAAAACATAGGCTCATGAGAGATAGGGCTAAAGTTTTTTAAATTATGGAATGAGTGGAAGTAGATTTGGGCAAGATATTCAAAGTGGATAATAATAATGACTAGAGAGCATTTGTTATAGCCAAGGAATGGGCGGTGTCAGTAAAAAATTTGGAGAATTGGCGCCAGACGCAAATGCTTTCAACTGCACGCAAAATTCATGCTCACCGTTCAATAAAATGATTGGAGTCCTAAATCAAGTCTTAAAACCTAAGCTCATTGGTGTTACAGGGTGGACCAATCATAGTCTAATTACAACTCATCATTGCCACAGGCTTTTTTCACTACTTAAAGCGGAGGTTCATTGATGTTGCAGCACCTAATTCTGAGCATGGCAGATCCACGCCACAGGGAGAGAGCCCGCAGATTCTCCGATGAAGCACTGGAGACATCGGTTTTTGCTGTGGAGACATGGAGGGCGGTGCTCTGCCCGGCAAGTGGCAGGAAACCCTCGCCACAAGTCTTCCGTAGGGAGGTAGCCCAGCACATCTCAGGCAGCACTGTGGTCTCCAGGACCCCCACACAATGCAGGAAGAAATTTAACCACCTCACTTGTGGGGTCAGGGTGAGTCAATGCTTCAACAAATGCTACAAATCACCATCTGAACCATAGTCTGCAGACACTGCCCAAAGCACCACACCCCCAGCACTCACCCACCAACAATCTCTGCCTATCAACACTCACACACACATCTCACACCTTGCACACAACGTGACATCTGTTGAACTATGGCAGGTACATCACCCAAACACATTGCTCCACACTCACTTGCATACTTTCCTTTCTCTTGCAGGCCAAGGTGGCTCACAACAGGAGGGAGCAGGAGCGATAAGGCGGGGTACAAACTGACACCCAGCCACTGTCTGCACTGGAGAAGCGAGTGCTGCAAATCATTGGGTGCCAGGTGGTGGGCGCCGTGGCCATCAGCGACATTGACCCCCCTTGGGGAGATCGACGGTATGTTCATCGCTACTCCTTCTTCTCACATCCCACTCCCCCCTCACCCCACAAGCGTTTTGCACCTTCAGGCTAATCATGCTGTATGTATGCATTACTCCTTTCTTGCCCCCCTCCCATCACCGTAAGCCGGCTCTTGTGCCTTTATGCTTTCAGATAATCAGCAAACACCTGAGCAGCCTGTCCTCGAGGGCACGGTAGAGTGTGACGCAGGAGAAGAGGAGGAGGAAGAACACATCGCGTCACTGCATCTCACCCACAGACACCAGCTCAGATACTGGCACTATGCATTCTTTAGAGGCTAGTATAGTAGCGGGATCGGCACAAGGTGAGGCACCGGGGACAAGTGGGCAGCAGCAAGACCGGGGGAAAGGGTAGCTCGGGGGCCAGCTCCCTGAAGGGCGAGTTCTGCTGCACAGGACTCCGATGAGGACCTCGATGGGGAGACCTTTAGAAGGGTGGTGGGCATGCACACGGAGATCATAGGTGCAATGACAAGGTTGCCCGAGAGCCTCTAGGCAATGGCAAAGAGCATGGAGGAGTCCACCTCCAACATTGCAGAGCTCTGCGCACACCATGGAGCCCATCATTTCCAGTCTGCAAAGGATGGTGGATTCCCAGAGAGACCATGGCAACCCAGACCTGATGCCGCGTGTGATGGGCGATCTGGCAGCTTCCATTGCAGCACAGGCTGTAGAGACGTAATGTATTTTAGTGCTGTAATGCAGTCTATGCTTGGTGACATCCAATCTCAGACTGCTCTCATGCAGTCTCAGCTTGGTGCCACACAAGCTCTGACTGCTGCCATCATGGCTGGGTCTAACACCGTCAACCAGGGCTTTCATGGTGTCGCAGCAGGCCAGCAATCTGTGCTCCAACAGATTGCTAGGAATGCTGAGGTGCTGCTCCGGGGGGGGGGGGGGGAAAGAGTGTAAGTGGAGCAGGAACCTGCTGTCCTCCGTCAGGCTGACAGCATTCCTGCTCCCACCACTGCCACTCCAGCATTGCCCTTGTCGCTGCCTGTCATCCAGCCAGCCCAGACTGCTGCCGCCCATGCTGAGGTGGTGCAGTCTACAGCCAGACCTTCCAGGTCCCAAGCTGGTCGAGGGCATCCAACAAGGCCATCTGAAGTCTCCTACACGGACACTCAGCAGCCTTCCACCAGCCCTGCTGCAGCCACTGGGCCAACACTTCGTTGGAGCACGAGAGTAGGCAAAGGCACAGTAACGACAGGCACAAAAGGATCACAGAATCGTGAATAGTTAATATTTTTGGTGTAAAAATGTGTTCACTGATTTTTGATAAATTTATTCATTCACTTATTCTTTTCTGATGTCTGTCATTTCTGCTTTGCGCTGTAATACGGCCTGCGAGAGGGACTGAATGATGGGGATGTGGTGAGTAAAGGGGATCTGGGCTTTAATTCATCCTTGTGTGAAACTGGAGGTGGCAGCAGAGTTCTGTGACCACCTTGGTGAGGCAGAGCCATCTAATACACTGCTCCTCGCTTAATTGAAGGTAGGTAGGAGAAGTGCTCTCGGCATACCCTCGGAGGGCAAGTCCTCCCGACAAGAGCCCTGATGTCCTTCCTCATCTCTCTGCGCACATGTTCCTGTATTTCTCGCTGCCTACGCTCCCTCCGCCATAGATCCTGGAGGGCGAGGTGGCATGCCAGTACAGCCCCCATTAATGTTACCAAGTGTAGCAGTTTGATTCTTTGAACACTAAATGTAACTACTTTTTAGTTGCCAGAAGACTCCCGATACAAAAGAACCTTGAAGAAACTGAAACTGTTGCAGTGGGTGAAACTAACAAAAAAAATCACTGAAACTGCACTAACCCGACAGCTGCAAGTGATTACTGATGATCCCTTTAAATAACGTCCCTGGAGCCAGCTTCCTGGTGCTGCACGCCAGCTTGCCCAGTCGGTGTTTACTCCAGGCGGTGAGGTAAGTGGCGAGAATCAATTTTGCAAATCGGGCGGTCAGTGAGCGTTGCACGCCCACTGATGTAACTATCTTCCTGGCGTCGACGTTCCCGGCGGCACTACGGGAAGGGGTGGATGGATTTGGCATGCGGTGCTGGATTTGTCTCATCCCGGCAATACTAGTCTAGGGCCCCATTAGCGCCATCTACAGGCACTAACAGGATGAATTTTCCCCCCAAAGACTTAGAACAGATGCCAAGAAATATTTAGAGTTATAAAAACTACAGCACAGGAGGAGGACATTTGGCCCATTGCATTTGTCCTAGCTCTTCAATTGGAGACAACACATCAAAAACCCTTCAATGTACACCTTTGTATTTTTCCTTTTTAAATTATTAATCAATCAATTCCCCTTTAAGCAATGTTATTATCTTCTGGCAAGGCAGTTCCTGAGTTTAAGTTTCCTTGTTACAGATTTGCTAACTAGTAGAACTACTCTTTTTACTGTTTATCCTCTCAGACCTTACATTTTCAAAAACCTCATTAAATCTGCAGCAGCCGTCTCCATTTCTGTGAAAAAGCCACAATTTTTTTGAACTTTTCTGCATAACTATGAATTATCATTCTTGATATAATTCTGGTGAGCTTTCACTGTACTCTTTTCATGACTCTAATATCCTTTCTACAATGAGTTGCCCAGAACAGCTTGAATTACTATAAATGTGGCCTACAAATGTCTGGTGCAAATTCAACACCATTTGCTTGCTTTTGTATTCAATGCCTCTATATTAAAACCCAGAATCACATTTGCCTTTTTAATCATTTTTTTTTATGTTCTTTACATTTTTTTTTTATAAACATGCTCTCCCACCTCTAACTATCCATGAATCACACCATTAGATCCTTCTGTTCTTCTAAGTTGAAGAATCTGAAGAATTTATTTTCTCAAAAGGCATTTCCACCCTCAAAAACAGGTTAGCTATGGATATGACCTGTATGGTTATACTGCTCGCCTTCAAGAAAGGATCTGATGAGGTACAGAAAAAGGAGGAAGACACTGGAGTGTATCAGAGGAAATGTTCACCTATAAATCGCTCATGGGTAAATATGGTCTCCTGGAGCATGCTTGATTGTCTTAAGCAGTTAGGAAGAAATTTCCCATAGTTTTCCCTGAAATTGACCACAGATTTCTTTTGCCTCTCCGGAGTTAACATTACTAGCTGTTGGGAAGGACAGTCCACGAGTTTGCAGTATTTTGTGGATAGAATGAGCATTGATGGGTCCAAATTTTCTTTCGACACTGTTCCTTTCATATGTCCATAATAAAAGTTATGTAGTTATGAACTTTTAATTGTTTGAAAATTTTTAGATGAGCAGTTCTACACTTACAATAATGTGCAGCCACAACAGGGATAGTGCCCCTTTATTTCCACCCCCCCCCCCCCCCAATAGAACTAGGTTACACAAATCCATACAATTATTTAAATAATTAGGACAGGGATTCCACATGTTCCAGATTACATAACAGACAAAAAAGTGCGTATTTAGATAACACACAAAGTCCTGCAAATAAATAAGTCATATATATCCCCACCTTCAGTCTTTATAAAAAAAATTAACCAGTACTATTAGATTTTTACTGTTTGCTCTTGGGCATATGCCTCTGAAATACTTTAAAATGAAAAAATCATTGATTCTGCATGACCAGCCAACTGATTGATTCATGAACAAAATAGAAACATTAGTGTTAGCAATACTTCACCGCTCTTAATCCAGTTTTGAATTGGTCCTGGGCTGACCAAGTTAGTGATCTGATATTGTTGATTAAGCAGCCCGAATTTAACCTGTATATAATACAGTTGTTAAAAATTACAAATTACATCATGTGACTGAAGTGTGTTAGCCATCCTCATCCTCTCTGCAGCATTCAATATTGATGACCACCTAATCTTCCTCCAACATCTTGCTTCCATTGTCCAGTTTCATGAGACTGCCCTCAGATGATTGCATTCCTACCTATCTGAATAAGCCAGCTCATCTCCAGCTATGGCTTTTTCGCCCTCCCCTGCAGCATCCAAGGTCTTTTCCTGGCCCCTTCCATTTCCTCGGTGTTATCGTCTGCAGGCATGTGGTCAGCTTCACATGTATGCAGAAAATGCCCAGCTGTACCACTCCTCCACCTCCCTTGACCCCTCCAGTGCCTCTGTGCGGTCAGAATGCTTATCCAATATTCAGTCTTGGATGAATCACCAATTCCTCCAGTTTAACATTGGGAAAACTGAAGCTATGTTCATCAGCCCCCACCAAAAAGCTCAGCTCCCTTGCCACCAGTTACTTCTCTCTCCCCAGCCATCATCTCAGGCTCTACCAGACCATTCACAACCATTCCATTTTGTTCATCTTTGAGCTTTGTTGCAGACACACCTTCGTTTCTGCCACCACAAAAACTATTTACATCCACCTCCACAACATTAGCTCGCTCTTCCCCTTTTCCACTGAAACACTCATCCCTTCGTCACCTCCATTCTTGACGACTCCAACACTCTCCTTGCTGGTCTACCACCCTCCACACAAACTCCAACTTGTGCAAAACGCTGCTGCACAGATCCTGTCCCACACTGAGTCCACATGTCCATCACCCCATCCTCACTGACCTACAATGGCTCCCCGCCCCCAACATACTAAATTTAAAATCTTTGTTCTCATCTTTAAATCCCTCCATGGCTTCATCTCACCCTACGTCTGCAATTTCCTACAGCCCTATAATACCCCCTCCTCCTCACCCCACACTGAATGTTATTATTCCTCTGACTCTGGTCTTTTATGCATTTGCCCCTGCCCCATATCCTTTGTCCCACCACTGGTGGCAGAGCCATCAGCCACCTTGGTCCTACTCTCAAGAATTTGCTCCTTTAATTTCTCCACCTCCCTCTCATCCTTAAAATCTTAGAAGTCCATCTCTTCGACCAAACTTTCAGTTATGTCTCTTTCCTGGCTGAGTGTCTGTTTACCTTATACCCCTCAGAGAAGCACCTTGAGGCATTCTTAATGTTAAAGACATTATATGAATCAAAATTGTTGCTGTCTTTTAGGATTGCTACAAAAAAAAGAGCTATCATATGCCTCCTGACAAATATGATGAAACATTTCAATGGTCACACATAAATGTTCTAAAAAGTCCTGGAAAAGGTTCTGACTACAACTTGTTTTAAAGATTTGAAGGACGTAATAAGGCATTTCAAAGAGCAGTAGAAGTTTACAAAACAGGAGGAGGCCATTCAGCCCATCATGTCAGTGCTAGCTCTTTGCTAGAACAATCCAAAACTAATCCCATTATCCTGCTCTCTTCCCAAAGCCCTTTATTTTCCTCTTCACCAGAACTTTAGTCTACCATCATAAACAGATACAATGCCCTTTACCTATCAGATACTATGAAAGACAGCAAAAACTCAGTAACTGTAATGGAGTGGTCAGCTGCATTAATGGAAAAATTCTAAATCAACAGGAATAGATTCAGAACGATCATGAACACAAGATGTGATGCAAACCTTTCAGGTATATTTAAGACTGCAATTACAGTACAACTGTTGCATTGGTGCAAATCAGTTTTGCTTCACACTAATAATGCAATTACAGTGTAATTGGAGGAATCTCACTCCACTTCACCTTGACACCCGATTCACACTATGCAAATTTAACAGCGGTGCAAAACTGAACCACCGCTGCAATTCCAATGTAAGTACAGCCGTAATCTTCTAACACTCCAAGACATTTTAGACAAAATGAAATTTATACACTTATACAATATACTGTTAAACATGTCCTTTCACATGATCCAATACATAATCAAATCCTATGCTCAAATACTCGATTCATCAGATGACAAATGCTTGATCTTTAAATAGCACAGGAAAGCTCCATATCTAACTAACAGTTAGAAACCAGATTTTTCTTTAAATTGCTTTTTACGCATTTTGAACATTAGCAATCTCCCACTGAATTAACTTCAGAAATCCAATGCGAACACCAAAATGACATTTATAAACCTCAGCTGAACCCTTCAATTGAATTACTGCCAAGTTACTTAAAAGTGTACATAATTGTGCATCTCTAACACAGCTGCCAAGATTAGCAAGACACCTGTAATTGTACCAATAAGGAATTTACTGGGCTCCTCTACATAACAGACTTGAAAACCAACAACTGAATAAATCTAATATTACCAACAGTTTTAAATCTGTTATATTTTGACCCCTTTATGTTTTCAATGGAATCTAACGCACCAATACAGGATGGTTATAACAATATCGAAAGGCAGTGTTATTTTTCAGTTCAGCATATATGGAAAAGGATAGATTACAAGTGTATAATTGCATGGATCTTTGGTTATTAACTAGATATTCCAATGCAGTCTTACTACTCGAAATGTAACAAGGTCACACAGAAGCCAGTCTTCAGCCAATTCGATTCAGTCCACGTGATATCAAGAAACGGCTGAGCGCACTGGATACAGCAAAGGCCATGGGCCCCGATAACATCCCGGCTATCGTGAAGACTTATGCTCCAGAGCTAGCCGCGCCTCTAGCCAAGCTGTTCCAGTACAGCTACAACACTGACATTTATCTGACAATGTGGAAAACTGCCCAGGTATGTCCTGACAACCAAAAGCAGGACAAATCCAATCCGGCCAATTACCGCCCCATCAGTCCACTCTCAATCATCAGCAAAGTGATGGAAGGTGTCATCGACAGTGCTATCAAGCGGCACTTACTCATCAATAACCTGCTCACTGATGCCCAATTTGGGTTCCGCCAAAACCACTCAAATCCTGACCTCATTACAGCCTTGGTCCAAACATGGACAAAGGAGCTGAATTCCAGAGGTGAAGTGAGAGTGACTGCCCTTGACATCAAGGCAGCATTTGATCGAGTGTGGCGTCAAAGAGCCCTAGTAAAACTGAAGTCAATGGGAATCGGGAGAAAACTCTCCACTGGCTGGATTCATACCTAGCACAAAGGAAGATGGTTGTGGTGGTTGAAGGTCAATCATCACAGCCCCAGGACATTGCTGCAGGAGTTCCTCAGGGCAGTGTCCTAGGCCCAACCATCTTCAGCTGCTTCATCAATGATCTTCCCTCCAACATAAGGTCAGAAATGGGGATGTTCGCTGATGACTGCAGTGTTCAGTGCCATTCACAACTCCTCAGATAATGAAGCAGTCCATGCCCGCATACAAGACCTGGATGACGTTCAGGCTTGGGCTGATAAGTGGCAGGTAACATTTGCGCCACACATGTGCAAGGCAATTGCTATCTCTAACGAGCGAGAGTCTAACCACCGCCCCCTGACATTCAATGGCATTACCATCACCGAATTCCCCATCAACATCCTGGGGGTCACCGTTGACCAGAAACTTAACTGGACCAGCCGCATAAATACTGTGGCAACAAGAGCAGGTCAGAGGCTAGGTATTCTGTGGCGAGTGTCTCACCTCCTGACTTCCCAAAGCCTTTCCACCATCTACAAGGCACAAGTAAGGAGTGTGATGGAATACTCTCCACTTGCCTGGATGAGTGCAGCTCCAACAACACTCAAGAAGCTCAACACCATCCAGGACAAAGCAGCCCGCTCGATTGGCACCCCATCCACCACCTTAAACATTCACTCCCTCCACCACCGGCGTACCGTGGCTGCAGTGTGTACCATCTACAAGATGTACTGCAGCAACTCGCCAAGGCTTCTTCGGCAGCACTTCCCAAACCCACGAGCTCTTCCACCTAGATGGACAAGGGGAGCAGGTGCAGGAGAACACCACCACCTCCAAGTCACACACCATCCTGACTTAGAAGTATATCACCGATCCTTCATTGTCGCTGGGTCAAAATCCTGGCACTCCCTCCCTAACAGCACTGTGGGAGTAACTTCACCATACGGACTGCAGCGGTTCAAGGCGGCGGCTCACCACTACCTTCTCGAGGGCAATAAATGCTGACCTTGCCAGCGACGTCCACATCCCATAAACTAATTTTTTTTTTAAAAACACACAACATAACAAACCTTCAACATGTCAAATGACTTGGTTGGATTTATAAACCCAAGAATGTCACCTGAAGTGACATATGACAATGACAGTCTTGAAATCTACATTTTTTGTTCTATATAACACTAGGCTTTTTATTTTCGAGATCACAATGGCAAACCGCCTGGCTGAGTTAAACAATGAACAGAAATTGACCGAAGCGAGTAATAGTCACAAGATTGATACAGATAAGAAAAGCCAGTCTGCTCTAGCTCACCCATTCAGAAAATAAAATCTGCAATGCCCCTCCCCAAAATAACATCCAGTTGTTTAATTCCAGGATTTTTGCCTCCATTGCCCTATGTGGAAGTTCATGGCAGATGTTGGATCACTTCATGAGAACTTCCTGGCAAGTCCTATTTGCCAGTCTGTACTTCTGCCCCATTGTCCTGTCAAATTTTAATTTGCAGTCAGTATCAATATAACAGCATGAGGGCAGATTGGGTATTGTTATTTCAAAGTATGCATGCTGCAACAGGTTGATTCCGATTTTACACATTGCAATGATCATGTTTCAGAGTGAAAAAGATATCTGCAAACAAGCTTGACAATTTAGCTTCAGTTACAGCATTCAAAATTTGAAGATAGAAGGCAATATTCAATAAAACAGAAACTCCCACTTAATGCAATTAGGTTAATTATCAGCAAAATGGCATCACATACTTCAAGTCGCGAACATTATTCAATTACTGTTGTGGCAAACAAATTATATATTCTGGTAGCTACAAGAAATTATTTCAGCCAATCTTCTACCATAAACCACTTGGCAGAGATGACTGCAACTGAGAATCATAGACTGGATACAGCACAGGAGGTGGCCATTCGGCCCATCGAGTCTGTGCCAACTCTGTGCAAGAGCACTTCAGCTAGTCCCACTCCCCTGCCCGTTCCCCGTAGCCCTGCAAAGTTATTCCGCCTTTTCTGATGATACAGAGCTGGATGGGAATGTAAGTTGTGAGGAGGATGCAAGGAGGCTCCAAGGGGATATAGACAAGCTTAGTGAGTGGGCAAGAACATGGCAAATGGAATATAATGTGGAGAAATGTGAAGTTATCCACTTTGGTAGGAAAAAAAGAAAAGCAGAGTATTTTTTAAATGGTGAGAGATTCGGAGATGTTGGTGCTCAGAGGGACCTGGGTGTCCTTGTACACGAATCACTGAACATTAACATGCAGGTACAGCAAGCAATTAGGAAAGCAAATGGTATGTTGGCCTTTATTAAAAGAGGATTTGAGTATAAGAGTAAAGATGTCTTACTGCAGTTTTGGTCTCCTTACCTAAGGAAGGATATACTTGCATAGAGGGAGTGCAACGAAGGTTCACCAGACTGGTTTCTGGGATGGGGGGGGATTGTCCTATGAGGAGAGATCGCAAAGACAAGGCCTATATTCTCTAGAGTTTAGAAGAATGAGAGGTGATCACATTGAAACATACAAAATTCTTACAGGACTTGACAGGGTAGATGCAGGCAGGATGTTTCCCCTGGCTGGGGAGTCTCAGAATAAGGGGTCGGCCATTTAGGACTGAGATGAGGAGAAGTTTCTTCACTCAGAGCGTAGTGAATCTTTGGAATTCTCTACTCCAGAGGGCTGTGGAGGCTTAGTCGTTGAGTATATTCAAGACTGAGATTGATAGATTTTTGAATATTAAGGGAATCAAGGGATATGGGGATAGTGCAGGAAAGTGGAGGAGGTGGTAGAAGATCAGCCATGATCTTACTGAATGGAGGAGCAGGTTCGAAGGGCCAAATGGCCTACTCCTGCTCCTATTTCTTATGTAGGTACTTATCCAATTCCCTTTTGAAAGCCATGATCGAGTCTGCCTCCACCACCCTTTCAGGCGGTGCATTCCAGATCCTAACCACTCGCTGTGTAAAAAAAATATTCCTCATGTCGCCTTTGGTTCTTCTGCCAATCAGCTTAAATCTGTGTCCTCTGGTTCTCGACCCTTCCGCCAATGGGAACAGTTTCTCTCTACTGTCTAGACACCTCATGATTTTGGACGCCTCTATCAAATCTTCTCTCAACCTTCTCTGCTCTAAGGAGAGCAACCCCAGCTTCTCCAGTCTATCCACGTAACTGAAGTCCTTCATCCCTGGAATCATTCTCATAGATCTTTTCTGCACCCTCTCTAAGGCCTTCACATCCTTCCTAAAGTGCAGTGCCCAGAATTGGACACAATATTCCAGTTGAGGCCAAACCAGTGTTTTATAAAGGTTCATCATAACTTCCTTGCTTTTGTACTCTATGCCTCTATACATGAAGCCCAGGATCCCGCATGCTTTTTTAACTGCTTTCTCAACCTTCAACGATTTGTGCACATATATCCCTAGGTCTCTGTGTTCATGCACCCCAATTAGGATTGTACCCTTCAGTTTATATTGCCTCTCCTCATTCTTCCTACCAAAATTTCATCTGCCACGTGTCCGCCCATTTCACCAGCCTGTCTACATCTTCTTGAAGTCTATCACTATCCTCCTCACTGTTCACTATAATTCCAAGTTTTGTGTCATCTGCAAATTTTGAAATTGTGCCCTGTGCACCAAAGTCCAAGGTCATTACTATATATCAAGAAAAGCAGTGGTCCTAGTACCGACCCCTGGGGAACACCACTGTATTCCTTTCTCCAGTCCAAAAAATAACTGTTCACCACTGCTCTCCATTTCCTGTCACTTAGCCAATTTCGTATCCATGCTGCCACTGTCCCTTTTATTCCATGGGCTTCAACTTTGCTGGCAAGCCTATTATGTGGCACTTTATCAAATGCCTTTTGGAAGTCCATATACACGTCAACTGCATAGCCCTCATCAACCCTCTCTGTTACCGCATCAAAAAACTCAATCAAGTTAGTTAAACACGATTTGCCTTTAACAAATCCGTGCTGGCTTTCCTTAATTAATCCACAGTTGTCCAAGTGACTTATTTCTAAAAGCTTCCCCACTACTGAGGTTAAACTGACTGGCCTGTAGTTGCTGGGTTTATCCTTGCACCCTTTTTTGAACAAGGGTGTAACATTTGCAATTCTCCAGTCCTCTGGCACCACCACCCGTATCCAAGGAGGATTGGAAGATTATGATTAGTACCTCCGCGATTTCCTCCTTCGCTTCCCTCAGCATCCTGGGATGCATGAAGAACAGGCATTGGTTGCAATATAAAAGCAGATGGTGCCGAGCCTCACCAATAAAGGTACGTTTTTAAAGTTAAGACAAGATTTGGTAGTCTGCTGTACAATCATTTGCATTTGAATGATTTAAGATATTGGTTAACTTTAGCAGTTGTGATGAAGGATGGTGTGGGGCAGACTTGACGAACCAGCTGGTCTTTTCCTGCCTGTCAATTTTGTATGTTTGTAAAGTCCTGCCTTTCCCAACTTCAGAATAATGAGGGCAGGCAGTGAAAACCTGGCTCCCGTTTGCATTGCTATAGAATAGCACGAACAATGCATCCTTTGATGCAGTACAAATACGAGATTTATCATCTCTCTTTTTCTTATTTTTCTCAACATTTTGATTTTTCCTCTTGCTTTTGTTAATTTTTTTCTAGATTTTCTGTTACTCTTTGTTTTCAACACTCTCCGGATTGCAAACGAGTGCCTTTTTTTTTTTAAAACCATTTTCTCTCTGGGAAAGCCCATCTCCATGCTGTTTTGCAAGAGAAAGAAAATACCACAAAGCCACAACTCTAAACCCAGTGCAGACAGAAAACAATGATCCTCAGGTGGGAGGCTTGCAAGTAGGACCAGATCCTAGTGAGCGCCACAATATATAGCCATATAATGGGTATACTTAATCTGTACAAACAGAGCTGCTATTCTTGTCATCAACACTATCTCTACACCCACATTTGCAAGCACAGCTGAAAATAGGTACCCAAACTGGAGGTTCTGCATTCCACTGAAAGCTCCCTCTAGTCAGCAATTTCAAACCCGACACAAAGAACCATTGTAGATTTTTTAATTAAGTCCAATTTAATACGTGTATTTTTAAGAAGAGAACCCCTTCAATTATTTATTTTAAAAAAACAGAACTTTGTTTCATTGAATAAGAGAAATCTATGAGTCAGCATATTAATGATCCCTGTTTATTGTCCATCGACAGGCAACTGTTTATGTAATAAGATGCACACTACAGTGAACATTCTTATGAACTATACACAGCTCATTGCAAAAGGCGTTGTATAAAAAGCCATCTGTGGAGAATCTTACATTCTCTCTAGAATTTCAAACAATGTGATTACAACTGCAGAATTACCAGGTTAATGATGTTACAGTAACCAGATATATTTGTAGAGACTAAATGTACATTTGGTATGAAATAGAGTGCGCAGAAATGTGTATAAATTTATGCTTGGAAATGTACATATAAGCTGATCAGCACTCCTTTCACCCACCAGCCCCCCCCCCCCCCCCCCCCGGCCACATTCCTTCCTTTTGGTCTTTAGTATCTCTCATCCCATGGGAAGGAGCCAGGTGGCTTGTTTGCAGGTCTCAGCCAACATCACTGCAACACTAACATTACAAGGGATGAAAAAGTGGCATGGTTAAAAGTTCCCTAAAGTTTTACCTCTCTCCTGTCAAGAAGTTACCATCTCTTCCTAACATCTCAGCTAGGATTAGTAACTTGACACAGCAAATCAGTGGCACAAGAACAGGCGCAACAAGCACATATTTTATTAATTTCTAGTCATCAACACAAACACAATTATTCCTATTTTATGCAAGCCTTTACTTTTTCCACAGATTTCTTTGGAACAGGATTTCACAACAATTATGAACTCACACAGAAACTGGCATAAGTCATTGATGTGCAGCTTAAAATGAAGGTTAATGTTCAAATACACTGCTTGTGAAGACAATGTACATACCACAAGTTCAGTGAACATGATATCCAGTTCTTCAGGAGGAGGCATGGGCAATGCTGGCTCCATTGTCTGCAACGCAAAATTGCTGTCATTTCTTAGTCTGTACGTGATCTCTGGGTGGTCACTTCCTCGAAAGCAGCAGAATATGAAGGAAAGACCCCGACTACTTCTCTTTCGAGGGGCCATGTTCATAATTCTTTATTTACTTGTCACAGCTAATGGCTCCTGCAGAACTGAAGAGAGACAATAGCACTTAGTATAGAAAGAGCTAAACTCAAACTTCAGTGAAGTGTACATAGATTACAACATTCAGCATGTATTAACACTGTTAGTTTCCTCCTGCAAACATTCTAAATATTCTGCACACTCAATTTACACAAGAGAATCCACCAGTGTAATTTTAATTTTAATTCAACCTTTTGAAAACTAGAATTAATAATGGTTGTCCTTGAGTAATAAATGTTCTTTTCACTACAAGGTACTCGAGACATGTTTGGAGGAGCAATTTCAGTATTTAAAATAGCACTAACATAGTCACATCAGCTTCCACATATGTCAAGCAGCATACTTAGCTACGAAGTATTTCAATTTAGTACAACCATTGATAGAAACAGACAAGGCTGTTCCAGTGCCTATCTGCCAACACAGCATGACAAAAAGGTTTGCAATTTAGATAAATTTAGATTTCTGAGAGAGGATATGAACATATCCTGGTAGCCCATTTGGATGAAGAATAGTTCACAATGGGACTAGTAATCGGAGCAGAACAGGAACACAACTTTGAATGAGCAAAAATTTGACATCAATACTATATCCACCAACTGTTTTCCATAGTGTCGTACCAACTAACAGTCAGATATTTTAGGTCATGATTCTATTGCAAAATTTTCAGCAGTTATAATTGCTGTAAACTTGCTATGATTTGAGGCTTGCATTTCAAATGGAATTTATTGAATGTTTGACTTCCACACAAGTCATTGGACCTTCCCCCCCACCCCCCTACAAACCCTGTACAGTTGAGAGTGTAATGTGCACCAAAACATTTCAAGACAAGGGAGGGAAGGAAAAGAATGGTTCTTGTATAACCAAATGCGTTTTGGGGTATGTGTCTTACAAACATGCCACACCAATGTCGAAAATAAACAGTTCATTAGTAGATTTCAAACGTGTGTGGTGAATGCATATGGTTTTATTTTAGTAGAACTGCATTGTTCGGGCACTTAAGCTACAAAGTAGATTCAGTTTCATACAAGACTCAAATTTGTAAAGACAAACAATTCAGTCCCCAACTCAAAATATAATAGTCTAAAAAAAAAATCAGGAATAATTGTGTTACATATATGAGCACTTTTAAGAGATCAGAACCACAGGCAGTACAGTATTTATAATTAGTCACTACACAGTGTAACTTTGGCATAAAATTACATTATTCAAAAAAAGCAAAAGAAATTAGACAATTTTTAGTTTGTAATATAAAAACTTGCTCAACGTATTCCAAAAATTTTACAACAGTAACATTTACAGTCTACAGGAGTAAGAGAAATATGTTGGTGTTCTTTTGCTTGATTTCTAGATAAAATATGTAAATCTAGAATCGGGACCCCAACTAACTTCTTGCATTGAAGCCGATTGGCACCGACGATGGATACAGTGCAAACGCAGCCTATGTGGTTGCAGTCAAAATGCACAAGTCTCTTATGTGAGGAATTATAACAAAGCAAACTAAGCCAAGAAATAAGTTAGAAATTTACCATTTTTTTAACCCTTTTACAAGGCAGAGGAAGCAAGCTGCCTTGCAGTAAAAATCATTACATCTTTTGCTGCTTTTTCGATTAAAAAGCTATCCACCCTGAGGTTTTGAACTTGGATTTGTATTTGTTTTGCAGCATCTGCTGAAAATATGGTGCCACAATGCAGCTCCAGTTGGTCTCATTACATTTTTCTGTTCTGTTGTGCAAACGGATATTTTAGTTGCTATATGTTAACTAGCTGGTTAGCACGTACTGTGCAAGTAATATTAAGCAATGTAATTGGGTTTCCTCTGATCTTTTGGACCCTTTGCAATCTTGCATGAAGCTAGAATTTGAACATCTCCATCTGTACTTAAAGTATTTGGACTTTCAGAAGGCTTTTGATAAGGTCTCGCATAAGAAATTAGTGTGTAAAGTTAAGGCACATGGGATTGGGGGCAAGGTATTGACTTGGATAGAGAACTGGTTAGCAGACAGAAAGCAAAGAGTTGGAATAAACGGGTCTTTTTCCGAGTGGCAGGCAGTGACTAGTGGGGTACCGCAGGGATCGGTCCTTGGACCCCAGCTATTCACAATATATATTAATGATCTAGACAAGGGAACTAGATGTAATATCTCCAAGTTTGCAGACGACACAAAGCTGGGTGGGCATGTGTGCTGTGAGGAGGATGCCGAGAAACTCCAGGATGGTTTGGACAGATTGGGCAGAAGCATGGCAGATGCAATATAACGTGGATAAATGTGAGGTTATCCACTTTGGTGTCAAAAACAGGAAGGCAGATTATAATCTGAATGGCAATAGATTGGGAGAAGGGGAAGTGCAACGAGACCTGGGTGTCCTTGTGCACCAGTCGCTGAAGGTAAGCATGCAGGTGCAGCAGGCGGTTAAGAAGGCAAATGGTATGTTGGCCTTCGTAGCGAGAGGGTTTGAGTACAGGAACAAGGATGTCTTGCTGCAGTTGTACAGGGCCTTGGTGAGACCACATCTTGAATATTGTGTGCAGTTTTGCTCGCCTTATCTGAGGAAGGATGTTCTTGCCATGGAAGGAGTTCAGCGAAGATTCACCAGGCTGATACCTGGGATGGCAGGAATGATGTGTGAGGAGAGATTGGGTCGATTGGGCTTATACTCGCTGGAGTTTAGAAGAATGAGAGGGGATCTCATTGAAACTTATAAAATTCTGACAGGACTGGACAGACTAGATGCAGGAAGAATGTTCCCGATGGCCGGGGAGTCCAGAGCCAGGGGGTCACAGTCTAAGGATAAGGGGTAAGCCATTTAGGACAGAAATGGAGGAGGAATTTCTTCACCCAGAGTGGTGAACCTGTGGAATTCTCTACCACAGAAGGCAGTAGAAGCCAATTCATTAAATATATTCAAGAAGGAGTTAGATATATTTCTTAAGGCTAAAGGGATCAAGGGATATGGGGAGAAAACAGGGACAGGGTACTGAATTTGGATGATCAGCCATGATCTCATTGAATGGCGGAGCAGGCTCGAGGGGCCGAATGGCCTACTCCTGCTCCTATCTTCTATGTTTCTTTATACAACTTTTAATCTAATTATTTAACTAGCTGTTGAGTTCCTGTTTAAAAGAAATGCAATTCCATATTTCTACTACAAAATCCAGCCTCTATTGTTACTGGAGGCATTATTACATATTTATACCATTCAATATTTGACTCCATATCACATTTAGTAATAACCCTAAAGTTACGGAGTTCCTTTGTAAAGATTTGTCAATTTCACATTCTCATTTAAAATTCAAGAAACCTGTGCTTCGCAGTTGACTTGGGAGAAAGCATTCTCATCAAACTGGCTATTAATTACAGGGGAACCTTAGTGATCTCCAGTAATCTCTGCTTGGCGCATAAATGAAAACTAGCAGATAATCGAGAATCCCAAATATTGGGCTCCACTTACCACAATAGCTTTGACACAGGAATGACAAAGAATAAAATTAATTTAACTTTTCTTGGACTGTGAGGTTGATTTATGTTACACTGGAGGATACTGGCATCAGCAGGCTGTACAATGCGACAACTTTCCACACTTTGTTCTGCCATTGATAATTAGAATGAGGATAACTAATAGTGATAACTACCACCCCACCAAAATGGAGGTTCCAGTATACTACAATAAATTAAGATGCCTCTAAATTAAAAAAAGTTACAGAAATTCAGCTGCACAAGCTATTGTGCTAAAACGCTGAGAAATAAGAACATAAGAAATAAGAGCAGGAGTAGGCCATGTGGCCCCTCGAGCCAGCTCTGCCATTCAATAAGATCATGGCTGATCATCGACCTAAACTCCACTTTTCCGCCCAATCTCCATATGCCTCGATTCCCCTAGAGTCCAAAAATCTATCTATCCCAGCCTTGAATATACTCAAAGACTCAGCATTCACAGCCCTCTGGGGCAGAGAATTCCAAAGATTCACAACCCTCCGAGTGAAGAAATTCCTCCTCATCTCAGTCTTAAATGGTCACCCCCTTATCCTGAGACTATGCCCCCTAGTTCTAGACACTCCAGCCAGGGGAAACAACATCTCAGCATCTACCCGGTCAATCCCCTTCAAAATCTTGTATGTTTCAATGAGATCACCTCTCATTCTTCTAAACTCCAGAGAGTATCGGCCTATTCTACACAATCTCTCATCATACGAGAGCCCTCTCATCCCAGGAATCAATCTAGTGTTCTGACGAAAGGTCATCGACCTGAAACGTTAACTCCGTTTCTCTCTCCACTGATGCTGCCTGGCCTGCTGAGTTTTTCCAGCGTTTCCTGTTGTTATTTTGGATTTCCAGCATCCGCAGTATTTTGCTATCAATCTAGTGAACCTTTGTTGCACTGCAAGTATATCCTTCTTTAGATAAGGAGACCAGAACTGTGCACAGTGCTCCAGGTGTGGTCTCACTAGGGTTGCGAAGGGGTGGAAAGTTTCCGGTAAATTTCCAGAAATTTTCCACGGGAAGTTTAGCTTGGGAATATTAGCCAAAAAAGCACATACAGTACAAGCATAATATTGGTTTTTTTTTGTATTTTATATTTTTTTCCCCCCACAGGTCCTCTCTTAAATTTCTAACAGAGATGGAATCTTAATTATTAAGGAATTTCTTAATCAATATATGTTTATCTTCTTACTTGGCTTGTTTTTATAATTACAAGTTTTGTGTGTGACTGTGAACAACTGTGTCCTGATTGGTTGGATGAGTGGATGAGCGATTAGCCCCCTCTATTGGTGATCCCACCTTCATCAGTGGCCTCAATGAAATGGGTCACTTTTTGGGAATACGCATACAAAGGTGTGCAACAGGCTGACTAACAAGAGAGTGGAGAAACTGGTGGCTATCCGGGTGAACCTACAACTTATTGAGCCAGATACAGAAGTGTCCACCACACAGCTAGACAGTGACACAGAGGAGGAGCAATGATGAGTAGAAGACTCAGACAAAATAAGGACAAATTACAGGCTAAATAAGCTGACGCTCGTTTTATTTTATTTTAGATGGGTTTATTTTGTGGGGGTTCAATAAAGTTCAAAATTATAACCTAAATAAAGTTTTGAAAGCCTGTTTTTATTTGTATGGAACAGTATGTCTATTTTGATGACAAAGATAATATAAGGGTCAGAGACAAAAACCATTAGTGTGCAAAAAACTCAAAATTCCCATGGAAAGTTTCCTCTTGAAAATTCCCAGAATTTTGCAACCCTAGGTCTCACCAAGACCCTGTACAATTGTAGCAAGACTTCCTTACTCTTATATTCCAACCCCCTTGCAATAAAGGCCAACATGCCATCTGTCTTCCTTATTGCTTGCTGTACCTGCATGCTAGCTTTCTGTGTTTCTTGCAGGAGGACACCCAAATCTCTCTGAACACCAATGATGGGATGGAAATTTACATCCTCATTTCCACACTGGTTTTTGACCTGTGCAGTGCCCGAGAAATGTCGGCAGGCAAGTTGCATCAGGACAATTCCTTAAGATTAAGAGCAACAATGGCAGAGGCCTGGTAACAGGTTACAGATCTGCCCTCTAGGCCAAGCCATGACTTATAGCGTGGTAATATGGAGCTTGAACCAGCAGACAAGCTGAACACTCGAGACAGTCATTAGACCTGGGAGCTTTGAATTCAATTCACTCCAGAACTTGTCATGGTAAGCTGTATGTTCTAATGACACTCTTGCTTTATACCCACACCATCCAATTTCAAGGTATATATTAATTCAGATGCTGAGCACCGTCAGGCACAGCAGTTCCTCCAAGCCAATTTTCCCAATTAAGTCGTCAGCACTCAGTATTTGAAGAAAAAGTTAAAACCAATGAGATGTAAAAAGCTTTTGAGAATCATATCAACAACACTCGTACTCAACGAAATAAAACATTTTCTAAGGCATCAGAAGTCAATTTCTGAGAAGTTGTGAAGAAAGTGGCGGGTGGAAGAGTTGCAAGAAGAATATTAAATACAGTAATACGCTTTTCCTATTACCATAGACAGATTCAACAACTTGCCTCGTTAAATACAGAAAACCAGAAACACAAAGACCAGGCAAGTCAATGCCTATCAAATATAAAATAGACCAGCAGAATGTGCTCAATTAAAACTGCAGTACTCAACCATGAGACATTGGTGGTTATGTGAAACTAGAACATTATTAAAATGAGTGGCACGCGTTTTAACATGCGATTATATCACTCAGTGGGGCTATGACTCAAACTGTAATACGACTAACTGAAGTGAAAAAAACTCTTCAGTTTCACGTATAGCAAATTAAAACAAACCACATGAAACTTCTAGCAGGCATTATATTTGATAGGCCCTAACTCCACATACAGTGGAACTCACTATATCGTAACAATTTATAGGGAAACAATTTGTTTCTGAATTCAGTTACTATGTCATTAAATGCGATAAAATACCATTATAAGTTACGAGTAATTTATTGGGAAACCAAGTGCGAAGCCGCAACAGAATGCATCAAAGAGACTAATACCTCCACTTACAAAGCAGTAATCTCCATCTATAATTAGAAGTCTGTTGTTTGCAGTTTTTAAAAAAAAAGCATTCAAACCAAGTTCAGCTATCAATCTCAGCATTGCACTTTTGTGATGTATTCAGTTTCAGGTCATGTTTTATCTTGAAGCAGATAATGCAGCACGTTCTTTGGATTGCAGAGGCTTTGAATCATCATTCTTTCAATCAATGTTGAGAATGTCGCTCAACTTGAGTTGTTAATTTAAATATATATCTGGTCGCCTCCAGTCCAGCTCCAAGGTCATCCCATCCTCTGTCATCGAATTACAGTATGCAGACAGCGCTTGCGTCTGCGCTCACTCGGAGGTCGAACTCCAAACCATCGTCAACACCTTCACCGATGCGTACGAGAGCATGGGCCTTACACTAAACATCCGCAAGACAAAGGTCCTCTACCAACCTGCCCCCGCCACACAGTACTGCCCCCTGATTATCAAAATCCACGACAAGGCCTTGGACAATGTGGACCACTTTCCATACCTTGGGAGCCTACTGTCAACAAGGGCAGACGTCGACGACGAAGTCCAACACCGCCTTCAGTGTGCCAGTGCAGCCTTCGGTCGCCTGAGGAAGAGACTGTTTGAAGACCAGGACCTCAAACCCAGCACGAAGCTCATGGTCTACAGAATTAAACTACCTGCTGTCCAGGATATCTACCCCGAGGAGGTGACGGGGGAAGGCCCCGAGAATCATTAAAGACGCGAGCCACCCCAGCCACAACCTCTTCGCCCTGCTCCCGTCCGGTAAGAGATACCGAAGCATACGGTCTCGTACCAGCAGGTTTTGAAACAGCTTCTACCCCCAGGCCATAAGACTCATGAACGTATAATTTATTATTTATTACTGTTGTTTTATTTATTATTACTGTATTTCTATTAGTATTTTTTATCATTGTTATGCCATATTTATTCCAATGTTGGGAGACTTGTAAAAATCAACATTTCATTGTGCAGTGCACACGTCTGCTGCATATATGACAAATAAAATTGAATTGAATTGAATTGAGCAGCAGTGATACCCGCCCTGCTGTATGCCTCAGAGACATGGACCATGTACAGCAGGGCACCTCAAAGCACTAGAGAAGTACCACCAACGCTGCCTCCACAAGATCCTGCAAATCCATTGGCAGGATTGGCACACCGTCAGCGTTCTTGCTCAGGCCAACATCCCCAGCATCGAAGCTTTGACCACGCTCAATCAGCTCCGATGGACGGGTCACATTGTCCGCATGCCCGATATGAGACTCCCAAAACAAGCGCTCTACTCGGAACTCCGACACGGCAAGAGAGCCCCAGGTGGGCAGAGGAAATGCTTCAAGGACACCCTCAAAGCCTCCTTGAAAAAGTGTAACATCCCCACCGACACCTGGGAATCCCTGGCCCAAGACCGCACAAAGTGGAGGAGAAGCATCCGGGAAGGTGCCGAACACCTCGAGTCTCTTCGCCGAGAGCAAGCAGAAGCCAAGCGCAGGCAGCGCACGTCAACCCAAGCACCCCACCCACCCGCCCCTTCAACCACCATCTGCCCCACCTGTGACAGAGACTGTAGGTCCTGCATTGGACTCATCAGTCACCCGAGAACTCATTTTTAAAGGTGGAAGCAAGTCATCCTCGGTTCCGAGGGGCTGCCTAAGATGATGATATCTGGTCCCAAAGGAGTTTTTTTTTTATATAAAAGAAATTGTCAGTAATACCCAGCCAGGTCCCAACAACAAAACTCTTGCTTAGTTTAAAATTTCATCCACAGACAGGTTAAATTTCATTATTCACCTGCAAAGAATAATTCACTTTTACTACAATTGTCTACTCCTGTGCCACCTCAACAGGTTCCCGAGATCATGTTACACAGATATCTGGAAACAACAGAAAAAGCTGGAAATGCCCTGCAGGTTTGTGGCAGCCGACGTTCCAGGTCAAAGACTCTACCTCAGGACATTTTGTTACACAGATATTTGTTGTGGGCAAAATCTAAGTTCAATTACCACAAAGAACTTTTTTGCATAACTAGCAAATCTCCTATGGTGCTATTCAAGTAAGCTAGCAGCTATGCTTAACTGTGATGCCTACAGCAAGAGTAGTGTTATATGCAAGATTTTAATATACTGTATACAGATTTACAATTGTAAATCTTTACTTTCGACTGCATCTATCCATGCTGGCGCCTCCCAAATCCATGCTCATCTTTCCCAGAACTCCATGTTTGAATCCCTCCAATTAAGTTTCTGCCCCTGCCACAGTACTGAAACAGCTCTCATCAAAGTCACAAATGACATCCTATGTGACTGTAGTAAACTATCCCTCCTCGTCCTTCTCTACTTGTCTGCATGGTTGACCGGTCAACCTGTTTGACATGGTTGAGCGCACCATCCTCCTCCAACGCCTCTCCTCCGTCGTGCAGCTGGGTGGGGCTGTGCTCTCCTGGTTCCATTGCTATCTATCCAGTCGGAGCCAGAGAATCACCTGCAATGGCTTCTCTTCCTGCTCCGTTACCTCTGGTGTCCCCCAAGGATCTACCCTTGGTCCCCTCCTATTTCTCAGCTACACACTGCCCCTTGGCAACATCATCCAGAAACAGGACGTCAGGTTCCACACGTACACTAACAGCACCCAGCTCTACCTCACTACCACTTCTCTCGACCCCTCCACTGTCTCTAAATGGTCAGACTGCTTGTCAGACATCCAGTACTGGATGAGCAGAAATTTCCTCCAACTAAATAGTGGAAAGACCGAGCTATTGTCCTCAGTCCCCACCACAAACTCCGTTCCCTAACCACCGACTCAAACTCTCTCCCTGGCAACTGTCGGAGGCTGAACAAGACCATTCACAACCTTGGTGTCATAGTGACCTCGAGATGAGCTTCCGACCACATATCCGCACCATCACCAAGACTGCCTACTTCCACCTCCGTAACATAACCCGACTCCGCCCCTGCCTCAGCTCATCTGCTGTGAAACCCTCATCCATGTCTTTGTTACCTTTAGACTTGACTATTCCAACGCACTCCTGGCCGGCCTCACATCGTCCACCCTCCATAAACTGAAGCTCATCCAAAACTCTGCTGCTCATATCCTAACTCACACCAAGTCCCATTCAACCATCACCACTGTGCTCACTGACCTACATTGGCTCCCAGTCCGGCAACGCCTCAATTTTAAAATTCTCATCCTGGTTTTCAAATCCCTCCAGGGCCTCGCCTCCAGCCCTACAATTCTCCAAGATCTCTGCGCTGCTCCAGTTGTGGCCTCTTGTGCTTCCTCTATTTTAAATCGCTCTACCATTGGTGGCCATACTTTCAGCTGCCTAGGCCCCAAGCTCTGGAATTCCCTCCCTAAACCTCTCTGCCTCTTTACCTGTCTCTCCTCTTGTAAGATGCTCTTTAAAACCTACCTCTTTCTGTCCTACTATCTTCTATTGTGGCTTGGTGTCAAATTTCATTTGATAACGCTCCTGTGAAACGCCTTGGGATATTTACTACATTAAAGGCGCTATGTAACTCTACATAAAGAGTACCATCAAATAAACTGTTGATGCACGTGTTATGTGTATACATGTTCATTCAATTTTTGCAATGTTTACATGTAAATCCAACACTGTAGAACTGCAACATTGCTACTGGAAACAGCAGTTTCTACTGATTCATCATATGCTGGGCACAGATTATACATAAAGATTCTAGTAATTTGTTATTTTTTTGGGGGGGGGGGGGGGAGAAAGAGGGGGAAAAGAAAACAACTTTCAAAGCAGAATAAAACTGACGATTTTTAGGAAAAAATCTTTGCACTATGATTTAAAATAAATTTAAAGTAATGCAAATGGAACCAAATTTAAAAAGACATCTGTGTTTTAATTAAAAAGGCAGATTTCAACAGTAACTTGCATTTTTGTAATTGAATGGGTGGTGAAGTGGGTTGGACCAGTTCTGGGACCTGGGCTCAAATCCAGCCCAGACTGATGACCGCTTTAAGGGTTGTGTGTGAAAGGAGTTCGGACCTCCAATTCAACCCCAGTTGGCAATTTCAGGAAGGTATAGGAAGCTCAAACATGTTGCAGTGGTGCAGTAGGTGCTGATGTTGTGATTATGGCGGAGGCACATTTTTGGGCAGAATAATGGTTAGCCTTACTTCACATCTAGCTGTCCTATAACTGACCAAAGAGGGCTTGAAGTTGACATTGGGTGCCTAAAATGGAAAGTGTTCCACTCCCCAGCAGGACGACACTGCCATTCAACTTTGTGCCCTTATGAGTTTTGTCCACCATTAATAAAGACATTGGTTCATTTTAAACCCCTTTCTATATAATCCAATCTCAGCAGGTTTTGCTCCTACTTCAAATTATGTTGGTACTGAGTATACATAAAACTAACAAAAAACAATTCCTGGCATCCTGTCAGCATAACAAATATCAATATATTTCTCACAGACCAAACTACAGTAACTTAGAAACATACCAGACCCAAACACTTAGTGTGCTTGCATATCACAGCTATCTAATATGTCAGCAAAAAGATACATTCCAGATCCACAAAGCCTGTTTTCACTCCACCACAGATCTTGACATGAGATACTGGTTTCCTTCAGGGCTGTAGAAGTTACCTCCAAGCCATTCTCTCCAGAAGCCGTTCTCATACGCTAAAATAACTCTACTCTTCTACTTAAAAGTTTTAAACTATTTAGGTACAGCGCTTGCAATTGGCTCAACTACGAGCTGGCCATATGTAGCGTGCTGCTATCATAGGCCCATCTCTGCTGTAGCCTTTGTTTAACCCAAAACACTAAAATGACAACTCCATATGATAGTTATTTTAAACTTCACTTGGAGACACTGAGACGGCACAATAGCTGTCATTATACAGGAATATGACAGAAGATGACAAGTAGTATTTTGAGGTTATTATCTCTTCACTGGAGGCATGCTAAACCAGTTTATGTAGCCAACCAAAAATACAAATTAAGGTTTATTATATTAAAAAAAGACAATGAACTGCAAATTGACTCCAAATGTCTTCAGTAACCAATAAAAAGCAAGTGAGTAATCAAGAACAAAAATTGTTTTCTTACTCTTCACTCAGGATCTATTTTAAGTATTTTTAGATCATGCAAAACACAAAGCAGCAATGATGGGCTTTCTACATTGGGCTATTAACACAGCTCAACCAAGTTTCACAATTATACTGTCAAACTTTTCTCCATTTTATTCCAAAATTAATTTACCAATTTATACTGAAATATTGCCTTTGTTCTCAAGTTAAGGATCATCAATACTGGAGAACTAAGGATTTTTATCACCAATGTTTGCATTCAATGTCATCTGCCAGTGGCCAGATGCCCACAGAGTAGTCTCTGCACTGCCCGATCAATGCTCAAAACAGAAAAAGGGAGGGAAACTGGCCATACTATTTTGTTGAAAAAAAATAGATGCATGGTTGGCTTTGTACATATTTCACCGTTTCATCTGAATAATTTTTGTAAATAAATTTAAAAAAAAAAAAAAAAATTGAGACACCGTGGGGAAAGCCCAAAATCACCGCAGTTGAAGAGAACAGGAGACAAAAGAAGATAACCCAAGTAGTAGCGAGTAGGCCACACAAAGATTAGGATGTAAATGCAAATAGAACATAGAAGAAAGGGTCGACTGAAGGAAGTATTGAGTTCAAAAACTAGGATCCGAGGAAGAATGGGGTAGACACAACAGCAACCTGCATTTATATAGCACCATTAACATAGAAAAACATCCCACAGAAGCACAATCATAAAAAATTGACACCAAGCTAAAGAATGAGATGTTGTGAGGTGAGAATGAAAGCTTGATCGGAGGTAGGTTTTAAGGGGTGGTCTTAAAGGAGGAGAGAGAGCTAGAGGCAAGGAAGATAAGGGAAGAATTCTAGAGCTGAGGACTGAGACATTGAAGGCATGGCCACCAGTGGTGAGACGAGGGGAATGGAGATACACAAGAGGACGGTGTTGGAAGAAGCCAGAGTTCTCGGAGGGCTGTTGGGCTGGGGGAGGTTACTGAGGTAGGGAGGGGTGAGGCCATGAAAGTATTTGAATACAAGGATGAGGCGATGTTAGAGAGATGGAAGTAGTTTTTTTTTGCAAGGGGGCGGGCGAGCGAGCGAGACGGGGGCGGGCGAGCGAGCGAGACGGGGGCGGGCGAGCGAGAGAGACGGGGGGCGGGCGAGCGAGAGAGACGGGGGCGGGCGAGCGAGAGAGACGGGGGCGGGCGAGCGAGAGAGACGGGGGCGGGCGAGCGAGAGAGACGGGGGCGGGCGAGCGAGAGAGACGGGGGCGGGCGAGCGAGAGAGACGGGGGCGGGCGAGCGAGAGAGACGGGGGCGGGCGAGCGAGAGAGACGGGGGCGGGCGAGCGAGAGAGACGGGGGCGGGCGAGCGAGAGAGACGGGGGCGGGCGAGCGAGAGAGACGGGGGCGGGCGAGCGAGAGAGACGGGGGCGGGCGAGCGAGAGAGACGGGGGCGGGCGAGCGAGAGAGACGGGGGCGGGCGAGCGAGAGAGACGGGGGCGGGCGAGCGAGAGAGACGGGGGCGGGCGAGCGAGAGAGACGGGGGCGGGCGAGCGAGAGAGACGGGGGCGGGCGAGCGAGAGAGACGGGGCGGGCGAGCGAGAGAGACGGGCGAGCGAGAGAGACGGGGCGGGCGAGCGAGAGAGACGGGGCGGGCGAGCGAGAGAGATGGGGCGGGCGAGCGAGAAAGAGAGAGATAGGGGGGCGGGCGAGCGAGAAAGAGAGAGAGATTGGGGGGCGGGCGAGCGAGAGAGAGAGATGGGGGGCGGGCGGGCGAGCGAGAGAGAGATGGGGGGCGGGCGGGGCGAGCGAGAGAGAGATGGGGGGCGGGCGAGCAAGAGAGAGAGATGGGGGGCGGGCGAGCAAGAGAGAGAGATGGGGGGGCGGGCGAGCGAGCGAGAGAGATGGGGGGGTGGGCGAGTGAGAGAGATCGGGGGCGGGGCGAGCGAGAGAGATGGGGGGAGGGCGAGCGAGAGAGGCGGGGGGAGGGCGAGCGAGAGAGGGGGGGGGAGGGCGAGCGAGAGAGGGGAGAGGGAACATGCCTCAGTCTCTGCTGAACTAGGTCTCTACCCTTTTCCCTCTGCTTTGTGTAGAGAATTGAGAATTCCCTGGCACAAAGCAGAGGAAGATTGACCCCCTGTATGTTTAATATATATCAGAGACTACGGTCACTATTTTTAGCCACGAGTTAGAAGACATAACTAATCTGCTAATCTTTTCTGTTGCCCTCTATCTTCATTTTTCTCAAACCAGACAATAAAGGCACCATTGGATGAAGAGCAGTATGTCAAAGAATTGTCCCCCGCCAAAAAAACATTATTTTCAACCTTTTCCAGTATCAGACATCTTCCCCTGACTAAGGCAGCCTCTTCAAAATGTGAACTATACCTTGCAATCCGGGATCACCACTGGGCACCTACAACTCACTTAAAGAATATAGCTGGAGGCAATGAGTGTTTTGAAGAGGGTACAGATTCCTCCTTTCCAGAGATGCTCAGTAACATCAGTGCAGTCATAGAGTCATCCATTCGGCCCATCGAATCTGCGCCAGCTCTTTCGACAAACAATCCAGTCCGATTTAAACAGAGCTCCGAGAGCGGAAGAGGCGGACCTGCGAGAGGCACAGAGCTCCGAGAGCGGGACAGGCTGATTTAAACAGAGCCAAGAGCGTGAAAGAGAAGTAAAATGTAATCGAAGTGTGACGTCACCAGAAAGCAGCTAAGTGATTGGTTGGTGAGTATTTCTCTCTCTCTCGCTTTTTCCAAACTTAAATTTTGTGATTTAAAGTTTCTAGGGTCTCTGTTGTGTAGCGGGGACTGCTGGTAAACAAGGGCCCTTGTGTACATCATTTAATTATAGTGTAATTGGTGGGATTGATTAGATTTAATTTTATTTGAATTAATTCAAGGGTAAGTCATGGCAGCACAGCTCAGCACCGTAGTATGCTCCTCCTGCACTGTGTGGGAAATCAGGAACACTTCCTGTGCCCCTGACGACCATGTGTGCGGGAAGGGTATCCAGCTGCAGCTACTGGCAGACTGCATTGCGGCGCTGGAGCTGCAAATGGATACATACTGGGGCATTCGCGATGCTGAGGACGTCGTGGATATCACGTTTAATGAGTTGGTCACACCGAAGGTAAAGGCTGCATAGGCAGAAAGGGAATGGGTGACCGCCAGGCAAAGTAGTAGGCGTAGGCAGGTAGTGCAGGGGTCCCCTGTAGCCATCCCCCTCTCAAACAGATATACCGCTTTGGATATTGTTGGGGGAGATGGCTTATCGGGGGAAGACAGCAGCAGCCAACTTCCTGGCACTGTGGGTGGTTCTGCTGCACAGGACGGGAGGAAAAAGAGTGGGAGAGCTATTGTAATAGGGGATTCTATTGTAAGGGGAATAGATAGGCGTTTCTGCGGCCGCAAACAAGACTCCAGGATGGTATGTTGCCTCCCTGGTGCAAGGGTCAAGGATGTCTCGGAGCGGCTGCAGAGCATTTTGGAAGGGGAGGGTGAACAGCCAGTTGTCGTGGTGCATATAGGTACCAACGATATAGGAAAAAACCGGGATGAGGTCCTAAAAGGAGAATATAGGGAGTTAGGAGGTAAATTAAAAAATAGGACCTCAAAAAGGTAGTAATCTCAGGATTGCTACCAGTGCCACATGCTAGTCAGAGTAGAAATAGAAGGATATTTCAGATGAATACGTGGCTAGAGGAATGGTGCAAGGGGGAGGGATTCAAATTCCTGGACATTGGAACCGCTTCTGGGGGAGGTGGGACCAGTACAAACTGGACGGCTTGCATCTGGGCAGGACGGGGACCGATGTCCTAGGGGGGGGAGTGTTTGCTAGTGCTGTGGGGGAGGGTTTAAACTAAAATGGCAGGGGGTTGGGAACCTGTGCAGAGAGACAGAGGAAAGGGAAACAAGGATAGAAGCAAAAGACAGGAAGGAAAAAAGCAAAAGTGGCAGTCAGAGAAATCAAGGGTTTAAATCAAACATGGCCACAGTAAATAATAATTCTAAAAGGTCTATGAGTGTTAAAAAAACAAGCCTGCAGGCTTTGTGTCTTAATGCAAGGAGCATTCGTAATAAGGTGGATCAATTAGCTGCGCAAATAGATGTAAACGGATATGATATAATTGGGATTATGGAAACATGGCTCCAGGATGACCAAGGCTGGGAACTCAACATCCAGGGGTATTCAGTATTCAGTAAAAACAAGGAAAAAAAGGAAAAGGAGGTGGGGTAGCATTGCTGGTTAAAGAAGAGATTAACACAATTGTAAGGAAGGATATTAGCTCTGATGTGGAATCTGTATGGGTAGAGTGGAGACATACCAAGGGGCAGAAAACGTTAGTGGGAGTTGTATACAGACCTCCCAAACAGTAATGCGGAGGTTGGGGATGGCATTAAACGGGAAATTAGAGATGCGTGCAATAAGGGTACAGCAGTTATCATGGGAGACTTTAATCTACATACAGATTGGGCTAACCAAATTAGTAACAATACTGTGGAGGAGGAATTCCTGGAGTGTATACGGGATGGTTTCCTGGACCAATATGTCGAGGAACCAACTAGAGATTAGGCCATCTTAGACTGGGAATCATATAATGAGAAAGGAATAATTAGCAATCTTGTTGTGCGAGGCCCCTTGGGGCGGAACGATATGATAGAATTCTTCATTAAGATGGAGAGGGAAGTAGTTGACTCAGATTAGGATCCTGAATTTAAATAAAGGAAACTACGATGGTATGAGGTGCGATTTGGGTAGGATGGATTGGGGAATGTTACTCTAACGATTGACGGTGGATAGGCAATGGCAAACATTTAAAGATCGCATGGATGAACTACAGAATTTGTTCATCCCCGTTTCACATAAAAATTAAACAAAAAAGGTGACTCAACCGTGGCTAACAAGGGAAATTAGGGATAGCATAAGATCCAAGGAGAAGACATATAAATTGGCCAGAAAAAGCAGCAAACTTGAGGATTGGGAGCAGTTTAAGATTCAGCAAAGGAGGCAAAGGGATTAATTAAGAGGGGGAAAATAGAGTATGAGAGTAAGCTTGTGGGGAACATAAAAACTGACTGTAAAAGCTTTTATAGATATGTGAAGAGAAAAAGATTGGTGAAGTCAAGCATACGTCCCTTGCAGTCAGAATCAGGGGAATTTATAATGGGGAACAAAGAAATGGCTGACCAATTAAATACATACTTTGGTTCTGTCTTCACAAAGGAGGACACAAATAACCTCCCAGAGATGTCGGGGAACATAGGGTCTAATGAGAGGGAGGAACTGAATGGAATCAGTATTTGTAGGGAAATGGTGTTAGGGAAATTGACGGGATTGAAGGCCGATAAATCCCCAGGGCCTGATAATCTACATCCTAGGGTACTTAAGGAAGTGGACCTAGAAATACTAGATGCATTGCTGGTCATCTTCCAAAATTCTAGAGACTCTGGAACAGTTCCCATGGATTGGAGGGTAGCTAATGTTACCCCACTATTCAAAAAAGGTGGTAGAGAGAAAACGGGGAATTATAGACCGATAAGCCTGACATCGGTTGTGGGGAAAATGCTAGAGTCCATTATAAAAGATGTAATAGCAGAGCACTTGGAAAACAGTGACAGGATCAGACAAAGTCAACATGGATTTACAAAAGGTAAATCGTGCTCGACTAATCTATTAGAATTTTTTGAGGATGTAACTGGTAGAATAGATAATGGAGAACCAGTGGATGTGGTGTATTTGGACTTTCAGAAGGCTTTCGATAAGGTCCCGCATAAGAGATTAGCGTGTAAAGTTAAGGCACATGGGATTGGGGGCAAGGTACGGACTTGGATAGAGAACTGGTTGGCAGACAGGAGGCAAAGAGTTGGAATAAACGGGTCTTTTTCCGAGTGGCAGGCAGTGACTAGTGGGGTACCGCAGGGATCGGTCCTAGGACCCCAGCTATTCACAATATATATTAATGATCTAGATGAGGGAACTAGATGTAATATCTCCAAGTTTTCAGATGACACAAAGCTGAGTGGGTGTGTGTGCTGTGAGGAGGATGCCGAGAAACTCCAGTATGATTTGGACAGGTTGGGTGATTGGGCGGATGCATGGCAGATGCAGTGTAATGTGGATAAATGCGAGATTATCCACTTTGGTGGCAAAAACAGGAAGGCAGATTATTATCTGAACGGCAATAGATTGGGAGAAGGGGAAGTGCAACGAGACCTGGGTGTCCTTGTGCACCAGTCGCTGAAGGTAAGTATGCAGGTGCAGCAGGCGGTTAAGGCGGCAAATGGTATGTTGGCCTTCGTAGTGAGAGGGTTCGAGTACAGGAACAAGGATGTCTTGCTGCAGTTGTACAGAGCCTTGGTGAGACCACATCTTGAGTATTGTGTGCAGTTTTGGTCGCCTGATCTGAGGAAGGATGTTCTTGCCATGGAGGGAGTGCAGCGAAGATTCACCAGACTGATACCTGGGATGGCAGGAATGACGCATGAGGAGAGATTGGGTCGATTGGGCTTATACTCGCTGGAGTTTAGAAGAATGAGAGGGGATCTCATTGAAACTTATAAAATTCTAACAGGACTAGACAGACTAGATGCAGGAAGGATATTCCTGATGGCAGGGGAGTCCAGAACCAGGGGTCACAGTCTAAGGATGAGGGGTAAGCCATTTAGGACAGAGATGAGGAGGAATTTCTTCACCCAGAGAGTGGTGAACCTGTGGAATTCTCTACCACAGAAGGCAGTTGAGGCCAATTCATTAAATATATTCAAGAAGGAGTTAGATATATTTCTTAAGGCTAAAGGGGTCAAGGGATAGGGGGAGAAGGCAGGGACAGGGTACTGAGTTTGGATGATCAGCCATGATCTCATGGAATGGCGGAGCAGGCTCGAGGGGCCGAATGGCCGACTCCTGCTCCTATCTTCTATGTTTCTATGTTTCCACTCCCCCGCTCTTTCCCCATATCCCTGCAATTTTTTCTCCTTCTAAGTATGTATCTAAATCCCTGTAGAAGGCTACTATTGAATCTGTATCCAGCACCCTATCAATCAGGCAGTGCATTCCAAATCCTAACCACTCATTGCACAAAAACGTTTTCCCTCATGTTGCTTCTAGGTCCTTTGCGAATCACCTTAAAGCTGTGGCCTCTGGTTATCGACCCTGCAACCCTTGGAAGTAATTTCTCTTTATTGACTCTATCTAAACCAGTCATGATTTTGAACACCTCAATCAAATCTCCTTTTGGCCTTCTCTGCCTAAGGAGAACAACTCCAGCTTCTCCAGTTTATAACTGTAATCCCTCATCCCTGGAACCATTCGTCTTCACATCCTTCCTAAAGTGTGGTGCCCAGAATTGAACACAATATTCCAGCTGGGGTCAAACTGGTGTTTTATCTAGGTTTAGCATAACTTCCTGGCTTTTGTACTCTATGCCTCTATTTATAAAGCCCAGGATCCCATATGCTTTATTAACTGATTTGTTAACCTGCCCTGCCACCTTCAAAGATTTGTGCACAAACAACCCCAGGTCTTTCTGTTCTTGCACCCCCTTTAAAATTGTACTATTTAGCATGTATTGTCTCTCCTCATTCTTCCTACCAAAAGGTATCACCTCACACTTTTCTGCGTTGAATTTCATCAGTCATGTGTCCAATGTTTTCTCTTATTTTTTGGGGCCGTGCAACCAATTCACAGTTAACTTTAAAAAAGCTGGTCCCAAGTTGTGTGGCTGCATGGCCACACAGCTTATAGGGAACGATGCATGTGTCTGCCCTTTCCACCAGCCTGTCTATGTCCTCATGAAGTCTGTTACTATCTTCCTCACTGTTTACTACACTTCCAAGTTTCGCATCATCTGCAAATTTCGAAATTGTTCCCCGTACTAAGTCCAAGTCATTAATGTAGCAAAAACAGCAGTGGCCCCAGTATTGAACCTTACGGAACTCCACTGTATATCTCCCTCCAGACTGATGGAGCATTGCAGCAAGGAAGATCGAGATGAGCGTTGGTGCGATGACACAGCCTTGCTCGACTCCAGTCCGACGTGAATTGGGTCTGTGGTGGAACTGTTGGTCAGGATCGCGGTTTGCATGTCATCGTGAAGCAGGCGGAGGATGGTGACAAACTTTTGAGGGCAACCGAATTTGAGGAGGACACTCCATAATCCCTCATGGTTGACAGTGTTGAAGGCCTTTGTGAGATCAAAAGCGGCCATGTACAGCGGTTGGTGCTGTTCCCTGCATTTCTCTTGTAATTGACACGGTGAAGTTCATGTCCATTGTGCCCCTTAGTGGACGGAATCCGCATTGCGACTCTGGGAGGAGTTCTTCGGCCACTGGGAGAAGGCGATTGAGGAGGATTCTTGCGATGACTTTCCCTGTGGCAGACAGCAGGGAAACTCCTCTGTAATTACCACAATCGGACTTGTCACCTTTCTTGAAGATGGTCACAATTATGGCATCTGCGATCCCCCAGCATGCTCTCCTCCTTCCAAATAAGATAAATTAGTTCATGAATTCGTGCCAGTAGTGCTTCTCCGCCATGCTTTCGTGCCTCAGCAGGGATTCCATCTGCTCCTGATGCCTTGTTCTTCAGTTGTTGGATGGCCTGTTCAACCTCATGCCGGGCTGGGGTTGTGCGGAGATGGTGGGGGGTAGCATGCTTCAAGATGGAGTTGAGGATGCTCGCGTCGAAGACAGAGTCTCAGTTAAAGAGATCTTCGAAGTGCTCCTTCCAGTGGGCACTGACTGCCTCTCCATTCTTGGCCTGCAGTGGGGTAGAACCTTGGGTGCTTGGGCCATAGATGGTCTTGACTGCGCTAAAGAATCCACGCACGTCGTGGTTGTCAACTAGCTGCTGGATCTCCTGCGCTTTCTTCACCCATCTGTTCTTTAGGTCGTGAGTTTGTAGAGCGTCTGTAGAGCTGCTTTTTTGCTCTCGAGTTCTGTTGCTGTATCCAGATCAGGAATTCCTTGTGGCTTATTAGTTCCTGGATCTCCTGGTCGTTCTCGTCGAACCAGTCTTGGTGTTTCCTGGTCGAGTGACCGATGGTCTCGTCACAGGTGCTGATTATGGAGGCCTTGAGTGCAGACCAGGTGCTGTGGACACTCTGTCTCTGCATCACTGGGAGTCATTAGGTTTGTGAGGCGCAGGCTGAATAGGGCTTTCTTAGCGGGGTCCAAGTGCTCCAGCGTTGATTTTCCTGCAGCATTGTTTCTGTTGCCACCGCTGTTTTGGGGCTACATTGATGGAGATGACAGAGCAGATTAGGCGGTGGTCGATCCAGCAGTCGTCCGCTCCGGTCATGGTGCGGGTGATGCGGACGTCCTTGCGGTCCCTCGCTCGGACGAGGACGTAGTCCAGCAGATGCCAGTGCTTGGAGCGAGTGTGCTGCCATGAAGCCAGTCTGAACAGCCATTCACCACAACACTGTTTTCTATCCCTTAGCCAATTTTGTATCCATGCTGCTACTGCCTGTACAGTCCTGCACACTGCTTTGTTTGATGTTACAAAGCTGGGCATTTTAGATAAAAGGGCCCTTTTATTGGATTCTCACGGAAGTACTTTTTTCAGAACAGCAACAAAAAAAAAAAGCACAAAACGATCATAGAAAGCTTTATAAAAATGTCTCAGCTGTGAGACTACCAAACCACAGCTAAATAAGGAAGGTACTGCTAGAAATAGAACAGATTACATAATAAACTGTACATTACAAATACTAATTTAAAAAAGGCATCCTCTCAATTCAAGTCTTTGGGCAGAAATTGGAAAAACAGATTTCACTTGAAAGGAGACAGAAAAGGTCTAAGAAAGATATGCGAGTGCACATGTGGGAGGAGGAGCGGTTTCGATACAAACGCAGTGTTCATCTAGGCAAAGATTTTTTCATCCATCATAAAAGACTGCATCATAAGTGATAGTAATTGTAATGCTCTTTTCTCTTTGGCTGGAGGCCCACTATTTAGAAGAAGCTCCAAATGACGTCAGCAAGCAACTTAATGGGAAACCCTCAACATCCATGGAGTCTAGGTGGTGACCAGAAGACTGTAATGTCCTGAAGATTCAGTACTAGCGAAATGCACAACATTCTCCGCAAGGATGAGAAAGGAAATAAACTACAAATATCTCCTACTAGGTAGATTAACAATCTTGCATTATCCCTGGACAGAGAAATACTTTGCATCAAAACACATTCACATCTTCAAAGCAGATATTCTCCCCAAAAAACTCAGGTAAATTTCATGCAACGTTATGTTATTGCTGCTTAATGATTTGATAACTTGGCCTGATTCCATATGTGGTTGATCAGTTGACCCATTGAAATGGTTGAGTTTTACTTTGAGAAGATATTACCACTCGAATTCAAGGAGTTTTGTTGGTTCTCCCCTTGGTCTTCACGCTAAGTATGGCATTTCAAGGCCAGGGAGGGAGAGAGTGCAGAATTGCAACACCACATGCTGACCATAACCTACACTGTTGAATCAAGTGGCCTGCAAGATACAGGAAACTTTGGTTTATCCAGAGGTTGTATGTCCGGAATACTCAATCTAATGGAAAAAATCAGGAGCCATTTTCTAAAAGTATTTTTAGTTCTCATTCTTTTTTTTTTTTTCCCCCCCAGTCAGGCACTGCAAGGTCTGTAGCTATAGCAACAGCTTCAGCTAGAGACACTTGCAGCTGCAGCCAACTCTTTAGAAGCTGTTGCTAAGCAACAGTGTTTGTTGTCAGATACGGAGATGAAAACCTCCGTATGCTTCAACATTAACTTTGCATGTCCGGCAGTTTTGATAGATCGGCAACACACCGGTCCCGTCGGTGCCGGATATCACAAAGTTTCCTGTACTGAAATGTCAGTTATAGCAAGACTCATAAACCATGCTCAGCATTTTGTTACCCCCACGGGCAAACAATGGAACTACATCAAGCATGTATTTGTGTTATGCCCTCAATTAGGCATTTCACATTTCAAAACTCTCCAAAGAAGTCATTCACACTGTATAGATGCAGGGTCTATCAGTTTCCAGCTAGTGGGAGAAGGGGATGGATGAAAAGGTCTCGACTGCTGACAGTTCAGACTGGCGTGCATGAATCAATGCCGACGTGAAACCAAACAAGGTAGCCGTCATCTACACCAGCACCAATTTCTAACCCATAAATAAAACAATATATATACAGTAACATGTTGGAAGTTTGAATATAATCTAAATGCCAAAATAGTCTAATTCTTTGTATCCCCAGACTTTTAAAACTTTCCTTTTACTAATCCATACCAAATTCCAAGAAAATGCCAATATTTTCCAGTCATCACATACTTACTTCAGCAGACCCCACTTAATATCTACCTCTTCCAAGTCAATACTGCCACAGTGCAATTTCTGACTGCAACCAGTAATATTCCCAAAACAAGAGGTCAACTGAAAATGTTTCAAATCAAATGCTTCTTTTGGGTATGGACGTGCTACATGTGGAAACCGCACTTCAATCCTCTACCTACACATCAGCTATCAAAGACAAGCAAAGATTAAAAAAAAAAAACTTTTTAAAGGGTTGGGGGAAAGTGGAGGATGATTGCACTTCACATCAGTAATTCCCTTCAGGCAATGGAACTGTCTACATAAGTATCGATTCCTCCCTCCCACTATCTTGGCACTGCTCTGTATTTATTAATCATACTATACCAATCATACAAGGATTTAAAAACAATTGGTCAAAATAATGAAATCATTTGATTTTTTTACTCTTTTGGATTCCTACAAAACACAGCACAGAAAATAACAGACTAATGCACTAAAATGCTTTAATTCTCTTCCAATTTGTTGGGAATTCAAGTCATCTTCAAAAATACATTTCTGATCTTGATTCATAGCATTTCTCGCTAGGCGTCCCATTTCAGTGCACCACATTTTATCCCTAATCCCCAATGGCAAGTTATTACATTGCTACAGGCCAATCTAAGTACAGGTAATGATATTTTTTTGAAATAGCAGCTCCACAACCAAGCTTCTAGTGAATACTACATATCTACTGGGGAAAATTCTGTCAAATATTACATACATTAACAATGACAAATTACTATGGAAACAGCACATAGCATGATTCAGAGAGTAACATGAAATTCTGGCCATACACAGAAGAAAAGCATTCTTGCAATGTAATTAACATTTCTTAAGCAGAAATATTTAGTGTAAGTGTTGTATGTAAATATAGCTCAAAAAGTATCTTACAGGATTTAATATCAGGACACCAAAATAAGACCATCAATTTGTATCAGCTCACTCATCAGTAGCTTGCATGTTCATTCTAACCTGAACTGTATAACTGTATATATATACACACACACACTTCCCAGTTTTACAGAAATCAGACAAGTAAAACAAATTTGAAAGAAAAAAGCACAACTCTTAACAAGAAACATTTGGAGCCCTATGACAGAAGTAGAATTTTTAATTTTAATCTTAGGAACGGGTAAAATAGGGGAGATTTGCAATAACAGCACAACCTGGGTCTTACTGCGGGGGAAGTGTGAGTAGATTCCATTAAAATTAAAATTCCTGAGCTAATTTTTTTGCCGAGGACAACAGCGCTCTCTACATCCAAACATATGTTTCCAAGAGTCTATAGGGAATGAATGCGTGAGATGGCCAACATCCTAGGATAGCTCAGAAGATACTGTTTAGCATTATGAATGTGGAGGAGGTCTGGAGTGCTAGAATATGGGCCAGGGATGGAAGACAATCTACTGGACCTATTTGAAGCTACCAAGCCAATGCAACTAACCCAATATTTTTTCTTCTTTATATAAAAAAAAAGCAAAATTTGTGAATAAATCATATCAATGCCCATCACTGTTTTTCTGCATGAAACACTGATGGGAGTATATGTGGGTGATTAAAAAAAATGAACAAATTCCTCGATTTTAATAGCTAGCATTTTAAATAGTTAAAATGGAAGTAAGCTTCCCTTAGCAAATTTAAAAAGGGAAGTCAGGAGACAAGTGATCTGTGGGATCGGGTCTGGTTGACTGATCTGGAAATTAGTCGTTATGGGGCTTTTGTTCTTAATGCTGTTGAAATTATACTTGGTCATGGCATTAATATGTAGCAGACACCTAATTTGCATGAGATGGAATATACCCTATATTATATTTTTCTCCTGGTAACAAACATGAGAGAACCGGAAACAGACCACGCGCCATACTATTCAGAGAATGGTACAACCTCAAAACCACCGACTTCCCCCCCCCCCCAACTATACAAAAACACGTCAAAATCTGCAGCCAATTCAGAATATTCCTCTTAGAGGAGATGAGAAGAATTTTATTAAATATAAAACAGTGTGTTGTTAGAACATGGAACACTCTACCATAAATAGTTTTGGAAGCAGAATCCATAATAGCTTTTTTTTAATATGGGGGGGGGGGGGGGTCAATATATCAAAAAATTAAATTTTAAACGGGAGTGAGGAAATGGCCTAAATGGATAGCTCTTTCAGAGAGTCACTCCAGGCGTGATGAGCAAAATGACCTCCATAAGTGCTATAAAATTCAACGATTCAAATGCCTCCTTAAATTAATTAAGCATGGTCCCAGGAGACCACGGTAGCACATAACTTCCCATAATCCCAGATAACTAACTGCCGAACCAGTCCTCAAAAAACGTATCAAATTCTCTTTTAAAACTTAAAGGTAGCAAACGTAACCCCACTATTCAAGAAAGGAGGGAAGAGAGAAAACAGGGAACTATAGGCCAGTTAGCCTGGCATCAGTAGTAGGGAAAATGCTAGAATCTATTATTAGGGAAGTAATAACAGGGCACTTAGAAAATCATAATATGATTGGGCAGCATCAATGCGCATTTATGAAAGATTTATCAAATATGATTTCCCTGTTAAGAGTTTTTTGAGGATGTAACTAGCAGGATAGATAAGGGGGGGCAAAATGAGTGGATGTGGTGTATTTGGATTTTCAAAAAGTATTCGATAAAGCGCCACACGAGGTTATTCCACAAAATTAGGGCTCACGGGATTGGGGGTAATATATTAGCATAGATTGAGGATTGGTTAACGGACAGAAAATTCGAATAAACAGGTCATTTTCGGGTTGGTAGGCTGTAACTAGTGGGATACCACAAGGATCAGTGCTTGGGCCTCAGCTATTCACAATCTATATCAATGACTTAGATGAAGGGGTCAAATGTAACATACCCAAGTTTGCTGATGACACAAAGCTAGGTGGGAATGTAAGTTGGGAGGAGGATGCGAAGAGGCTGCAAAGGGATATAGACAGACTAAGTGAGTGGGCAAGAACATGGCAAAAGGAATACAATGTGGAGAAATGTGAAGTTATCCACTTTGGTAGGAAAAATTGAAAAGCAGAGTATTTTTTAAATGGTGAGATTGGGAAATGTTGGTGTTCAGAGGGGTTTGGGTGTCTTGTACACAAACCCCAGAAAGTTAATATGCAGGTACAGCAAGGAATTAGGAAAGCAAATGGTATATTAGCCTTTATTACAAAGGGATTGGAGTACAAGAATAAAAATGTCTTACTGCAATTATATAAGGCTCTGGTGAGAGTATTGTGTAGAGTTTTGTTTCCTTACCTTAGAGGGAGTGCAATGTAGGTTTACTAGACTGATTCCTGGGATGAGAGGATTGTCCCATGAGGAGAGATTGAGCAGACTAGGTCTATATTCCATAGAGTTTAGAAGAATGAGGTGTGATCTCGTTGAAACATAAAATTCTTGAAGGGTTCGACAGGGTGGATGCTGGGAGGATGTTTCCCCTGGCTGGGGAGTCCAGAACCAGGAATCACAGTCTCAGAATAAGGGGTCGGCCATTTAGGACCGAGATGAGGAGAAACTTATTCACTCAAAGGATTGTGAATCTTTGGAATTCTCTACCCCAGAGGGCTGTGGATGCTCAGTCATCAAGTATATTCAAGACAGAGGGCGATAGAATTTTGGATACTAAGGGAACTAAGAGATATGGGGTTGTGCAGGCAGGTGCAGTTGAGGTAAAAGATCAGCCATGACCTTATTGAATGGCGGAGCAGGCTCGAAGGGCCGAATGGCCTACTCCTGCTCCTATTTCTTAAGTTCTTATTTTAAAAGGACTGCAATGATTCCTTGCCATTGCATATTATAGCAGTCTGTTCCAGAGAACAAGGCATTATTCAACAAAAAAAATACTTTAGCATCCAACCTATGGATTTATATGTAGTCCCTCTAGTCCTACCACCCTTTCTATTTCAAATAACAAATCCAAACAAAGTCTAATCCTTTCCATCATTTTAAAAGCCTTAGTAATAATACTTCTAAGCAAGTATTTCTCCAAATTAAGTAACCCCAACTCTTGGAGCCTGTCCTTCGAACAGAGTTTAAAGAATAATTATTAACCCCATCACCCTCCTCTGCAACTTGTCTAAAGCCTGGATATCCTTTACCAGGCTTGAGACCAAAAACTGGACAATACTTCAAATGTGGCTCTACTAGAGTGTTACAAAGCCTAAATACAGTATTCTTAATTTTGTACTCAATTGTCCTAGATACACAACCTGATACCCTATTAATTTTCCCTATATCACTTCATCAATGATTAAAGGCACAACCAGTGTGAATTATTATCCCCAAGGCTCTCTTCCTGATCCATTACCTTTAACGGGTAACCCTGCATGCTATAAATATGCCTGGAATTTCCTAACTCAAATGCGTAATACAGTACTTCATTTGTCCACATCAAAGGATATCTGCCACATAATAGCCCATTCCATTAATTTTTTAATGTCATCAGCAATTTCAAGAACAGCTCTGTTTATGCCCTACTCTACATCGTTAATGAGAATAATGAACCGTCAAACTCTCCAAGTGATCAGAAATTGTGTCCCATAGAACCAACACAGGGGAAAAATGAGCCCAAAAAGGTCTATGCTGGTGGCTCTTTGCAGGAACAATCCAAAACTAATCCCACTGCCTTGCTTTTTCCTCATAGCCCTGTAACAACTTCTGCTTCACTAATAAATTTCCTTGTGGCCTTCTCTGCTCCAATATAAATAGTCCCAGTATTTCAAGTCTCTCATTTCAGTATCATTCTGGTGAATCTACACTGTACATTCTAAATGGCTTTATTGTCTTTTCTATAATGAGGTGCCCAAAATTGCACAGTGCTCCAACTGTGGCCTAACAGCTCCCTGTACAAACTCATCATAACCTCTTTGCCTTTGTCCTTTATCTACAAATACTAAAATGCAACTGCCCTTTCAGTAGCTTTAAACTACCTGCACTAGAACTTTCAAGGAATTCTGTATTTGCAATCCTAGGTCACTGTTTCTCCAAACCTTTCAGCATCTTTCCATTGAGTTCATACTCTCATTCTGTGCAGCACTTTCAGTTTTAAGTGCATAATGTTTGCTAAAAAAAATTTCTGCAGTTAGCTCTGTTGAAGCAATTTTAGGTGCAAACCTATCTTATAATACTGAGACAGTGGCATTGTCTTCAGAAGTGAAAAATAGTGCAAAGTATCTGATTAGCTCATCAGCCGTATATTTATCTTCCTATTTATGGACAGCTTGGCTCGCAAGAGCCCTTCGGTCTTGTTGTGTTTGTACCGCTATACACAACTACATAAAATAATAAAGCAGCAGAGACTGAGTGTAACTTCAAGTGATCTTTACTGGGTAACTGGAACTTCGGCACTGACTGTACAAATCGATACACGTCTGTTATATACGCTCGCAACTAAGGATATACATCCGCAATACAAAGTAGTCCCTTCAATGTTGTATACATTACAGGTCTGATATACGTGAGAGAATTTTCTCCTGTCTTTATTTCTGCCAGACGATCCAAATTCTGTGCATGTACTGAAATTTGTATAGCCATCCACAGACAACATCAAAGCATGAAAGCCAACTAAACATTCTCATCCAAGCTACCGTATGCCAGCCCCAACCGAGTTGCATCCAAGGAGTAAAGATCATAATATTGCATGTCAACGGTGGCAGTTGGATCAAGCGTCGTGCTCATGCAGTAGGCAAATTTCAGTCGGAATTTCTAACGGAATTACTTGAGGTTGCCAGCAACTGTAAAGCCCCAAGCTGGCCAGCATAGGAACTGTGGACCGTCTCTCATATGCTCTCCCTCTAAAAGAATAATGATCTAACAGTGGAAAAGCTAGACACACCCATTACATTAAAGTAGGAATGTCCAAACTTTTTATCTTCATGGGCAACTTAAGTGCATTCCATGGAGTCTTGTGGGCCATATAAAAAGTTTAAATGAACTCTCCCTTAATTTGTGTACAGGAAACTCTTCTTTATCCAGCACAGACGGGACCAGCATGGTGCCGGTTGATCAAAAAGTCCAGATTACAGAGAGGTATACTTACTAAGGTACGAGAGCCCCGTACATGGCCACAGATCCAGGAACCCCGGTTACACGGCCATTAATATGAAATAAAACTTACCTGAACCTACTCCTGAATTTTGCCAGTTAAGAGAGATTTCCGGTACATCTCAAGCTGCTGACTAACAAATCATGTTCAGATTATGAATTTATTCACTGATGAGTTAAGAGCACTGAGGTAGCCCTTTCCAAATCTCCAAGTCCATGAAATTCAAACAGGACAAATTTAAGCATAAATAGGAAGCAAGTTGCCCGAGTTTCATAGGCCAGATTGGCATGGCTAATGAGCAGCACATGGCCAGCGGACAATAATCCGGACACGTCAGTATTAAAAGCACTGGTAAAGTCATCATCTAGAGTGTATATAAACTAACTTTTAAAGAAGACCAGCTATTCTTTTCACTAGCAATTTTAGTGCAATTACCTTTTCAGCCTTGAGAATGTTTCTATGTTTTTATGAAACCATAGGAGCAGGAGTAGGCCATTCAGCCCTTCGAGCCTGCTTCGCTATTCAATAGCATAGCTGATCCTCTATCTCAATACCATATTCCCGCTCTCTCCCCATACCCCTCGACGCCTTGTGTGTCTAGAAATCCATCTCTCTTTCTTAAATATATTCAGTGACTTGGCCTCCACAGCCTTCTGTGGTAGAGAATTCCACAGGTTCACCACCCTCTGAGTGAAGAAATTTCTCCTCATCTCAGTCCTAAATGTCCTACCCCGTATTCGGAGACTGTGACCCCTCGTTCTAGACCCCCCAGCCAGAGGAAACATCCTCCCTGCATCCAGTCTGTCGAGCCCAGTCAGAATTTTATACATTTCAATGAGATCCTCTCTCATTCTTCTAAACTCTAGTGAATACAGGCCTAGTCAACCCAATCTCTCCTCATACGACAGTCCTGCCATCCCAGGAATCAGTCTGGTGAACCTTCGCTGCACTCCCTCTATGGTAAGTATATCCTTTCTTAGGTAAGGAGACCAAAACTGCACAGTACTCCAGGTGTGGTCTCACCAAGGCCCTGTATAACTGTAGTAAAACATCCTTGCTCCTGTACTCAAATCCTCTTGCAATGAAGGCCAACATACTATTTGCCTTGTAATATTGTTTGAGATGTAATAAAGCAGACGGCAGGTTGTAATGGGATGTTTGAAATGAAGATTTAGTTCAACCAAGATTTTAAGTTCCTCTGCCCATTAATCCTCAAAAAGGAAGTGAAAACAAAAATCACTAAGAATGGGTAAATACTTCAATTTGTGTTACAGCAAATGAAAATTACAAAAATAAGTTTGGTAATCATGTTGCATATATAAACAAAGAAGTTAATCAAGGGGAACCAAAACAACTGCTGCGCTTTTATAAATTAAGGGTTGTAAATTTTGTAGAACATTAACTATAAATTTGAATTCCTTGCTTCCACAAATAAATCTACAAGTATGGTATTTCCTTTAATACAGTTCCTATTAACAGCAATAGAGTCATAACGGTACAGAAGAATGGCCATTTAGCCCATCGGTCCGTGCCGACACTCTGTGGAGCAATCCAGTCAGTCCCATTACCCTGCTCAAAGCTAATAGTTTGGCAGAATTACTAAATTCCCTGTAGGCAAGAATATAAATACTTCATAATTTTTTTAAATTTTTTAATTGAATTGTTTTACAATACTTATGGTTTCTACAACAGTTAATATAGTACCACCACATAACTTTAAATTTATCAAGTGGTGAATCACACCCGCCAGCAATGATCAGGTGTCAACACTTCAGGTTGACTAGTTTATGCTGGTGATTAAACAAAAGTCCTTTCTCTTCTATTTAAAATACAAAAAAAACAATTGGTACAACTCCCCCCCGCCCCTTCTTTACCTTCTCAGGCATTGTAATGTGTTCGAACATAACCTCATTGCAAGTGATCATTAAATTACTACACAGAACTGTTTCATGTTGCATCAAACTTAGAATATTTAATAATGTATTCAAGTTTTTTTTTGCCTAGCTATTTGTGATGAGCCTGGATAGAAGGTTTTATACAGTACAGATCTGAAGCTGTAACATTTTCATCATGTGTTCCAGCTTTAGATATATTTAGACTTTTACAATTCACAGAAATTAAAAGGAGCTGTACATTCATACTACCTAGTTTTCTCACTCTCCACTATATATAAATAATTCACATTAAGGTACAAGAAATTCTTTATTAGCTTCTAACTTACAACACTAAGAGAAAGTGAACACGGTTGATTAGCTACCTGCATCACCATCAACATTCCAGGTTCATGCATCTCCAACCAGGCTTGATGACTGGTAACCATGATGAAAATCAAATGCAAAAATTCTCTCGTACCTCACGTTTTGCTACATGAATCCACTCCGCATGTATTTCTTTTAAATCTATATTGTAGACATCAAACTGAACACATTAATTTTTCTAATCAAATGCAATACTTCACTGAACGCCTGGCAGCCATTTTCTTTTGCACAGAAAACAAAAAGGGCCAATATGTCCACATCTGTTGCCAGCCTGTGAATAGCATGCAGTCAATAGGAACTGCACAGATGGGATTCTATATTCACCCCACAGATAAGCTGCAGCTCTTTTCTCTAATCATTAGAATCTCTTCACAGCAAGGAATATAATTCTAAACATGTATTGCCTAGTCTGAGGCAATTAGGAACAAAACTACTGCATTTGGTCTGAAAAGAAAAAAAAGCTCAAATGCACAGCCTGGAGGTGTCTGCTCTAAAGCATGTTTAGTAATTCAGTAAAATGTTGTGCAAGTGACCAGGCAAGTTGAAGATTGCGCAAGATTCAACTTGACTGCGTTCCTGTGGGGTAAAAGAAAAATAAATATTTTTGTGCAAGGCAACTTCTGTGTAACTATTGTTACCTTTTACGTTAGGCTACAGTATCCCTTTTCCATAATTTAAACATCTGAAGAACTTAAGTTTGTCTCTCCTTTCTAGGATAGCTTTAGCCGAACTGTTTTTCGTTAAATGAGTTTCACCAAATGAAAAAGTGCTCACACCCTTTGGCTCCCACATTTGTTCACAAATATATGACGCAGTGATGCAAATCATGAAACCCTGCATCATGTCCCTTGTGGTGTGAAGGAAATGATGCACTCCTCGTCTGGTTCTTCACCCGCCCTCAACAAAAATGATTGACCAAATGCATTTTCATAAACCCAGCGGCACTTCAAATTTTAATATAGCGCTCTTCCATTAATCTTATTAGGAATGCAGTGGCGTGAAAAAAACTTAGATAAACAAGGACAAGAACTCTTGGTCCTGTGAACATTTCACCAATTCTATTGGACAATACTCAGGATTCACACTTGCAGATTTGTTAAAAAAAAATTTAAAATATCTAATTTACAACAGAAAACATGCATGCAGAAGTGTTGTTACTACGTAATACTCTAAGTTTTGTGATACCTTTCTGTGTGATACAATTAATTCACCACAACAAATTGTTCCCACCACGACCACTGTCAGTGCAGAGCCGCAGCCACCAGTATGTCACTCCTATTATATAGTTCAAAATGTTTTCTCCAGCTAGAAGCCCATTTTGGTGCAACAGAACATTTAAACAGACATACACGGCTTTGTATTTTTCAATTGCACACAGTCATTAATCATACCGAAATCCTAAAACCACAAACGCATATTGCAAGTGATACTAATATTATTCCATAGATAAATAGGCATACTGATTTTACTACACAAAATTGGTAGGAACTTCAACTTCTATAATCACCACTTTCACAGAACATTTATCAATTATTCTTCATCCACCTGCAGTAAAGATTATTTTTGAAATTGTTATGTTGGCACATTGTAATTGTGGGGACCAGTTTTTAAAAAAATCTACAACTGTAAACTGCTTTTATCAGGAATTCCAATACAAAAACATACTGGACCAAATTCCTGTTGAACTGGACCAGAAATAGAGTGCAAACAAGGCCACTGGGCCGAAGGAGGCGAGGGGGAGGGGTGGGTAAAAAGAAGCAAGCTCTCAACTGCCCTCTGAATAGGGCCACTACTCTTCCAAATCAATAGGAACTGCCAGTATGCTCAGCTGTCTATCCTAATAAAAAAAAGCTGCACAACAGAATACAATCCCCAAAACAACGGTAAATATCCTGCAATCATTATGTAATAAAAATGGAATCTGGCATTCAATTACCATAAACCAAAGGGCTCAATTATAAACTGATAAAATTATGGAATGCAATCCCCAAAACACCCTTAAAAATCCCAGAAAATTCTATAATCCCATGTAACAAAAACTGAATTCAACTTGTTCTGTTGCCATAACCCGATGGGGCCCAATTAGAACTGGACTGGAACGCAGATTGAATCCCTAAAATACCTGTAAAAGTCTTGTAATCCCATGTAATAAAAACAGAATTTGTTTTTTTCAGTCATCATAAAACAGTGGCTCTGGTCAAGGTATCTGTAAAGCTGGTCTCCAAACCGAGCTGTACTGGAACTATTCCAGACACAGGCAGTACAAGTAGAAATGCATGAAACCTCTTTCCCATTATTGTTATAACCCTGTTATCTTTCCAATAATCTGAAAGCATCAGACCTCCAGAAATATTAACATTAATTTACATTTTCGATCTGGAATCATCAAAATTCTGGTGCTCTGAATGAAGCAAAAAAGCACAAGGTAGGAAATCCTGCCTAAGAACAGGGACCTATATCTTTCCTGCCGACCCATTAGACTACAAAAATCACAAATAATTTTGGTTGTCAGCATTATTAGCCTTTTTTTTTTTTAAATTCATTCATGGGATGTGGGCATCGCTGGCAAGGCCAGCATTTATTGCCTATCCCTCAACAAGGTACAAAACAAAATACCACCATGACATCTAGGAACCTGCCTAATTAAGAAACTACCTTTGCTCAAAAGGTAGGTACAGACTTCACTCTTTTTTAAATAAAATCAAAAAAAAGTATCTTTGTCCATTTCAAACCAATTCTTTTTTCATATCTATCAATGGCATACTTCTTCGGAAAACACCACTCCCCCTCCATTTACAGTTCTAGTATAAAGTAGCTGACGGGTACTGTGAAAAGATTAATTTATTACAGGTTACAACAAGCCCCTTCAAACCACTATATAATTTTATGACAGAGGAGTGCCTGGAGGCTAAACAGTTAATTTTAACCTTGGTAAAATGCAATAATGAAAACGCAGAAACGAACTGAACTTCTTTCTGCATCTTCTTTTAAGGAGTCTTGCGAACAAGCCAATAAGCAGCTAGTTGACAGATTACTATATCGCAATGTGAATCATCAGCACTTCAGTGTAATTATTAATTGGTGGCTTAACATCTCTAACAAGAACACAGGTCCAAATTCAGATACCATTCTGGCAGGCGCTGCATCTGCAGTTTACAGACTCAGCAATTTATAGTGCTACTTTTCGTTCACTGCATGGATAATTGCTGCACTCAATTCAGCTCACTTCCTTTCCCTTTGTCATGTTGTTTTCAGTTGATTCATAAAAATAAAATTGTAGTAGCCCAAACATTAATAAGAGAATTTACCTTAATGACTAGGTTGCGATCAATTAAGATAGTCTCCTTGAGGTAGTCACATCATCGGGGTGTTTGGAACCTGAAACGTGCTCTGAAGACTATCTGTCCAGTTATTAGTTAACTTTAATCCAAAACACATATTGATTTTGATCCTGCATTAGCAAGTTGCCAAGTCAATTTGAGACAGGTTTCACAACATACTGTACCCGCAGCTTCCTGAAATATGGCAAGTTTAATTTTAGACAAACTATCTGCAAACGTCTTTGACATATCATTAGCTTGCAGATCGCCTAGCTTTCCCTTCACAAAACTTTAAATTTTTAATTTTTATAAAAGCATTGAATTGGGTACTATACATCTAAAAAATAATGGGAATGATATAGGTCCAAAGGTGAGTACTGAAGTACAGGAAACTTTGCGATATCCGGCACTGACGGGACCAAGCTGCTGCCGATCTATCAAAACTTCTGGATAGACCAGCGCTAATGTTGAAGGATACGGAGGTTTTCATCTCCGTATCTGACAACAAACACTGTTGTTTAGCAACAGCTTGTAAACACTCGGCCCGTACCTTGGAAGCGTCTCTGAAGTTGTTGCTAAGCTACAGAGACGCTTTCCAGAGCCTGACTGTTTTAAAAAAAAAAAAAAAAATGCTAGAAGAAAAAAAAACCTAACCAAAACGGCTGCTGATTTCTGCCGTTAGATCGAGGTTTCCGGACATACAACCTCCAGATAAACCAAAGTTTCCTGTATATCAAAGTACTATATTGGGTAACACCAATAACATGCACCTTGTAGTGCAGATATATTTTTTTTAAATATTCCATAGTTACAGACAACCAGTAGTTCAACTGGATATCACTATACTCCTAACTTTAGATGGACAGACATATCCTGCTCCAGTTATATTGCCAATGAGAAATACAAAATCAGTCAACATTTACATGCAAGATGTTATAAAATGATCAATAGTGCACAATCTAATTATACACGATTATTGAGGTTTGACCCAAGTCACACTATCTCTGCAACCTCCTCCTGCCTACCCCCCCCCCCAACCCCACAGAGCCGGCAATCAGCAAAATCTCTCAAATCATGGAAACGGACGAAAATTTCGGCTCTTCCGCAGTAATTACACTGTTAAATATTCCATTAAAAGTTAGACACTTCTGGATTAGGTGTAACCAGGGCTTTTTTTTTTTTTTTTTTAAAAACAGCTTATTGACTGCTAAACAAAGGCCCTGAAAAACTAATTTTAATTTTATGGAATGTCAAATTTGTCCATTTTAATAAAAATTAAAATAAAAAACTTAAATATATTTTTAAAGTTTGTTCATCTTTATTTCAGGTTTGCCTTCCCCCCCCCTCCCCCCGCCATGCGAGGGCCCCAATCTTGGTATCGTTCTAACATTTTTAAAAGTTAGAATAAAAAAGCTTACTCACTTCCTGGTTCGCTGTCCGAGAATTCTGCGTTTTGATTGGCTGCTTAGACAGATTGTTGACATCACAGCAGCTCTTCGTCAGGAATCCCCTTTAACTGCCGTTGATTTCAATTACACATCGGAAAACCTGAAATTTTCGACACAGAGATCGTGAGTTCTTTGTGCGAAACGTACTTCGGGATCAGTGGCGAATGCTTTTGCTTCGCCGCTAACCGCAAATTCTGGGCCTATGTTCTAGTTTGAGCAAATTGCCCTTCTGGCAGAAAGAGCCATGTGAATTTCATACTCAACTTCAGGACTTATTTTTTAATGCAGGTGGAGAATAGTTTTCACAACAGCAACAACTCACATTTGGTGAAAGACGGAACAATTATTGCAAAAAGAAATTGGAAATATTAAACGTGCAAGCTGTGCTTATAAAAAAAAATCTCCACTAAAACTGGAATTTACATTTTTCTACATGTATAAAATGCCACAATTATAAACAGTGGAATGTGTATTGCAGTAATGAAGGTACAGAAACATTAAAAAAATCTCAAGACTGGTCCCACAGACCCAGTCTGCCTTCTTAGCAGTTGTATCTGATGCATTTCCCACTGATGCTTATCTAATCTAACTTGAAGATGTCAGCTACTTACCCTCTACATAAGCAGTTACAAAAACTGACTTTTGTCTCAATTTTTCCTTGCATCCCACCTGAAGCTCATGTTCTCATCACCTTGTTTTGTTGTCTCGTGCCAATACAAGTAGCCATGACTATCTTCCACATCCTTAAACCTTATTCATTTGAAAACCAGTCATAACCCCCACCACCCTATCTTATCTTCACCAATGAAGAGTCCCAGTTCTTTGAGCTTATCCTTATATTTTCTTTCACTACATTATAACCTTAGTAACTATTAACCATACTTTTTCCTAGGTCAGTTACATACTTACTGGGTTCCAAAACTGCACACAATATTCTAGGTGGAGCCTGACCATTGCTATTTATAATTGCAGAATTATTTCCTTTAATCTACACTCCATTTCTCTTTTTATTCCAAGCAAACGTCCTTAGGTATTTGACAGATGTTGGCTTATATCATGAGATCTCTATTTTTTTTAATTTTTTTTTTTTTATTCGTTTCTGGGATGTGGGCGTCGCTGGCAAGGGCAGCATTTATTGCCCATCCCTAAATGCCTGAGAAGGTGGTGGTGAGACGCCTTGAACCGCTGCAATCCTCGTGAAGGTACTCCCACAGTGCTGTTAGGGAGGGAGTTCCAGGATTTTGACCCAGCGACGATGAAGGGACGGTGATATACTTCTAAGTCAGGATGGTGTGTGTATTGGAGGGGAACTTGGAGGTGGTGGTGTTCCCATGCGCCTGCTGCCCTTGTCCTTCTAGGTGGCAGAGGTCGCGGATTTGGGAGATGCTGCCGAAGAAGCCTTGGTGAGTTGCTGTTGTGCATCTTGTAGATGGTACACACTGCAACCACAGTGGGCCGGTAGTGTAGGGAGTGGATGTTTAAGGTGGTGAATGGGGTGCCAATCAAGTGGGCAGTGTTGTCCTGGATGGTGTTGAGCTTCGAGTGTTGTTGGAGCTGCACTCATCCAGGCAAGTGGAGAGTATTCCATCCCACTCCTGACTTGTGCCTTGTAGATGGTGGAAAGGCTTTGGGGAGTCAGGAGGAGAGACACTCACTGCAGAATATCCAGCCTTTGATCTGCTCTTGTTGCCACAGTATTTATGTGGCTGGTCCATTTAAGTTTCTGGTCAATAGTGACCCCCCAGGATATTGATGGTGGGGGATTCAGTGATGGTAATGCTGTTGAATGTCAAGGATCAGTGGTTAGACTCTCGCTTGTTGGAGATAGTCATTGCCTGGCACTTGTGGCGCGAATGTTCCCTGCCATTTATCAGCCCAAGCCTGAACGTCGTCCAGGTCTTGCTGCATTCGGGCATGGACTGCTTCATTATGAGGAGTTGCGAATGGAACTGAACACTGTGCAATCATCAGCAAACACCCCCACTTCTGACCTTATGGTGGAGGGAAGGTCATTGATGAAGCAGCTGAAGATGGTTGGGCCTAGGACACTGCCTTGTGGAACTCCTGCAGTGATGTTCTGGGGCGGAGATGATTGACCTCCAACAACTACAACCATCTTCCTTTGTGCTAGGTAGGACTCCAGCCAGTGCAGCGTTTTCCCCGATTCCCATTGACTTCAATTTTACCAGGGCTCCTTGATGTCAATGGCAGTCACTCTCACCTCACCTCTGGAATTCAGTTCTTTTGTCCATGTTTGGACCTAGGCTGTAATGAGGTCTGGAGCAGAGAGGTCCTGGCAGAACCCAAACTAAGCATCGGTAAGCAGGTTATTGGTGATTAAGTGCCGCTTGATAGCACTGTCGACGACACTTTCCACCACTTTGCTGATGATTGAGAAGACTCAATCTACGGCAATTGGCCGGATTGGATTTGTCCTGCTTTCTGTGGACAGGACATACCTGGGCAGTTTTCCACATTGTCGGATAGATGCCAGTGTTGTAGCTGTAATGGAACAGCTTGGCTAGAGGCGCGGCTAGTTCTGGAGCACAAGGCTTTGGCATGACAGCCAGGATGTTGTCAGGGCCCATATCCTTGGCTGTATCCAGTGCGTTCAGCCATTTCTTGATATCACGTGGAGTGAATCGAATTGGCTGCAGACTGGCTTCTGTGATGGTGGGGACCTCAGGAGAAGGCCGATATGGATCATCCACTCGGCACTTCTGGCTGAAGATGTTTCCAAACACTTCAGCCTTGTCTTTCGCACTCGTGTGCTGGTCTCCGGCATCTTTGAGGATGGGGATATTCAGGGAGCCTCCTCCTCCAGTTAGTTGTTTAAATGTCCACCACCATTCACGACTGGATGTGGCAGGACTGCAGAGCTTTGATCTGATTTGTTGATTGTGGGATCACTTAGCTCTCGCTATAGCATGCTGCTTCTGCTGTTTAGCATGCATGTAATCCTGTGTTGCAGCTTCCCCAAGTTGGCACCTCATTTTTGGTACACCTGGTGCTGCTCCTGGCATGCTCTTCTGCACTCCTTATTGAACCAGGGTTGGTCCCCTAGCTTGATGGCAATGGTAGAGTGAGGGATATGTCAGGCCATGAGGTTACAGATTGAAGTGGAATACAATTCTGCTGTGCCTCATGGATGCCCAGTTTTGAGCTGCTAGATCTGTTCTGAATCTATCCCATTTAGCACAATGGTAGTACCACACAACATGATGGAGGGTGTCCTCAGTGTGAAGATGAGATTTCCTGGACTGTGCGATGGTCACTGCTACCAATGCTGTCATGGACAGATGCATCTGCGACAGGTAGATTGGTGAGGACGAGGTCAAGTAGGTTTTTCCACTTGCGTTAGTTCTCTCATCACTTGCCGCAGTCCTAATCTGGCAGCTATGTCCTTCAGTACTCAACCAGCTCGGTCAGTAGTTGTGCTACCAAGCCACTCTTGGTGATGGACATTGAAGTCCCCCACCCAGAGTACATTCTGTGCCCTTGCTACTCTCAGTGCTTCTTCCAAGTGCTGTTCAACATGGAGGAGTACTGATTCATCAGGTGAGGGAGGGCAGTAGGTGGTAATCAGCAGGAGGTTTCCTTGCCTATGATTGACCTGAAGCTGTGAGACTTCATGGGATCCAGAGTCAATGTTGAGGACTCCCAGGGCCACTCCCTCCTGACTGTATACCAGTGTGCTGCCACCTCTGGTGGTTCTGTCCTGCCAGTGCAACAGGTCATACCCAGGGATGGTGATGGAGGAACCGGGTCATTGGCTGAAAGGTATGATTCTGTGAGTATGACTATGTCAGGCTGTTGCTTGGCTAGTCTGTGGGACAGCTCTTCCAATTCTGGCACAAGTCCCCAGATGTTAGTGAGGAGGACACTGCAGGGTCGACTGGGCTGGGTGTGCCATTGTCATGTCTGAAGCCAGTGCCGAGGTCGATGCCGGGTGGTCCGTCTGGTTTTATTCTTATTATTGTTTTTCGTAGTGGTTGTGTACAACTGAGTGGCTTGCTAGGCCATTTCAGAGGGCAGTTAAGAGTCAACCACATTGCTGCGGGTCTGGAGTCACATATAGGCCAGACAGGGTAAGGATGACAGATTTCCTTCCCTAATGGACATTAGTGAACCAGATGGGTTTTTACAACAATCAGATAGTTTCATGGTCACCATTATTGATTCTAGCTTTTTATTCCAGATTTATTTAATTAACTGAATTAAAATTCCCCAGCTGCTGTGGTGAGATTTGAACTCACGTCTCTGAGTCATTAGTCCAGGCCTCTGGATTACTAGTCCAGTAACATAACAACTATGCTACTGTTTCCGTCTACTATGACTCCATAAACCTTTTCCATACCCGACATTACCTGCCGATGTCATTTGCTCCGAAGTGGATCACAAAGAAAGGCTTTTCCCTACAGTCCATCAGATCAACCACCTGCAATTTGAATTCATTCACCCTCTCACACCTAAGGCAACATACCTGGTGGTTATGGTCACATCTGCATATATTCTTGTCTTCATCTACCATTACTGTTATGCTCCTTGATATCCCTCCCCTTTGTTTCTGACTGGAATCTAAAGTGCACTGATTCTGTAGCCATCTCCTCAATCCCCATTTCCCAGACACGATACTCACCGAGGGAACAAATCTGTTCTGATCAAGCTCCTCCTCCCTTTTGAGGACAATCTACACTGGCCTTTCTCCTGTTTCGAACCGTGTCCCACAGTTTCACTTGCCCTCAACCTTTTTACCTTTTGCAGGGATAGCCACATAAATGGTTGATAAGACAACAGCACTAACGCTCAGGAGTAGCAAATAATCAGTAGCTTCTGAGAATATGAAGAGTCTGTCAGTTTCCTGCTCAGCTCAAAACCACCCATTTTTTTTTATTTTTTAAAGTCAGCAGGCAAGAGGAAACATGGCTCCTATTCACCCTTCCAAAGTCAATTTGCAATCCTACACAATTGCTTTTCCCCCACCCCATCCCAATGGTTGCTGTGCAGAAACTGGTGGCAGGATCCATTTTTAAGTAAGTGTGTAGGTACAGATATACATAATGCTCTTCCAGTTCCATTACTTTTTACCTCAGTTCACCCCTCTGCAGCTGTTCAAGTGAACTGAAGCAAAGCATGTGCACGGTCACCAGCAGCAATCATTAAAAGCAGCATTTATATTTATAGACACAGAATTCAGGAATAACATGCAGTAAAGAGATCTGGATAAATGGTCAAAACTAAAGTACATTATTTCAAATTTACAGCATCAACTACTTATTTAAAAAAAACTAAATTTAATTCCCGGTTTTAAAATCTATTTAATAGCACAATACTATGATCTTAAATTCTACACTGAACAAGAATTTCTCAGCATAAAAGGTGACAGCCAATAACATGCGGTTCCAGCCCCACAAACCAATTATGCATAAATATGGGGAGCTTTTCCTGGGACTGCGCCCAGGTGCGGTAAATCGACTGGGTGCAGCAAATATCGGAAAATCTGAGAGGTCAGAATGTAGACAGGTAAAGGAACTTGACCAATTTTCCTTCCAGACCCAGTAAATTCTCCCCTTGTGAAATCTTGTGCATTACAGAGAAAACATTACAGAGTCCAGCTTAAATTTCTGGAACTTTAAATAATTCCTCAGCTCACATCCATACACATTGATATCCAAAAGTAAAAAAACAGTTCGCTCATGTTGACATCACTGAACTTCCAAGAGACAGTGCAAGGCAAAAATCTTCCATGAGGAGTCCAGGAGGGCTGTTGCACAGCTCTAGATATAATGGTGACCCAAAGGTAGCTAAAAATTAACAACCAGCAGCAAAGGCACAAACATCAAAAATGAAGGTGAGCAAGAAAATCAAAATGGCAGCACAAGAGAAAGCAAAGCAAGCTGCGGGACTGTAAAGGAAGTGTTTAGTCATGATGCTCGAGCCATCACGGTGTGGGGCAGGCTGGATGGACCAGCTGGTCTTTTCCTGGCCATCAATTTCGTATGTTCTATGTTGATATAAGCTGGCTGGATCTGTGAGGAGCTTTCTGTATGAGCTTCTGACTCATAGATCTTGTACAGTCTCTGCAACACAAAACTAAGATACTGGGATTTACTAAAGCCAGTGGTTCCAAAGAGCTGTTTTTACCAGAACACATATATAGGAAGTCAGCACCACGAGTACAAACACAACCCCTGATGCCAAACAATTGCCTTTCATGTTTCTTTCTCGCTCTCTCCTAACTCCCCCACCCATTACAGAATACAGTCAGCTTATTACAGATAAGAGGCCAAGTTGCGTCCACAACTTCAAAGTCCATCAATATTATATTCCTGAGCTGTGCTCCTTCACAAATAACTGCAATGACTTTCTACAGTGAAAAACTATTAATTTCCAGTTAAACCCGAAACGTCAACTCAAATTTCTCTCCACGGATGTTGCCTGACTTGCTGAGTTTTTCCAGCATTTTCTGTTGTTATTTCGGATTTCCAACATCTGCAGTATTTTGCTATCGTACTAGTGTTTGGTTCACTGCCACACCTCTTCTAGGAATGCCTACCTTGAAGAAGTTCTGCCAGTTTTGAAGAAGGGTCAAACCCGAAACGTCAACTCAAATTTCTCTCCACGGATGTTGCCTGACTTGCTGAGTTTTTCCAGCATTTTCTGTTGTTATTTCGGATTTCCAACATCTGCAGTATTTTGCTATCGTAAGAGAATCTGCTTGATATTTTGTAGGTCTTTTACAGTGTAGCCAAAATAGAACACTCGAATTTTGAAAGAGTCTTTCACCTCAGTGCAAAAGTAATGGTATCACATGATGGCCTATATCTGTTGATGTAACAAGTCACACCAATCATCCTCGTTAAGACACAAGTTTATCAACCACTCTCCCCAGCAGTATAGAACACTATCAGCAGCTTCTTTACAGTAGAATTTTGTTTTCAAAATTTAGATATCATGGGGGGAAAGTCTAATATAACAAGAGATAGTAAAATCTTCAAACTCCACCAAGGCTCCAAATTGGCTACGTCAGAGCATAGTCTGGGCCTTGAAGTTCTTGTCACTAAACAGTAACGTAGCCTCCATTCCCGAATATTGCATGTCAAGGTTTGACTGCCACGTCCCGTCGTTCTACATTAATTTCTCTTTCTTCTCTCCTCTCCCCGCACCCACTCCCTTTGCGTACTATGGCAATCACGCAAGGATTGTTCAAAGGGAGCAAAGAAATATTCAAATCATACATAGTATATGACCAGGCATTGTCATTTTTAAAAAATAATTTCCCAAATCACACTTGTTCCAGCTAATCCCTACCAATCAAGACATGCAGGGAGGAGGAAGAAACAGAAAAACAGACAGAAGTTGCAAGCTGGTTATGGGAGACGGAGAGTCAGGAGAAGTGGCCATGCGAGTTCTCTTGCCTGCTGACTCAAAACTGCCCATAATCAAAATGGAGCAATTTTCTCAAGCTAGCTAATTCAGTTAAAATACTAATTCCATAAAATCGAAGGTCTGTTTAGCCAACAAGGTTCATTCTATCAAAACAAGCTCGGCCCATAAAATTTGTTTCCAAGGGGAATTGATACTGTCAAAACTGCAACTAAAACCCCAAAGTTCAAAAAACCTAGAAGTGTAAAATGCAACTTATGTTGCAGGTTTCAGCTTTAAATGTACAATACAGTGGCTACAAGCTTTAACTGTCCTCTATCTCTTAAAAATTAAAATCCCCACCAACACAACCAAGATCGTTCCATTTCATCAGATCTGTGAAGCAAGAGAAATATTTCAAAAATTGTATTAAAAATTGAATAACCAGTCGTCCAAGCTCCAACTGAAGCTCGTACTTTTCATTTGAAACACTAGGATCAGTACCCACAAATAGTTTAAAAACAATTATTTCAACACAATTAAATATTTGTGAGGCATTTTCTTGCAAATTAGTTTATGAAGGGAATGTCGAGAGATATGGAATGAGACCTTGGTCCCAATAGGGTTTGATCAGTAGGAGTAAATGAGGCTCCGCTTCAAACTGTTTGTTCTTATTAATAAGCTGAGTCACTCTACAATCCAACACAAGAAGCCACCGTGTCCTTGTAACAAAATAGTTAAGATGCTGTTATACAGTTAGAACAACTTTTATTGTTTTCTTTTAAAAAACTGCTCATCAAAATCTACCAAGGTCTGTCATAATCTTTATCAGTTCTTAGCCAAAATTGAACTGCACTAGGCTGCACAGACTTCCACAAATCCAAACCAGTCTGCCTTTCTGGCATATTCCAGAAGTATACTGGCATTGGAAGGTCAGGATATTAACAAGTGTATGCAAACCAGGGAGAACGGCAGTTGGAATCATTTATGAAAAAGGTGTATTTTACTTAACGTCAGCATAAACTGAACAGTTTAACATATTCCAATTTTCCTTAGGCTAGACAAACAAAGTAGAGGAAACGTCAAACATACTATTTAAAGCACATTTATGCTAGAAATAAAGTTCTGATGCATTTACCAGGTTATAATGCAGAGTTAATGAATGGATTTCTCTATGCCAAAAAACTACTCCATCTTATTAGAAGTAAACTGCATTAGTCTATTGAAACATGGGAATTTATGTTGCATTACTCAGTTTGTAAGTACAATTTCTAAAGTACAGGAAACTTTCGATTTACCAGCACCTAAATAACCGGAAATCTCGGTTAACCGGCAAAATTCAGGAGTAGGTTCAGGTAACTTTTATTACGTGCCTTCCTCCATTTGTTGCTGTGCAAGGGTGTGGCTGCAGCTGTTGCTAAGCTACAGAGACGCTTGCAACTTGTGGCCATTGTTTTGAAGCTGTACAGGGCTTGTTGCTTTATATGGAGCTCTCAGCTCCATATCTTTTACTATAGCGCTCGGTTATCCAGAATTTTTGATGAACCGGCACCACGTCGGTCCCGTCCGTGCCGGATAAAAAAAAGTTTCCTGTACATCTCATGAAAAGCGCATGGCAGGGACAAATTTGGAGTTGCTTTCTTACTATGAAAACATCCTCTCAGAGAACAGAGTCCTCCACCTACTACAGTATTGCAACACCACATTTTGATCAGTCTCCATTGACAGTTCCATTGGAGAAAACGTTAAGTTGTACAGAAACACAACCTAACCCTTGTGTGTGGATAGTTTCAAAACGTAAAATATAAAATGTATGGCTGTAAACTTTCTCTCTGCTTTTTGATTGGTCCAGCAGCAATTACACTGCAAAACCTCGCATGATGCAAAACCAAAGAGAAAAGTCTCCATGACAAGTACTGCTTTGAGAATCATGGAAGACTTTTAACAGCAGCAGGTGAGTGTTGGGCCTGAATTTGAGCGGCACTGGCAGGTCAGTAAGTTTCAGCAGCAGGAAGACCACAGGAGCAAGACCACAGTAAATATCAGAAACTATACGCCACATCCTGGACAACAACAACTTGCGTTTATATAGTGCCTTTAACATAATAAAATGTCCCAAGGCACTTCACAGGAGCATTATCAAACACAATTTGACACCAAGCCACAGAGATATTAGGACAGGTGAGAGGTAGGTTTTAAGGAGTGTCTTAAAAGAGGGGGGAGAGGTAGAGAGGGAAAGAGGTTTAGGGAGGACATTTCAGAGCCTGGGGCCCAAGCAGTTGCAGGCATGGCCGCCAATGGTGGTGCGATGAAAATCAGGGATGCGCAAGAGGCCAGAAAGAGCAGAGATCTCTCAGAGGCTCGTAGGGCTGGAGGAGGTTAGAGATAGGGAGGGGACAACCAGTCTGATGTGCTAGTTACTTAAGTAATAATGGAAGTGCAACCAAACCAAACTTGGGTCAACTGTGGGAAAAGGCGAGTTGCTACATAGAAGAAAGTACATACTTGTGAAGCTGAAGTAAAAACACTTGAAGTTTATGGTGAACAAATTCATTAATATTCCTTTCAGAATATTCAGGTACTGAAACCCTTAAAACCCAAATTAATAGGCAACACATTAGACTTTTACAATTCTGCAGATTAAAAATATCAACACAATTGTGCCCATTTTATATTTGCAAACATGCAAAAATCATCGACCTGAAATATTAACTCTGTTTCTCTCTCCACGGATGTTGCCTGGCCTGCTGAGTTTTTCCAGCGTTTTCTGTTGTTATTTTGCAAAAATTGAAAGCAGCTCAAAATTAGTTAAACATACAAGAAATATGAACTGACAAGGAATGACTAATAGCTAACCCAAAAAGTTCATGTGTGCAGAATCTTTCCTATGGCATCATAAAGAAAAGTCTCATTAACAATCCCCCGTCCCAAAACCAATTTGAATGTCCTTCAAAAAACAGCACCTTAGCAACAGTAAAAGTGGTTTAATAAAAACCAGAACTGGCTTATATTTCATATTTTACTTTGAGGACAAGATGTATTTAAATAAAACAATTTAAAAGATGGTCATTATATTCCGTGTTGAGCTACGCTTTTCATTTCAAAAACCAGACAATTGCTCTTAAGCCACAATGAAAGAGCCAGCAGAATAAAAGAACCAAGGGCCCTCTCCTTCTTGCTTCATCAAACTGTCTTTGTGATCAAGCATCACTGTTACTTTTGGCACTTCCCCTCTTTCTGTCCGCCCACCCCACCCACCCCACAAGCCACCATGTATATACATCCATTCTCATTATATGAGAAATAGAGGGCATGGAACACTCTTTGGTGCAACAAGATTGCCCTGCAGAAATCCAAGCAGCAATGATATCCGAGTCACAATAAATCATGTTTTCTCTTGATGTCTCCAGACTGAACCTTCCTCACATCTTCACCAGTCAGCAACACAGGTCTCAAGAGTCGAACATTTGTCATGAATGCATCTTTTGATTCAGCCAGCCAAAGAAGGGTTTTTAAATTATTGCAGTTGCACAAGGTTTTTTATGCTGAGTTATGCAGTATTATGAATTTGACCTATTAAGGTTAGACTAAAAGTGCATCGTTTCTATCACAAGAGAGTCTAAGAAGCATAGTAAAATGCCAATATTGAATCAAGTAATTTCTCCATCTAAACTTAACCACTGACATGCTATGCTCACTGGAACCAACAACTGGGTCACAAGAATCATTTGTTATAACACCAGTTTGTAGCAATCAAATTGACTGATGGTTATACTTGTCAGCACCACTTTAGTGTATTTTCTGCTCACAGCCACCTACTGTATCTTAGTGTTCTAAAGTCAAGTTAAAAAACAATTTTCCACTACAAATTGGAACCAGCACAAAAAACATTTTCCATTCTATTTTAAGCTCAGCATAATTTTTTGAATTATCTCTACTTTGAAACAACAGGCATGTTGTAACAGAGTGTCAGAATGTACTATGAACTGAGTGTTCAAACTACCTTACTTATTTGCCTCATGAACTACATGAATGAGAAAAAGCTATAACACGCCTTACAGTGCAAGGAGGATAGAACCAAAGTGTCAAATACAGCTTTAAACAACAAAAAAAACTACTCTGCAATGGATAGATATCAGACACTTTGGGGGAAAAAAAAGGCAGCTGGATTAAATTAAGAATTATTAATAATAATAATAATAATAAGAATCTATCGATATCTATAAGGCGGTTCTTCTGTCTGTCATTCCGTCTGTCTGTCTGTATTGAATAAACTCGAAAGTTATAGAGCGTACCTACACGTGTGTTACATCGAAAGAAAGCTTACGATTCCAGAACCGTCATAAGCGTATTTTACTTTTCGGTCGGACGAAAATTGTTCGCGCGTTATGCAAAAAACCTTCAAAATTAAACTCATTATCTGCTAATAGCACTGATTGACTGACGTCAAGGTCGACCAATCCTGTGCCATCACGATTGACCAATCCTACAGTTCAGTCGCCTGATGTTTGGCCAATCGCTGCATCTGTGGGCGGGACTAATGCTTTTCAACTCAGGCATCGGGCAGCCATTGCTTCACTACTTCCAGCTCAAAATCTGCTAATCCAGCTTCGAAAAAGTTAGCATCTCTTTTAAAAATAACATAACATTTACCAAAAACGTTTTATAAGTACTTTCACTTTCATCTTTGAAGCTATTAAAAAAAGGTAGAAATGTTACCCGGCAGCAGATTCACACAGGGACAGAGACAGGCCCCAAAGCCTGGGACTCGATTTTAACCGCCCGGCCCAAAACAGCCCTGGCAAAGCCGGGCTCCCCCAGCTAGTATATATATAAAGCGGTCGATCTGTCTGCATTGTATAAACTCGAAAGTTAGAGCGTACCTACACGTGTTACATCGAAAGAAAGCTGTCGATTCCAGAACTGTCATAAGCGTATTTACGTTTCGGCGAGACAAAAATTGCGCCAGCGGTATCCAAAAAACGTTCAACATTCTGCTCATTATCCGCTCATTAGCATAGAGTGATGTCGAGGTCGACCAATCGTACGGTCGACCAATCGCTGCGTGGCGGGGGCGGGTTCCTGGCGCGTGCGGACGGGCCCTCCTAGAGTCGAGTGACGGGACGATTGACGCCCCCCCCAGTCGCTCTCTCTTCCCCCCCCACCATCGCTCTCTCTCTCTTCCCCCCCCGTGTCGCTCTCTTTCCCCCCCAGTCGCTCTCTCTCTTCCCCCCCCCCGCAGTCGCTCTCTCTTCCCCCCCCACCATCGCTCTCTCTCTCTTCCCCCCCCCCCCCGTGTCGCTCTCTTTCCCCCCCAGTCGCTCTCTCTCTTCCCCCCCCCCGCAGTCGCTCTCTTCCCCCCCCACAGTCGCTCTCTCTTCCCCCCCCAGTCGCTCTCTCTTCCCCTCCCCGCAGTCGCTCTCTCTTCCCCCCCCCCGCAGTCGCTCTCTTTCCCCCCCCCCGCAGTCGCTCTCTCTTCCCCCCCCAGTCGCTCTCTCTTCCCCCCCCCAGTCGCTCTCTCTCTTCCCCCCCCGTCGCTCTCTCTTCCCCCCCCGTCGCTCTCTTCCCCTCCCCGTCGCTCTCTTCCCCTCCCCGCAGTCGCTCTCTCTTCCCCCCCGTCGCTCTCTCTTCCCCGTCGCTCTCTCTTCCCCCCCACAGTCGCGTGCTCTCTTCCCTCCCCCCCCCCAGTCGCTCTCTCTCTTCCCTCCCCCCCCAGTCGCTCTCTCTCTTCCCTCCCCCCCAGTCGCTCTCGCTCTTCCCTCCCCCCCAGTCGCTCTCGCTCTTCCCTCCCCCCCAGTCGCTCTCTCTTCCCCCCTCCCCCCCAGTCGCTCTCTCTTCCCCCCCCAGTCACTGATGTGATGGTTGACCAATCCTACAGTTCAGTGACGTGATGGTTGAGCAATCGGTGCGTCACGGGGGGGGGGGGGGGGGCGTTTCATTCCGTGTGTGGGTGGGCCTATTCCTGCAGCCTCCCGAAACTTCGCGAGAGAGAGAGAGAGACACAGGGGCAGGGAGAAAGAGGGGGAGGGACAGAGAGGGAAGGAGTGACACAGAGCGCGGGAGCGGCAGCGCCCAGCCGTAAACCACGCGGCCCAAAAAAGCCCTGGCAACGCCGGGCCCCCCCCCAGCTAGTTAAGAATACTGTAGAGAATTAACACATTCTGAAGGAAATCCTGTTGAAAGATAAAGAATGGTTTAATTGGTCCTTGTCCAAGTCTCGGCAAACAAGTATTCCAACAATCATATGTATGGGTTAATCTGCCTAATTAAGACCCTATCGAAGTCATGCAAGAAGGAGCTTAGAGTACATAACATAATTAACCACTTCATTGTCAAGTATCCATGACCAAAAATATTTCTGGCTAACAAGCAGCAGAGCTCTTTGGGACTATTCTTCCACTTTGTATGTCCGTACATTTCATAACATCCAGTTTGAGCTGGGAATGCCACAGCTGCCTTCCATCTCTGCCAATAGGAAACGTTTCAACGCAAAGTCTGTTCGAACTGAATTCGACACACGCAATATGCCTCTTGGTGCTTTTACATTTAAGAATCAGACAGATTGAGTAAGAGGACAAACACCAAAGCAACCTATTTGTACCAATCTACTATATTTATATTGCTAACTTATTCTTGTCTTCATGTAGGCAACAATAACTTGCATTTATACAGCACATTTAAAGCACCAACAATATCCCAGGGCGCTTCGCAGAGGCGTAATCAGACAAAAATGGACACAAAGCCAAAGAAGAAGATATTACCACAAGTTCCTTGCACTTTTTTGGAAGGGAGGGTGGAGAGAGGCAGGAGAGAGGGGTTTAAGGCGATGTTTGGTTGTGGAGAAGAGAGGCCGGGGGTAACCTTGCTCTCCAGGATGATCCTGTAGTACTGGGCGGTTTATGGCAGAGCAGTGAGAGATTCAATAGAGTTACGCCATAGGTGCGCAGGCTTGGAAACACTGCATCATGATACACTGCATCGTGCACTGAGCAGCATAAGGAGTTTGATGCTCAGCCTATCCTGTTGACTCACTGAACCACTACAGCACACTTAGCAGGGCAACAGGGGAGGTCACCCACTGCTCCAATTGCAACTCAGCCAACCTATTTTTAAAAAATTGAAGGCAAAATAGAAAACAAGACCTTCTCTCTCATCCATTGTCCTTCACCTGCAACACATCAAGAGAGGAAAGGTGGGTTTTTCGAGCAAGATAATTCCTAATGGTCTCGCTGATCTCTGTTCAACAGAATGGTGCCGATCAGTATCATAAGCATTAACCCACAGCGTAACACTCCATGACATTATTTGGAGCACCAATATGTTGCACCACTCCAATAATATATTTTAAATAACATAGCTCCATTGAACTAGTAAGCAGCAGTTGCTGTTTTTTTTGTGAGTTTCTTTCCCTGGAAAGAAGTTACAAAACTCTTACCACCAACATGGGAGACTTTTTGAAGAGGAGGGAAGTTTATTTTTTTTTATCTGCAACAGAATCAAAGGCAATTCTGAACTCGAGAAAACAGAATCTTACAAATAATTTGTATAATTGAATTAATAAATCTAACATTCCATACTACAGCAATTTTGCATTTAAATACAATTTTCCTTCTGCATCCCTGGATGGCCTTACAGCTCTTCTGGTTACATACATATCCAAAGCAGTTGGAGACAAGTAGAAATCCGTATCTTCTTTGCAGAAATTACTCTACCATTAAAATAAATATCAAGTCAATATTGCCGCCTCCTCTGTCCTTCGAGTCCTTTCAAACCACTACATAATAATTAAGGAGGAATACTTCATCAGAATGATTGTACTGAACACTGAATTAACAATTCCCAGCAAATCAACAGGAAGAGGAGAATTTGGATTCACTCTTGTCAAAACAAAATTATTAGCATAGAGTTATAGATGAATGTTACCAGCAATTGTACACCAATGATAGTTTGGAGTCCTGATTTGTTCAATTTGTACTTCAACAAACTGCCAATGTAAATTGATTAACTTGCTCACTTCACTTACTCACTTCTAAGAAAACTAAGTCTAGCAATCAGACACCAACAAAAAATACCAGTACCGAATATTATATTAAAATATAGACAACCACACTGGCACTGGCCACAGGGGTGAACGTGCAGTGTTGATCAAGCAACTTCAACTTGTCCAGAGTGTATGAAACCGTAAACAACTGCCATGCAATTACACTAATTTGGCCATAATCGTGACATTGTGGCAGAACCACTGAATGACGCTAGCTGACTATATATAATTCGCTTTAACGATGTTCTAACACCAGCCTAAATCTGTACCATTGCGTTAGGCATTACTGTGTTTTGTATATAGAGTTTGCATGTACGGGGCGTGGCCCCTTGAAGAGTGCGGAAAAACGCGGGCAAACGTGATGACGTCACATCGCAAGCCACAGGGCTGCCCAGGCAGTCCTCGTGGAGTCTCTGATCAGTAAAGACCTGTTTACTTGTTCCCTGGTGTCGATCTCAGTTATTTATAGGAATTGGTCAATTCCTACATTGGTGACCCCGTTTTTTGTGAACGTTTTCACAAAAGAGCACAGCATGGAAACAAACGCTGTTTCACTAAAGCTGCCACAGTTCTGGGAGCAGCAAGCGACCTCGTGGTTTATTGAGATCGAGGCCCAGTTCGCCCTGCGGAACATCGATGTGGATCAGACCAAATACCTGTGCGGAGACCGCATACTCGACAGCTCTACCGCCTCTCAGATAGTCAGCTTCCTCGAAAACCCCCCAACGGAGCGCAAGTATGAAACCCTCAAAGCGCGGTTACTGCAGGTTTTCGGGCTCACAAAATCAGAGCGTGCCCAATTACTCGCGATGCCCAGCCTCGGGGACTCCAAGCCTTCAGAGTTGATGAGCCAAATGCTCACACTCCTGGGCTCAGAACCGGAATGCTTCCTGTTCCGAGAAATTTTCCTCAGCCAACTGCCTGAACAGGTGCAAGCTGCCCTGGCCAGATCTGAAATCGTGGACTGTGCAACACTCGCTGCGGAGGCTGACAAATTTCACTGTAACTTGGCAGTACTGCACCGCCATGAGGCACCCATCCCCCCGCAGATGCCGCCCCAGCTCGTCAGCCTGCTGGGCTGTGTTTCTACCACGCGCAGTTCGGCGCGAGGGCGAAGCGTTGCCGCCCTCCCTGCAGTTTCCCCCCAAAAAAAAACAACAACTGTGACCACTGAGGAACAGGTCTAACGGGCACCCCGCGGCCACGATGGCGATCGGCAACCCGGGAAAGTTGCTCTTGATCACCGGCACTCTCTCCGGTTGCCGTTTTCTGTGCGACACCGGAGCGCAGTGCAGCATTTTAGCCACGTCTGCCCTCGATGTGCAGACGGGGAATCACGGCCCCACGCTTGAAGCGGCCAATGGCGGAGCAATTCGGACCTTCGGCAGACGGCGAGTTGAGGTGTGCTTCGGGGGGCAACGCTTTCACTGGGAGTTTGTTACGGCCAAAGTTTCCCAGGCCCTCCTCGGCACGGATTTCCTGTGCGCCAACAGCCTCCTGGTCGACATCAGGAACCGGCGGCTGATCAACGCAGCAACTTTTAATTCTCTCCAGTGTTACCGCAGTAACACTACGTCATGCACCGTCTCCTGTGCGTTCCAGACTCCTGATGAGTTCGCCCGCCTGCTCGGCGAATTCCCCGACCTGACAAGACCCACGTTCTCCTCCTCGGCCACGAAACATGGTATGGAACACCACATCACCACCAACGGCCCCCCGGTCTACGTGCGCGCCTGGAACCTGGCAAGCTGGCGGTCGCAAAGACGGAGTTCGCAACCATGGAACAGTTAGGGATTATTCGCCGGTCGAATAGTCCCTGGTCTTCACCCCTCCATATCGTCCCGAAGCCTGGCGGCGGATGGCGGCCATGCGGCGACTATCGACGCCACCACTCCTGATCGGTACCCGATCCCCCACATTCAGGATTTCTCTGCCCATTTGGCAGGGAACACCGTGTTTTCAAAAGTTGACCTCGTCCGGGGCTACCACCAGGTCCCTGTGCATCCACAAGACCGCAGTCATCACCCCATTCGGCTTCTTCGAGTTTCTACGAATGCAGTTTGGGTTAAAGAACGCCCTCCAGGCTTTCCAACGCCTGATGGACTCCGTGCTGCGGGACCTCAAAATTCCTCTTCGTCTACCTGGATGATATTTTAATTGCCAGTCCTACTAAGGAAGAACATACCTGTCACCTACGCACCCTTTTTCAACGTCTCAGCCAACACAGCCGGATCAACCCGGCCAAGTGTCAATTTGGCCTGCACCAAATCGATTTCCTGGGGCGTCGCATCACCTCAGAGGGAGTGGTTCCTTTACCTTCAAAAGTGGAGGCGGTGACATCTTTTCCACGCCGGCAGAACATAAAGGCCCTGCAAGAATTCCGAGGCATGGTAAACTTTTACCACCACTTCGTGCCTAAGGCGACACTGCTCATGCAGTCCCTGTATGAGGCCCTCAAGGGCAAGACTGGCAAGAACCTGGTAGACTGGATGGATGACATGGCCCGAGCGTTCGCCGACACCAAACGTGCCTTAGCCAACACGACTATGCTGGCGCACCCGCTGCCAGGAGCCACCATCGCCCTCACCGACGCGTCGGACTACGCAGTCAGTGCCGTGTAACAGCAGTGGGTGAACGGGACGTGGCAGCCATTGGCATTCTTCAGCCATCAACTACGGCAGAACGAGAGAGCATACAGCACGTTCAACCGGGAGTTGCGCGCCCTTTTTCTGGCCATCCGCCATTTTCAGTTCCTGCTAGAAGGACGTCCTTTCACCGCCTTTGTGGATCATAAGCCGTTAACCTTTGCAATGGCCAAGGCCGCTGAACCGTGGTCAGCCCGACAGCAGCGTCAACTGACCTACATATCCGAATTCACCATGGATATACAGCACGTGTCCGGTAAGGACAACCTGGTGGCAGACTGCCTCTCCCGCGCGATCATCAATACGGTTCATTTAGGCATCGACTGCACCCTCATGGCAGCGGACCAAGCCTCAGACCCAGAAGTCCAAGCTTACAGAACGGCCATCACTGGCCTCCAGTTGGCCGACGTCATGTTCCATGCGGCAGGTACCACACTGTTGTGTGACGTCTCCGTACAGGATCCTCACCCTGTCATGCCGGTCGTCTGGCGCCGCTAAGTGTTCGACGCCATACATGGGTTGTCACACCCAGGAATGAAGGCCTCTCAGAAACTGATGTCAGCGAAGTTTGTATGGCATGGCATGCATAAGGATGTCCGCGACTGGGCCAACACCTGCGTAGTCTGCCAAAGGGCCAAGGTACAGCGCCACGTCAAAGCTCCGTTGGCCACCTTCACAGTTCCGGAGCAACGTTTTGACCATGTCAACGTCGACCTGGTAGGACCACTTCCACCCTCCCATGGTTTTTCACACATCCTGACCAAGGTGGACCGCACCAGCAGATGGCCGGAGGCGGTCCCCCTGTCATCCACTACTTCAGCAGACGTGGCCAGGGCGTTCATTTCCTCCTGGATCGCTCGTTTCGGAGTACCTGCAGATATATCAGACAGGGGACCGCAGTTTTCCTCCGAACTCTGGAATGCAGTGGCCCAAGGACTCGGTATCAAATTACACCACACCACAGCCTACCACCCACAGGCAAATGGCCTTTGCGAACGCTTCCACCGGTCAATGAAAGCCGCCCTGAGGGCCAGTCTCCGGGACGCTGGATGGGCAGACAAGCTACCGTGGGTCCTGTTGGGTCTTCGCACGGCCCCCAAAGAAGACCTTCACTCTTCATCAGCGGAGCTGGTGTATGGTCAACCGCTGCGAGTCCCAGGGGACTTCCTACCAACATTGACAGAGCCATGGTCCGCGTCTGCTCAGCTTGCTAGTCACCAAGAGGCGGCCAGATGTTTCGCACCGGTACCCACTTCGCACCACGGACTGCAGAGGTCACACGTTCCCACGGGGCTTCAGAAGGCTGAATATGTTTTTATTCACCATGACGCACATAGGGATCCGCTCAAGGGCCCATATACCGGTCCCTTCCGCGTGTTGGAGGCAGGGGACAAAACCTTCATGGTAGATGTCGGCGGTAAACCGGACCACATTTCGGTCGACCGAATAGAGCCAGCACATTTGGACCTCGACCGCCCCATCGAGACCGCACAGCCGCCGAGACGGGGTCGGCCACCCGTTGTCGTCACCACAGACCAAGTGCACCCGCCCGCCAGACCGCCAGCCGCCCAGCAGCCTCCGCCTCGAGTGTACAGGAGTCGTTCTGACAGGCTCGTCAGACCCCCTCACCGTTTGACTTTGTCCGTTAAAGCGAATTCTGGGGGGGCGCATGTGGCAGAACCACTGAATGACTCTGGCTGACTGTATATAATTCCCTTTAACGATGTTCTAACACCAGCCTAAACCTGTACCATTGCGTTAGGCATTACTGTGTTTTGTATATAGAGTTTGCATGTACGGGGCTTGGCCCCTTGAAGAGCACGGAAAAACGCGGGCAAACGTGATGATGTCACGTCGCAAGCCACAGGGCTGCCCAGGCAGTCCTCTTGGAGTCTCTGATCAGTAAAGACCTGTTTACTTGTTCCCTGGTGTCGATCTCAGTTATTTATAGGAATTCGTCAATTCCTACAACATAATCAAAATGTTAAAGTTATTTATTCCTATGAATACTTTGACCAAAAAGAGACAACAATGGCCCAGGTTTTCCTGGAGACTTGCTCCATTGGAATAGCACATCTGCGACATAGGGTTTGACTTGCACCATACAAGTCCCAGGAAATTGCAGCATAAGTAAGTTATGCCATTATTCACACCACACCAAAATCTCCTGGGACATTTACACCGCTCCTCCCTTTCCCTCGCCATAACATTTGCTTCGCACCCCATCCCCCCTCCCCTTAAAATCAATGGTGATCGCAATATTGCGGAATGAATGCTGCTTTGATCGCCACTGCCACTTAAGATTATTAAATAATGTGGTTGATGTGCTGTGTGTTTGGTTAAAAAAAAGCAGGTTGATGAATTTATACATAGTTCTGCCTAACTTTTGCACGAAGAGCTTCACTTAAAAGTAGGAGAAATCTCAAATTAAACACCCACTAAATTTAAATCAGTTTGGACAGGCCTTTTTTGTCACTTTTTAATGCATTTCCATGTTATGGAGCAGCTTAATGTTCTCCGTGGACTTGTTTGTATTGCATTAAGTTGAAACGCGATCCTGATGTGCAGAAGGGCTGGCTCTCAGTAATAAATCTCTTTGGCTGCTGATCTACCCCACTGTCCAGACTGCCGTGACAAACACTTTCATCCTAATTAATCTTAACAAGCACTTTTTCAGAAAAAGTCAGGCAGAATTCCTTCCATAATACCCTTATCCGAACAAATTGCAGTAACGTGACAAATACCGAGTCCATTTGATTTCGATTCACCCTTGCGAGTTAGGACATGTCAAACCCAAACTAAATCAAACAGTTGTATTTTTTGGCTCCGAGATATGCTGGAGGTATATGTAACCCACAAAAACGGATGGGTTAAAATGCTAAAAATCTGAAACTGGAACCCAACCCGCCTACTTCCTGTTTTAACGGAAGCGGGACAGGGATTGGCGACCAACCAGCTCTCAGGAGGCAGGTCAGTCATTGAAACCTTTTAAGGAGGCTGCAAGTCTCAGTTTTAAGAGTGTTTCTATTTCTAACCAATGTCAGCTGGGGCTTCCTGGGCCTTGGGAAACCCAGCAGCTAATAGGAGGCTAGAAGGGCTGGATCCATCAGCTAAGTGCCTTTACAGTACTACTTGTGGGCCAGGGGGAGCTTGCGCACTTCCTCCAGGCCAAACAAGCTTGCTTGCAAGTACACCACAACCCCCCACCCCCACCTCCTCAATCTCACAACCCGCTCCCCCCCAAGCCCCGACACCCACCCCCAATCAAACCCCATCGTCGAGCCTCCCGATCTCCCCCGTAATCTCTGACTCTCCCCCAACCTCGCCATGACTTCCCGTGGTCTCCGACTCTCCCCTCCCCAACCCGATCTCTGACCCCTCTCCAATCTCTCCCCAACACCCTGCGATCACCCACGATCCACCACACCACGCTCTATCCACCCGCTCCCATCCCCCCAGGCGATCTGTACCCCCAACAATCACGAAACTTACCTTATCCTCGGCTGCAGCCTGTTCTGGAGAACTTCCCCACCCGACAAGCACCCAAGCCTGTTGATCAGGCTCAATTGCGGGAGGGAAATCGTTTTAAAGCTCCACAGCATTTAGGGAACCCGACCATAACTCCTGGCCGCCATCCGAAAGCCCGCCCCACTGACTATCAGGGCTGCTCTCTCTAAAAGAGGTACCGACTCCTGACACCAAAGTGTGTGTGGTGCAGAATGTGGGTCATAAGAACATCACACAAGAATTAGGAGCAGGAATAGACCATACGGCCCCTCGACCCTGCTCCGCCATTCAATAAGATCATGGCTGATCATCGACCTCAACTCCACTTTCCTGCCCTTGATTCCCCTAGAGTCCAAAAATCTAGCTAGCTCAGCTTTGAACAGGGACTCAGCATCCACAGCCCTCTGGGCAGAGAATTCCAAAGATTCACAACCCTCCAAGTGAAGAAATTCCTTCTCATTTCAGGTCTTAAATGGCCTACCCCTTAACCTGAGACTATGCCCCCTGGTTCTAGACACTCCAGCCAGGGGAAACAACCTCTCAGCATCTACCCTGTCAATCCCCTTCAGAATCTTGTAAGTTTCAATGAGATCACCTCTCATTCTTCTAAACTCCAGAGAGTATCGGCCTATTCTACACAATCTCTCATCATAGGACAACCCTCTCATCCCAGGAATCAATCTAGTGAACCTTCGTTGTACCGCCTCCAAGGCACGTACATGCTTCCTTAGATAAGGAAACTAAAACTGTGCACAGTACTCCAGGTGTGGTCTCACCAAGGCCCTGTAGAATTGCAGTAAGACTTCCTTACTCTTATACTCCAACCCCTTGCAATAAAGGCCAACATGCTATTTGCCTTCCTAATTGCTTGCTGTACCTGCAGGCTAACTTTCTGTGTTTCAAAAGGTGGTATGACAGAGTACTCTGAATACACCATCATACCGACCACAACTTCCGCCCCAAAATTGGCAAAAAATCCCAGGATGAAATTAGGAGAATTTCTTTTACACAGCGAGTTATGATGATCTGGAATGCAATACCTGAAAGGGCGGTGGAAGCAGATTCAATCGTAACATTCCAAAGAGAATTGGATAAATACTTCAAAAAAGGAGAAATTTGCAGGGCTAATTGGATAGCTGTTTCAAAGAGCCGCCACAGGCACGATGAGCTGAATGGCCTCCTTCTGTGCTGTATGATTCTATGATAGTGCTGTTAAATTTAGGAACTGTAACACTACAATTGACATCTATTTACCAATGATGCAATGCTACAGGTCCAGGCAAATAAAATTAAAATTCCACTATGGTGAATCACCAACTATTACTATATAAATCATTACATCAAATTAATGAAAAACTAATTTGTCACATTTTCTAAACAAAAAGGCAAAACTAGCCAAATATCCAAGAAATCTAATGACAAAATAAATGGAAATTGAAGTTTTTAAAAAAAGTAAAACACCTTCTTCACTTTCTCCAGCTAGTATTAAAAGTGAGAAGCTCAACATTATTTGAATTCCTAACAGTGTATAATATTTATAAATTTTATTTGATAAGTTTATGCCAAGTAGAATGCACAAACATATTCACTGGAGTATGCTCTAGTGAGTGCTTCTCAGATTCACAGCATCAACAATATTCTCCACAGTTTTTGTTGTATAAAGAGCAAATGTGCTTGAAATAAGCTTAACTGTTTTAGAAGCTAATGTGAAATCCATTCATAATGATGGTAAACAGATTTTTAAACCCCAATTCAAATGTTAGTTATTGCATATTGATAAACACAATACATAAACATAAATGCAGCACTTGTCCTCTATTAGTTAAAAAAAACCTAAAACAAAAATATGGAATTTATGTCAAGGATTATTGACCTGGTTGTTTGCCTTGAGGCGGCCCTGTGTAAAGGTTTGGTTTGGAGCCCCTACATTTTACTGGACTAAATACTGCCCACTTAATCTGGTGTCAAATCAGCATCCGAGAAAAGGATTCTCTGGAAGGGACTCCACCCAAAACATTAATCTGTCTCTTCAAATACTCACTGAGCCACTGCATAAATTTCAGCAGTTGTTGGTTTAACTGTAAAGAGTTGAGTTCCAACTAGCCTGTATTTGTTTTAGTCTGCTTCATTTTTAGAGACATTCCTTAAATGAATGGGCCTGAGTGACACCTAGCAGTGTGGATATGGGGGTGAAGGAACTCCCCAGCAAGGCTGAGGGCAAGGGAAATAAAGAAAATCCCAACAGGGCAAGGGAAGTAGGGAATTCCCCAGCAGCATGGAAAGGGAGAGAATATAGGCACCGGAAGAGGGGGGGGGGGGGGGGGGGGAAAGAGGAAAATTCACCAGCAGCTTAGGGGCTGCTCCTTACCCTTGACTCTCCTCACATTTTCAGAAAATTAATTGTATTCCATGTTACAAGCATACTATTGTCAAGCTACTTGCCCCATTAAAATAATGGCAGTACTTTATTATCTGGCAGTACTTCCTGTTATCTTGTACATCTGTTTCAATCATGAAAGTAGCCCCATAAACTGATATGGATCTATTGGGTACCATAACAAACAACTTCTGCATTGAAAGTGCTCTGTGCCATCAATAGAATAGGCAAGTTCAGCGTTACTGCCCTGACTTCTTTGGAGATGTGGAAAATGCAGAGCTGCTTCCTCCAAAAGCTGCTCTTGCATCATTCAAGACCCTCACTTGTGCCATCAATGACCAAATCGTGTATCTCGTGCTGACAACTGCAAGCCAAGAGGAAAGGTACTTTTACACTGAGCGACACCCACAACTTAAATCGGTCTTCCTGGCTGCTGATCTTTACAAGTCCCAGCAGTTTTACACTCGGCTTACAGCAGGGCTGCTTAAAACTCGCACTTTGGGAACCGATGGCATTAGTGCGGGTCTCACACATGTTAAAACAGCTAAAAGGTGCCAGCTGTTGCCAAAGCCAGCAGCCCAGACCAGACCAGCTAGAAACAGGTCCTCCCACCAAATCATCACAGTAAACCCCAACAGTTTTACATTTGACTTGCAGCTGACTATGCAAGACCCACACTTCAAGAAAAGGGAACACTGACATTTCTTGTGTAATGTAAAACCAGCTAAGCAGTATGCCGATAAAAGACACTCAGCGATCACAGGTCTCCGCTTGAACTCAGCATCAATGTAAAAGTGCTACAAGAAATTCATTTACCCAGGCCCATTTCAGACCTACCAACAACCCATAGCAGCGATGTGTGTCGGCACGGTTACAATCTCCTCTGCCTCCAAGAAAAAGCAAATACCCATGTAATTTTTTAACACAAAATGGAAATCAACAGTCAAAAGCACAGGTGTCAGTCTTGCATTACAAACAGAATAATCCAACGTCCGAATTAAGACTCGACCGGACTTGTGACCCAAAACTTTGCTCTTGGGTTATGAGCCTGGGCATTCACGGAATAGTTGTACTAGCCCACAGGATAATTGTGTAGTATCCTCTCCATGTACATGTTGGAATAGATGCAACAAATAGCCAGACTGTCATAGGACAAAAGTACACTGTAACGGCTCTAACTAGGTCATGAACAAATTCTCTGGGACTGACACAAAATCCCTCCTCGTCTGCTCTGCAGCTTTCGACACAGTTGTCCATACAATCGTCCACCAATGCCTTTCCTCTATCTTGCTCAATGGGACTACCCTCAGCTGGTTCCATCCTTACCTATCTAATCATAGCCAGAATGCTCATATGCCCCTCACAATGTAATCTCTAGAATCGATCCTTGGTCCCCTCCTCGTCTTTATCTACATGCTATCCCTTGTCAACATCATCCACAACTATGGGGTCAGTGTCATTGTGTACAGTGACGATACCTAGCTCCACCTCGCCACTTCTCTCAATCCCTCCAATGCCTTTGTGCTTGTCCAACAAGAGTCCTGGATGAGTCTTAACTTCCTCCAGCTAAACGTTGGGAAGACTGAATCCATCATTTTTAACCCCACCACAAACTCCACTCCTTTACCACTAACTCCACTCCCTTCCCAGGTCACTGTCTCAGGTTGAACCAGATTGTTCACAACACCTGCACCCTGTTCAACCCCAAGGTGAGTTTATGACCCCATAACCTCTCCATCACAAAGGCCATGTACTTCTATCGCTAACATCACACACCTCCACCCCTACCCCAGCCGACCTGCCACTGAAACCTTCAGGCCTTCGTAACTGGAATAGAAGTGACCGGTGTTACTATTGATTTTAACTCGATTACTCCTTTGTCGGTTTCACATTCTGCCACCCTCCACAAACTCGAGCTAATCCAAAACTCTCCTGTTAGAATCCTATCCTGCACCAAGTCCCACTCACCGATCACCTCAAACTTAACATTTCTCTTCAGGGACTTAAAAAAAAAAAAAAAAACAACTAGGCTATCAGAGACCATTTAGAAATTTAAAATATTGATGATGCAGAACTGCACCAATCATCTGAGCACTTTAACTGGGGAGAGGCACAGATTATTCACATATTTTGCCTGTTTCTGCTAGATGCCAAGACTGCAATTTACCAAGAGTACTGCTGCAGTAAAGACTAAAAGTGTCTATAATATAGGGAAGTACTGACTTTGGGTTATATCTTTCACCAGCACAATGGTAAATTGCTAATTAATGTAGCACACAATACACGGAGAGTAATTCACATATAAATTTTACCAATATACTGGTCTGACACCATGCGCTTAACAGGCACAAGCCCTGTTACTTTGAGTGACTGTGAATCACACTTTTGCTGTCAGTAGAGGGCTCTGCATGTGCACAGCTCTGCTCCCAACATTCATGGCTCCCAACATTCATGTTTTGAGAATTCTGTGTACTGGGAAACACACTTTGAAATATTCCATCACACAATTCAGAACACTGAGAAACATTGTACATACTAAAGAGCAAAACTAATCTCACTTTAAATTGAAGTCATCCTTCTTCCATTTTATTACCATTATTATATGCAATCCGTTTAGCTGACAAATCATGCCACACTATTTCACTGAACAACTTTCATTCCCACACCAAAATAACACAAAAGGTACTGAAGGTCCCAAAGCAAACCAATAATGCTGAAGTTAATATCAGCACTACAATAAAATTATTCAATCCCATCCAGTCTTTCTCCATAATGCCAACAGAACCTAAACATGTGCTTTCTCAATAAAAGTTACTGCATCAAGTATTTCGAAGCAGCTTTGTAATCTCCAATTGAATAACATTGGGCCTAAATAAGTTTACAGCAAAAGTCTTTAAATTTTGGAAGTTATTTAAGTTCATCCTACTTTCCAGGTGATCCAAGAATTCAATCCAGAATAGTTTTTATAGTTAAAACGCACTTACATCTTTCTAAACCTATATCTAGTATATTACGGACATGAAATATTATTCATTGTTCCTCCCCATGTGGCACTTTATAATTCATCCAAATAGTGGATTCACATTATTAAAGCGATCACTCAACAACTGACTTTTCTACAAAGCATGATCAACGTTTCATTTCTAAAAGTGACAGCCACAGTCTTTTGTTGCATCTTTTATGCACTAAATAATTCATCACAAATGGACTTTTTGCTCCAGTGATGTCACATGTGGAAGCCTCATAGCTTACAAAAACAAAAACAGAAAATGTTGGAAGTACGCAGCAGGTCAGTCAGCATCTGTGGGGAAGGCAAGTTAGCATTTCATGTTGAGATCTCCAGGACTAAAAGATAAATAAGCATTTTTGTAAAAATGGGACAAGAGGAAGAGGGCAGGAAAACAAATATTACAATCTCAGAGAGGTAGTTAATGGGTTGCATGACATGCAACCTGCTTAAAAGGAAAGGCAAGCGATTATTCGATGATGCAAAAAATCACGAGTGAAGCCGTAAAAAGACATTTACAAAAGATCATAGCAATAGCCAAGATGGAAAGAGGCCCACCCAAGGTAAAATGGTGAAATAGAGGGGTAACTGGGAGGAGAAAAAAAAAAGCCTGTAGATACAGATCTAAAATTAAAAACGGAAATGTTAGAAACACACAGCATGTATGTCAGTCCCGCAAGATGGAACAACAGGCCAACAGCAAGGATGTAATCCTCTTACCCACCCAAGAGCTGTGTTCTGACAAAAGGTCAACACTGGATCGTCAACCTGCGCCCCCTCCTTCCCCTAGACACCAACAAGTTCATCCTCCATCACTGCCTACTGTAAAGAAATGAGGGGGGTATAATTAAGTATTGAAGTTATTAAAGCCAATGTCCAAACAGAGAAACTGGCAGAATAGGAGTGAATCTTTGCAGGACGTGCACAAAAAGTATACTCTAGGTAGTACAGCTGTAGTGGGAATCAAGAGAAGGACCACATGAAGATGAGGGATGGTTCAAAATTGGAAGCATAACTAATGAAATTCTCATGATCAGAACAAGTGCAAGAAACAGCACCAACACAATCATCAATGTAACAGCAGAGGAGAGGGAGGGGTTCAGAGGTTTTTTTAAAATCCATTCTTGGGACGTGCGCATTGCTGCCAAGGCCGGCATATATTGCCCATCCATGATTGCCCTGAAAGGGCTGAATTAGGGCAGTTAAGAGTCAATTACATTGGTGTAGGACTGGAGTCACACATAGACCAGACCAGTTGAAAGTTCCACATACGATGTTTGGAATCAGGCAGCTTTTTAATGCTAGGGTTAGAAGTATTACAAGTTCAGTGGGACATAGATTAGAGTAAGAGGAGCAGATAAATTAATGTGGCCAAAATCACAGGGGCAGTTCTTTGTGATGTTTTTCCAATATTCTCCAGTTCCTCGCCTTTTGGATTTTCTTGTTAAAATGTCTTTTCACCACAGCACCCTTATCTAACAATCTTCTGCTTTTCTTTTCATCAAAAAATCTATTAACTTCCTCTCGGATTAAAAGTAATTTTTTTTGAGTGTACTAAAATGTTTATTTTCAGTTTTGAAGAGTTCTACTTGAAATATTGGCCCAGAATTTTAGGGAACTTTTCATCATAACTACAGCTTAAGAATGGTGTAGCACTTTTTTTTGCAAAGATATTCACACGCAACTGATTTATGCTGGTTTTATGCTGAAATATCAGTACACTCGAATTTCCTCGATCATTTGCACCGCTTGCAAAATACATCCGCTGAATCCCTCTGCCACTAGCTCCGCCCCCTGCAAAAGACCAATTTGATAGTGATTTTCTTCGCCATAGTAAAAAAATTCTTACTGAGACCAGCACTATATTTAACAAAAGTCTTAGTGCACCTGATTGGAAGCCAGCAACCCTAGAACTCCACTAAACACTATATAATAAAGGATTAAATGCCGTCCTGGAGGGGTCTTGCATCTCATTGCACTTGATAATCTCCTGAGTTATACTACTTCATTTGTATTGATGCATATTCAAAGAACAGTTTTGTATTGAAGCACCAGTCATAGTACCACTGCATACTGCATCCCTAATCAGCAATGCGTTACTACCATACCATATAAAAATAGGCTATTCTATAAGCTACATTCTAATTTTGTTTTCTCCCCTCCTTGCAAAATTTCCCTTACCAGCAGGTCACAATGGCCGATGTTTTCAGGCTGCATTGCTTTTGTGATGTTCACAGGAAAGTATGTGAGAAATGAATGACTGAGATCAGGAACTCAGTGTACAGAGGGATCAGGGGTTGCAAAACTGGTGATACTGCATAGTGGAGCGCTGTCCAAGTGTTTCATTATCACATACTGGTTGCAGCAATACACCTGTGCCTCATGCCTGCCTGCACAACATCAACTCACTATTCCGTCTCTGCCCACAAAATAAGTTTGAAGATGCAACTTATGCACTAGATATCACAATTTGCTCAAAAAGAGAGAAGTTCTCATTTTCAAAATCAGTCCTGGTCTTCCTGGAAACAAACAAGGAGACACTTTTCTCTACTTAAAAAAAATATTTTTTTAAGAAGCAGTATTGCAAATCCAAGAAGAAAGTCTTCTTTAAAGGATAGTAACTGACACACTGAATATAATGTTGTAGAACAATATACTGTTGTAGAACAAAAACCATATGTATTTGAAGGGTACAATTTAGCAATGAAATGACAGCACCTGTTATGTCTCAGGTTCAAATATATACATGCATAACTCTAACTCAGCTATCGCCTACAAACTAAAGTAATATCAAGACATGAAAATAAACACTGAAAACTGCTTAGATCATCCATTGCAAAAACTGTTATATAAAACAAAGCGCCAAAGTTCAAAATGGAAAAAAAAGTGAACAAAATATATCCTCCGATAAACTAAGACCATCGATGGAATGATTACTGATAACCAGTATTTCATAGAGAAAAATATGCCCTTAATACAACTGAGAAGTTATTCACGTTGTTCTCAATAACATATGATTCATAGTAACGCTTGTGCTTTACACCAACGCAGATAAACTATTTCTGTGAAACATCATCGCACACAGTTCAGCAATGCCATCCTATCCAGTTATGGCAGTCATTACCTGCCCCAGCTGTGAAACATCTATTTCTACATTCAAGAAAAATGCTGCGATCTTATCAATTGAATCAATTTCACACATCCTTACTGTTTAAAAACAAAACAGAAACTTATACTTCTGTTTAAATAGTCCTTATGTTCCTATGCCACACATTTTTCACAGACCTTCTTAAATGTTGGAATTTGGCATTTGCTTGCCCATACACTGATCTAATTGCAATGAGGACACAACTATTCCCAGCCAGATCTACATTCCCATAACTTGAAATCAGCATCGTGTAACTTGCTGCTGGAAGTTTTTTTTTAATGTGGCTTTTACTTCCCTGAGGATGAAGAAAAATAATCTTATACTAGAACAGAATGACCTATAATCATTCAGATTAATTAAATTACTCTTTTTATGGCCTTAGTTCCTTTCCCCTCAGCAATTCCTTTGCTGAAGGACTAGACAGACTAGATGCAGGAAGGATGTTCCCGATGGCGGGGGAGTCCAGAACCAGGGGTCACAGTCTAAGGATAAGGGGTAAGCCATTTAGGACTGAGATGAGGAGGAATTTCTTCACCCAGAGAGAGTGTGAACCTGTGGAATTCTCTACCACAGAAGGCAGTTGAGGCAAATTCATTAAATATATTCAAAAAGGAGTTAGATATATTTCTTAAGGCTAAAGGATCAAGGGATATGGGGAGAAAACAAGGACAGGGTACTGAATTTGGATGATCAGCCATGATCGCATTGAATGGCAGAGCAGGCTCGAGGGGCCGAATGGCCTACTCCTATCTTCTATGTTTCTATGTTTACTGATTTGTAAAGCACTGAAGTACATCAACATTTTACTCTGACAATATATAATTATAAACTAGCCCGAGATATGGTTTCATACCTTCAAACATAACGCTTGATGCAATTGCAGCCCTGTATATCTGCATGTCACACTTCTAGGAATTCTATAGCAGTATTCCCAACAGACATCTTTGACAACTTATTTTCAGAAGTAATGTTAATCATTAAACAGTACATGTTGTAAACCTCATCATATTCTTTCTGAAATGTAATATATTACATTAGTTATATTATATCTGGAGGTGCAATGTTCCAATCAACAGAAATAACCTTTTGTTCTGCATTACAATCGTGTTCACCGTGAATGCTTCATAATCATAAAAATAGAGTTTTAACTTTAAAAAAACAGGTTATAGAAACATTTGGGGCAAATGCAGGCTGTAATTGAATTAAAGAGGCTGGGATGACATTTACAATCTGCGAGAGCAGAGCTCAGGCAATTTAGAACAGAATCTGTACATTTCTGAAAGATAGGTTTAATCTAAACTGATTTGTCGAAATCATAAAATGTTACAAAAGCTAAGTACCTATACATTTTCAACATTTAAGATGGGGCAATTTGGAATATCACACTTGTCCTTTAACGAGAAATTACAGCAAGCTTTTTAAAGCAGTTTTGAATAAAACACTGTACTCCAAAGTTTTGATCTATTATACAGATTAAAATCTCAGTGCCTTAACTGGTAACCCCAACATTGCATTAATTTATGTTGTTATCGCTTGTTTAAAAAAAAGTCTAAATTGCTTTAAAACAGATGACATCTGCTTTGTATATTCAAACAAGTGTGTTATTCAATATTGACTAATCTGACATTGCTCCGCGTACGAAGGTAAACAACCTTCACCCAAAACATCTGTCCATGTAGACAGAAGAGCTTCGCCCACGCCCGACTTGTAAATTGCATCCTGTTCATAGTCTGACTCCACCTCAATCCTGGTCATCTGAACAGACCTTTATATAGACTACCACCTATATTTTGCAGCACGTTCTTACCTTTTACGAAGCTTTGTCTATTGATTCTGTTAAACCTTTTCCTTCTGTGACCTCACGCACAAATCGGACACACCCAAAATTACCATTTTATCACATAATCCAAATACATATATCTGACCGCAGTAATGCCCGCTTTCCATATATACGCACACACACCAATCCTCGCCAACCTCCCTCACCCCGTGTAGGAGCATACGCCTCCCAGTCCCATTTGGCTGCGTTAATTCTGTCTTTACCTCAACATCTCCCCCCGATCGCATGGCAAAATTGGCTGAAGATAGACATTACATACATTTCTAGTGGAGGTAGACTAGAAGCAAGTGTTTTCCCGACTCTCGGCTTCCTGAATATTGTTACGTGCAAGTCTGACGAAGTTACAATGAGGAGTCCACCGGTCTGGTTCCAGGGTAGAGCCCACACTGAAACCACAAAGCAAACCCTCCCCGCGGCCAGCTGTTTTAAACATACCATTTTCATTAGACACCACACAAAGAAGGGTGTAGGTAGGCTGCGGTGACCAGAAACACGGAATCCCTTTACAGGTGATTGTCTTCATCAAATTACAGTCCCGACCCCTCGCTCTCCCTAATCGGGAATATTTAATCAGCACTCTGGTGTGCCGGCAGCACGCCGCATTCTTTGAAACATCCAATACAAATAAATGATCACTCGCTTTATAGTTCTGTTCTCTTATCTAGCCCGCTTCGCAAACATCACAAAACAAGAGAAGCCTCCTGTCTTTAACCTCACCTTAACAAAAGCATCCACAACACTGACAAACAAAAGACGAAGCGCAGGATGGGACTGGGAAAGATTAATGATTTCTGACATGTGGGCTTGGCATTTTAATTCCATGAATCAGAAGAAAATCAGCCGAACAATTGACACATTCTTCGCTGTCTCGGGAGCGCACTCCCGGCTCTCGGGCACCCGGCACAAAACTCAAACTCGTCTGCAGACACGAAAGTAACAGCTGCAAATCTGTGGAATTTGGAGACTCCGTTAAAACCTCCCCATCGGTGAAAGGCAGAAAACGTGCAGGCGGTACATCCTTACTGAAGACAGCCCTTACAGCTCACGGCGTTTCCTTTTGTTGCGGGGAATGCAGGCTCGCCTGACAATACCTCTCAAGCACGGAACCCCGTGCAGTCCCACCCATGCTCGTGCCCTAACCTGAACGCTTCGTTCATTTTCCACCTACTTTTCCCTGATGAACACAATAAAGAGCCAGCCGCAAATGTCACCCTCACTGGAAAAAAATAACAAAAAAAATTGCTTACCAACAAATTCCACCCATCCGTGCAGCAACGTCCATATTTTTTCCCCTCTTCTTTACAAAAGGATTCAGTTTAACAATTTCCTCTCACTGCAGGTGACATCATCCTGTTTCACCCATAGAAGACAGCAGTGGGTTAATGCGCATGCGCTGCTAGCGCGCTGCACATTGGGAGTTGCAGTTCATTGGTCGGCGCAGGTTTGACACAGCGGAACAGCCAGTCAGACAGGACTACAATTCCCAGGGTCAGCGGCGCAATGGGGAAACGCCTCTTCATTGCAAAGGCCGTTGCTATTGGGTGTAGATAAGGTGCTGGCTCGGGATGGTAGCCCTGCCCCCATTGGCTGGGTGCGCGGCAGGGTTCTGCGCTTGCACTGGCTGCAATGTCGCTCACGTGCGGTGCCTTTATTTGTTGGAACGTCACCCGGGTGGTTCGAGGTCCGCGCGCGTCGCACCTGGCCCAGGAGGTGACCAAGGTGGCACTCGCTGCGCTCCAGTCAGCGCTGTGTGCTGCAGTTTCACATACAAACTTCGGCCCAAACAGCAGCGGACTCATTTTTAACACAAAAAAATTGGTATCTTTTAAAATTCCTGTGCCGTGATAGCGCAGGGCGTCACGCCTTCTCTGTACCTTGAACATTCGCTCATTTATGTCAATAATAAATGGATCTCTGTTTATGGTTTGAACCGTCGTGCGAACATTTAAAGTTAACTGTTGCTAAGGTCAAGTCAGTATTTTCTTTTTGTTCACCAAGGATGTGCGTTGCAAATTCGTCAAAATGGCCAGATCTTTTTAAACGGTGATCTGAAGACTGCTTATATCACAATGTGATTGTTTTCATGGCCATCTGACAAGGGTTTATTTGAGTACAGTCAGGTAGAAATATTCCCTCTGAACAACTCTAGGCAGGGGCAATACAGAGGACACGAGGAGCCATATGGCTCTTATTACACGTGTGTCAAAGATCGAATATACAGATCTTCCACAAGAGTGTAATGTAATACGTATCTCAGGAATCCGCGGATGTTTATATCAACAGCATGTTTAAATTAGCTTTTAAAAATACGTTGTAACATTTTTTTGCAAACTGGGCATTGGCAGCGTGACAATGTAACCAATGATGATACGATATAAAATAAATCACTTGTGTGATTTTATCATAGTTTCAACTCTTTTAGATTTGTTTTAAAAGCTAAATATTGGAGTTCGAAACCGATGACCACAACTGATTTGAAAGATCGATCGATTCCCTGGACTTACCGTTTTCAGTTTTTTAATTTAGGTCGTAATTCATTTTATATCCGTTTGGTAAATCATAAATGTTATTAGATCCAATGGCATTAAAACACCCGTGTGTGATAATGGACCACGCACTTGTGAAAATATTTGTGAAAATTTGGAATTTTTAATAGTAATTTAAAACATGTTTTCACAAAACTGATTGGAATTGTACATGTATCCTTTGTTTTTAAGCGCTATTCGGCATAACGTTGTGTGTACATTTCAGGTTTAAATTGTTTGTTTCTCTGTTTATTAGTTTACAAACTACATGGTTCATGTTTTTCAAGTTAATTAAAAAGCTTCTACATTTCCAGTTACTTTTCAAATAATAGAAACCAGTAGAGCAAAACAGTATTTACTCAAACCTGGTCAATTTACTCCAGAATTCTCAAACCAGATTAAAGTAAAATCAACAAATATCGTAATATACCCTCAACACTCAAATAATGTTTGCAAAAGTAATTTTCTGGAATCACATTGCGCAATAGCTTCTGTTTTATATACTGCTTTTACAACATTTCTCCAGTAAATTAAAATGCAACAAAATTGTATTGTCTTGAGATGACAACAGAACTCAATGTCTACAAAGAAATGGAAACTGGACCCTAATAGAATTCTCAGCCCCAGGGAGATAAGTTTCTAGATAATTGTGTGTAATCTGAGATATCAATATTGTGGCACAAAGCCATCAAATGCAACATGTATGCACTTAATCAACCTGTAGCCAAATCACTTAAGTACAAATGATCCTAAATCAATGAGCACTTGCTCATCAATAACCTGCTCACCGATGCTCAGTTTGGATTCGGCCAGGACCACTTGGCTCCAGACCTCATTACAGCCTTGGTCCAAACATGGACACAAGATCTGAATTCCAGAGGTAAGGTGAAAGTGACTGCCCTCAACATCAAGGCAGAATTAGACCGAGTGTGAAACCAAGAAGACTAAGTAAAACTGAAGTCAATGGGAATCAGGGGGAAACTCTCCACTGGCTGGAGTCATAGCTAACACAAAGGAAGGTGGTTGTTGGAGGCCCATCATCTCAGCGGCATGATATTGCTGCAGGTGTTCCTCAGGGCAATGTCCTAGGCCCAACTATCTTCAGCTGCTTCATCAATTACCTTCCCTCCATAATAAGGTCAGAAGCGGGAATGTTCGTTGATGATTGCACAGTGTTCAGTTCCATTCGCAATTCCTCAGATAATGAAGCAGTCCATGCCCGCATACAGCAAGACCTGTACAACATCCAGGCTTGGGCTGATAAGTGGCAAGTAACATTTGCGCCACACAAGTGCCAGGCAATGACTATCTCCAACAATAGAGAGTCTAACCATCTCCCCATGACATTCAATGGCATTACCATCATCAAATCCCCCACCATCAACATCCTGGGGGTCACCAATGACCAGAAACTTAACTAGACCAGCCACATAAATACTGTGACTACAAGACCAGGTCAGAGGCTGGATATTCAGTGGTGAGCGACTCACCTCCTGACTCCCCAAAGTCTTTCCACCATCTACAAGGCACAAGTCAGTAGTGTGATGGAATACTCTCCACTTGCCTGGATGAGTGCAGCTCCAACAACACTCAAGAAGCTTGATACCATCCAGGAAAAAGCAGTCCGCTTGATCGGCACCCCATCCACCACCTTAAACATTCAGTCCCTCCACTACTGTCAGTGTAGCTGTAGTGTGTGCCATCTACAAGATGCACTGTAACAACTCATCAAGGCTTCTTCAACAGCATCTCCCGAACCCCGACCTCTACCACCTAGAAGGACAAGGGCAGCAGATGCATGAGAACACCACCACCTGCAAGTTCTCCTCCAAGTCACACACCATCCTGACTTGGAAATATATTGCCGATCCATCATCGTCGCTGGGTCAAAATCCTGGAACTCCCTACCAAACAGCACAGTGGGAGTACCTTCACCACATGGACTGCAGCGGTTCAAGAAGTTGGCTCACCACCACCTTCTCATGGGCAATAAATGCTGGCCATGCCAGTGATGCCCACATCCCATGAATGAATACATTTAAGATATATTTTGAATCACAGATCAACATTTGTGGAGTAGCACATGACTAAAAAAGTGACCATAAATCTGTCAGATTGTCACAAATACCCAACTGATTCAATAATATGCTTTAGGGAAGGAAACCTGCTGTCCTTACCTGGTCAGGCATATATGTGACTCCAGTCCTACACCAACATGATTAACTGCCCTCTGAAGTGGCCCAGCAAGTCACTCAGTTGCCTCAATAGGGATGGGCAATAAAAGCCAGCTTTGCCAGAGATCGCCTCATCCTGAAAATGATTTTTTAAAATCTCTACATTGCGAACTGTTCTAACCATGATGGAGAAGATTACTACTGCCCTAAACTTTTATGCAATTGATTCCGTCAGGAAACAATGGGAGATCTTTGTAACATCAGCCAGTTGGCTCTGCACGCATGTATTCAGCAAGTGACCAATGTCCTCTTTGCAGGGCTACACAGTTCATGTAATTTGGCATGGCCCACACATAGATGAATGAAAGGGTTATCGACTTTAAATGTGTGGCTGACTTTCCAATGGCACCAGAGCCCTATCCTACTGTCCCAGATTTCCATGGGGAATGTGATGAAAGTATTTGCTCTAGCTGATGCAATCAGGAACTACAGACTGACTGATGTTGTTGATATCCCATGACAACCTCAAAGGAGCCACATGCAAAGAAGTTGAGGATTGCAATGATCTTGACTGGAACACACTGCTGTACTATCTGTGATAGTTGGTTGTGGGTCTTGTTGCGGGAGGGGACACAATATGTGATAGCCTCCCTAGAGAAGCACAGCCTGTTTATACACTGCTCCTCAGAGAAGTGCAGGTATGTTATCCTAGGCCTATACACTCTGTTAGGAGGGTAAGGACTTCTGCAAGTATGCCTCCTTCTATTTACTGTCCCTGCAGCTGCAGCTCTAGCTCTGCATTCTCCTTCCTCCTGAGCCTCCTTCACTTCCTCTAGCCAGAGTGGAATTGCCAGAAGGACGCCCTTGATTAAAAAAAAGGAATTGCCAGAAGCCCCTTCAGAGTTGAGAAGATTCTACAGCCACTACAAGCATATTGAAATTGTCTAAGTAGGGGTAAAGCACAATGTAATAGAGGCAAAATATCCCCAAATCTTTCCAGCATGTAACCTGAGAGCAGCTGAGCATCCCTTTCAATATCGCAGGAAATGGCCGTCTCCCGACTTTTACCATGCATGGTTTGTGGGGGGGATGGGTTGAGGAACTGGCGATAGCACCATGAGTGGAGACCAAAATGGCATCTGGGTCCTAAATGTGCATTAGAAACTTCATTTACATATATGCATTAGGTTCCCACCTGCTTCTGGTGGGAGTGCTGGCTGCCTACTCTTCATGCTCCTCCTCCTCCTCCTGCTGCACTTCCTGTTGCCCAGGTAGTAGTAAGGGCTGGTCCCTCATTATCACAATGTAATGCAGCATGTAGCAGACTATCACAAATCTGGATACCCATTCAGGGGTGTACTGCAAAACTCCTCTGGAATGGCCCAGGCAGCAGAAGTGTTGTTAGATTGCTTGTTCAATCATGTTTCTTGTGGCAACATGGCTCTCAATGTCAGCCAGCACTGCAGCTATGCCTGGGTTCTTGACAGGAGACATGTGCTGCTTTGGAAGAAGATAGCTCTTGTTGCCCAGTAGCCAGCCTGTAGCTTGGTGGCTTGGCTGGAATAAAGGTGGCACAGAGGACTGGCGCAGGATAAAAGAGTCATGATTGCTGCCAAGAAAGTGGGCACAGACCTGCATGATGCTCTGGCTGTGGTCGCAAACCAGCTGTAATTTAAGAGAGTGGATTCCCTTTCAATTGATAAAAATGCCAGGCTGGTGATGGGGAGCATGCAAGGTGATGTGGGTGCAGTCTATGGCACCTTCCAACCTGGGGAAGACTGCCATGCTGGAAAAGCCTAGAGCTCTATCACCCTGCTTTGATCTGTCAATGAGAACAAGATGTAGGTGTTCCTCCTTGTGTAGAGAGCTTTGTTGACCTCCCTGATAAAGTGGTGGAGTGCGATGTCACCTGTTGCAGCCTGAAAGTCGCCCATGGCATAAAAGTTAAGGGTCACGGTGACCTTGACAGCCACAGGCAGAGCTGTTGTGGCTGGATCAGATAACAGCTTGGTGGCAGCCTTCTTTGTGAAGCAAAGGCACCTCATACATTGCTCCTTAGTTAAGCTAACGTAGGAGCAGTGCTCCCTGAATATCTGTTGTGTGTATGGCATCCAGCGCAGTGCCCTCCTACTCCTCCCTCTAATGACAGTTGCTCCTGCTCTCTGCTGTCTTCCTTGCTGCTCCCTCTCCTCCAATCGTGAAGGCAACCCTATCAGACCACCCATAACTGCTGTCAAATTGTTTGCAAAGCAGCCAACAACAGTGCAACACCAGCAAAATCTTCTTCTCAGCAGACAAACTTAACTTTCCAGAATCAGAAAGCAGACCAAAAATCACTTAGAAGTTAACCAACAGCCTGAAATGAACAACCAGCAACTAACCTGTAAGTAATGCCTGATCCCTTTAAATAGCACTGATGAAGGGTCCTTCCCATTAGCCGCACGAGTTGCTGGGCGAGTTTAGCACATGACAAGTCAGCAGCTGGGGCATTCCAAAATCGGAAAAGCGTTCTCCCACAAGCGCAGGATCTTAACTTGAATAAGTTACTTTGTGTTTTCCATAGTTTTGGTGTGCACTCTGGATGCTTGTGGAGAAACCCAATCCAAAATGGCAGGCAGCACACTTCCAACTCTTAATGAGCACGCGCGTCTTGCCCGCCATATTGGAAGCTTATGCGCCTTTTTAGCACCTGAAAAATGGGCTCATCGTGATCGAATTTCTAGGCCTCTGTGTGAAAAAGCTAATTATGCAACAAACAATGCTTGGTGGTTTTCAGACACATACTGAAGTGGATTATATTATCTTCTGTCAAATCAACAGGTTTACTACAAGTGACTTAACGATAATATATGCAGATTATAGCATTCATTCTACTACAGGTCTTAAAATGGCTGGCGGGGGGGATGAGCACATAGAGAAATAGTCTTTCACAGTTCTATCTGAAAATACAGCGTCAGCCAATGGACCTGACAACTTGCAGGGTGAATACACTTTCCACTAAGAGAACATAAGATCTAGATGTATACACTGGGCTTTTGCTGATTTTGCATAAAAGGAAGCAACATTAACATTCATAGCCAACATCTGAAAATGAAGGTATGCAGCAGGAAAGTTACTGGTTCACTAAATTTCAGTTGAATATAGTGCTTTTAACAACACCGTCATCTGAGTTCCAGTAGAGCAATCTTTCAGATTTTTATTGTCCCAAAGTACAAGATGAACACTATGGGCTGAGCAGGTCATTAAAACATTGTGGACGCTACAAAAAATGAGAGCTGGGCTAGCAGTAGTATACCGACACACAGAAAACCCATTCCTGAAAAGCAAAGAACTTGTGCATGAACCCAACTGAAACAAAAGCTTGAAGGACGGTCCTGAGCTGGCAAGGGAAGCCAGAGATATATCAGTTCTGGGAATGTAGCAGAAGTGTAGCAACCTGCATCGCTCAGAATAGCTGACACAAGCTCAAAAAAAGCTAACAATTCAAACAATGTATAACTGAAAACTGGCCCTGAATAAAAGCCTGTGACCAAGGTCACTGTTTCAAGGTGACTGAGTAAGTTAAATTCCTTTTTATTACATTGGATTTGAGGATTGTTATTGGTGTTTGGGGATAACATTCAGGTTGTTTTTCTGTGAAAATTGAAACCCAACGGCCTTAGGTATGACATACGAAAATAAATAGTTACAACAGGGCACGGAATTTCCTCGGATCTGCTCTTGCTATGGAACTGTGGCCTAGAAATTCAGTATAGCCACTTTTGGGGCGGTAAAGTCGGGCGGCCGCTAAAGTTTGCGCCCGGCGCAAAGTGAAGGCCACTTTGCCGATATTCAGTAGCTTTGGCCAAGGAGTTTGCTCGAGCGCTAAAACTGGCGATGCACGGCTATCTTTAGGCGCTAAGCCGGCGGTGCAGAGTGATACCGCCGAGGCCGGGCGCAGCGCAGGTGCGGTCATTTCTTGATTGACAGCAGACACCCTGGCGCCGGCCAGCTCTTAAAGGGGGAAGGGTCGAGTTCGTCTGCTGCCACGCCCTGGATACTGCAGCCCTCCAGCTAGGCCTAAACACTGCTGCTGGAGAGAAATAGCGCCAGGAAGGATGCAGAGGGCCCGTGAGCGAGCGCAGCGCTTCTCTGCCCATGATTTAAAGGTGCTGGTTAGGGCTTTGGAGAGGAGACGCCATATCTTGTTCCCGGATAGTGGCAAGAAGCCTGCCACCAGGGTGCACAGGAAAGCCTGGAGGGATGTCGCCCAGAGGGTCACAGCCACCTGCGATGTCCCCAGGACTGGTATCCAATGCCGGAAAAAGTTTAACGACCTCACTCGGATTGTCAGGGTGAGTACCCTTTCCAGTGTCCTCCTCATCCTTGCATGTGCACCTCACATTATGGGCAAAGGGACCTCAAAGCCCTAATGGCCAGCCCTCATCCAGCAGCTATGGCACTGGCATGAACATCAATTGCACTTTCTGCACTTTACACACTGGCCAAGCTATTCGACCATGGGAGGCAGTGCATACAGCAACTGGGCACCACACTAGCCAAGCTATTCGACCATGGGAGGCAGTGCATACAACAACAGGGCACCACACTGCACTTAGAGGCTGTCCTTTCTCTTGCAGGCCAAGCTGGCCCAGAATCTGAGGAGCCGGACTGACACCGGGGGAGGCTGTCCCCAGTTCCAGCAGCTCAGTGACCTGGAGGAGCATGTGGGTCGACTCATGGGTGGCCGGCTGATTGGCCCCGTTGCATGTGGAGATGCCGACCCTGTGCTGGGCCCCAATGGTAAGGACATTGTTAAGTATGTGTATTGTATTGAACAATTAACACAAAGACTTAAACGTATAACTCAAACAGGTCTTTACTGGTTGGAGGTAGGGACTATACGTAGGTCTTTACTTCATGCCCACAGGCGGGAACTGAGGGGAGATCAGTACCCACAGTACTATTTATACCCCTATGGCCAGGAGTGGTACTGCGTATCACTGCGCCCAACAAGTAGTGCAGTCCTGTCCATAGGTTCAAAGTAGCACACATATTACATACACAACATTCCTCCCTTCCTAGCTTTACAGTCATCTCCCCATTTAACATAACGTAATAACATATATAACTTCAGGTTTACATAACAGAATAACATAGATACATAGATAACTTCATGTCAAAACAGATCACAGATTCAGTCTCTGCGGAAAACAGTTCACAGATTCAATCTCTGTGGTGGAGTCAGTTCACATTGCTGGAGTGACTCATTCAATAGTCCTTCCATGGATTTAACAGTTTGAACTTCCGAACTGAATTGGCTCCGTTCGGAGGGACCACGTGTGTGATCTGGTAGAGGTAATAATGGTTCAGATGGGTCATCTTCTGTTTCGACTTTTCCTTTTCTGCTTCTTGGAGACTCTCTGGGCTCCACTGTCAGCTGCCAGCTGCATGCGCAGTTCCTCCTTCTCTCCCTCCTTTTTCCGTAGTAGAGCCACCTTCTCCCGATGTTCCGTAGACTTTCGGTGCTCCTCCATGATTTCTGTATGGTGGGAGTCGAAGTTACAAGTTGGGCAGGACAGGACATAGTAATATTCGGTGTCGTCCTGATCTAGGCCAGCGAGAGGGTCTTCTATTTCCTCCATACCCAGCTGGGCGTTAGCCAGCTTTTGTTCCAAGTCCAGACATCTTTCCTGAAGAGACTTCTTCATGCGTACCTCTTCATCCAGCTTTTTCTGGGCTTTCAGCAAGTCGTTTACTAATGACCTCATTTGAGATTTTACTACTTCAACTTCTTTTGGAGATTGACTGATCGGACTATTCAATCCCTCTACCGGAGCAGCTGTTTCAGCGGTCTGTTGTTCTACGTTGACGTGAGTCAGCGTACTTTTGGCATCCAAGGGCTGCTCTGTTGCAGTCATCTCAGTCTGTGTTGCCACCTCAGCTCTTCCAATAACCTTTGAGAGCTCCGAACCCCTTTCGTTTGAATATTGAAGTTCGTGTTCACGTTTTTCCCATTTCAGAGTCCTGTCCTTCAGCATATGCAGGAGTTGGCTGACCGTTAACTCCTCTGACATCAGACGTTTTGTGTGCTCCTGCATTGGTGTCTCCTTGTGAAAAGGGCATCGGTAACCTGCCGGATGCAGCGATGCACGGCGAACTGGGATATGTTAGCTATGTCCCCAGCAGCGGCTTGGAAGGAGCCGCTTGCATAAAAGTTCAGAGCCACCGTGACCTTCACTTCCACCGACAGAGATGTCCTGCACATCAGCTGTGGACGCAGATCTCTGTGAAGCAGCTGGCAGATCTCTGCAACCACCTCCCTTCTGAAGCGCAGCCTCTTAACACACTACGCGGCAGTCATGGTGAGATAGGACACCTGCTGGCGGTATTCCCTGAGTGGGTAAGGCCTACGTTGCCGACGCCTGATGCCCCCTCTGCGTCGAGGCATGGCTGCCCCTCTCACACAGCGTCTGCGAGCCCTTCGCACATAATGCTGGAACTGAGGGTTGGCACCCCATGCAGCCCCCATAATATACTGGCAAACAATGAAATCACAATGAGGCAAATTGCCAAGCTCTGGCCAGAAGCCAAAAATACCTCTCCTATGTTGGGCCAAATCAGTAAGCTCTCTTCCTTGGTCTCTGTCCAGAAATCCGTTGCACAAAAGTCATTGCAGCAAAATGGCTGGCCTTTATAGTTCAGTGTAAGTGCCCTTTAATTAGCGCTCCCCGAGGCCCGCAGGGCCTCTGCTGCATTCCACTTCACAGTTCTTAGCACCGCCACGCCCACATTGGGCGGGCGCGACTGAAGTTCCGGATTGGGGCGCACAAAGGGCGTTGCACGACGAAATGACGTCATAAGCTGCGCGCGCAGCTGAGCGCGCGCAAACACTTTGCGCCAGCGCTAAATGTCTACTGAAGTTGGGCGTAGGCGCAGATCGCGCTGCGCCCGGCCGCTAAGTGCCTAGCGCTCGAAGTCTACTCCTCTTAAGGCGCTAACGGCTGGCGCACGCAACTGAATTTCTAGGCCTGTAACTTTTCTGAATGGGCGGCGCAAACAACGGTTCAACCGCACTTCCGACGAAGATGCGGCAGCAGAGCGGGAGCAGCACCAAGAAAATTCCTGGCCCAGGAATGCAGCAGGACAGGAACTTATCGCTTAAACTGCAACTATACCCAATATTCCATCAGTTCTACGATAGAGAAAAATCAGAAGTATACAAAAGTTTAATTTTTGCAGTGGTAAGGTTTATGAAGGGGGAATTGAGGTCTGATGGTGCAAAATGTATTTCCTAGGAGGACCGAGGACCCGGGGGTGGGCACATTTCCAGCATTTTGAAGTGTATTATGATTTTTTTCCCTTGCCCGCTTTTACTGCTCTTTTGGTATGTTTTCTCTTATATCCATATAAATTTATTCTTTTTTACCTTTCTGTTGAAATTCAGCCTTGATCTTAAATCTTTACCATATTCCACACTTGCGGAGTTGCATAGTCCCATTCTTTCGATCCATGAGACAGAATTACTGTAGTTAAATTAGAAAACTCAATGCAATCCAAAATGAGTGTGTCTGATATGAAACAAATAAATATGCAAGATAAAATGTGTTGCATTGTGTTAAAAAATGCCATTGGACAAATAATATTCCGTAACTATTAAGTTAATCTTTAGTTTTAATTTTGGAATCAAATAACCTGGTAGAGTTTATATACTGTGTTGTTTATATTTTATACTGAGTCTGAGGGCCACATTCATCAAGCTTCCATCTTTAAAATTAAACTTTCACTTTTACTTTCTATGCTGATTCTCTGCATAAGAATTGAATAAATTTCAGCATTAATGCCATTGTTTTAGTTCACCTGAATATGAAAGGGACAAATCACCATTATTTATACATTCTAGAAATCAAACAACAACAACGTATTTATATAGCATCTTTAACGTAGTAAAATGTCCCAAGGTAAATAATCATAATTAAATCTAAAATCTAACCTGGGCTTACCTGCCTTTCTATAAGGATTTTGTTATGTTACCAGTTGGTGACCTGTTGAAATTTAATCCAGTGTAAGTTACTGTAGTTCTCCAGATACAATCAAGAGATATTAAGCCATGGTTCCTGATCTATCATTTATCCATTAAACCATATGCAAAAATTACTGACTTTTTTTCTATCTTTGACTACACTACTTTTATTTTTGATGATCCTGCAGCCTTCAGTAGTGGAAACAGCATTGTTGAAAACAGAATTTACAGATATTGCAGTAGAAAGTATATAAGCCTGAATTAAACTGCTGCAGCTCTATATGTTGTTACACTATATTCTAACACACAAAACTGAGTGCAAAGTTTGAAATTGGTCTCATAAATTAAATGTTGTGAGCATTGTGACCAAATAATTTAATGTGTATAGATAGAGAATGGACTCTGAAAACAGGAATGAAAAGGAAGTAGCAATGCAGTCTAATAATCGGCAGTGCCTGCTAAATTACAGCTTGCCAGGCCTGCTGCATGCCCCACTTAAGTGTCTCCTATTATAATCTGTTAGTTCAGGTGAAGGGCCAATATTACTGTAGGGATAAGCAGACCTCGCAATGTTTCCAATTCCTACTTCCATCAGCGGACCCCAGGGAGTGATAAACATGCTCATAATGCATAGCATCTTCTCTCTTCTGCACATGCATGCAAACATAATGCATATACAGAAGAGGGAAGATGCTTTAAGGGATGCTTTAAGGGATGCTCCCAAGTGAGATTTTCAGCCAAACAGCCAGTCAAGTGGACAAAGGCCAAAAAAGCTAACTGGTGATTTGAAATAAGAGTGGTTGGCAACTGAGTAGCCTTGAATTACCGTGAAAGCAAAATTGTGACTGAAAGCACTTTCATAAAATATTTTGAGTGATTTTATTGGTCCACCTTTCCTGCTTGCTTAGTTGTTTTATGCTGCTCCACTGGCCACTTTCATGCCTATTTAGCCATCATTTAGGCAATCAGCATTGTTCCATTAATAGTGATTTGTTGTAATTGTTGCTTTTTTATAAATCATTTGCCCAGGATATTTTTGCTCATTTAGCCTTTGTAAGTATAACAAACACTCTGGGAGTGTAATGTTTTGATGCGACCTACAATATCTCCATGTGCTACAGATGTGTGCTAGATAGAAGACCTCTTGGCAAATGGAAGCATTACAAAAAATATAAATTGCTTTAGGCGAATATTTCAAACCCCAGTGAAAATGGCACTAAACCAGTAATAATTAATTTTATACAAAGGATATCGCAATGGTGCAGTTGGAGTGCTTTTCAAAGGTTCGAGTTAAGGCACATTGTTTGGTTGGTTGGATTTGGAGCTTATTGTTGCTACACAGCACAGGAAGATTTAAAATAACAACAAAAACGCTGGAAACACTCAGCAGGTCAGGCAGCATCCGTGGAGAGAGAAAAACAGAGTTAACGTTTCAGGTCTGTGACCCTTCAGTAGAACTCTATGGTTGAGTCTGCCAATAGGTACCTGAAATGGGAAAGTATTCCATCCGCAGTACAAATATCCCTAAACAGATCAGCACAAAAGTTCAGCAATTTTCTTAAATGGTGGCATTGGTGGTGGGAGAGACAATGGGGGCGATTTTGCCAGCCCTGGGGAGGCGGGTTTGGAGGCGGGACTGCTGGGAAAATGGCAGAATCTGGGGGCGGGTACCCATCCCGCCTCCAACCTGCCTCCGTGCCATCTTCCCAGGAGGCGGGTACCCGACCCGCGCCGGGTCCCGTCTCCTGGAGGCAGGAAGGGGATTACAGCCACTTAACTGCCTGTAAACAGGTAGTTAACAGGCAGTTAAGAGGATTATCCCAATTTTTCCATCAGAGGCGCGGATTTCCCGAGTCAGCGAGGTGAGCAGTGGGTCTGCGGCTGTCGGAGGGGTCCAAAAGTGCGCTGTGGAGGTGAGTGATGGGTGCAAGTGTGGAGAGGTAAGTATGTGAGGTGAGTGAAAAGTGTTAGAAAAAGTTTACTTACCTTTGTTTCTTCCTGCAGGCTTCAATTGTTGGAGATCCGGAGGCTCCAGCATCTCAATAGCAGAGATGACAGAATGGCTGCTGCATTCTCAGATGCAACAGCCATCTGCTGTGAGGGTGCCGGTCAGTTCCTTCAGTAACCTCTAGATGGCACCTTCACTTGTTTGTTTCCCTTTGTTAATTGTTTCTAGTCTCTCCTCTTTTGGTAGGGCCAAATAAATTGAACAAGTAAACTGTAACTAAACCTCTAAAAAATCTTTAAATAAACCTTAACAAATCAAATTAAAATTTGGTTGTCCAATCCAATTATGCACTCCAGTCCCCACGGCGCCCACCGGTCACGGAAGTGCTCGAGCGCGCCGGCGGACACCGCGTGCTCCATCTCCAGGGCCACCCGGGCGCGAACATGGCCGCGGAAGAGAGGGAGGCAATCTGGCTGGATGACCCCCTCGACCGCCCGCTGCCTGGACCAATTGATGGCTTTTTTCGCCAGGCCCAGGAGCAGACCCACGAGGAGGTCCTCCAACCTGCCCGCTCCCCTCCGCACCGGGTGACCGTAGATCAAGAGCGTGGGACTGAAGTGCAACCAAAAATCGAGGAGCAGCCCCTTCAAATAATGGAAGAGGGGCTGCAACCTCTCACATTCAACATAAACATGAAAAACGGACTCCTCCAGACCGCAGAACAAACAGGCGGTCTGGGAGTCCGTGAACCTATTTAACAATATATTGCACGGGACTGCTCCGTGCAACACCCTCCAGGCCAAGTCCCCAATAGAACAAGGGAGGACTCCCGCATAGAGAGCACTCCATTGGGGACCTCCGCCTCCGCCGGAAGACAAAACGGCACGCCACGGCGTGTCCGGACGGCAGGCGAAGATGACAAAGTGGAAAGTGTGCAGGAGCAGCCCGTACAGGAAACCCCTCCGTGTGGAATGAAAAGGCACGGAGGGCATCTCCTCGAGATGGCTCAAGTTGTGAGGCGCCGGTTCCCGAGGGGGGTTTCGGGGCAGGGCGCCGATGAGGAATTCCGTCCGAACGGGGGAAAGCTCGGATGGGATCGCCCCACGTGCTTGAGCCACCTCGATACACCTCGTGGCGCCGGGGTGCAGCGTCACTTTCACCGACTCAATGGCATCGACCGCGAGCCGGACGTTGTCCCAAGACATGCGCCGCGCCAACTCCTCCGGCGCCATCCAGCCCGCTCCTCCACCATCGAGTAGGTCCCCGACTCTAGTCACCTTGCCAGGCACAGCCCTGCGTTCCGCCAGCCACCCGAACTCGCGGACGTGGAGGTGCAGATTCCTGAACAGCGGCTCCCGAAGGACAGCCGCCATTCCTGACGGGGGAGAGCTCCGCCTGGAGGCGACGTAGTTCCAAACCCATAGCAGTTCCTGGTAGAAGACAGGCAGCTCCCGCAGGCTGATACGCCTGCCGCCCACTTCCAAAAACAGGAGCTGCATGTCGTAATTGAGGCCGTGCAGCTGGCGGAAAAAGTACGTCACCAGCGCACACCATCTCGGAGGATTCTCGACGTACAGGTATCTCTGCAGCGTCTGAAGACGGAAAGTCGCAGCCTGGGTGCGGAGGCACACCAACGCCTGACCGCCCTCCCTAAGCGGGAGACTCAGAACCGCGGCAGAGACCCAGTGCTTCCTTTTGTCCCAGAAGAAGTCGACGAGCTTCTTCTGTATCTTGGCGACAAACGCAGGGGGAGGGATCAAAGTGACGAACCGGTACCACAACATGGCGGCCACCAGTTGGTTTATGACCATCGCTCGACCCCTGTAGGACAACACTCGGAGCAATCCTGTCCAGCGTCCTAAGCGAGTGGTGACTTTGGCCTCCAACTCTTGCCAGTTCGCCGGCCAGGCGTCCTCGGCAGGGCTGAGGTAGACTCCCAAGTGGAGGAGGTGCGTGGTGCTCCAGGCAAAGGGCCTGAACTCCTCCGGCAGGGAGTCCACCTGCCACTGACCCACCAGGAGTCCAGAACATTTCTCCCAGTTGATCTTGGCGGAGGATGCGTCCGAGTAAATCTGCTGGCATTCCCGCATCCTCTGCAAGTCAGCGGGATCCGTGACCGTGAGGAGCACGTCATCGGCGTAAGCCGAGAGGACCACCTCCATGCCCGGTCCTTGCAGAGCCAGTCCCGTCAACCTCTTCCGCAAGAGGCGCAGGAAAGGCTCTACGCAAACGGCGTATAACTGGCCGGACATGGGGCATCCCTGACGCACCCCCCTCCCGAAGCGAAGGGGCGCCATCAAGGACCCGTTAACTTTAATCAGACACTCTGCGGCAGCGTACAGAAGTCAGATCCGGGCGACAAAATGCGTCCCGAACCCGAATGCGCGCAGAGTCCCGAAGAGATACTCGTGATCCACCCTGTCGAACGCCTTCTCCTGATCCAGGGAAAGGAAGGCGACCGACAGACCAGCCCTCTGGGAATGGTGGACCAGGTCCCGGACCAGATGGATGTTATCGTGGATGGTCCGGCCCGGGACCGTGTAGGACTGGTCTGGGTGGATCATGTGGGCCAGCACGGCGCCTAGGCGAGCAGACATAGCCCTGGCAAAAATTTTATAGTCCGTGCTGAGGAGGGAGACCGGGCGCCAGTTCTTAAGGAGGCGGAGATCGCCCTTCTTAGGCAGCAGGACAATAACCGCCCTGCGCCAAGAGAGGGGCATCTCCCCGGTCGCCAAACTTTCCCCCAGGACCCGCGCGTAGTCGCCCCCCAAGACGTCCCAGAACGCCCTGTGGAACTCCACGGTCAGCCCGTCCAGCCCCGGGGACTTTCCCCTGGAGAGCTGGCGGAGGGCGCCGATCAGCTCCTCCAGACTCAGAGGAGCGTCCAATTTTTCGGCGCCCTCCAGGCCGACCTTCGGCAGGTCCTCCCACAAAACTCTGCGCGCAGCCTCGCTGGACGGGTCCAGAGAGAACAGAGCCCGTAATAGGCGCGGGCCTCCGCGCTGATTCCCTCCGGATCCGAGACCAGAGATCCGTCGTCGGCCAGCAGCCCCAAGAGCTGCTTACGGACCCCCTGTCTTTTTTCCAGCGAGTAGAAGAAGGGGGAGCTGCGGTCCAGGTCCCGCAGGAACTGGATCCGTGACCTCACGTACGCGCCTCGGGACCCGACAAGCTGCAGGTCCTTCAGCGCGCCCTTCTTCTCTTCGTACACCATCCGCAGGGCCGGGTCCTTGAAGACTTGACCGAGACGGGACTCCAGGTCGAGCACCTCCTTCTCCAACCACCCGACCCGGGCCTCCCGCCTCTTGGTCGACCCCTTCACATACTCCTGACAGAAGAGACAGACGTGAGCCTTGCCCACGTCCCACCATAGCCTCAAGGAGGGGAAGCCCCCCCGCTTCGTTCTCCAGTCGGCCCAGAACCGGCGAAACGAATCCTGGAACCGCGCATCCTCCAGCAGCAGGTTATTAAAATGCCAGTACGCGGACCCCCCCCGTGCGCGCAGCGGAACGAGCTCCGCCCACACCAGGTGGTGGTCCGTGCACGGCACCGGCCGCATGGAAGCTGCCGGAACGCAGGAGACGTACGCCCGGGAAATATAAAGGCGGTCAATTCTGGACCATCCTCCTCCAGACCTCACGCTAGTGAAGGCGCTGGAGTCGGGGTGGAGATGTCGCCAGACGTCCACCAAGTCGAAGGACCCAACCAGGTCCCTCAACTTCTCCATCGCCGCCGGGCATCGCTGGGGGGCCGAACGGTCCCTCGCCTCGAGGGTGCAGTTAAAATCCCCCCCGAGGATGATGCACTCGCCCGCGTCGATGGAGCCCAGAAGAGCGGACACTTCTTCAAAGAAGCGCACTTGCTGCGCACCGGCCTGAGGGACGTACACGTTCACTAGATGGAGCGGCACACCCCCCAGGCGCACAGTGACCTGGAGCAAGCGGCCCGGCATGAGCTCCTTGACCCCCAAGATCTCCGGCTGAAAATGCGGGGCCAGCAAGATAGCCACCCCGCTGGAAACGCTGGAGAGGTGACTCATGTTGACCACTCCTTGCCACTCCAGGAGCCACGTGGCCTCGTCTCCCGGAACGGTGTGGGTTTCTTGCAGGAACCACACCGCATACTTCCCGTCCCGAAGGACCGAAAGGTTATTAAACCTGCGGCGAGCCTCCCTGCTGCCGTTGATGTTGAGGCTGTCTATGGTTATCTTCATCTCAGAAGCATAGTGCAACCTCTACCTACAACTAACGGGGGGAGGGAGCGCAGCCGCTAGTCGACCGCCACTCCCTCAGCAGCCCAGTGAGGAACGACCTGAGCCGACGCAGCTCAAGCGGGCTCATGTCCGCGCCCATGGTCTTGACAGCGGCACGGACGGACCCGATGAGCAGCGCCAGCTCCGACCACCTGGCGAGGGCCAGCTGGGTTTTGTTGGGACGACCCTGGCACACGGCCACAAAATCCCGCAGTTCCCTGACGGGAATGAGGGGGGACTCGGCGAGGGGCACGAGGTCATCCATCGCCTCGCCGGCGATGGAATCCAACTCGTCCTCCATGCCCATCACAGAGTCCCCATCCTCCTCCGGGGGGTCGTCGCCGGCGGCCGACCCGTCCGTCGCGCAGTGCGCAGCGAATGGCTCGGCCGCAACAGTCGGCCCCGCCTCTGCCCGGACCCCACCCCCAAGATCGGTGGCAGAGGAATCCTCCCTGGGCTCCTCTGGGGGCGCCGGGCCAGAAGAAGGCGGCGGTTCGAAGCCCCCCTCCGCCTCAGACGCCGGAGGAATCAGGGAAAAAACAAAACCCAACTCCTCCAAGACGTCCGGCGCCGGAGACACAGTCAGAGGGCCCTCCTCTTCCCCGCCACCGGCCTCCGACCCAGCAGATGGGGTGACCTCGGCTAAAACCTCGACCAGGTCGAGCAGCCCCTGGGAAATGTCCGGGACACTTTGGGCGAGCTCACTTCCATCAAACTCGCCCAGCCCAGACCCCAGGCTGCCCGACCCGTCGAGGGGTAACAGCACCGAGAGATAATCTACTTCTGCCGCGGGTTGTTCCGCGACCCCCCCCATGGGCAGGGTCACGTCCCCATCCCCGGGAGGCGTGTGCTGGACAGACACATCTGCCTCAGCCTCCCGAGGGACAGGCGACCCCTGCCGAACGCCGGAGATGGTGACAGCGGGGGGGGGGGGGCGCAGTATCCGCGGCGGGCGACGACTCCCCCTGTTCGGAGGGACCTTCCTCCTCCCCGTCCTCCTCCTCATCCAGGGGGTCGCGCCTTCTTTTTAACGCGGAGGGAGCGAGGGAGACCTCCATACCTGTAGAGGCCCCCTCCTCTGCTCCCTCCGGCGGGGCAGGTTCGTCAGGTCCCTCGGGCCCGAGCCCGGCCGCAGGTATTAACGTTTCCGCCTCGGCGGCGGCGGCCACAGGCTCGGGCACGAGGCCCCTCCCACCCTCGCCTGCCCTGACCAACTCCGCAATGAGTGCGGGTGTCAGGGGCTCTAAGTCCAGGGGCTCGCCCTCCACGGGGGGACCCACCCTGAGATGTTTGGATTTGCACCGCGCCTTCTTTCCGCCCGGATGCACTCCCTCCCCCCCCGCCGGAGGCCTTGATGGCATCGGCCTCCGACGACGACCGCGCATCAGTTGTTTGGGGGGCGCGGCCAGACCCGGGGAGAGGAGCGGTGGCGGCGCCAGCCTCGGCCACGCCAGACGATCTGGCGGCCTTGGAGGCGGGGCAGTTCTTTCTAATGTGCCCCACCTCCTTGCAGGCGTGGCACCGCACACCGTCCGACATCCAAAAGGCGCGGTAAGCGGTCCCCTCATGGAGGACGACAAATGCCCCGTCGGTGTCCTCCTCCCGCGCCAGCTGGATGTAGACCTGGTGCCGGAAGGAGAAAACGTGCCGAAGGCTGGCTTCCCGGCAGCCGAGCGGGATAGGCGCAATCCCCGACCTCACCTCCCCAAGTTGGCGCAGGTGGGGGAGGAGGAGCTCACCAGAAATGTACGGCGGGACGTTGGAGATAACGATCCTCCGCGCGGTGGCCTCAAGAGGATCCACCGGCAGGAAGGTCCCGCCCACGGTGAGCCCCTTGGCGATGGCCAGGGACACCGCCCGCTCCGACCCCAGGAAGAACACAGCCTTCCCGTACATTTTTGAGGCGGCGAGGATGGCTGAAGGGCCGACAACCCCAGCCATGGCCTTAACGCACGCCTCAATTGTCATGTTGGGGTGGGTGTAGCTCTTCACCCCAAGCTTTTTGGTAATAAGTTTAAAAGGTGACGGGGCAGCAGAAGAAGTGGGAGCGGCTGTGGCTGTGGCTGCCACTCTCATGTACGACCTGGCTGACCCCACCACCGGCGAAGATGTACTCGCCATTATGGGGTGGTTCTTTTTTTTTAAAAGAAAAAGCTACACTCACCCCAAGTCACAGGCCTGAAGATGTTAAAAGGCCTCCGGAAAATTAAAGTCTTCCCTTGAGCAGAGGGAGCTGTTAAACTAAAGGCCCACCTCTCCCCTTGTTAATTGGAATTGGGAGAGGGGCCTTCACCCCTCTGCTCAAGTGGCAATTAGTAAAAAGTTTTGAAACAGAGGTGCCTCCTGAGAGACAGGGAGAGAGACAGAGAGAGGGAGAAGGGGGGGGGTGGGTGGGATGGAGGGAGGCCGCAAAGGCAGGGGCGCCACTCAGGATGGCAGGTGGGTGGGTGTCGGCAGGGGGTGCACTCCCCGATGGAAAAACAAAGTCTCTTGTGGTCTTCAGGCAGGGGGAGAAGATGTCTTCACCTGGGAAAGCTGGAGAAAAGCCCAGGCTCAGCCCCACACCAGGTCTTCATGATGTACTGAAAAGGCTTCACCTGGGCAGCTCCAGCTAACCCAGGCCAGGCAATGGAAGGGGCTTTTGACACCCCTTGGTCTTCCGGCCCGGTCTTTTTTCCTCCCCCTACCCACAATACAAAGTCTTTGGGGAATGCACCAAATGACACCCCCCTGCAGAAGTTCAAATAGAAAAGAAGTTGCTCCTACCCTCCTTCCAAGTAGTGGGTGTTGAAGGCCGCTCCTCTCCCCTCTCTCCCTCTCCTGGAATGGAGGCCAATTTGGGGAGGCAGTGATGGAAAGGCCTCTCCTGTTGTAAATGCTGGCCTCCTTTTTCCCTCTCCTCTTCTCTCTCCAGGCACCTCGGTAGATGATGTTGGTAGATGGTTGATGGTAGTGGTGGCCTGGGGTCTCTCCTTCCCCTCCACTCCCAGGTCAAGGCGACCACCACTCTCCACTCAGCAGCAGCACAACCTGCTCCACAGAGAGCAAGGTCTGGAATGAGTGTGAGGGTGCCGGTCAGTTGCTTCAGTAACCCCTAGATGGCACCTTCACTGGTTGGTTTCCCTTTGTTAATTGTTTCTAGTCTCTTGTGTTTATTAGTTAACTGCCTTTTATCTGGTTCATTGGTTTCATCTGATTTTGTTGGTATTTAAGTTCTGTGGTTTCTTCCCTCTGGGCTCAGTCCTGACAAGGGAGTTAGTCTTGACTCGGTGCTCTGTCTTGACTAGGTGCTCTGTCTTGACTAGGTGCTCTGTCTTGACTAGGTGCTCTGTCTTGGACAAGCTGATTGCCCTGTGGTAGCTTGTCTTGAGCTCAGTTTGGACAAGCCGGTTGCCTCACGGTAACTTGTCTTGAGTTCCTATCTTGACAAGCCGGTTGCCCTGAGGTAGCTTGTCTTGACAAGCTGGTTGCCTTAGTGGTTGCTTGTCTTGAGCTCCTATGTCTATAACTGTTTATCTGTGTTATGTTTTGCTTGTATTTGAGTTCTGTGGTTTTTCCCTTTGTTCTCGGTCTTGACAAGGTGCTGACAAGTTGCTCAGTCTTGATAAGGTGCTCAGTTTGGACAAGCCGGTTGCCCTGTGGCAGCTTGTCTCGAGCTCAGTTTTGACAAGCCGGTTACCTCACGGTAGCTTGTCTTGAGTTCCTATCTTGACTAGCCATTTGCCTATGTGGTAGCTTGTCTAGAGCTCCTATGTTTTGTAACTGTTTACCTGTGTGATTCTAGTAAAGTACTGTTATTTAAGACTGCATATCTGCTTCTCGCCTCGTCTGTCTGCACTTGGGTCCAGAACCAGCCTCGCCCGGACAGCACGGCCCCGTGTCTACACGGCCCCGTGACAGCACCCTGACAATCTGCTTGCTGCTTAGAAAATAGGTTTGTTGAACCTTGAGTACAAGAATTCACCAAACTACAGAGAATGTCAGCGTTTGACAGTTTCTCAAAGCTGTCAAATGATGACAATTCATCTGTCAAAAATTTTTGACAGATGAAACATCATACGCTGGCATTCTCTGTTACCGGCTTCCCATTAATAGAAACATAGAAACATAGAAGATAGGAGCAGGAGTAGGCCATTCAGCCCCTCGAGCCTGTTCCGCCATTCAATGCGATCATGGCTGATCATCCAAATTCAGTACCCTGTCCCTGCTTTCTCCCCATATCCCTTGATCCCCTTAGCCATAAGAAATATATCTAACTCCTTCTTGAATATATTGAATGAATTGGCCTCAACTCTCTTCTGTGGTAGAGAATTCCACAGGTTCACCACTCTCTGGGTGAAGAAATTCCTCCTCATCTCAGTCCTAAATGGCTTACCCCTTATCTTTAGACTGTGATCCCTTGTTCTGGACGCCCCTGCCATTGGGAACAGCCTTCCTGCATCTAGTCTGTCTAGTCCTGTTAGAATTTTATGTTTCAATGAGATCCCCTCTCATTCTTCTAAACTCTAGCGAATATAAACCTAATCAACCCAATCTCTCTTCATATGTCATTCCTGCCATCCCAGGTATCAGTCTGGTGAATCTTCGCTGCACTCCCTCCATGGCAAGAACATCCTTCCTCAGATAAGGCAACCAAAACTGTACACAATACTCAAGGTGTGGTCTCACCAAGGCCCTGTACAACTGCAGCAAGACAATCATCACAATTACACATCAATAGTTCAGTACGCAGGGAATAAAATTAGGTATTTATCTGAACCATGGTACTTCACCATGCGAGTAGAATTGCCCAGCAAGAACATATAACAAATATAGATTTTAGTGTAATAAAGTACAAAATAGTAGAAACTTCTTCTACATCATAAAATCAATCATTCCAAAATGTTGTTTGCTCGTGATCATGATGGTTGATACCATGACCGTTCTCAGAATCACTTCACTGCGTCAAAAACCAGCTGATTCACTGACTTAAGGCTAAATTCTGAATTGGTGAATTCATACCGTCCGGATCACATGCCATGCTACTTGCAAAATGAAGAATGTTCTAAGCATCCAGTATCATTTTGGTCATAGAAATTCCAAGTGTTGTTAACACTGAATTTTTAATTCTTAATGAAAAAGTAAACTTTTATCATCATCATCTGAAAGAGAACAGTTAAAAACAAATGATTATTTCACAAGATAATTAAAACATGCACAACAGGATACATTTTATATTAATTAATATTCTGTGCAAAGCTATTGTTTGTTTTTTTGATTGCAACCCCTAGCATCCTGAAGATTTAAATAGTTGTCTGTCATTTGCTGGACTATACAGATATTTCTGATGATTTTTAAACCTTTATTTTAAATAGTGAAGAGCATAAGTCAAGCTGGCTTGGCTACAATGTTATTTTCTGATAAATCTTCAATGGACTTTTGTTTGTGATCCAACTTATTTACAGGAGAACGGTGAAAATATTGTTGCTATTTGTAAATATCTTCAATGATATAATGAGATATTGTCTTAGAAAACAAAACAGTACCCATTTTACTCAGACATATCAAAGCATCTTTGTATGACCAAATCATTTGTCAGTAATTGGCCTTCACTGAAATGTTGTTCTGATACAATACTAATTAATTCCACTGGTCAGTACAGAGGATCAACAATCTGCAACTGAGTATCATGCTTGTCATGCAGAAGTTTGCTTTGATTTTTCATGACTGAAAAATAATATTTTCACAATTTTCTATAGGTTTTTATAATGTTCAAGTAATGTTTGCTGTTTCATTTTGAAGATAGAATGGCAAACGCGATGATTTATTTGATAGCAAAATATTGCGGATGCTGGAAATCTGAAATAACAGCAGAAAATGCTGGAAATACTCAGCAGGCCAGGCAGCATCCGTGGGGAGCGAAACAGATGAAGGGTCCCAGACCTGAAACGTTGGGGTAGATTTTGCCGAACCTGTCGGGAAGAAGGCGGGACTTCCCCTTTCGGGTTTTTGACCCGCCTACTTCGATGTCCGGCCAACCCGCGCGATTTTCCCTTGATTGACCTTGTTGAGCCCGCCCAGCAGGCTCAGCAGGCCAATTAAGCGCCACCCGGCAACAGGTGACGTCACAGACTGCAATTTCATCTGTCAAGAGATCTTGACAGATGAAATATCAGTGTCTCACAGCTGTTTGAAGCTGTGAAACACTGACACGCTGAGTTCTGACATGAGTCATTCTGCACAGACTCATTTAGAACTCTTACCGGCACTCAAAGCTGAAGGCTGTCACTTTTGACAGATCGCAGCCATTCAGCTTTTAAGTGCCGGGTGAGTGATGCAGCTCCCGACGGCTACAGGAAGAAAGGCTGTTAAGGTAAGTACAGGTAAGTTAAAGTTCTCTACACACTTTAGACACACCAAACACACTTACCTTTACACTCATGCACCCATCACTCACCTGAGCGCCGACATCGCGACCCCTCCAACTCCTTCAACCCGATGGCCCGCCGCTCCAACCTGGCGTGGTTTGGAGCAGTCGGGAAACCCACACGAAACCCCTCAAAATAGGGATTAGGCTAAAAACTGCCTGTTAACTACCTGTTAACAGGCAGTTAATTGGCACTAATCTCTTCCCGCCTGGTTTCGGCGGGTCCCAGTGTGGGGCGGGTACCCGCCGCCCCTGAAACTTACGTGGGGCGGGGTTTTGGCCGGGATGGTGGCAGGACCCCCAAATTCAGGATTTCCCTCGCCCCCTATACGCCTGAAACCCCGCCTGACAGCTCCCCGAAAATCTAGCCCGTTATCTCTGTTTCTCTCTCCACGGATGCTGCCTGGCCTGCTGAGTATTTCCAGCATTTTCTGTTGTTATGCAAGGATTTATTTGATTGGCGCAGGTAATGGAGACAGCTATATGTCATTAGAGTGACTGAATTAATTATGGTTAAGGTTGATAGTAGAAAAACTTTGAATTCTCCAAATTGTCAGGTCACTGTTTAGAAGGATTAAAAACCCAAAGGGTAGGAACTAACATATATTCTTGATGTAAACTTTAAAGGACAAGTGTTTTAATCTCAAATGCATACATGCAAAGCAAATCTCGTTGTTCTTTATTTTAAAGATAATGGACAGTTGTCCCATCCCAACTGTTGTGAGATACTTCATACATGAGTATGCTGCTTACTCAACATCCTAATGTAAATTACAGATATATGGCATAATAACCTTGGAGATTATGCACAAGCTAATTTAAATGTGCACCATGCATTCTGCTCCATAAGCAGGAAATAAAAATAAGAGGTATAAGAAATAACTGCAGAGAGACAATGGCAGAGCTGAATTAAGAATTCATGGAGCCCTGAGCACCAACAACGTTTGTGGCCCCGCTCCCCCACCTTCGACCCATTAAACCTACCCCATCAGAAAAGGCTGGACTCTTGCTCTGCGGCACATCTTTGGCCTCACAGACGTTGACAGAGGGCTTCTTGTCCCAGTGGTATCTGAGGTGGGGAGGTTGAGCTAACAGCTGGGCTGCCTAGTGGGCGTGGCTCGCTGGACCTGGTGGCTGAGTCGCAGGCCCGTACATTAATGCACCCCTGCACCATGCAAATCTCAACAATGGACAATAATGGCTGATATACATACAAGCGTGGCAGCCATGATAGTGATTTACTGATTGCACTACATCTATACTTGTGGATGAAGTGCCAGCAACAAATATTCAGGTTAGAAGGATATACAGCAACTAAAGCCTTCCAATTTCATTTGAGGAAGGTGTTGTATCCGTGTGTTAATGGAGACACGGAATGCAGGAGCTGGTTTAACAGGTATTTACTGAACAAAGTCTGGAGGTGAACTAACAGATACAAGACACTATACAGGCTTATATAGCCCGAGTGGCCACTACCGGCATTACAGTACACAGGGGCTCTTAAAGGCACATACACCACAATTCCTCCCCTTTTAGACAACCAGTACATAACATTTTAAGTAATCAGTAATTAACATGTTTACAAGAACAATAATCTACACATTTGCTGCAGTTAATCAATTATAAGTTAGTCTCTCTGGAGGCTTCCTGACTCGGTCCGGATAACGCCTCGGTGGTGTAGTAGTTTTCGGTGGTGTAGTAGGTTCTTTTGGCAAGGTCGATTCGGCTTGAATGCCAGTGTCGGGTTCATCTGGTTCCAGTATCACCGGATCGGAGGTAGATACTATGGGTATCTCTGCTTCATCATTAGGCGTATAGAGTTGTGGTGTAGGTTGTCCCTTTTCGGATGACTCTATGATCTGGTCAGCATGGCGCCTTATTATGCTTTCTCCAATGTCCACGGTATACATTAGCGGTCCTAGTCGTGTGCAAATAGTTCCAGGCTGCCATTTCTCGGTACGGTAGTCCCGGGCCAAAACTTGTTGACCTATCTGGAAGGTTCTAGTTGGCCTTTCATTCATGCCTTGAAATTGCCGGTTCTCTACGTCCCTTCTGATGTTTGGCTTGATCAAATCCAGCCGGCATCTTAGTCTTCTATTGAAAAACATCATGGCGGGAGTTTGGTTTGTAGCCACATGTGTTGCATTCCTGTATGCAAACAAGAAGTTATCTACCTTATGCTGTAGATTTATGTCTTCATTACCTTTATGGCCTTCTTGAAGGTCTGGACAAACCTTTCAGCCAATCCATTGGTGGCGGGATGGTATGGGGCGGACGTGTAGTGCTTAACCCCATTGTTTTTTAAGAACTTCCTGAATTCTTCGGACACAAATTGCGGTCCATTATAAGAACAGATCTGTTCAGGCAGCCCATTCCTGGCAAATATGGTCCTTAATACTGTGATGGTTTTTTCGTGGTGGTGGAGGACATCTTTATTACCTCCGGCCACTTGGAGTGTGCATCAACCGCGATTAAGAACATTGAGTCCTTAAATGGACCAGCAAAGTCGATGTGCACCCTTTGCCATGGAGATGAGGGCCACTCCCATGGATGTAGAGGGGCTTGTGGTGGGGCGTTTCGGACCTTCTGGCATCCTAGACAGCCCTTGGTCATTTCTTCGATGTCTCCATCGATACCTGGTCACCACACAAACGCTCTGGCTAGGTTCTTCATTTTCACTCCACCCAGATGCCCCTCGTGAAGCTCCTTTAGCACTTTATCCTGGAGTTTGGGTGGAATCACCACTCTGGATCCACACATCAAGGTTCCTCGGCACACTGACAGCTGTTCTCTTCTTTGCGAGAATGCTGGCAACAGTGGTTCGCCATGTGCTGGCCATTCCTTCACCGTTAAATCGTAGACTCGTGAGAGAGTCGGGTCATTTCTCGTTTCCTTTTCAATGGTAGAATTTGTTACTGGTAGACATTCCACTATGGTTGAGTGGAACATCTCCACTGGGTCCACTGTAGGTGCCTTTTCTACCGTTGGCAACGGTAGACGCGATAAACCGTCAGCATTTCCATGCTGTTTTGATCCTTTGTATTCTATGTCATATTGGTGTGCCCCTAGGAAAAGGGACCACCTCTGTAGCCTTTGCGCTGTCATAATGGGAACGCCCTTTTTAGGGTTGAATATGGAGACGAGGGGTTGATGGTCAGTCAACAAGGTAAATTTTTGTCCGTGTAGGTAATGGTTGAATTTCTTCACTCCCCATACCAGGCTGAGTGCTTCCCTGTCGATCTGGGCATAGTTACGCTCAGCCGAGTTTAATGAGCGTGACGCAAAAGCTATCGGCCGCTCCGAGCCATCAGGGAATCTATGCGATAATACAGCTGCTACGCCGTAAGGAGATGCATCGCACGCCAGTCTGATTGGCAGTGATGGGTTGTAATGAGCCAAAACTTCCTTGGACGTGATCAAGCCTTTGCATTTATGGAAGGCACGTTTACAGTCTTCACTCCATTTCCAATTTACTCCCGTTTGTAGCAGTTCGTTAAGAGGGTGCAGAACAGTTGACAAGTTCGGTAAAAATTTATGATAGTAATTTATCAATCCCAGGAACGACCTTAATTGTGAGACATTTTCAGGTGTTGGGGCTTTTATGACCGCTTCAATTTTTTCAGGTGACTTATGCAATCCTTCTTCGTTAATTATGTGGCCACAATATGATATTTGTTTCTGGAAAAATTCGCACTTGGGGCGATTTGCTCGTAGGCCCCGTTCTCTCAGCCTAGTGAGCACCTGCTCCAAATTGGCAAGGTGCTCGTTGTCGTTTTCTCCTGTTACAAGGATGTCGTCTAGGTAGCATTGAGTCCCCGGAATCCCTTGCAGGACTTGCTCCATAGCTCTTTGCCAGATAGCTGGAGCTGATGCTACTCTGAAAACCAGTCGATTGTGCTGGTACAGGCCTTTGTGTGTGTTTATCGTGAGATACTTTTTAGAGGCCTCCTCAACCTCCATCTGTAGATATGCCTGTGCCAAGTCAATTTTGGTGAAACGTTTCCCTCCGGATAGTGAGGCGAAAATATCTTCTATCCTCGGAAGAGGATACTGTACCGTGTGAAGGACCGGGTTTACAGTCACCTTGAAGTCCCCACAGATGCGAATTTTTCTCTGTTCTTCAGCTTTATCATTATTCAACGTTTTCTTCATGACCAGGACGATGGGTGTTGCCCACTTGCTCCAATCTATCTTGGATAACACGCCTGCCTTTTCCAAATTTTCCAGCTCTGCCTCAACTGCTGGACGAATTGCTTATGGCACCGGCCTTGCATTAAAAAACTTGGGAATTGCCGCATCTTCCACCTTTATTGAGGCGGTGACGCCTGATGCGCTATCAATTACTCAAAAGACTGAGGTTAAGCGAGTAACTAACAGGCTTTTATTAACAAGAGAATGAAGGTGTGCCTCGAGTGGTCGACCAGTCCAGAATACAGAGGGACTGTGGAGCAGTCACCTTTATACCTGGACTCGTGGGAGGAGTCAGCCGAGGCATGTACAGACATGTACACAGTGGAATACAAACACCCACACAGGCAGGTATAACAGTGGTTTACCACATTCACCCCTTGTTTAAAAATGAGTCCGGCGGGGTGAAGTGTATTAAAAGTTTGTGTATTGGAGTCTCTCCGGAGGTCTTGTCTGCCGCTGTGATCGACGTGGCGACGGCTGGGGTAGTGAAGCTTCAGGCGTCGAGTCCCGCGTAGGCTGGGGCACTGGTGTGTAGTCCTCGTGGGTGTCGAGCGGGTCGCGGGGCCCAGGCATGCCGTCTGCTGGGGTTGGATATTGGATCATGGGGGGGGGGTGGTAGTGGGTAGTGTGTTACTGGGGCCCCCGAGGGTGCGAGGTCTCGTATGGAGACTGTGTCCTCCCGCCCGTCTGGGTATGCAATGTAAGCATACTGGGGGTTGGCGTGGAGGAGGTCGACCCTCTCGACCAGGGGGTCCGTTTTATGGGTCCTCACGCGTCTTCTCAGTAGGACCGGCCCTGGGGACGTCAGCCATGGCGGTAGCGATGTCCCCGATGTGGACTTCCTTGGGAAGACAAACATTTTCTCATGAGGGGTGGCGTTAGTGGCAGTGCAGAGCAGTGACCGAATAGAGTGGAGCGCATCGGGGAGCACATCCTGCCAGCGGGAGGTCGGAAGGCCCCTATACTTTAAGGCTAGCAGGGCGGCCTTCAAAACTGTCGCATTCTCTCTTTCCACCTGTCCGTTCCCCCGGGGGTTGTAACTGGTGGTCCTGCTTGTGGCAATACCCCTAGCGAGCAGGTACTGGTGGAGTTCGTTGCTCATAAACGATGAGCCCCGGTCGCTATGGATATAGCTGGGGAAACCGAACAGGGTGAAGAGGTCGTTCAGACATTTAATGACCGTGGCACTGGTCATGTCCGGGCAGGGGATGGCGAACGGGAAACGGGAGTACTCATCAATAATGTTGAGGAAGTACACATTGCGGTCGGAGGAGGGGAGAGGCCCTTTAAAATCAACGCTCAGGCGCTCGAAGGGGCGAGTGGCTTTTATCAGGTGAGCCCTGTCTGGTCTATAAAAGTGCGGTTTGCACTCAGCGCAGACTTGGCAGTTCCTGGTCATGGTCCTGACCTCCTCAATGGAGTAAGGCAGGTTGCGGGCCTTGATGAAGTGGAAGAACCTGGTGACCCCCGGGTGGCAGAGGTCATTGTGGAGGGCCCGCAGTCTATCGATCTGCGCGCTGGCGCAGGTGCCACGCGATAGTGCATCCGGGGGTTCATTGAGCTTCCCGGGCCGGTACAAGATCTCATAATTGTAGGTGGAAAGTTCGATTCTCCACCTCAAGAGCTTGTCGTTTTTGATTTTGCCCCTCTGCTTGTTGTTAAACATAAAAGCAACTGAACGCTGGTCAGTGAGCAGGGTAAATCGTTTTCCAGCCAGGTAGTGCCTCCAATGACGCACAGCCTCCACAATAGCCTGGGCCTCCTTCTCAACAGCGGAGTGTCTGGTCTCCCGGCCCTGGAGGGTTCGTGAAAAGAAGGCCACGGGTCTCCCCGCCTGATTAAGGGTAGCGGCCAGGGCAAAGTCGGACGCGTCGCTTTCCACCTGGAAGGGGATGGATTCGTCCACTGCATGCATGGTGGCTTTGGCAATGTCTTCCTTGATACGGTGGAAGGCTAAGCGGGCCTCTGCCGTCAAGGGAAAAGAGGTGGACTTGATCAGCGGACGGGCCTTGTCCGCATAGTAGGGGACCCACTGGGCGTAATAGGAGAAAAACCCTAGGCACCTCTTCAGGGCCTTGAGGCAGTGGGGCAGTGGGAGTTCCATAAGGGGACGCATCCGGTCGGGGTCGGGACCGATGACTCCGTGTTCCACAACACAGCCAAGGATGGAGAGGCGGGTTGTGCGGAATATGCACTTCTCCTTGTTATACGTCAGGTTCAGGAGTTGGGCGGTGCAGAGGAATTTTTCGAGGTTTGCGTCATGGTCCTGCAAGTCATGGCCGCAGATGGTCGCATTGTCCAGATATGGGAAAGTGGCCTGCAACGCATTTTGATCGACCATCCGGTCCATCTCCCTTTGGAAGACGGAGACCCTGTTGGTGACGCCAAAGGGAACCCTAAGGAAGTGATAGAGGCGGCCGTTTGCCTCAAAGGCAGTATACTGGCGGTCCTCAGGGCGGATAGGGAGCTGGTGGTACGCTGATTTCAGGTCAATGGTCGAGAAGACGCAGTACTGCGTGATCTGGTTGACCATATCAGCTATGAGGGGGAGTGGGTAAGCGGCCAGCAGGGTGTAGCGATTTATTGTCTGGCTGTAGTCGATGACCAGGCGCTGCTTCTCGCCGGTCTTAACGACCACAACCTGGGCTCACCAGGGGCTGGTGCTGCCCTCAATAATCCCCTCCTTCAGGAGCCGCTCCACTTCGGTTTTAATGAAAACCCTGTCCCCGGCACTGTATCGCCTGCTCTTTGTGGCGATGGGCTTACAGTCGGGGGTGAGGTTAGCAAATAGTGGGGGGGGGGTGACTCTGAGTGTGGAGAGGTTGCACCTGGTGCGCGGCGGGCAATTTGGAAGCTGCTGGCTGCGGACTGTGAGTGGGGGGAGGGGTCCACCGTACGCCATCGTAACACTTTTAAGGTGGCACTGAAAATCTAACCCCAGTAGAACGGCAGCGCAGAGGTGGGGCAGGACCAGAAGTTTAAAATTATCGTACACAGTCCCGTCTACTAAGAGTGTCACCACGCAGTAGCCGCCAATGTCCGCCGACTGGGACTCGGAGGCCATAGAAATCCGCTGGTGCACAGGCAGGACTGGGAGAGAGCAACGCCGCACCGTGTTGGGGTGGATGAAGCTCTCCGTGCTCCCAGAGTCAAAAAGGCAGGTTGTTTCGTGATCATTTACCTTAATGTCCATTGTGGACCGGGCCAGTTGGTGCGGTCTCGCTTGGTCCAGCGTAACGGAGGCCAGCGTAGGGGTCGGTGTGTCGCTGCGGGTATCAGATGAGGCGGTGTTGGGGGCCTGCTGCGTCCCGGCTGGCGTCCAAGATGGCGGCGTCCATGATCCCCATGTGGCTGGAGGCGTCCAAAATGGCTGCTGTTCCGGTGGTTCGCACATGGCTGGGGAGGCCCAAGATGGCGGCCCGCACAGCCCACACGTGGCGCTGCTGGGGTTCGGGGTGGCTTTGGCCCTGCAGATGCTGGCGTGGTGTCCCTTCTTCCCGCAGCCCGAGCAGATCGCATTTTTCGCCGGGCAGCGCGCTCTGGGGTGTTTGGCCTGGCCACAGAAGTAGCATTTCTGGCCTTGGGACACTGCTGCGGTAGTTGGGCCATTGCTGGGATGTGGCTGGGGTGGCACGGCACTATGAGACGGTCCTACCGTGTCCCAGGCTGTCGTTCCCCGCCGCGTCCATGGTGCAGAGGAGTAGGCATCCATGCCCCGGTAGGCTGCATCCAATGATAGTGCAAGTTCAGAGGCCTTGTTGAGGTCGACGTCACTCTGCTCCAACAGTCGCTGTCGGGTGTAATTGGACCTGTGGCCCGCTACAAAAGCATCCCGGATAAGTTCCTCTGTGTACACGGCGGCCTTTACATCCTTACAACCACAGGCCCGGCCAAGCACAGACAGTGCCTGAAGGTATTCCTCGGTCGATTCCCCAGGTTGTTGTTTACAACTCCCCAGGAGGTGCCTGCCGTACACCTCGTTCACTGGGTGCATGTACTGGTCCTTGAGGAGCTTGAGAGCAGCCGTGTACGAGGTCGCGTCCTGGATGACCGAGTACGCTCGGTGGTTCACTTTGGAGGTCAGGACATCCAGTTTGTCCTCATCCGATTTGACCGTTGCAGCGGAGGCGATCAGGAATCTTTCAAAGCACCTAAGCCAGTGAGCAAACTTGGTGGATGCGTCCGCCTCCTGATGGTCTAAGTCCAGGCATGCTGGTGTGAGGATCTTCTCCATTATAAAAAAATCTTGTTAATAAAATTGATGCGCTATCAATTACTCAAAAGACTGAGGTTACGCGAGTAACTAACAGGCTTTTATTAACAAGAGAATGAAGGTGTGCCTCGAGTGGTCGACCAGTCCAGAATACAGAGGGACTGTGGAGCAGTCACCGTTATACCTGGGCTCGTGGGGGGAGTCAGCCGAGGCATGTACAGACATGTACACAGTGGAATACAAACACCCACACAGGCAGGTATAACAGTGGTTTACCACAACGCCTTTCAAGGTTCCTAGTTCCTGTTGAAACACTTCTTTGGCGTTGGCCAAGATGTCTTTTAATCGTTCAGGTATGACGTCATCATCATTTTTTTTCTTACTGGTCACCGTCAGTGCCTGAATGGAGTGCCAGTCTAAACGTATCTTCCTGGTCCATTCACGTCCCAACAGCGGTGGACCACCATCTTGCAGAACGTATAAATACAACTTCTGTATTTCCTTGCCGTTGTATACAACAGGCACCCTTATTTTCCCTCTGGGATATACTTTCTGCCCCGTATATGTTTTCAAGATAATGGATGTGTCTTTCAAAGGTATATGCGGAAATAGCCGCTCGTAATCCCGTCGATTTATGACGGTCAGAGCTGATCCTGTATCTAGCTCCATTTTAACTGGAGACCCCGCTATCGTGAGGGTAACCCAAATGGTCTGGTAATCTTCTTTGGCAATGACATTATGTAATTTGAGACAGCTTAGTCTCTTGTCTCCGGAGTCACTATCGCTCTTCTGGTCTTCGGAGCTACTGTCCATCATCATTTGTACCTTTCTGTACTTTACCGTATTGATTTTTTTTTTGTCAGTGGATTTTTTGTTTCCAGATCGGCATACACGTGCAATGTGTCCCATCTTTCCGCATTGCCTGCATGCTTTGTCCTTGAACCAGCAGTCCCTCTGGTCATGGGTGGATCTGCCGCAGCGATAACATCTCTCAAAACCCTGTGTCATTTCATGGGTGCTGAAGTCCTGTGGCTTTTGCTGTATCTCTGCAGCTCCTCTTGCTGCTGCTTTGTATGATACAGCCACACTGAAAGCCTTGTCCAGTGTTAAATCTTTCTCAGAAAGTAGCCTTTTCTGTGTTCCTTCACTTAGGAGACCGCAGACGAATTTGTCTCGAAGAGAATCTGCCAGTCCTGCCCCGAATTGGCAGTGCTTTGACAGCTTTCTTAATTCGGTGAGGTAATCAGCGTTACTTTCATTCTTGTGCTGATTCCTCCTGAAGAATTTGAATCATTCCCCTATCAGCAGCGGTGTTGGGTTTAAGTGCTCCTGTAGGGTATCAACAATCTCTTTAAAATTCTTGTCCATCGGTTTGGCTGGAGTGATTAAGTTTTGTAACAGCCCGTATGTCCTTGCGCCCATTAGATTTAGAATTACCGATGCCTTTTTATCATCCTCTATTTCATTCGCTGTGCAATATACCTCCACTCTTTCCACATATGTGGTCCAATCCTCTACATCACTATCGAAAGCAGTAATATTGCCAGTCTTAGGCATCCTGAAAAAAAAATGGCGCCTCCCGCGCTTTCCTTTCTTCCCTGCCGAGAAAAAATGGCACCTCCCGCGCTTTCCCGCCGCTGCCGCTGCTGACAACGCTGTTCTCCGCGGTTTTTATTTATACAGATATTTTTAATAGTTGGAGACTCGTTCCCGCCGGACTCTCTGGGACTTTTCCCTCCCTCTGCTTGGTCCGAACGCCGACCTGCTTTGCAGCGCTGGCCGTCTCCCGAGTGCTCCACCCTCCGTCTCTGTTTGCCTCTGCCTTCGCTGCTCGGCCCCGCTGCAGAGCCAGCCGATCGAGCCCCAGCCCGCCGCCCAGGAAGGATTATTGCAGTACCTGCCACCAGCCCGGCTAGCTGGTGAAACCAGAGTTTTTTCTTTTTTTTTTCTTCGACCTTCGTCTGAGGAATCGATCTCCTTGAGGTGCTGCCGAATTGCAGGTAAGTCCGTTTCCAATTCGTCGCCACTGTTGTATCCGTGTGTTAATGGAGACACGGAATGCAGGAGCTGGTTTAACAGGTGTTTACTGAACAAAGTCTGGAGGTGAACTAACAGATACAAGACACTATACAGGCTTATATAGCCCGAGTGGCCACTACCGGCATTACAGTACACAGGGGCTCTTAAAGGCACATACACCACAGAAGGAGGTAACACGAAGGGTTGATTTCTCCTCCGTGAACCCACCCAAAATCAGGCCAAATAGTAGTGGAGAATGATGGAAAATTGAAGGACTGAGGCCAGCGCATCTGCTTTTTAGAAAGCTCCAGTTTGGTGTCTCTGGAGAAATCAAACTTCCACCTGCAGCAATAAGTATTGTTGCTGCCTCAATTTATCTGGTCTCTCCTGGGTTTACCCCTATAGCAATGGGGCATTAGGCCAAAAATGCAGCAGAGACTAGGAGCCCCAGACAAGTAGAGATACACATAGATGCCACCATAAACTGCAGCAACACACCTTCTCATTCGGCCCACTCAGCTCTGGCATTGCGGGATTTGTTTCCATCAGTCAGCTCCAGTTTTTCTTGGTGCCATGTTGCACCTCCTTTGCACTCTGGAAATATGAAGGACTAGGAAAGCAGGATTTGTGACCAGCTATGAAACTGGCAGAAGTCTCAAAAAGCTGTGGGAGAAAAATTGGGTCGCGCCCTCTCAGGGCACTAATGGGAGGCTCAAATCAACTGAATTTTTCCCCCTATAGCTCTTAACTTACTATATGCATCCATACACAGGAAAATGAGTTCCTATATAAAAAAAGTTGATTACTTTTTTAAAACTAATGAATGTTCAAAAAATAATAAATTCAATTTTCCTGAAGTCAATTGCTTTAGGCCATATTGCCATCAACAAAGTAGAAAATCATCACAACAGACACAATAAACTTTTCAGTGGAAATTTTATAAAGGGGGAGAGGGAGATCAATAGAGAACTAGATCTGACTAATGTCGAGAAAGAATAATCCATGACTTAATTGGTCGATTAAAATATAATCAAAAGGCAGATCAGGTGAATAATAATTGTTTGAAGTGAGATGATGAATGCATTTGCAAATGAGGTGAATGCATTTTTTAATGAGGCTATCGTGTATGATCGAGTACACTGAAGGCTAGATATGGGGACAGAGAGCTGATTGAAATGTGAGGTAACAGCTGAAAGCTGAAATCTGCTTATTCTAGAGCTCAGCTTAATGCATCATACACTGTAGTTAATAGTCGATGTACAGGATGAACTATATTTACATCTATTTTAGGTAACCATTTTTGTTCTACTTTTTCAGTTCCAGTTCGGAATTTATACTTAAAATACTACATTCTGCTGGTAAGATATATTATTGATTATTTTTTCTTCAATTCAGACCAATAACTGACTCAGAAGCTGGTAACTTTAGATGTTACTCAATCATCAAGTATTTTCTAATCTTTTATAATCTGGGGCTGTTACCAGCAAATCAGTCATCAAAGCAGTTTTTAGTTAGGGGTGCTCTACATCGCTGTTTTATATTTAGTAAGATGTACCACATGCTTGAGGAATGCAATTTAAAATGTAGACTGAGCAAACTACAGTCTCATGTTTCCACCCACCTGCAGCACAGTATATTTCTAGGGCGCAAGATATAGTGAATGACACAATAAGCTTGATATAACATCAGTCACTAAAGCCACTCAAGAGACAGGTGAGACCATTTGGGTTTGATATATCTTAGACTAGCTCCTCTGATAGCTCAGTGGGTAAGTACACCATGTGGAATGTACTAAGCCGTACAGACCATGACCATTGTAAATTCAATTTCTGGTCAGTTGGCTGTCCTCAATCAGGGCAGCAGATCAACATTTGATCTCAGGGCCCTTCAGTTAGGGAGGGGAAAATTAGCTGGGGTTCCCTCTCCTGAATGGTATCTACTGGACTCCAGTTTGCAAGAATGCAAGAACGAGGACAGGATTGGGCACAATTGTGAAAATGCCCTATGGTCCAATGGTCTGCAGGCACACAGGGGTAATCTTTACTTTGGCCGATGGTGTAAAACTATTAATATCGATTCAGCCGTCCATTATACACCTCACCTGGGAGGGAAAATCGGGCGAGATGATTAATGGCCGGTCAATTCGATTTCGCCCATTTTACAACATTGCCTGAAGTTAAAATTACCCCCACACTCTCTAGATTCACACATGAAGGTTGGCTACGTCAGTCAGCAAGGTGCATAAAGGCTCCAAAAACCCCAAAACCAAACTCCACAATGAATTAGTGCCTGCATTAGTGAGGAGAGGAGAAAACTGAAAGGGGGAAAAATGCCTTAATCTTTCTGCATCTGTAAAAAGAAAAGACAGGCTTTGACATTTATCATAACCTGTTATTACAGATGTTCACCGACCTGCTGTGTATATCCTGTATTTCCTGTATTTATTCCAGATTTCCAGCATTTGCATGTTTTTAAAAAAAGTTACTGCCTTAGTCTATCTATTTGATTAAAGGCTTTGCATCTGCCATATGTCTGACATTACTGAAGTATTCGTATTAGGAAGCCATGCTGATTGATTCATATTCACTAAAAGGCAACTAACAATAAAACACTTAAATATTCAAAAATACACAGTACATTTCACAATCTCTCAAAAAAATTCTCATTTACAGAAAAGGAACTCATTACAAACCTCATTGTTTTTCAATCATATCCTCGAAAAAGTTTTACAAAGTCCTTTGAAGCAGCCATGTTGACTTCCCACCCAGCCCACTAATATGCCTGAAAATAAAATTTATAACATAGTAATTAAAAATCAACAATTATATTTTAAAAAATCACAAATTTACCCTTTCAATCTTCCAATATATCCAACAACTTTCTCTCACAGGACCACTCACTCTCAGGGGCATTAAAGAAGCCTTCCATTCAATTTCCACAGTTTTAATTCTTCAGCTAGGGTTGCATCCCAGTATTGTTTCTGGCTACACACAGACAAGACCATCAAGGCATCTGTACTCATATGACCCCAATTCCCTCTGTGCCGCTCAGTAATTGCCAACCCTGCCACGCACCCCCCCCCAAAAAAGTTGTTTTTCATATTTACTTCTACAACATGAACAACTTGCATTTATATAGCGTCTTTAACATAGGAAAACGTACCAAGACACTTCATAGAAGCGTAATCAGAGAGACATTGACGCCAAGCCAAAGAAAGAGATGTTCGGAGAGGTGAATAAAAACTTGCTCAAAGAGGTAGGTTTAGGGAGGGTTTTAAAGGAAGAGAAAGGTGGAGAGGAGGAGAGGTTTAGGGAGGGAATTCCAGAGCTGAAGGCCTGGCTGCCAAATCATCAACACAATGCCACAGTTTAAGAGCCTGAAGGGAGTGGGGAATGTGTAAGAGGCTAGAGTTGGAGGAATGGAGGGTTCTCAGAGGGTTGAAGGGCTGGAGGAGATTGCAGAGATAGGAAGGGACAAGGCCGTGAAGGGATTTCAACAGAAGGATGAGAATTTTAAACCCGAGATGTGTACCGGGAGCCTAGGTAGATCAGCGAGCAGAGGATGATGGGTGAGTGGAATTTGGTGCGGATTAGGATACGGGCAATAGAGTTTTGGATCCGCTTAAGGATGGCAGGCTGTCCCAGAGAGCAATGGAATAGTCGAGTCTGGAGGTTGCAAAGTCATAGATGAGGCAGCAGATGGGCTGAGACAGGGGTTTAGAGGGGCGATATTATGGTGGTGGAGGTAGACGGTCTTTGCGATGGAGAGGAAATGAGGTTAGAAGTTCAACCTGGGTCAAATATGGCACCAAGGTTGTGTTCCGCTTGAGTCAGTGGCTGGAGAGGGGGATGGAATTGAAGGAACGGAATTTGTGTGGGGTGGGCCAAAAGACAATGGAGGAGAAATTCAGTATCACCCCATTTGGGGCGCAATTATATGCCGGGCGCAAAGTTTAGCGCCTGGCGCTAATTATTGCCTCCGACTGCAAACTTGACTTCTATCGCCCCTGGAGGTGATTGGAGCGCTAAATCAGGCGCTGTACACCTCTCTTAAGGTGCTAACGCCAAGGAGCGAGGCGCTACCTCAGAGCGCTAGCGAAGCTCATGTGATGTCAGTCAGCAATTGAACACAGACACACTGGCGCCGGCCAGTTCTTAAAGGGGAGGATCGATCTTGCTCTCCATCCACACCTTGCTCATTGCAGCCTTGAATTTCGGCCTAGAGAGACCTGTACATCAAATCTGCTGGAAAGAACAATGGAGAGACCCAGGGAAAGAGCTCAGAGTGCAGCCCCCATTGTCTCTTCTAAATCGATGCAAGGAAGGTCAAATCAAAATGAACCTGCAAAGTGTTGCTCAGTACCCAAAACTCCTCCACAGTGTTGAATATCTCCAGAAGTCTCTCTCTCAGAATGCGTGGTGTAAAAATGTCGCCGACAAAAAAAGGCAGGAAGCAGTCGCTTTTAAATAGTGCTCCCCCAGTCTCTTCCCGACTGCAAAACGCTCCCCTCAACTTGTCGTTGCTATCGGCAGGCGGTAAGGCAGGGGCGCCACTCAATAGCCAGTCCGGGGTGTTGCACGCTCGACTGACATCACGATCTGCTGACTCAGGAGATCGTGGCGGTAGTGTTTAGCGTCGCCACAAAATGTCTGGTCAATTTTGCGAGCAGCGCAAACATCGCCGCGCCCAGGCGCTAGTTGCTTTGCGACCCATTAGCGCCCTCTTAGGGCGCTAATGGGAGGCACAAAGCAACCGAATTTTTCCCCCTGTGGCTTCAGTCTACCGAATGTTTAATTGGAGGAACTTGTGGCTCATCCAGGTCTGGATTCTTATTAGGCCCACTTGTTGCCATTTACTTACTTCTTTGAAGACCTTGCATTCATATTTATTTACTTGATGTTTCAAAAACTCGACTGTTCAAAAATATTTATTCAATTATTTGAGGTTCAAATTGTTCATATTTACTTTTATAGTTCTTATAGAAATTGGGAGCTTGGGCCTAGGCTTGGGAAAGAGAAAATATAGTGAGGAGGGAGCTCAGTCATGCATACTTAAATAATTTCATTCTTTCTAGATGAATATATTTAATTCTTTTAGTCATTTAGCTCCCCAAGCCTAATATTTATCTTCCTAGCCCTACCTTCTTTGCCCATTCCACCACTGCCTCCCACCCCATGTTCCAAACCACCGCTCCCTCCTCACTATATTTTCTCTTTCTCAAGCCTAGGCCCAAGCCCCCAGTTTCTCTCATAGTATTTTTCATAGCAGCTTTAACTGCGCCAATTCTACTGTAGCTCCATACCTAGTTCCATTGGTATAGGAAAACCATTCAACAACTATAAAACCACCTCAACCCTAATGTCACACTTTCTCGCATGTCTGACCACTATACCACCAGCAGCATGATCCATGCAAACCCATGAGCATTGCCATGGGAGATCCATGAGCATTAGTGATAGAAAAAAACACAACACAACATTTAGAAGCCAATACAAAAAGAAAATACTGCAGATGCTGGAAATCTGAAATAAAAACAGAAAATGCTGGAGAAACTCAGCAGGTCAGGCAGCATCTGTGAAGAGAGAAACAGAGTTAACATTTCAGGTCGATGACCTTTCGTCAGAACTTCGTCAGTTCTGACGAAAGGTCATCGACCTGAAACATTAACTCTGTTTCTCTCTTCACAGATGCTGCCTGACCTGCTGAGTTTCTCCAGCATTTTCTGTTTTTATTTAGAAGCCAATAGCTGGGAATCTACTTTTTATGGCACAGGATCAACCCTGTAGGGGATAACTCTGCCATTAGTTAGGTCTTCATAGCTAAATGTGTGTCTTGCCTTACAACTCCGTTAACTAAGAGAGGAAGTCAATGCGACAGATTTTGCTGTCAAAATTATGGTGAGCCTAATGCTGCTTTCCTTTAATTATGCATAAATGGTACAGCAACTTCAGGCGAGGGGCAGATGCGTGATTAAACACGAATATCAAAAAGTTGCTGTCCGAGTTGCGCTCTGCTGTTAACTTCATAAAAATGGCATCTCGCTGTCAGGCTCACCATTGACATGCATTGAATCATACTGCCAGACTTGGACCATGACAATAAATCCCCAAAAAACCAAAGTCCTTGTGTTCCAGCAAAGATCCAGACATCAGGGACCCAAAATAAATTTCACACTAGGAACAACCAAAATTGAACAAACCACTAACTACACATACTTGGGCTTAAAAATCAGTTCTACGGGAAATTTCAAACTAGCTGTGAATGAACTGAAAGAGAAAGCAAGAAGGGCTTTCTATGCCATTAAAAAATCAATCCAAATAGAAATCCCAATTAGCATTTGGCTCAAAATTTTCAAATCAGTAATTGAACCAATTGCACTCTATGGCAGTGAGGTGTGGGGACCGCTAACACAACAAGAATTTGCAAAATGGGACAAACACCCAATTGAGATCCTACATGCAGAATTCTGTAAAAGTATCCTCCGGACTCAAAGGAAAACCGTAAACAATGCATGCAGGGCAGAACTAGGCCAATATCCATTAATAATCACTATCCAAAAAAGAGCCACCAAATTTTGGAAACACCTAGAAATGAGCAACCCCCAATGCTATCATTACGAAGCCCTGAAATGCCAAGAGAGGACCATAAAGAAGAATACCCTCAGTCAACTAGTCCTGGGACTCAGTGAAGTAACTACTAACACTACTAACAATAACCAGCCCCAGGACAGTGACAGCGTAACACAAAGAATTCGACCCAACACAATCGTCGCTAAGCAAAAGGAAAAATATCTGTCATATTGGGCAGAAACAACAAAAACCCAAAGCAAACTCAATTGCTACTTGGTCCTAAACAGACAATACAACATGGCTGATTACCTGACCATGGTAAAGGATAGCAAACTGAGAAAAACTTTGACAATGTACAGACTTAGTGAACATAACCTGGCGATCGAAAAAGGTAGACACAGACAGACCCGGCTACCAAGAGGGGACAGGATATGCTCTCACTGCAGTTAGGGAGTGGTGGAGACAGAGATGCACTTCCTCACAGCTTGTAGAAAATATCAGGGCATAAGGGAGAATTTCTACCCAAAATTCACAAAAATATGCCCGGAATTCAGAAATTTGAATGACGACCAAAAACTCCCATACCTACTAGGGGAAGAGAGAAATTGCATAACACTAGCGACACACTATGTTACAGCTTGCCATAAACAGAGGGACAACCAGTAAATATAAGAAAAGAGTATATATAAATTATATGAAAGTATATATTTATACACTCAGGGATATATCTGTTTATACACTGTATGGATAGATCTGTATTTTTGTGAACAAACATGAATGTTTTCCGATGCTTTGGCAACATAAGATGTAACTTGTCATGCCAATAAAGTGATTTGAATTGAATTGAATTGAATTGAATGGCGTGAAGTTGCTGTATTTGTGTGGGAGATAACGCACCACAGAAAGTTAAGTCTTGTCATTTCAAGTCTCAGTACCCCTTTAATGATGTAATTACTGCCAATCAACCTCTCTGGCACTGAAAATTAACTATTACAAGTGTGGAGTCTCATTCCTGCAGGTATTAACTGTTGTTGGAGATTTTAAAATGGCAAATTATTTTTTTTTTTTTACTTTTCCTTTCTGCCTCTTTTTTCTATCCCTCTTTGTCCAATCATCCTTTCCCTCTCTTTATTTCTCTTTCTGTACCTGATTTGGAATTGAATTCACCCCCTCTAATTTACACTTCCTTCTCAGACCTTGCACTGTTAATTTCCCAATCCTTCAAGCTGATTGGGTAAGGAGATACACAGTTGCTTGCCCGGTTTACTCAGGTCTCAGATGCACTGTTTTCCTCGCGGCGACATTATCAGCTTGCAATTTCAGCAACTTGCCACGCAAAAAATGTTAAAACCTAACCCTGCAAGAAAAAGTCTAACTAACGGCAGATGCCATTAGATGCCCTGCTACAACCAAATCTAAGCCATTACTATATTTCCTTCCCATGCAATGATCCTTCAGCAGCAACAGCAACCCAAACAAACTTAATTTTAAGGCTTTCCTAATGGCCTTGGGCAAACTGCACTTTCAGAAAACAAACACATTTTCTCCTCAATTGTAAATAATTTCACCGAATGACTAGGCAGATTACGTGTGTCATGCCAAAAATAAATTACTGATGTGGTTACATAACATCCAGCAGCATGACATGGCTCTTAAACAGCACAGCATCTGTAAGCAAAAATAGGGTGGTTTCACCTGGTTTCTCCTGGTTTTTGATGAAACTACCCTATTTATACTTTTGTAGCAGTCTTACCAACTGGAGAAAGAAAGAATGATGGCAGTGACAAAAATGGGTCAATTGGGACTTGGATTTTCATTTCATGTCATTAAAAATAAGCAAAGAAAAGAACATTAAAAATGTATTAATTTCAGGGTATGGGAATTGCTACAGCAGGCATGGTTGTATTATATTATAGTATTAGAAGAACATTATGTTAAAACAAAAGTTACATTCATCCCTGAACTTAAATTATAGTAAAGTCATCTACAATATTTGTATTTATTTCTTGAAAAGAATGGTGCTGATGATGGGAGCACTCTTTGGACTGATATTAAGAACATAAGAAATAGGAGCAGGAGTAGGCCATTTGGCCCTTCGAGCCTGCTCCACCATTCAATATGATCATGGCTGATCTTCTACCTCAACTCCACTTTCCTGCACTATCCCCATATCCCTTGATTCCCTTAACATCTAAAAATCTATCAATCTCTGTCTTGAATATACTCAATGACTGAGCCTCCACAGCCCTTGGGGTAGAGAATTCCAAAGATTCATCACCTGCTGAGTGAAGAAATTTCTCCTCACCTCAGTCCTAAATGGCCAACCCCTTATTCTGAGACTGTGACCCCTGGTTCTAGATTCCCCAGCCAGGGGAAACATCCTCCCTGCATACTTTGTCAAGCCCAGTAAGAATTTTGTATGTTTCAATGAGATCACCTCTCATTCTTCTAAACGCTAGAGAATATAGGCCTAGTCAACTCAATCTGTCCTCATAGGACAATCCCCCCATCCCAGGAACCAGTCTGGTGAACCTTTGTTGCACTCCCTCTATGGAAAGTATATCCTTTCTTAGATAAGAAGACCAAAACTGTACACAATATTCCAAGTGTGGTCTCAGCAGGGCCCTATATCATTGCAGTAAGATGTATTTACTTTTACACTCAAATCCTCTTGTAATAAAGGCCAACATACTATTTGCTTTCCTAATTGCTAGCTGTACCTGCATGTTAACTTTCAGTGATTCGTGTACAATGACACCCAGGTCCCACTGAACACCAACATTTCCCAATCTCTCACCATTTAAAAAATACTCTGCTTTTCTATTCTTCCGACCAAAGTGGATAACTTCACATTTCTCCACATTATATTCCATTTGCCATGTTCTTGCCCACTCACTTAGCTTATCTATATCCCCTTGAAGCCTCCTTGCATCCTCCTCACAACTTACATTCCCACCTAGCTTTGTATCATCAGCAAACTTGGATATATTACATTTGGTCCCCTCATCCAAATCATTGATATAGATTGTGAATAGCTGAGGCCCAAGCACTGATCCTTGCGGAACCCCACTAGTTACAGCCTATCAACCCGAAAATGACCCGCTTATTCCTACTCTCTATTTTCTGTCCATTAACCAATCCTCAATCCATGCTAGTATATTACCCCCAATCCCATGAGCCCTTATTTTGTTTAATAACCTCTTGTGTGGCACCTTATCCAATGCTTTCTGAAAATCCAAATACACTACATCCACTGGTTCCCCCTTATCTATTCTGCGAGTTACAACCTAAAAAAACTCTAACAGATTTGCCAAACATGATTTCCCTTTCATAAATCCATGTTGACCCTGCCCAATCCTATTATTATTTTCTAAGTGCCCTGTTACCACGTCCTTAATAATAGATTCTAGCATTTTCCCTACTACTGATGTCAGGCTAATTGGTCTGTAGTTCCCTGTTTTCTCTCTTTCTCCTTTCTTAAATAGTGGGGTTACATTTGCTACCTTCCAATCCGCAGGAAAAGTTCTAGAATGTATGGAATTTTGGAAGATGACAACCAATGCATCCACTATCTCTATAGCCACCTCTTTTAAAACCCTATGTTGTAGGCCATCAGGTCCAGGGGATTTATTGGCTTTCAATCCCATTAATTTCTCCAGTACTATTGTTTTACTAATATTAATTTTTCAGTTCCTCATTCTCGCTAGACCCTTGGTTCTCCACTATTTCCGGGAGGTTTTTGGCATCTTCTTCCATAAAGACAGACACAAAGGGCTGCATTTTACCAGTGCTCAGAGTGTGGGTTCGGAGGTGGGTATGCTGTCAAAATCACAAACATTGACAGCGGGTCGGTATCCCGCTGTAAACCCACCTCCTTGTCAGTTTCCCAAGTGTCGAGTCTGTCATCACTGAACAGACCCGCCACCAAGCAGCGGGTCAGCCAATTTAGATAGTTAAAAGCTTATTAAAAGGTATTTAAGAACCATTTTCCCATCTACTTACCATTTTATAAGGTTTTCAACGAGGTTCCCGGAGAGCGGCTATCACATCAGGTAAGTATGTCAGGTTTTCAGTGACTGTGGATTTCTGTGAATAGGTGAAAGCTGCAAAAGTGGTATAAAACCTACCATCTCACAGCTGTTCACTTCCCAATCTTAGAAGCTGGACATTTATACACTTTTGAAGTGTTTAGAGTAATCTTTCTCTATCCACTGTCACCTCCTTGGAACAACCTATCACAACACTGACAGATTACTTCTGTCATCTCAACCTCATCTGCCATCTATTCCATCAGCATCGCTGCCCTTGCAAAAATTTCACCTTGGTCCTCAGAAACCCAACGCGATCAGCCCCAACACCAGCATCACTGGGCACACCAGCAGCACTAACATCCAAACCAACCTTCTGCGCAATCAACTGGTGCTGCACTGGACACAGGGCATCATTACCCGTGCACATTGCTGCCCAGGATGCCAGCGATGGTCTCACCATGTCCAGATTTGCTTCACTTAACACTGAACACCCTGACTGCCAGATTAGCACCACCCCACACCAGCAACATAAAGCATCCCTACAATGTCCAAGCCATTCCTTTCACACTCATCACCATTGGGAGGGGGCTGACATTATGGGCTCAATGTTGTTACTGGGGCGGGCTGGGGCCGTGTAATCCGCTTTTCGTGTTAGCCACCCGATTCTAAATCAATGTGAGAGAATGATGCGATTTTAACTTAAGTGGGCAATTGAGTTCCAGCGTGTGGGAACCCATGGCTCAATTAGTTTTTTCAGTCTGAAACTCGCCTCCGATGACGTCATCATTGCTGCTGCATTTAAGGTCTGCAACAAACTTGCTTCTTCTGCAGACTGCCAACCTTTTGGCCTTTCATGTTAGAGGGACCTGGAGGCAGAATGACCAGCGAGAGATCTAGGTCTGCTCCCAGGTTTGATGATGTCGCCCTGCAAGCTTTAGTGGAGCGAGCAAGAGCCAATAAAGAGGAAGAAGCCTCCCCAGCAGACCAAGTTTGTGTGGATCCAGGTGGCCCAGGAGGGCAACTCTTTGTCGATAACCCGCAGAACCTGGCTTCAGTGCAGGAAGAGGTTTCATGACCTTCTGCGCACTGGAATAGTGAGTATGACTTTCCCATCACCCTCAATCTGATCCCCATTGCCTCTCCTCACCAGCACTCAGCTTTAGCAATCTCTTCCTCCACATCCCACTTGACACTGACATCCATGCACCCTTACCCATTCCCTCTCTTTCTATGGTCACATTCACCTAACTATTTGACTATGCAGCCCTCACACTCCCTATCACTGTGATGCTATGAAAACAACTGATAAAACACAGGGAGGGCCCTTGGTCTTGCCACCTCACTCCATCTTTGTCTCCTTCTAAGCATCTAGTCTATGGATTCTCTACACTCACTCCTTCATTCTCACTCAAACTCCACTTGTCTCCCTCATTGCAGGAAAAGAGAGCTCACAATAAGAGGGAAAGAGCGAGGATAGGAGGAGGGCTACCCTCAGTAGCCCAGCTCACCCCCTGAGAGGAGGTGGTCCTGTAAGAGTTGCAAAATTTCTACATTTCCCCAAAGGTTATTATTAATAAAAGGGACCCTGCGTGGACATTTAAAAAAAAAGGGTACCCAAGATGGCGTCCGTGCCTCATGGCAGAAAGCCTGTGAGATTTTAAAAACTTGGACTCTGCGGCACAGGCAGCTTGTGGAGAAATCGAAACCAAAGCTGCAGTTTCTGTGAAGAGAGACTTTGCATTTTGAAAACCAGACAGGACTTTGAATTATGTATTAGGCCAAATCGGAGATAGATCAAAACCCAGTTAGGCCTATACTTAAGGCCATCAAGCAGTTTGCATAAATAATCAGGAACAGCTTAAGGAAGCCATCGAGGCTGGACAGGCCCATTAAGATGTATTAATAGCAAAACAAGTCAATTATCAGGCCAGTAGATGCGATTACCGGCCATCTAAAAACAGTTAGTGTAGATTGCTACCATTATTTAAAATAGCCCACCAAGATTGGGACAAAGAACTAACCTGATTTGGCGCGCAGATAAGGGCCATCTGAAGGAGTATAACTGAAGGCCCCGGGTAGCAATCTCTCTCTTCTCCTTCTTGCTCCTCACCCTCATGGCTGCTGCTCTTCCCCCATCCCGCACTTACCCCCTGGCCTCTGCCCGCGCCTTTCCCCATTCCATCAGGAACGCCGGGCATTGCACCGGGCGGACATGGACGAACCAGGCCAGGCGGGACGCGACGAGGCGAGGAGGTGATCTTCATGCAAACTTCAACTGCCGACCGAGGAAGAGGAACCATCATCCCTGCGAGGTAAAGTACCCAAGCAGGGCCTTTAACTTTGGGGTACTTGTACCTGGACAATGCCCTTGCAGCACCCCGAGACCACGTGACAACGGCAGGCTCCAGAGAGCACAAAGAGCGAACCCCAAACCCCACCGCTGTTTTGAATTCATCAGATCTTTGATTGGTGAGCATAAATTCTGGCCCCTCATAGCTTAATCTAGTTAGGTATAGGGGGTGGACTAAGGATAAGGGGATTGTTAAGATAGTTGTTTTTCCCTCGATGAGCCGTGTGTTCCCCATTCCCTGTAGAAGTATAGTTATTTGTATTTGCCTGTAATTTTATACTGGTAACTTCTCGTAAGACTGTGTTATTTTTCTGTTGAATAAAATCCTGGTTTTGCTTACATCCAAACCACCTATCTACTCGAGTCTTTTTCTGTATCGCCACCTGTACCTAAGTACGGTGTCTAGAACCCAGGGGCATGGGAGCGATTTGAACCACTCACAAACAGCCAGAGGCATAACTGACTGGGCGCACCTGCCAACCTCACCACCACCCCCTACAGAAATGGCGACCATGGCAGGACACCAGCAACAGGGTTGCGATACAGTAGACAATGGTTCAGATGAGCAAACCATGATGGAGGAAAGGATTTCTGATTATGTGTTTAGCAAGGTGAATATCACTAAGTGGATCACCGCTCTGTTAAAGGCTGGGCGTCCGGTAGATGCAGCAGCTAAGTGGACAGAGGGAAAGGAACACAAGAAGTCCTTAGAGAAGGCAGTTTGGCTGATGTGTTTTAAAAAGCAGGTCCAGCTTTTTGACAGGCTCGTTGCAGCACAGGCAGTCGAGTTAAGGGAGTCAGCCCTAGAGATCCAGGATAAGGCTCTCGCAGGGGAGAAGCTATTAGTAGCTTTGCAGGCTTTGAATCAGGAGAGAGTGCATTTAGTAGGAGAACACAAGGCCCAGTTGGAATATCTACGGTGCCAAGTCACCGAGGCCAAGGGAAATGAGTTAAGGTTGCGGGAGAAAAACGCCTGCTTGGCAAGGCAGATTAGGGAACAGGAAGAGAAAGTACAGGAGGTAAAAGCTGCAAGCTAGCGAGCGAGCAGGGGTTTGAGGAGGCAGACCACGGCCCCTGTAAAGAGAGGATAGAAAATCTGAGCCGGGCCCTCCGGAAGGCAAAAGGCATGGTATGCCTCATAAGCCCAAAGGCAGGTCAGGCAGATTTTATGGGGAATGAGGGGAGGACAGTTCCAATGTCACCGGTAGTGCCTAGGGACGACCCGGTTAAGAGAGAGGAGACCTCACGACCACTGCCCGTAGCGCCAAGTTTCAGCGAGGTTTGGCAGCAAGGGGGGGTGGAACCAGGAGTGGAGCCAGAGGTGGAGGCGGAGGTAGAGCAAACCCCGCCCGAGAGGTCAGAGCCGGGACCGATGTGCCCAGCACGGCATCGGATGTTCGGCCCACCCGCCAATGCCGACAATGAGGGACCGCTCCAAAACCAGTTCGTATTACCCTTTAACACCCAACAGCTTAGCGTTATGGTCAACCATATCCCGAGGCTCCCCGAAAAGGGAGACCCCTCGATCCACTTCAGGGAAATAGAGCAGACAGCCAGCGTCAACGTCTGTGATGACGCTGAGAAGGCCAAGATGCTGCTATTCTCCCTGGAGAGTAGTCTCCTCCAATCCCTCTCTGACGAGTGTAAAAGGGGGCAGTGCGGGTACGAGGAGCTTAGAGATGCAGTTCTGGAGGCCATGGGGATGGATGAGGGAAGTCCTTTCTCCCATGTGGAGAAGACGATCCAGCTCCCAGGGGAAACCCCGCAGGCTTTTGCGGATCGGCTGTGGCCAGTGTACCGGAATGCCTGCCCGGGGACGCCGGACCGAGCGTTCCTGAACAGGGATTCCCTGGCCCATTGGCTCCGTTGCCTGGTGGCGAACAGCTTGCCACAGGTCCGGGCCAAGGCAGAAGCCTCGTTCGACCCCAGAAATCCCCAGACCACCGAACTTACGGTAATTAGGCAGCTCACTCTGGCCTATAAAAACGGTAGGGGAGCCGATGCACACCCACCCAAGGGAAAGGTGCATGAGGTAAAACCCGGACCGGGTAGGAAAGAGTGGCACCAGGAAGGGAGTAACCCCCTGCAACACGAAGACCAATTGTTACGGGTGTGGGAAAGACGGTCACTGGCAGAAGGAGTGCAAAAACCCTTGGAAAGCTAACAAGGGAAAGCATTCCACAGCCCCAGCCCAAAAGGCGGGGGGAAGGGATCCCTTCTGCAGAGGTCGAGTCATTTTTGGACGCCATGAGGCCCATATTGACTGGCCAGGGGAGGATAGCAGCCACTACAGGTGCGCTGACCCCGTCAGCCCCATCCAACCCACAGCCCTGACTAGAGCCAGCGCAGCCTGTCGACCTGTGTCCCCTTGAAAACGATGAGGGGAGCAGGCCCTGTGTTAAGATGTGGGTGGAGACGGTGCAGGAGAGATATTCGGTGGACACTGGAGCTTCCAGCACGGTGGTTCACTCGGAAGACCCGACCAATCCACCCAGGTCTAACAAGGTTCCATTTAGCTTAATGGGATCTGCAGGGAATGAGTAGGCTGGGGGAATGGCCAAACCTTTGGCCATAGATTTAGGATCCCTCCCTACCACGCGGGAGGGTAACCAGAGGGCCAATGAGGTAGCCGAACAGGGGGCCAGGGAAGGAGAGTTCTGGGATCCCTGTAGAGCAGGCCCGGTAGCCGCAATCCGGGACAAGGGAGGCACACAGGGGGTAGCTTTGGCCCCAGACCTAAAGCAGGTCCAGGCCCAGGATCCCGTCTGTGAGGCCATCCCGGTAAGGGAAGAGAACGGGGAGGCCCTAGAAGGTCCGTACGGGGCAGCGGACGAGGTTTTAAAACAGGCTGCTGGTTATATTAACCAGTGTAAGCTGTTTACACCTGAAAGGGGAAAGCAGTCAGTTGGGGTAGGTCTGAGGATAAAGCTCCTCAGCCTGCAGCAGGAGCGAGTTCACAGACTGCACAGGCAGGCGCTGTGGCTTGCTTGAAGGGAGGGGCCATCACGACCATCGATTGGGACACTCCCCACTCTTCTGGGACCCAGACGAGGGGGAGGGACCTGAGGGCAAAAACCCCGCCCCTAACCCAGGTGTAGAGAGGGAGGGAACTGAGGTCGAAAACCCCGCCCCGGACCCAGTCATGGGACCTGGGGGCAGAGAGTCTCAGTTCACAGCAGCAGGCTGCGAAGAGTTACCTGCCCCTAGACCAGGTTCGGGAGAGGTCAAGCCTGAGGGAGCAGCGGTTCGGGTTAAAGGCCCATCGGCCAAGAAAGCCCCGCCCGCCAAAGTCCCTAGAAGGTCCCCACGGATGCCCCAGCCAAGAAAGCCATGGTCACTGTTATGTTCATTAATAACTAGACATTCTTATTATGAACAGCTAGCTTCTAGCTAGACATTTATTCAGTACACGTTCTCTAGGTACAGCATCTGTAGAGATTCAGCATGTGTGCTTCTGTGTGCAGGCTTCCATCTTGACTACTGCCTCCTGGGTAGCCTATTGCATCGTGGGTAGTGTAGTCTTAAACACATAAAATGAAATATATAGCTCTATACAGCTCTACGGCTCCATCTAGTGTACCACTCCAGAATGACATGTTATTGATCATTACATCCCCCTTTCTTTGAGGTTAACAAAATCAATATCAATCAACTTTCAAGAAAAAACGATAAAGATGATATCAGTAACACTTTGTTAGTGCTCTATAAACATAAACATTTTCACAACAGTCAATACATTTTCAATATAGTTTTTCTTTGTTCTCAGAGATTAAGTCTATCAGGCTTTTTTACTACACGTGTGGGTCTTCTCAGCACGGGTAAGTCTGATGTGTTTTCATGAGATTGTTCTGGTGGTGAATGACAAGATTCAGTTGCGGCATTGTCATCAATCTGCTCTTGGATAGTTTCTTGTGTTTTCAGGAGGGAACGGCGGTTCCTCCTGAGAATCTGTCCTTCCTCAGTTCTAACAGTGTATGACCTTGGTTGTACTTCCTCAAGAACTGTAGCTTTCCAGTTCCATGCATCTGGATCCTCAATCCTGACAACATCATCCCTTGTCAATGGTGTTAGAGTTTTGGATGACTTGTCATAGTATGATTTCTGTTTCAGCTTTAACAGTTGAAGTCTCTGTCTCAGTTCCTTACTTTGCTGTTCTTTTGCACAGCAGGGTAGTGTGGTGCGCAACTTGCGACCCATTAGTAGTTCAGCAGGTGAAGAACCACAGTCTAAAGGTGAGGCTCGGTAGCTCAGCAGGGCGAGATAAGGATCAGACTTGCTTTCTGTCGCTTTCTTCAGTAGCTGCTTGAGAACTTGAACACCTTTCTCTGCCTTACCATTTGACTGAGCATACAAAGGACTGGAAGTGATGTGCTGAAAGTCATACTGTGCTGCAAACTGTTGCCACTCCTTGCAGTTGAAGCACGGACCATTGTCGCTAACGGCAATCCTGGGAATTCCATGTCTGGCGAAGATGGATTTCACATGCATTATGACACTGCTTGCTGATGTGCTTGAGAGCAGCGCAATCTCAGGATAGTTAGAATAGTAGTCAATCACTATTAGATATTCTTTACCATTTAAATGAAAGAGGTCCATACCAACCTTTTGCCATGGTGCTGTTGGTAAGTCAGCTACTATCATTGGTTCCTTTGTTTGTTTGTTTTGGTGTTTCTGACATGTCTCACATTTGTCTATCATGTTCTCAATGTCCTTATTTATGCCAGGCCAATAAACAGTGTCTCTTGCTCTCCTTTTGCATTTTTCAATTCCGAGGTGTCCCTCATGAATCCTTTTGAGCATGTCTTGACGTAGAGCCTGTGGAATGACTATTCTGTTCTGTTTTAGTAATAGTCCACTTGCGACACTCAATTCTAACCTTATGTGAAAATATTTTGGACAGGAACCTTTTGGCCAACCATGATGAATGTTCTCTATTACTGTTTGTAACACTGTATCTTTTACTGTTTCTTCTGCTATTTGCTTTGATTTTGTGTCTGACACGGGCAGCGCAGCAGTGACCATACTCACATGAACATCCACGTCTTCTTCAGTAGAGCTCACTTGACTCATTGTGGGTGCTCGGGATAGTGCATCTGCTAACACTATGTATTTGCCTGGTGTGTAGATCAGTTGAAAGTCATATCTTTGCAGCTTCATCATGAGTCGTTGAATCCTTGGAGACATCTCATTCAGATTTTTTTTAATGATGGCAACCAGTGGGCTGTGGTCTGTCTCAACTGTGAAGGTGGGAAGTCCATATATGTAGCCATGGAACTTTTCTAATCGAACTACCAAGCCTAGACATTCCTTTTCAATCTGGGCATATCGACACTCAGTATCAGTCATAGACCTGGAGGCATAGGCAACAGGCTTCCAATCTTCACCCTCTGCTTGCAGCAAGACCGCGCCTAGGCCATCTTTTAATGCATCCGTTGACACTTTGATTCTCTTTGTTGGGCCAAAGAAGGTGAGTACAGGTGTGGTTGTCAGCACTGTTTTGAGATTCATCCACTCTTGTTCATTTCTTTCTGTCCATGCAAACTCATTTGTTTTATGTAGCAGTTCTCGCAGACAGGCTGTCTTGGCTGACAAGTTAGGAATGAACTTTCCAATGAAGTTTATCAACCCCATGATGCGTAGCACTTCTTTTTTGTCAGTGGGTCGGGGCATGTTGAGTATGGCGTTTACTTTTTCCATATCTGGCTCTATTCCTTTACCAGATAGATTATCTCCTAGGAAAGTGACTTCCTGGACGCCAAACTGATACTTGGCTTTGTTGAGCTTCAGTCCATTCTGGCGTATGCTCTGTAGCACTTTAGTCAGTCTCTCATTGTGTTCTTTCAGTGTGGAGCCCCAGATGATGATGTCATCAACATAGACCCGAACTCCTTCCAGACCTTCAATTATGTGTTCCATCGCTCTATGAAAGATTTCAGATGCAGATATTATCCCAAAAGGCATTCTGAGGAAACAATACCTGCCAAATGGTATGTTGAAGGTACAGTATTTGGTGCTCTCTTCATCCAGTTTTAGTTGCCAAAATCCTTGTGAGGCATCGAGCTTTGTAAAGTATCTGGCACCTGACATTTCACTGGTGATTTCTTCTCGCTTGGGAATCTGGTAGTGTTCACGTTTTATATTTGCATTTAAGTCCTTTGGATCCATGCATATTCTTAGATCATTGTTCTTTCTCTTCACACATACCATAGAGTTAACCCAGTCTGTTGGCTCTTCGACTTTCCTGATGACTCCTAGTGTGGTCATTCTGTCCAGTTCTTTCTTGAGCCGGTCACGCAGGGGTGCTGGAACTCTTCGTGGAGCATGAACCACTGGCTGAGCATCCTCCTTTAGCTGGATCTTGTAAGTGAATGGTAGAACTCCAAATCCTTTGAACACATCCTGGAAATGATTTACTACAGAATCCACTGAGTCATCTGGTCTGTTTATGGCACAGCTTATACGGTATACTCTCTTGGCCAGTTCTAAGTCCTCACAAGCTTTGTCACCCAGTAGTGAATCAAGTCCTTCAGCCACAACAGAAAACATGAGATGATGTACTTTGTCTTTGACTGTCACTTTAAGTCTGCATACACCTAAGCTATCTATTTTCTGTCCATTATAGTCCTTCAGTAGTACTGACATTTTCTGTATTTTGGGCTTTTCTTTCATATTTTTAATGTTACTCATACTGATTAAGTTTGCTTTTACCCCAGTGTCTATCACAGAAATCACAGAAATCACAGAAACCCCACAGTGCAGATAGAGGCCATTTTGGCCCATCGAGCCTGCACCGACACATATCCCACCCGATCCCCGTAACCCCTACACCAACACATATCCCACCCTATCCCCGTAACCCCACGTATTTAATCCCCCTAACACTAAGTGTCAATTTATCATAGCCAATCAACCTAACTCGCACATCTTTGGATGGTGGGAGGAAACCGGAGCACCCGGAGGAAACCCACGCAAACACAGGGAGAATGTGCAAACTCCACACAGACAGTCGCCCGAGGCCAGATTCGAACCCGGGTCCTTGGCGCTGTGAGGCAACATTGCTAACCACTATGCCACCATGCTGTCTAGTGTCAATGTAACTAATGCTCCATTTACCTGCAGTGGGATCATCCATTTGTCCTCTTTTACTGCATTAATTTTATGTTCAGCATTGTCCATATCTGAGGGCTGCACATTTTCTGTATCATTTTTGACATTGTCACATGACACCATTCGTACAAAAAATGTCTCACTTAAATCAGTGTCCTCAATCATATTGACTTGTTGCCCTTTCTTTGCTTTTACTTTTGAAAAGCATTGTTTGGCAAAGTGATTCTTTCCATGACATTTTGTGCACATTTTTCCAAACGCTGGGCATTATTTTAACTGGTGTTTGTAACCACAGCATTTACAATTAAAAATTCCTTCCTCCGATTGCTTTTCATTTCTGTTCTGCCCATGTTGCTTCCCCTTGTAGAACACAGCACCGACAGCAGCACTTACTACAATTGCATCATTATTGATTTCACTGAAAGTCTTCGCGTGCTGTCGAGCTAGCTCACTGGCTTGGTATATATTCACAGCATTTTCCAATGTTAGTTCGGTTTCTCAAAACAGACGTTCCCTGACTTTTTTATCATGAATACCAAACACAATCTGGTCATGAATCATGGATGCTTTCAGCTCAGAGAAATTACATGTCTGTGCTTTCAGTTTCAGATCGGTCACAAAGCTATCAAAAGTCTCATTTTGCCGCTGTGTCCTCGAACAGAACACGTATCTTTCATAGGTTTCATTCTTTTTGGGAGAACAATGTGTATCAAATTTCTTTAGCACATCGTCTAAATTTTCTCTGTTCTCCTCTGGATTAAATACAAATGTATTAAATACCTCTATTGCCTGTGGGCCTGCAACCGTGAGCAGCAACGCTATTTTTCTTGCGTCTGGCTTCGTACCGAACCTGATGGCAGCAATGTAGAGTTCGAATTGTTGTTTGAAAGTTCGCCAATTGTAGTCGACATTTCCCGTGAGATTCAAAAACTCCGGTGGCTTCAAATTCTCCATATTGCGTTTCACAATTTTGAGCAGATCTTCACCAATCCTGGTACCATGTTATGTTCATTAATAACTAGACATTCTTATTATGAACAGCTAGCTTCTAGCTAGACATTTATTCAGTACACGTTCTCTAGGTACAGCATCTGTAGAGATTCAGCATGTGTGCTTCCGTGTGCAGGCTTCCATCTTGACTACTGCCTCCTGGGTAGCCTAGTGCATTGTGGGTAGTGTAGTCTTAATCACATACAACTAAATATACAGCTCTATACAGCTCTACGGCTCCATCTAGTGTACCACTCCAGAATGACATGTTATTGATCATTACAGTCACCAGCCCTCCAGTTACCAAGGACCGCCCCTCGAGTCAGGGAGAGGCCCAAGGACAGAGGTCCTCAGCCAGCAGCCACGGGCTGCAAGGGACCAACAGTGAAGGATGTTGCGGTCACGCCGGGGGTAGCGGTGAACCGCAGTCGGACCAGGGATTAGCCTGGCCGCCCGGAGATGGACGGCGGATGTATATAGTTTTAGTTTAAGTAAAGTTTAATTATTTAGCTTAAGTTTGGGTATTTTAGTTTAAGTTAAATAAGGTGATGGGTAGTTTTAAGTAAGTAATCTGCTAAGAGTGTGTATATTTGGGTCGAGGTCGTGGGACCCGACCATGCTTCACCAAGCCAGAGAATCTCTTGGGGGCCTGGCTGCATGTTTTTACATCTTTTTGCAGGAAGACTTTCAGGATGGAGGGGATCATGATCTTATTCGCCCTGATTGGGATGAGCATGGGAAGATGAGGCGACGCCCAGGATTCCCATATCTATGGGTGCTCGGGAGACAGGGCGCCTACAGCGACCGATGGAAGTGGTGAACGGGATGCGGAGGAGACCACCGTCTACGTCCATGAGGGAAGGTGGCCAGGATGGCTGGGGTCCAATTCGTCTCAGTACTCCAGCCAAACCGGATTCACGTACAGGGAGGCCTCCCTCCTGTGCCCCAGGGTACGGGTCGTTACCACGAGGGTCAGCGTCACCGTTGGAAAATGAATATGTTTAACGTGTAAAGGACACATTCCACTGGATAGGTGGTGGTGGCTCAGAAAGCTGAGCAAGGACATGAGGAACCCCGAAATCGACTGGGAACAGTTGGGGAACAACACCCACCGGACGATTACAGGGACTCATGGAGGATTAAATGTGTGTTGGGACAAGTGTTGGGAACCGGATCAAGGGATTTATATCTGTATGTGGGGGTCAAAGAAGGTCTGCCCCGCAGGCATATCCATTGTTTTCCACCAGCAGTGGCATGACACTGGGAAGGGGATGAGGTGGGATGCCAGCCGGAAGTTGTGCGCTGTCCCATTCTCCCCGATCCCAGTCAATGCCACTGAGCTGGTAACCCGCCCCCGTAAGCCCCCGCCCACGGCGCAGGCGGCGAGGTTATCCAGGGAAGGTTACCCCACCGCCACTAAGGGACCAGGGAATGGGTTGGTACTAGTCCCCACCGATCAGGTGCTGTACCAGGGGGTACACTACACGGTAGCCTCCGTGATTTTAAATCTCACCGAGGTACATTTACCAGAGTGGTGCCCCAAAGAAACAGAGCAGCTATACCAGGCCCTATTAAAGGACATGTTCAAGAGGTTTTATGAGTTCGATTTCGCCCACGTGGACAAAACCGAACTGTACACCACACACCGAGAATTTTTGGGTAATGCAGGGAGGCAAAGAAGGAGAGTATGGAATGATGTTTTTATTGCGTTTAATACTGGGTCCTCTGTCATCAACAGTTTAGATGACATAGAGCTGCAGACCCAGATAAATGGTTTAAAAACACAGTTAAAGAAAATATTACTGGATGAGAACAAGGTAGTGGGCTCGGAGTTGCATGAGGACCAGGCCATGACGGTCCATTTAAAGGAAATCATAGCCGAGTTGGAAAAGTATGCAAAGGCGGTAAATGCTCTCATAAGGGAGGACAGAAATGCTTCTGACCAGGCTGCGCAGAATGAGGTGTGCGTGCTATACGGGGCGTGGTTACTGGGCGAGGGCCGCAGTAATCTGGAGGATTTAAAACAGGGTTTAGTCCCCTCCTGGATTAGCAACAAGCATCTCGCAGCCCTCCACCCTTTTGAGAATGCATTGAGTCCGTGCCAACTCCGGCTAGCCTCTGAAGCCTACCCAGTCCCCGTGGATTGTGGACGTTCCAATCACACAATCATGGGAGTAGTAGTTAGAATGCCGGTCATGGGTAGGACAGCCCGACCCGCACCGGTACACAGGGTCGAGAACATTGGAGTCATTCAAGGGGGTGCGCACATTCGTTTCACAGCGGTCCCGCCTTACATCATTAAGTGGGAGCATGCTATGACAGGTACTGACCTCTCAGGGTGCCGGAACCGGGGAGCACACATAATCCTGTGTCCCCAGCACTTGAATGCCTATTCAAAACCGCAGTGTGGGTTCAGAGCTGCTGGCGCTAAGCCTATAAATTGTACCATGGAGGCAATGGCACAAGGCCATGTTCCCCCGCAGGTAGCATATATAGGAGGTGGGACATATTGTGTCACCACCGGCGCGTTCCACTACCAGCATGGACAGCATAGCTGGTGTCCGGTTAGTGACAGCAGTTTCTGTTTTAAACCCGAGGCAGAAGTTCAAGTGGCCCAGAAGTGAATTGTCCCCATTCCTGAACCCTCCACTGTTCACCTCATGGTGAAGGAGAATTTTACGAATTTCTAGAAGTACGTAGCGCACTTTGGCTAGGAAATTCCCCCTCTCCCTGAACACCTTACCAAAATACTCAAAGCCATTATAGTTTCGCAGAAACATTTTTACACTCTAGAGCAGAAAACAGTAGAGATAGGGACTAAGATATTGAATATTGTGATTCCACCCTGGTGGGACATTTTCAATAACATAGAGGTCCCTTCGTGGATCAGGCTGGCTTCCCACATTCTCTTGGTTTGTCAGTTAGGGATAGTGTTGTATCTAGTTTGCATTCAATGTAAGGGAAAAGGTCAGTGGTCAGAATTCCGAAACCAGAGGATCTGGAAGGAACATTATGTAAAGGTGGAGGGAGATACGCCTGTATTTTTGATTAAAGGGCGGTTGTTTTTTTTGTGTTTGTTATTTTTAATAAAGGTTTTTCTGGGTTTTTTTGTGACTCGTTTAATAAAGATGTATGTGTACCAAGTGGTGCAGGGGTGTTGGACCCCTCCATGCTTGGATGTGTGTAAAGTCTGTAATTTTATCCTAGGTATGCTTATGTACACTACATTTTCACGGAATGGGAAGTGCATGTGTCGTGGGTATATTGGGTAGGTAATTACAGGTGATGGTTGACTATGGAGGGTCAGAAAAATTTTGCTCACCTTGTAAGAATGATGCTTCAAGCAAGTTTTAGTATCACAGGGGGGAGTGTAAGATTTGCAAAATTTCTACATTTCCCCAAAGGTTATTATTAATAAAAGGGACCCTGCATGGACATTTAAAAAAAAAGGGTACCCAAGATGGCACCCGCGCCTCGTGGCAGAAAGCCTGTGAGATTTTAAAACTTGGACTCTGTGGCACAGGCAGCTTGTGGAGAAATCGAAACCAAAGCTACAGTTTCTGTGAAGAGAGACTTTGCATTTTGAAAACCAGAGAGGACTTTGAATTATGTATTAGGCCAAATCGGAGACAGATCAAAACCCAGTTAGGCCTATACTTAAGGCTATCAAGCAGTTTGCATAAATAATCGGGAACAGCTTAAGGAAGCCATCGAGGCTGGACAGGCCCATTAAGATGTATTAATAACAAATCAAATCAATTATCAGGCAGTAGATGCGATTACCGGCCATCTAAAAACAGTTAGTGTAGATTGCTACCATTATTTAAAATAGCCCGCCAAGATTGGGACGAAGAACTAACCTGATTTGGCGCGCAGATAAGGGCCATCCAAAGGAGTATAACTGAAGGCCCTGGGTAGCAATCTCTCTCTTCTTCTTTTGCTCCTCGCCCTCGTGGCTGCTGCTCTTCCCCCGTCCTGCACTTTCCCCCTGGCCTCTGCCTGTGCCTTTCCCCATTCCATCAGGAACGCCCGGCATTGCACCGGGAGGACACGGACAAACCAGGCCAGACGAGGTGGGACGCGATGAGGTGAGGAGGCGAGATGAATTGGGCGAGACGAATTGGGAAGACGATTGAAGACAAGCTTCGAATAATCGGGCCTTCAATCCAGCCGATTTGTGACTATCTTCATGCAAACTTCAACAGCCGACCGAGGAAGAGGAACCATCATCCCTGCGAGTTAAAGAACCCAAGCAGAGACTTTAACTTTGGGGTACTTGTACCGGGACAACGCCCTTGCAGCACCCCGAGACCACGTGATGATGGCAGGCTCCAGAGAGCACAAAGAGCGAACCCCAAACCCCACCGCTGTTTTGAATTCATCAGATCTTTGATTGGTAAGCATAAATTCTGACCCCTCATAGCTTAATCTAGTTAGGTATAGGGGGTGGAATAAGGATAAGGGGATTGTTAAGATAATTGTTTTTCCCTCGATGTGCCGTGTGTTCCCCATTCCCTGTAGAAGTATAGTTATTTGTATTTGCCTGTAATTTTATACTGGTAACTTCTCGTAAGACTGTGTTATTTTTCTGTTTAATAAAATCCTGGTTTTGCTTACATCCAAACCACCTGTCTACTCGAGTCTTTTTCTGTATCGCCGCCTGTACTTAAGTCCGGTGTCTAGAACCCAGTGGCATGGGAGCGATTCGAACCGCTGACCCCACCACCACCCCCTACATCCTGGAGATCGTGGGAGTGGAGGACGATGCGCAAGTGGGGGACGGACAGTCGGGTGCATCACAGCAAGCTGGTGCCAGAATAGTTTTCCATCTCTCTCATTGACATTGCATGAGTCACTGATAATGATTCTGAAGCTATAACAGATGGACTTATGATCATCTGCAATATGCATTGTGCATGTAACCTTGGCATCACATCTCTGACTCTTTCCTTTACTCCCCCACAGGACCAGCGACAGCACCCGTCCCCACTAGCCAGGAGGAAGAGCCTGAGCATCCAGACTCCTCAGAGGAAGCTGCATCCTCTGAGGGCGCAGCGTCAGCAGAATTCAGCGCATCCAGCACCAACACAGACACTCACACCTCGGTGGGACCTTCGCGAGCTATCGTAATTTTGTCACCTGGTGTATCACAGCTCACAAGTGAGCATCAGCAGATGGTGGAGACAGGGACAGCAGTGGAGAGTCCTCGTCGGAGGGCGCAGGACTCTGCCAGCTCAGCTCAGCTGCATGTCGACCCTCTGCCTCTGGGTCCATCCACAAGATCAGCGGTGCTGGCACTCCAGGAACAGATGCAGGAGTCTCTGGCAGGTTTTGTCTCCAGGGTCGCTGCAAGTGTGGAGCGAATGGAGGAGTCCATTGCAAACATGAGCAGAGCCTTTGTGGAGTCATTGGTGCGTGTACGTGTCATCATGGAAAGGCTGGCAACCTCCATGGCGGTGATAAGTCGCCAGAGTGCAGAAAGCATGGTGAGTGTTCTGAATAGAATGACATCTCTGGAGGAGCGATGGTCATCTAATGAACAGAGATACCAGACCTTCATGGAAGTCCTTCTGAGTAGGACTGCCAGTGCAGATACGGGTCCCCATGGCCTCCCTGATGTGCAGCAAGGTGCTCTCAAGCCACTTGCAAGCGCTGAGGGGGACCTGACCCATGAGAGGGAAGTTGGAGGCAAACATCAAGGAAGTGGGGGCTCCTCTCCAAGCACTCACACTTCCATGCCACTGCAGAGCACTCGGTCAGAGCCCCACCAGAGTCCACACCCAACTGAGATTGGCGTCTCAACCCCTGCACAGCCGCAGGAGCAGCAGACTGTTGGCGAGCCCTCACAGGTTCGCAACCCCAGAGGACACCTGCCAAAGGTGTCGAGACAGGAGCAGCAAGACAGTGAGCAAGGGGCCTCCACATTTGCTGAAGCCACAGGGGAAGCACCACGTAGGAGCACGCGTAAGAGAAAGATACTGCACAAATAGTCACTTGGGTGAAATTTGATGTTTAATATTAAAAAGCCATCAGATGGTTATTGTAAATAAAAAATCTGATGGCTACTGCTGCAGTTGTGGTGTGTGTCATTTCGCTAATGGGACTTCCACATTGAGGGCTTAGGATTACTTGGTATATGCCTCAGTTGAGGAAGCGCTCAGTGAAGGTGGCGAGAGGGGTTTCCCAGGAGGTCACACTGGAGATGGGTGTCAGGCTCCAAACTTCCACAGCTGTGGTTATGCCTTCTAAATGTTCCCCCAGACCTGAGACAACAAAGTCCTGCCACCTGCAACTGATGGCTGATCAAATATTCTATTTAATGGTGGAGCTGCAGCAATCCAATTGTGCTCCCGCCAGGTTTCACCACCGCATTTCAGAGCAGGCGTGCTTCATGTTGGAAAAGGGTTAAAATCACCAAGGCCTTTCAAAATGGGATAATAGAAGCAATTTAGTTCTTGTTAAGGTCCTTAAGGGCCTATCCCGCCTCTTAGAGGCGGGACGGAGACGGGACCAGTAAATACGATTTCTTGAAAATTGCTTGGAGGCGGGATAGAGGCGGGGTTGGGCCCACCCGCCACTCTTTGCAATTTTAACACCCCACACGCCTCCATTCCCACCTGCATGGCCCTGTGAAATTCGAGCCCTATATCTCACCATTCACCGAAACTCACTGAGACACTTTCAAAGGTGCACACAAATCTGTCCAAGAAGGCAAAGTGGTGACAAAAAGGATTTCAATGCTTGACAACAAATTAACAGAAAGTTTACACGAACATTGGCTAAAACACCCAAGTGCCTACTCTTGTGTGTTGTTAGTTGGTATGATTGGACTAGGATGAGGGTGAGTGTGAGGGGTGGCTAGTGAGATGGAGAAGTGATAATGTAGATAGAGAGGGATGGGTGGAGATGCAAGGTAAGTTGGTGTGAGTAAGGATGTGCAGGAGTAGGGTAGGGAAGGCAGAGTGATCGGGATGTGATGAGTGGCACAGGAGGATGAGGTTGAGTGTAGCTTTGCAGCAATGTTTCGTGATCTACTAAGATCATTGAAAGGTTTGTGCCACTGCAGCCTGGACCTCCAGATGACATCCCTGCTTGTGCCCTCCTGTGCAATGTGCAACCAGGCTGCGTTAGTGTGCTGGGGAGGTATCTTCCAGCCATTGGAAGGGAAGAGGACCTCCCTTCAAGAGCCTGGGTGCAGCCGTGCACCTTTGTGCAGTGCTTGTCAGTGTTTGCAGCACCTCAATGCTGCAGAATACTGACAGCAGAACTGTCAAAATCAATTTGTATTGGCCCCTTTAAGGAAACTGGCTGATGACGCATCATCAAATGACATCATCAGACCCGCTTCCTTTTAATTTGCCAGGAATCTTGCAGGGCAGGCTTAAGAAGTCCAATCAATGTAAAATTTTAATACAATAGCAAAATACTGCGGATGCTGGATATCTGAAATAAAAACAGAAAATGCTGGAAACACTCAGCAGGCCATGCAGCATCCATAGAGAGAGAAACAGAGTTAACGTCTCAGGTCGGAGACCCTTCTTGTTGGAGGCCGGGATCGAGGCAGATGCGAGGTGCCCCCATGCCTCGGACATCGCCCGCCATGGACCCGCCAAGGTTGGAAAAATCCAGCTCAAAGTATTTGTTGAATTTCTCTGCCATTTCCTTATTCCCCATTATAATTTCTCCTGTCTCAGCCTGTAAGGGACCCACATTTACTTTTGCTAATCTTTTCCTTTTTATATACCTATAGAAGCTTTTATAGTCTCTTTTTATGTCTCTTGCTAGTTTACTCTCATTCTATTTTCCCTTTCTTTATCAATTTCTTGGTCCTCCTTTGCTGAATTCTAAAATCCTCCCAATCCTCAGGCTTACTATTTTTTGTAACATTATAAACCTCTTCCTTTAATCTAATACTATCTTTAATTCCTTTTGTTAACCACGGTTGGACCATTTTTCCCGTGGTGTTTTATTCCTTAAGGGAATGTATATTTGTTCCAAATTATGAATTATTTCTTTAAATGTTTGCCATTGCTTTTCTACTGTCATATTTTTAAATCTAGTTTCTCAACCTAGCTTAGCCAACTCGCCTCTCAAACCTACGTAGTTTGCTTTGTTCAGGTTTAGGACCCTAGTTTCAGACTTAAATAAATCACTCTCAAACTCAACATAATATTCTATCATATTATGATCACTGCTCCCCAGAGGCTCCTTTACTACAAGGTATTAATTAACCCTGTCTCATTCCACAGTACTAGATCTAAAATAGCCAATTCCCACGTAGGTTCCTTGACATACTGATCTAGACAACTATCTTTAATGCATTCCATGAACTCTTCCTCTGCACTATTGCTGCAAATTTGGTTTGCCCAGTCTATATGAAAGTTAAAGACTGTAGAAATTAAAGGGGGGTATAACTGGGGTTATTGCCTCTGGCCAGTCAGAAGTATCTGAGCTGCTCCAGAGCCCCATGCGGTTTCGAATCGCTCCCCTTTTCTGGTTCTGACCACCGGACTTATTCAGTAGCGATGTAGACAAAATGAGACTCGTGGTTGGGTGCAAAGAAGACCAGTATTTATTGAAATAAAAGGAAATAAATTGAAAATAATCAATACAGCACACCTATGCTTAATACAGCGCTTTACTTAATACAGTACACTTTTGCTTACTACAGCACTCCTTTGCTTAATACAACACTCTTTTACTTAATACAGCACTTTTACCTAGTGCAGCACACTTTTACTTAATACAGTACACTTTTGCTTACTACAGCACTCTTTTGCTTAGTACAACACTCTTTTACTTAATACAGCACTTTTACCTAGTGCAGCACACTTTTGCTTAATACAGCAGACTTTTCTTAGTACAGCACTTTTACTTAATAGGGGAGAGGAAACAGACACATCGAGGGAAAATTGACTAAAATTACAATTTTAACACAATTTCCCTTAATTACCACCCCTAATACCTATCTAAGTTGCCTTGTAATGGGCCAGAAAATCTATGCTCACCAGTGAAACGCCTGCTCTGTGCCCCTGCGGTCTATATTCTTCACCGCCCCAAAGTATAGATACCCCAGTATTTAAAAGTAACTGCTGGTATTCCACTTCTTCGGGCAGGCTTGCTGAGCTGTTCTTCTGTAGGCAGAGCATGGAGGCGAGGCGGCAGAGAGAGAGAGAATGGCTTCCCGAGAGGCTATCTATATACCCCAATTGGGAGCCGAAATCTTCGCGCCCAAATCTGGATGTATCTGGGCTATACAAAAGGGAATCGATCTGTCCCCATTGACTGTGATGGGTTCTAATGTATTACCCCATTCATTGACTGGTTTGAATAAAGCTGTCTTAGTTTGAAAAAAACATGCCTGTTTCCTTAAGTGCTGAGTAAACAGCCCTTGGATGTTAGTGTAAACAAATCCATTGTCCTGCGGTCACTGCCCAACCGCAATTGATTGACAGTCTCAAGTACTTAATCTCTTGAGTCAACATTGTAGAGAGTTCGTGTAAACAAAGTTCTTTGTTCATGTTGCAGCTTCCCAAACCGTATTTGATTGACAGTTTAAATACCTCATTACTTCAGAGGCTGTTTTTTTTTCAAATCCTTTATCAGCCATCTTTGATTTTCCTTCCACATACACACAGGCTGTGTTGTGTCTTTTGCCACGAGGCCGGACAGCCATCTTTGATTTTCCTTTTCACATACACACAGGCTGCCTTTTTTCCTTCTGCCACGAGGCCTGACAGCCATTTTTGATGCCCTGGATTTTTAAGGTATATTCTACTTTTAATCAAAAATATAATCTTCGGGGCTGTAGAAATTTTGGACATTCTTGCGAAACCTTACAGTCCCCCATCAGAAACTAAAACTTGCTTGTAGTATCCTGTCCAAAGGTGAGCAATAATTTCTGACTCCCCACAAACAACCTTCCCTTATACTTATCTATATCTATCTTTGATCCCCCGACACCTCCATCTCCCCTACCCAGAGAGAATCGCAGTACACGGTAGGCATCTATTGACAGAAAAACATGATTACTACAATAATTCAAACACGGAGGGGGTCCAATGCCCCTGCACCACTGAGCCTTTACAATAATTCAAGCATGGAGGGGTCCAATGCCCCTGCACCACTTGTGACATAGTTTTAACACGATACAACATCTTTAATGGGATTACCACCAAGCCAAAACATATCTGTTAAAAAAACAAATGGAAGAAAATGAGCTTCCCTTTTCCTTTTTTTTTATATAATGCAATAGCCTGACACTTTAATAAATGGCACCATTCTACAGCCATAAATGTATTTCAAATTTTACAATCTGCAAACATGACAATCCATAGGCATATGTAATTTGTTCAATTAACTCTAAACGAGTAGTACAATCTTACAGTTAGGAACTAAATTCACCCATTATTTCCTTTGGAGTTGGGACCAATACATAATACAAAATATAAAATAATTAACAAGCTTTTTGTAAACTCTTAATCTTAATCGGGATCTCCAATAACAGTTTAAATGCTGTGGGCATCTGCCTCCTGCAGACCCCTCCCGTCGTGGGCTAGGGGTGCTCCTTTCCTCGAGCATCCAAAGACACGATGGTCCTCTGTACTTTCCGGAACTCTGAAAAAGGCTTTAAAAAGAAAACATCTAGCCAGGTCCCCTGGCTCAGGGGAGTGTGATCAGGTCCCGCGACCTTGGCTCACATAATACAACTTCTGGAATGGTACCATACTTAAAACTTATACTCTTTTAATTAACACTACCGATATTGCAATATAAACTTTAAAATTAACACGTTCTACCTTAATCCTTTATACACATTACTTGAACAAAGCTATATACAAGCGCCGCCCATCTCCGGGCGGCCAGCCTAATCCCTGTTTGGGCTGCCACAGGCTGCTCCCTGCGGCGTGGCTGGATTGATCCCAACTTCCAGTCCCTCGCAGCTTATGGCTGCTGGTTGGGGACTTCTGTCTTTTGGCTTCTCCCTGACTCGGGAGACCGCCGTATTCCACTGGAAAGCTGGTGACCATACTTTCCTGGGCTGGGGTACCCGAAGAGACCTCCTAGGGAGTGTCGCTGGTGGGGCTACCCCGGCGAGCGGACCCTTAGCTCGGGTCACACTCCTTGCTGGCTGGGGACCTCCTCCTTCGGGTCCCTCCCTTCCCAAACCTCTCCTGCACCATTTCCTGGATTTGCTGGGCCTGATTTGCATGCGAAGCCTCAGTTTCCCACCCACAGCCAGCCAGATTGAGAGGCTGGCTGGCTGCAGGCAGGTAGGCCTGCGGCTGCACAGAGGAGGGAGGGAGGGTTCACGTGGGTCCTGGCTGTTAAATGAATGGATCGCGGGGGTGGGTAGAGGATCGGGGGTCGGGCCAGGCTGTTAAGTGGATCGGGGCTGGGAGGTGGGTGGGTAGAGGATTGGGGTTGGGCAGAGGATCAGGGGTCGGGAGAAAATATCGGGGCCGGATGATGGGAGGGGTGGGTGGGCAGCTAGCCACCAGTGGATCGGGGCTGGCCACCAGAGGAACGTGGCCGGCGTGAGCATGATCGATGGGAGAGGGGGGAAGCCTGGGCGGGTGATTGGAGGCGTCATGAGGGGGTCTACAATCGCGGGAGGTGGGTTAGGCAGGGACCCTGAATCCAGGTGGTAGGTAAAAAGGCCATGCAGTAACTGCCGGGTTTCACCAATTGTGTGAAACCCGTCCACATGCAGTTAAAAAAGAGGCTTCCAGTCTCATTATAATATTTAAACTGACGTTCTGTCTCCGGGAAGTTTGCATGCTGCCTCCTGTACTTTGAATGGGCACGGGTTGATCCCGCATCATGATTCCCGCTCCCATTTTCGGGGGCAAATGAATTTTTAGCCCATAGTGTTCAATCAAAAAGTAAATCTACAAAAAATGTAACACAATTGTTAGTCAATAGCTTAAGTCTCTGAACACAGTGAAGTTTAGTGTAACAAATCAAAGAAATAGCAAGTTACATACCTGTTACATCTCTAATTTTTTCTAGTTCTGACGCAAGGTCATCGACCTGAAACATTAACTCTGTTTCTCTCTCCACAGATGCTGCCTGACCTGCTGAGTATTTCCAACCTTTTCTGTTTTTAATTAAAGATAGCAAGCTTAGCTAATGCTAGGGCAAGAGTACAACTGAAGAAAAAAGACATAAGCACAAATGACAATTCACCGCAGACGTCTTCAGCGGCGCTGGCCAAGTATGTCAGAAGAAGGCAGGAAGGCTTAACATCACAGCAGATAAAGGACAAGGTTGTGTATCTTATGCTCATGTCACAGAGCTACAGCTTTAATACTGGAAACTCATCAGTAAAATGTTGACTGTAATCTTGGATGCTGAATGTAGCTGTGATATACTGTTAAGAAAAATCCAGCTACTGTTTAAATATTGTCATATACTTAAATTATTATTGTACCTTTAAAAACATGGATTCTGTCAATTGATACTAAGAGGGGGTTCTCTTCTTTGGAGTGGAGTTCCAGTGGTGCTCATTAATTATGGACAATGGGCTCCTGGTAAGATTCCTACCATCACGAGAGAGCCTACCAGTGCAAAGGAGGAAACTCCAACCAGAAGATACAGTGAGGGAATTTAAAGAGGCTGAAGTGCTCCCAAGATCGGAAACCAAGACCCACTGAAGGTGTAATGTATGTACCTTTAAGGGAGAGAACTACTTTTTACAGCTCCTGTATACTGTAGTACCGGCAGTGACCACACCTGTATATAAACCCTGAGTAGTGATCTGTACAATTAGTTCTAGAGTAACCCTCATTCAGTAAACACCTGTTGAATCGTTCCCTGCAGTCTGTTGTCTGATTATTGAAGGACACAACATTAAGATACACGGATCTAACAGTGGTGACGAGCAAGTTCGAACCTACCTGCAACTCCGCATCACCTCCCAGGGATTCGCTCCTGGAGAACAGTGGAAGAAGGTCGAGTCCAGAAGCACGGGCGTCGACCACGGGCAACCACCCAGTCATCCAGCGGAGATTTGAGCATCGCAAGGGAGGCTGTCGAGAGCCAGGCTTGGCTTTCCAGTCATGGTGGTCCAGCGAAACGGGCTGGCAACAGGTACTGCGCAGACCCTTCCCAGACAGTGATGGGCTAGAGCCCGACTGAGCGGCACAGAAAAAGGCCGAGCAGCGTCGACGGGAAAGAGAGAGAGGGCAGAGCGCACAGGGCGCAGCCGGTGTTCAGGACCGAGCGGCGTCAACGGGGGAGAGAGGCGAGAGAGAGCAGAGCGCAGCCGGTGTTCAAGGGCCGAGCAGCGTCAACGGGGGAGAGAGGCGCGCAGGAAAACGCGAGGTGCTGCCATTGCCACGAGGACCGCAGAGAGCGGCATTGGCAGCAGTGCAGGAGCAGCGCACGAAACCCACAGGGCGTCGCCATTTGCCACGAGGACCGCCGAGAGAGACGTTGGCAGCAGCGCGGGAGATGTCATTTTAAGCCGCAGCGGGGAAGAAAGGAAAGCGCGGGAGACACCATTTTAAGCCAGTCTAACCACACCCAAAAATGCCAAAGAGTGGCAGTATCACAGCGTTCGACAATGAAGTCAAAGATTGGACGACATATGTCGAACGCATAGAAATATACTGCAAGGCGAATGAAGTGCCAGATGACAAGAAAGCGCTGGTAATGTTGAATTCAATGGGTGCAAAAACGTATGGCTTACTACGAAACCTAGTAACCCCAGAGAAGCCAGTAGAAAAGGATTTTGAAAACATAGTGTCAATCCTGCAGGACCACTTAAACCCCACACTGCTGCTGATAGCAGAAAGATTTAAGTTTCACAAAAGGAACCAGCATAAAGATGAAAGTAATGCTGAGTATTTAAAGGAACTGCGCAAGCTATCAAAACACTGCCAGTTTGGAACGGAACTAGCAGATACTTTAAGGGACAAGTTTGTGTGTGGGCTTCAAAGTGAAGGAACCCAGAAATGGCTTCTATCAGAAAAGGATCTTACGCTGGACAAGGCTTTCAGCATTGCAGTATCACATGAAGCAGCAGCACGGGGCGCTGCAGAGATACAACGGAGACCGCAAGAATATGGCACAAATGAAATGTCATACGGAACAGTGAAGTGCTATCACTGCGGCAGAACAACACACGACCATAATGATTGCTGGTTCAAGGACAAAGTGTGCAGACAGTGTGGAAAAGTAGGACACATAGCAAGAGTCTGCAGGTCGGGAAAGAAAACCAGCAGCAAGAAATCTCCACAGGAGAAGTACAAGAAGGTACATAAGGTGACGGAGAGTAGTTTAGACGAACAGAAGAGTGATACAGACTCCGGAAACAAGGAGCTGGGTTGTCTGAAACTACATAATGTGATCAAAACGGAGGATCACCAAACTATCTGGGTCACGCTCAAGATAGCAGGAGTCCAAGTGAAAATGGAATTGGACACAGGATCAGCCCTAACAGTCATAAACCGAAGGGACTACAAGCGGCTATTCTCACATATACCCTTGAGAGATACAAAGATTGTCTTGAAGACGTACACAGGGCAAAAAGTCTACCCCAAAGGAAAAATAAGGGTGAACGTTACATATAACGGCAAGGAAACACCAAAAATGGACCTATATGTATTGCCAGATGGAGGACCACCACTACCAGGACGTGAATGGATCCGGAAGATACAGCTAGATTGGCATTCCATACAAGCACTGACTGTAGATGCCAAAAAGGATGACGACGTCACACCTGGGCGACTGTCAAAAATGCTAACTGACGCACAAGAAGTGTTCCAGCAGGGACTCGGAACACTAAAAGGCATAACAATGACAATCAAAATAGAGGAAAATGCAAGCCCAAAGTTTTTTAAGGCCAGACCGGTACCTTATGCGATCTGCCCAGCCGTCGAAGCAGAGCTGGAGAGTCTGGAACGTTCAGGTGTACTGTCCAAGGTAGACTGGAGCGAGTGGGCTACACCCATCGTCCCTGTGATGAAAAAGTCGTTGAGCAGCAAGCCTGGGGAACCAAGGAAGGTTTGCATCTGTGGGGACTTTAAGGTAACAGTGAACTTGGTCCTTCACACCGTACAATATCCACTTCCGCGGATTGAAGATATTTTCGCCTCGCTATCTGGAGGGAAACGCTTCACTAAGATTGTTCTGGCCCAGGCGTATCTGCAAATGGAGGTAGAAGAAGCATCAAAAAAATACCTCACAATCAACACCCATAAAGGTCTCTACCAATACAACCGGCTGGTATTCGGGGTAGCATCAGCTCCGGCTATTTGGCAAAGGGCAATGGAACAAGTCCTGCAAGGGATCCCAGGGACCCAGTGTTATTTGGACGACATCCTGGACATGGGTTAAAATGACAGTGATCTCCTTGCCAACCTGGAGCAGGTGCTCACTAGATTGCAGGAATATGGGCTCCGAGCTAACCGCCCCAAATGCGAGTTTTTTAGAAAACAGATCTCGTATTGTGGCCACGTTATCGATAAAGAGGGGTTACATAAGTACCCTGAAAAGATTGAGGCAGTAGTCAAGGCTCCAGCACCGGAAAATGTGTCACAACTGAGGTCATTCCTCGGGCTGGTAAACTACTACCATAAGTTCTTGCCAAATTTGTCTACAATACTACACCCACTGAACACCCTACTGCAAACTGGGGTGCCATGGAAGTGGAGTGACGAATGTAGACGAGCTTTCCAGAAGAGCAAAACACTAATCACATCGAAAGAGGTATTGGCCCATTACAACCCGGCATTACCAATTCGGTTGGCGTGTGATGCGTCACCCTACGGCATTGGAGCGGTGCTGTCGCACAAATTCTCGGACGGCTCAGAGAGGCCAATAGCCTTTGCGTCACGATCACTAACCTCAGCCGAGCGTAACTACGCCCAGATTGACAGGGAGGCCCTCAGCCTAGTGTGGGGAGTGATAAAGTTCCATCATTACCTGCACAGGCAGAAGTTCACCTTGCTGACTGACCACCAACCACTTGTCTCCATCTTTAATCCAAAGAAGGGCGTTCCGGTGATGACTGCGCAATGGCTACAAAGATGGTCCCTTTTTCTAGGGGCGCACCAATATGAAATCGAGTATAAGGGCACGAAACAGCATGGAAACGCTGATGGGCTATCACGCCTGCCACTGCCTACTGCGGAGGAAGCACCAGCAGTGGATCCTGTCGAAATATTTCATTCGACTATAATTGAATGCTTGCCAGTAACTAACGCTGGTATAGAGAAGGAGACCCGAAATGACCCGACACTGTCTCGGGCATATGATTTGACGGTGAAGGGATGGCCAGCACATGGCGACTCACTGTTGCCAGCATTCTCATCCAGAAGAGAACAGCTGTCAGTATGCCAGGGGACCTTGATGTGTGGATCCCGAGTGGTAATTCCACCCAAGTTAAGGGAGAGAGTGCTCAATGAGCTTCACGAAGGTCATCTGGGAGGGGTGAAAATGAAAAGTCTTGCTAGGGCTTATGTGTGGTGGCCGGGGATCGATCAGCAAATCGAGGACCTGACAAAGAGCTGCTCAGGATGCCAGAAGGTCCAAAATGCACCACCAACATGCCCCTCTACACCCATGGGAGTGGCCCTCATCTCCATGGCAACGGGTGCATATTGATTTTGCTGGTCCATTCATGGACTCAATGTTTGTAATAGCCGCGGATGCGCACTCGAAATGGCCTGAGGTGATCAAAATGTCCTCCACCACCACGGAGAAAACTATTGCAGTCCTACGGACCATTTTTGCCAGGAATGGCTTGCTAGAACAGATTTGCTCCGACAACGGACCACAGTTTGTGTTCGAAGAGTTCCGGAGGTTCTTGAAAAAGAATGGGGTAAGGCATTACACATCCGCCCCGTATCATCCAGCCACAAATGGATTGGCTGAGAGGTTCGTACAAACCTTTAAGAAGACAATAAAGGCTATGTACAATGACAACATTCCGCTGCAGCACAAGGTGGACAATTTCCTGTTCGCCTACCAGAATGCGACACATGCAGTCACCAACCAGGCCCCAGCCATGATGTTCTTTAACTGAAGGTTAAGATCTCGCCTGGATTTGCTCAGACCAAACGTACGAAGAGATGTTGAGAGTAAGCAATTCCAGCACATCCATGAGAAGCCAACAAGGAGCTTCAATGTAGGGCAACCAGTCTTGGCCCGCGACTACCGAACAAAAAAATGGCAGCCAGGAACGATATGCACATGGCAGGGCCCACTAATGTACACAGTGGACGTTGGGGAGAGCATCGTGAGACGCCATGCTGACCAGATCCTAGAGTCACAGGAACGAGTCAACCCCATGCCTCGCCCATACGTACCTGGTGATGAACCCGATGTACAGGTCGCATCTACCCCAGAAACAGTAGCATTGGAAGCTGATGAACCAACCGACGACAGGGGGCCAGAATCGCCTCCGCACCAAGAGCAAGACACTTGGGAAAGGCACTATCCAGAAAGGATCAGGAAGCCTCCCCAAAGACTGAATTTATAAATAGACTATTTTCAGCTAATGTTGCATGTTAAAAGTGTTAATTGTAATTAGTTTGATATTTAATTGTTAAATGAGTGTTATGGTACTGTTAATCTAAAAGGGGAGGAATTGTAATGTATGTACCTTTAAGGGAGAGAACTACTTTTTACAGCTCATGTATACTGTAGTACCAGCAGTGACCACACCTGTATATAAACTCTGAGTAGTGATCTGTACATTTAGTTCTAGAGTAACCCTCATTCAGTAAACACCTGTTGAATCGTTCCCTGCAGTCTGTTGTCTGATTATTGAAGGACACAACAATAAGATACACGGATCTAACAGAAGGCTTTGGTGAAGACCAGAGCTTTCAATAGTAAGTCACTGGGAACAGAATAAAGGAAGCGGAGGCCATTACAAGGCCCTCTCCGTCCATGGGGACACCTCAGGGTAATTACCACTGCTTTCCGGTAACACCATTCACAACTCCTCAGATAATGAAGCAGTCCATGTCCAAGACCTGGACAACATTCAGGCTTGGGCTGATAAGTGACAAGTAACATTCGCGCCACACAAGTGCCAGGCAATGACTATCTCCAACAAGCGAGAGTCTAACCACCGCCCCTTGACATTCAACGGCATTACCATCGCCGAATCCCCCACCATCAACATCCTGGGGGTTACTATTGACCGGAAACTTAACTGGACCAGCCACATAAATACTGTGGCAAGAAGAGCAGGTCAGAGGCTAGGTATTCTGCGGCGAGTGTCTCACCTCCTGACTCCCCAAAGCCTTTCCACCATCTACAAGGCTCAAGTAAGGAGTGTGATGGAATACTCTCCACTTGCCAGGATGAGTGCAGCTCCAACAACACTCAAGAAGCTCAACACCATCCAGGACAAAGCAGCCCGCTTGATTGGCACCCCATCCACCACCTTAAACATTCACTCCCTCCACCACCGGCGTACTGCGGCTGCAGTGTGTACCATGTACAAGATGCACTGCAGCAACTCGCCAAGGCTTCTTTGGCAGCACCTCCCAAACCTGCGACCTCTTCCACCTAGAAGGACAAGGGCAGCAGGCGCATGGGAACACCAACACCACCAAGTTCCCCTCCAAGTCACACACCATCCTGACTTAGAAGTATATCGCCGATCTTTCATCGTTGCTGGGTCAAAATCCTGGAACTGCCTCCCTAACAGGACTGTGGGAGTACCTTCACCACACAGACTGCAGCGGTTCAAGGCAGTGACTCAGCACCACCTTCTCAAGGGCAATTAATGCTGGCCTTGCCAGCGATGCCCACATCCCATAAATGAATTTAAAAAACACAGTGAAGAAAGTAAAATCCACTGGAACCCGGTTCCTGCCCCCAAGCCACCATTTGCATGCACTGGGTGGGAAAGGACTGGGTAGCAGCAGTCCTGGTGGAGGTGCGGGAAGGGAAATCCCAGTGAAGGTGGTGAGGCAGTGGGTAAGCCTTGCCTCCCCATTTTCCCACTGTTTCTCCTGCAATCCTGCCACAAATCGAGTCAGATCACAGAAGAAAATGCCTACTAAATGTCCAATTATTTTACTATGATTCTTATCTTGTGTTGGTGTAATTGTATTATCATAGATAATGTTAAACAAAGTAATCTTAGTTTATGCATATCTGTCTCCGACTTCACCTTTGTTAACTCTGGGTGGTTGGAGTTAATTACATTTCACTCAATTTTGAACTGCAGTCCTGCTATGATTAATTTGTCTTGATTGACTCAATATAATTTAGATTGGTGTATATGGACAGGCCAAAGGTGAGCTAATTTAAATATACTATAAACCCTAGACATGAATGGTAGATCCAAATCCAATTTTTTGATGTGTAAATGTTGGAGTAAAGCGGTGAGGGGTGGTGGTGGGGGGCGGGGGGGGTGCGGGGGTGGTGGGGGGAAGTGGCTAGATATCTCTGATACTCTTCGCCTCATAAAGATAACGGGGCTATGAATTAATGGGGCAATGCATTCAGAACTAATAAAAATTACAATGCAGTGAAAAAATGCAGCTTTCAGCCCTTACTGCCTTTCAATAAAAAATGTACCATTAAAATGAAGTCCCAGAAGTCTTCAGCTCTTACAGCTGAATTCCCTTCCAAACCTCAAAAAATGGGAAAAGTGCCTCAGCACTAACACAAATGGCTCAGCAAGCCAGAGAAGGGGCATTCAGGGTCTCGTACGCAGCACTCTAGCTTTGTGCAGGGGATCAACACTGCAAGAGAGGTCCTCTACCCACAGGGGCCAGGAGGCCCTCCAGAAAGAATGATGTGGGATTGCATCATCAAGGACGTCACTGCCAGCAGTGTTGCCCCCACCACCTGGCTCCACTGCCCAAAGAAGCTTCATGACCTCAGACCACTGGTCAAGGTCAGTGAATGCATCTTCAAAAGCTGTCTCCTACCAACTGCACCACTAGCCTCACACACCGCTCAATGCATGACTCCCTCCATCCACCCACCCCCCCTCACTGCCGCCCGCATCACTTACCTAACAACAATCTGTACCAATCACAAAGCACACCTCTCATTCCTAGCCTCACTTCACCCCCTTGGAGGAAACGGTGCAGGCCATTCTTGGCAGGGGCATGGCTGAGCCCTTGGCCAGCGGTGGGGCTGAAAGGATAGAAGATGCTGGTATCGTTATACTTCTTCTGGGATGCACCTCTTGCTTTCCCACCCTCCCCTCACCACAACACCACCCTTGTGCCTTCCTCATTTCACACACCCAAGAAATGCAGCCTGCCTAGCCAATGGTTGACCAAGAAGAGGGAGAGGAGAAGGCCATCTGCAGTGACTGCCAGTGAAAGTCAGCAGCCTTCCACCAGCCATGCTGCAGCCACTGGGGTAGCACTGTGTGACATCACTAGGATAGGCAAAGGCACACACAAGACGGTCACTAAGAAAATGTTACGGGTAATGAGTTGATTTCTTGATGTCACATTGGATGGATAGACGTATATAGGTGGATTGGAAAGTTTGCTTCGTGGTGGTTTTTATTTCATCATTGTGGCCAAGAGGACACAGTGATGGTCAGTAACAGAGGGATGGTAAGGTGTGGGACTAATGTTGAAAGGGGAATTGGGGTTGTGGTCAATGGGACCGCAGGCGGATGATTCCATCCCGGATATCCCAGCCAGAAAGAGGCTGTCTGGGATACATCCTTCCATCTGATTCCTCCTCTTCTGTGTCCTCCTTTCCGTTTTCCTCCTCTGCAGCTTCCTCCTCTTCTGCTTCCTCCTCTTCTGTGTCTTCCTCTTCCCTCTGTAAGCAAATGCTGTAAATGTGAAATGACAGCATAAAATGCTGGAAATACTCAATTGGTCAGGCAGCATCTCAACCTGAGGCATGGGCCCCGATTTTCCCGAAGGTGCGGGGAATTGTCGGGTTCCGACCCGAATCTAAATGGGTCAGCCAGTTGCACGCAATTTTCCCTCAATTGGCCAATTAATTTCCAGCGTGTGGGCACCCTTGCTAAGTGTCCAATTCCAGTCAGAAAGCCCCACATTATGATGTCATCATTCGTGGTGCTTTTAAAGTCTCCAGCAAGCTTCTCAACCTCTGCAGGCTTCCCAACCAGTCGGACAGAATGGCACAGGAGCCTGCACCAGCTGCTGCCAGTAGCAGAGGCCGAGCTGCCGCCAAATTTGATGAGACCTCATTGCAGACATTGGTGGATGGGGTTAGGGCCCACAGGGAGGTCCTCTTCCATAGCTCAGGGAGGAAAAGGCCTTCCAAAGAGACCAGGGCTGCCTGGATGGAGGTTGCTGAGGAGGTCAACTCTCTGGGAGTCACCCGTCGGACCTGGATGCAGTGTAGGAAGCGCTTCCATGACCTTCACCGCACAGGAAAAGTAAGTACGAAGTTTCCATCACCCTCAACCTGATCCCCATTGCCTTTCCCCAACAGCACTCAGCTTCAGCAATCTCTTCCTCCACATCCCACTTCACAGTCACATCCATGCACCCTTACCCATTCCCTATCTCTCTATGCTCACACTCACATAACTATTCCACCATGCAGCCCTCACACTGCCTCTCACTCTGATGCTTGGAACACAACTGACAACACACAGGGAGGGCCCTTGGTCTTGCAGCCTCACACCATCTTTGTCTCCTTCTAAGTATCTATGCTATGCAATCTCTACACCCACTCCTGCACTCTCACTCAAACTCCACTTGTCTCCCTCATTGCAGGAAAAGAGAGCTCACAATAGACGAGAGCGTGCGAGGACTGGAGGAGGACCACCCTCAATCGCCCACCTGAGGCCCTGGGAGGAAGCTGTGATGGAGATTGCTGAGGCTGACGTGCCTGCGGAAGCTGGGGCAGGAGAGACAGGAGAAAGCCCGCAAGCTGGTGACAGAATAGTTCCCCATCTCTCTCATTGACATAGCATGAGTTGCTGATATGATTCTGAAGCCACATCATTTGGACTTATGAGCATCTGCCAAATCCAATGTGCAAGTAGCCTTGGCATCACATCTCTAACTCTTTCCTTTACTCCCTCACAGGACCATCCGGAGCCCCCATCGCCACTGCCGAGGAGGAAGAGGCTTTGCAGCCAGATTCCTCAGAGGAAGCTCCAGCCTCTGAGGGTGCAGCGTCAGCAGAAGTAAGCACACCCAGCACCAGCGCAGACACTCACACCTCGGTGGGACCTTCAGGACATAGATTAGTGTTGTCACCTGGTGTATCACAGCTCACAAGTGAGCATCAGCAGATTGTGGAGACAGGGACAGCAGTGGAGAGTCCTCGTCGGAGGGTGCAGGCCTCTGCCAGCTCAGTTCAGCTGCATGTCGACCCTATGCCTCTGGGTCCATCCGCAAGAGAGGAGGTGATGGATCTCCATGCACAGATGCAGGAGTCTCTGGCAGGTTTTGTCTCCAGGGTCGCTGCGAGTGTGGAGCGAATGGAGGACTCCATGGCGAGCATGAGCAGAGCCTTATTGGAGTCATTGGCGCATGAAAGCATCACCACGGAAAGGTTGGCTACCTCTGTGGTAAGGCTGGCTACTGCCGAGGAGAGGAGGGCTGCAGCCGAGGCGAGGAGGGGTGTGGCCGAGGAGAGGAGGGCTGCAGTCGAGGAGAGGAGGGCTACAGCCATGGAGGAGCTTCGTCGCCAGGGTATCGAAAACATGGTGAGTGCTCTGAATAGAATGGCATCTCTTGAGGAGCGATGGGCATCTATTGAGCACCGAAACCAGACCTTCATGGAAGTCCCTCTGAGCAGGACTTCCAGTGCTGAGACAGGTCCCCATGGCCCCACTGATGTGCAGCAAGGTGCTCTCCAGCCACTTGCAGGCGCTGAGGGGGAGCTGACCCATGAGAGGGAGGTTGTTGGCACACCTCAAGGAAGTGGGGACTCCTCTCCACGCGCTCACACTTCCATGCCACTTCAGAGCCCTCGGTCAGAGCCCCGCCAGAGTCCACATCCCAGTGAGGTAGGAGTCTCAAGCCCTGCACAGCCACAGGAGCAGCAGACTGCTGGCGAGCCCTCACAGGCTCGCCACCCCAGAAGACGCCCGCCAAAGGTGTCGAGACAGGCGCAGCAGGAAAGTGAGCAAGGTGCCTCCACATCTGCTGAAGCCACAGGGGTACCACTACGTAGGAGCACGCGTAAGAGAAAAATAAAGCACCACTAATCACAAGGGCAGTCACTTGGGTGAAAAGTCTTGTAAATAGTTTTAATGCCATCAGTTTCCTGTACATAAAAAATCTGGTGGCAACTGCTGCAGTTATGGCGTCTGTCATTTGGTGAATGGGGATATCACATAGAGGCCTTAGGATAACTTGCAGATGTCAGCAAGCTGGTCAAATAGGTAGGAATGTGCAGGCATGGGCCACTGTCCATGGTCAGTTAAGAAGCAGTGAGGCTGCAGTGTTTGATGTACCAGGCTACGCAAATCTGCCCAGGATGAGTGCGTTCCTTGCATTCCGCCCAGCAATGTTCTCGCGCGCTGGTGCCGCTGGTTGGCGGGCCTCTGCAGGATGCTCGTTTCCGCCCTCCTCCTCCTCCTCAGTATCATCCTCAGCATCATCCTCATCCGAGGTGGCTCTGTGAGGAGCCTCTTGGTCCTGCGGAATCAGCAAGCCATGACGCTATGCCATGTTGTGAAGCACACAGCATACCACGACAATTTTGGAGACCCTGACTGATGAGTACTGTAGGGCTCCACCTGATCTATCGAGGCATCTGAAGCGCATCTTCAGCAATCCGATGGTTTGCTCGATAATGCATCTGGTGGAAATGTGGCTGGAGTTGTAGCGCTCCTCAGCTTCGCTGGCTGGTCTCCTCAACAGCGTCATTAGCCAAGAGCGCAGGGGATATCCCTTGTCTCCAAGTAGCCATCCTTGAAGTTTGTTTGGCGGACTGAATAGCGGAGGCACAGTAGACTGGCGCAGTATGAAGGAGTCATGGCAGCTGCCAGGATACTTGGCACAAACATGCAAAATCACCTTCTTGTGGTCACACACCAGCTGAACGTTAAGGGAGTGGAAGCCTTTGCGGTCGACAAAAACTCCTGGATTGTGGTGGGGTGCCCTAAGGGCCACATGTGTGCAGTCAATGACGCCCTGCACCCTTGGAAAGTCTGCCAGCTGAGCTAATCCAAGCGCTCGCGCCCTCACACTTGCGCGATCCCTGGTGAACTGGATGTGATTGTGTGCGAAGGCAAAGAGGGCATCGGTGACCTGTTTGATGCAAGTGTGTGCGGCCGCCTGGGAGATGCCGCTGATGTCTGCTGCTGATCCCTGGAAGGAGCCTGAGGCATAGAAGTTGAGTGCGGTGGTGACTTTGATGGCCACTGGTAAGGAGTATGGACCTGGTGCTCTGGGCTCCAGGTCTTGCTGCAGCATTGCGCAGATGTCAGTCACAACCTCTCGCGAAAGTCGGAGCCGCCTCTGGCACTGCTGCTCAGTCATGTTGAGGTAGCTCACCCTGTGTCTGTAGACCCTGTTTGGGAGGTATCTCCTGCGCCGACGGCCTTCCATGCGCTGGCCCCTTCTGGCCTGTGCTGCCTCAGGTGGCTGAGCCACAGCCTGTCGCTCCTGCTGGTGCTGCTGTTGCTGGTGCTGCTGTTGCTGGAGCTGCTCCAGCCTCCTCTGCTGTTGGAGATCCTCTAATGCCAGGAACGGAAGGAACAAAGGGCCTCCCATGCTTCTGACAGATGCCTCCGTTGAGGAGGCGCTGAGTTAGGGTGGTGAGAGGTGCTTCCCAGGAGCTCACACTGGAGAAGTGTGCGAGGCTCCAACCTTCCACAGCTGTGCCTAAGCCTTCAACAAGTTGCCCCAAGCCTTCAGCAACAAGGTCCTGCAGCCTACAAATGCTGTCTGATTAAATCTCTTCAGTCCTGATTGACCTGCAGCTGAAAGCAAGCAAGCCAACTTTGTTCACGCCAGGTTTCATCAGCGGTGTTCCCACCAGCCGTGTTTTACGTGGGGAAAGGCTGAAAATTGCAAGGAACCCTGAAAATAGGATTAAACATGTCAATTATTGATCATTAGGCTCCCGCCGACCATTCCCGCCTACTGCGGGCGGGACTGAGTCGGGTCGCGCTGAAACACGGGGGCGAAAGTCGGGCGGGGTGGGGAATCGGGCAATGGGGTCGCGACCCCCTATTTCTGCAATTTTCAGCCCCCGCCCACCTGAAAACCCGCCCGACGGCTCCGGGAAAATCGGGGCCATGAACTCTGTTTTTCTCTCCACGGATGTTACGTGACCTGCTGAGTATTTGCAGCATGTTCTGTCTTCTCAAAGGCCTTCATTTACCATCTGAGCCTTTGCAAACATCCAGCAGCACGCCCTACACACTTAAAATACTTTTCACATCTATAGCAGCAAGCCACCACTTCAGTAAAATAAAAAAATAACAGTCCAAAATCTTAAATCCAAACTTACCTGAAACATAGAAACATAGAAACATAGAAGATAGGAGCAGGAGTAGGCCATTCGGCCCTTCGAGCCTGCTCCGCCATTCAATGAGATCATGGCTGATCATCCAATTTCAGTACCCTGTGTAGTGTATGTACTTTGCAGAAGGAACTATATTCTGCAGCCCCTGTATACTGCAGTACCAGTAGTGACCACCCCTGTATATAAGCCTGTGTAGTAACTTTTGCATAGTAGTTCCAGTTTGTCTCCACTCAGTAAAGACCTGTTATAACCAACTCCTGCAGTCCGTGTCTCAATTACACACGGACATAATACTGGCGACGAGCAGATCCGAACTTACCTACAGTCTGCACCACCTCATGGGGATCCATCCCTGAAGCGAAGTTGTCAGAGGTCGAGGCCAGAAGGAAGAAAGAAAAAAAAGTAAAACAAACAGAAGAAACGGGCGTCGACCGTGGGCAACCGCCTCTGATTCATCGGAGTTGAAGATTTGCAGGAGAGGCTGTCGAGAGCGGGGCTTGGTTATCCTGTCGATGGTGTTCCAGCTAATCGGGCTGGTGGCAGGTAGTACACTGATCCTTCCTGGGCTGCGGCGGGCTAGAGCTCGATCGGGTGGCTTTTCAACGGGGCCGAGCAGCATTGTCGGGCAGAGGAGAGAGAGAGGGTGGAGCACACAGGGCGCGGCCAGTGCTACGTAGCCGGGCAGCGTACGGACCCGAGAAGAGGGAGGAAAGTGTCCCGCAGGGTTGCTCCGACGACGGGGAAATAAAAGAAATTAGAAGCGCAGAAAGCCGCGAGGAGCTGCAGTTTGTCACGGGAACCGCGGAGAGCGGCGTTAGCAGCAGCGCGGGGGAAAGTGCGCGAAGACCATAGGGCGTCGCCATCAAGGCATAAAACACCAGCAACAGCGCTCGCAGCAGTGGGGAAGACGGAAAGCGCGGGAGGCGCCATTTTGTTAAATCGGGGAAGAAGGCAAAGCGCGGGAGGCGCCATCTTAGATTTCCAAGATGCCGAAGACTGGCAATATCACTGCCTTCGATAATGCAATAGAAGACTGGACCATGTATGTGGAAAGAGTCGAAGTATATTGCGAGGCAAACGAAGTAGCCGATGAGAAAAAGGCACCGGTACTACTAAACTTAATGGGCACAAGAACGTACGGCCTATTGCGGAACCTGATTACTCCAGCCAAACCGATGGCGAAGAGTTTTAACGAAATTGTTGATATCCTACGGGAACACCTAAATCCTACACCGCTGCTGACAGCAGAAAGATTTAAATTCCACAGGAGAAATCAGCATAAAGATGAGAGCAATGCTGATTACCTTACGGAACTACACAAGCTATCAAAGCACTGCCAGTTCGGAGCAGGACTGGCAGATACCCTACGGGACAAATTTGTCCGTGGACTCCTGAGTGAAGGAACCCAGAAGAGGTTACTCTCAGAGAAAGAGCTGATGCTAGATAAGGCTTTCAGCGTGGCAGTATCATACGAAGCAGCAGCAAGGGGAGCTGCGGAAATACAGCAAAAGCCACAGGAATACGGCACCCACAAAATGACACAGGGATTTGAAAAATGTTATCGCTGCGGCAGAACAACCCATGACCAGAAGGACTGCTGGTCCAAGGACAAAATATGCAGGCAATGCGGAAAGATGGGACACATTGCACGAGTTTGCAGGTCTGGGAAGAAGACTAACGACAACAAAAAGACTACTAAGGAACAGTACAGGAATGTACAAAAGATGACGGACAGTAGTTCCGAAGACCAGATGAGCGACAGTGAATCCGGGAACAAGAGACTAAGCTGTCTCAAACTTCACAACGTAATCACAAAAGAGGATCACCGAACCATTTGGGTCACCCTCACGATAGCAGGGTCCCAAGTCAAAATGGAATTGGATACAGGATCAGCCCTGACCGTCATGAATCGACGAGACTACGAGCAGCTATTCTCACACATACCCTTGAAAGAGACATCCATTGTCTTGAAGACGTATACGGGGCAAAAAGTATACCCCAGAGGGAAAATAAGGGTGCCTGTCGAATACAACAGCAAGGAAATACAGAAATTGTATCTGTACATACTGCAAGATGGTGGACCACCGTTATTGGGATGTGAATGGATCAGAAAGATAAGTTTAGACTGGCACTCCATTCAGGCACTGACGGTGGCTGGTAAAAAGGATGACGACGTCACACCTGGACGATTGTCAAAAATCTTAGCTAACGCCAAAGAGGTATTTCAACAAGAACTGGGAACTCTTAAAGGCGTAACCGCCTCGATAAAAATAGAAGAGAATGCAATTCCCAAGTTTTTCAAAGCAAGACCAGTACCATATGCAATTCGCCCAGCCTTCGAGGCAGAGCTGGAGAATCTGGAGAATGCAGGCGTGTTATCTAAGGTAGACTGGAGCGAGTGGGCGACACCCATCGTTCCTGTCATGAAGAAAACGTTAAACAATAAGTCTGAGAAGCCAAGGAAGGTTCGCATCTGTGGGGACTTCAAGGTGACGGTGAACCCAGTCCTTCACACAGTACAATATCCTCTTCCGAGGATAGAAGATATTTTCGCCTCACTATCTGGAGGGAAGCGTTTCACAAAAATTGACCTAGCACAAGCATATTTGCAGATGGAGGTTGAAGAAACCTCTAGGAAGTATCTCACGATAAACACTCACAAAGGTCTTTACCAGTATAATCGACTGGTTTTCGGAGTAGCATCAGCTCCGGCGATATGGCAAAGAGCGATGGAACAAGTCCTGCAAGGGATTCCGGGGACTCAGTGTTACTTGGACGACATCCTAGTGACAGGTGAAGATGACAGTGAACACCTTGCCAACCTAGAGCAGGTGCTCACTAGACTACGTGAACATGGGCTATGAGCCAATCGCCCCAAGTGCGAGTTTTTTAAGAAACAGATATCGTATTGTGGCCACGTGATTGATGAAGAGGGGTTACATAAGTCCCCTGACAAAATTGAAGCGGTAGTTAAGGCTCCAGCGCCTGAAAATGTGTCACAACTGAGGTCATTCCTCGGATTGATGAATTACTACCATAAGTTTTTGCCGAATTTGTCCACAATTCTGCACCCACTGAACGCCCTACTACAAACTGGAGTAGCATGGAAATGGAGCGATGAATGTAAGCGGGCCTTTCAGAAGAGTAAAGACCTAATCACTTCAAGAGAAGTATTGGCTCACTACAACCCATCACTACCGATAAGACTGGCATGTGATGCGTCTCCCTAAGGCATTGGAGCAGTACTGTCACATAAATTCCTTGATGGTTCAGAGAGGCTGATAGCTTTTGCGTCACGCTCGTTAACTTTAGCCGAGCGTAACTATGCCCAGATTGACAGAGAGGCCCTCAGCCTGGTGTGGGGGGTGAAGAAGTTCAATCACTACCTGCACGTCAGAAATTTACTCTACTAACTGATCATCAACCTCTGGTCTCCATTTTCAACCCTCAGAAGGGAGTCCCGATAATGACAGCACAACGGCTACAGAGGTGGTCCCTTTTCCTAGGGGCACACCAATATGACATCGAGTACAAAGGAACTAAACAGCATGGGAATGCTGATGGATTGTCACGCCTACCGTTGCCGACAGTGGAAGAAGCACCTGCAGTGGATCCAGTGGAGATATTCCACTCGACCATAGTCGAATGTCTCCCTGTGACGAATGCAAACATAGAAAAGGAAACATGAAATGACCCGACACTCTCCTGGGTCTATGATTTAACGGTGAAGGGATGGCCAGCACATGGCGAACCACTGCTGCCAGCATTCTCGCCGAGAAGAGAACAGCTGTCAGTGTGCAGAGGAACCTTGATGTGTGGATCCAGAGTAGTAATTCCACCCAAATTGAAGGATAGCATGCTCAATGAGCTTCATGAGGGTCATCTGGGAGGGGTAAAAATGAAGAACTTAGCCAGAACGTTTGTGTGGTGGCTGGGAATCGATAGAGAAATCGAAGAGATGACCAAGAGCTGTACAGGATGCCAGAAGGTCCAAAACGCCCCACCACAAGCCCCTCTACATCCATGGGAGTGGCCCTCATCTCCATGGCAAAGGGTGCACATTGATTTTGCTGGTCCATTTATGGACTCGATGTTTTTAATTGCGGTGGATGCACATTCAAGGTGGCCAGAGGTAATAAAAATGTCCTCAACCACCACAGAAAAAACTATCACAGTTTTACGAACCATATTCGCCAGAAATGGGCTGCCTGAACAGATTTGCTTCGACAATGGACCACAGTTTGTGTCTGAAGAGTTCCGGAGGTTCTTAAAGAACAATGGTGTTAAGCATTACACATCCGCCCCATATCATCCAGCCACCAAGGGATTGGCTGAGAGGTTCGTTCAAACATTCAAGAAGGCTATCAAGGCAATGTGTAATGAAGACATACCCCTGCAACACAAGGTGGATAACTTCTTGTTTGCCTACCGGAATGCGACACATGCGGTTACCAACCAAACTCCAGCCATGATGTTCTTCAATCGAAGACTACGATGCCGCTTGGATTTGGTTAAGCCAAACATCAGAAGAGATGTGGAGAACAGGCAGTTTCAGAATATGAATGAAAGGCCGACCAGGAGTTTTAAGATAGGTCAACCAGTTTTGGCCCGGGACTACCGCACAGAGAAATGGCAGCCAGGAACGATCTGTACACGGCAAGGACCTCTAATGTATACCGTGGACGTTGGAGAGAGCATTGTAAGACGCCATGCTGACCAGATTCTAGAGTCACTGGAAAACGTCAATTCCACACCACGATCCGATACATCTGGTGATGAAACCGAAGTACCAATTGCATCTACCTCAGAATTGGTGATATTGGAAGCAGACGAACCAAACAATGACGTTGATCCCGAATCAACTTTGCCAGAAGAACCTGATACCCCAAAGAGGTGTTATCCAGACAGAATCAGGAAGCCTCCTCAAAGACTGAACTTATAATTGCTTAACTTCAGCTAATGTATCTAGCAACTGTAATTGTAAATATGTTATTTAATTATTAATCGAATGTTATGTACTGTTTAGCTAAAAGGGGAGGAATTGTAGTGTATGTACTTTGCAGAAGGAACTATATTCTGCAGCCCCTGTATACTGCAGTACCAGTAGTGACCACCCCTGTATATAAGCCTGTGTAGTAACTTTTGCATCGTAGTTCCAGTTTGTCTCCACTCAGTAAAGACCTGTTATAACCAACTCCTGCAGTCCGTGTCTCAATTACACACGGACATAATACCCTGTCCCTGCCTTCTCCCCATATCCCTTGATCCCTTTAGCCTCAAGAAATATATCCAACTCTTTCTTAAATATATTTGATGAACTGGCCTCCACCGCCCTCTGTGGCAGAGAATTCCACAGGTTCACCACTCTCTGGGTGAAGAAATTCCTCCTCATTTCAGTTCTTAATGGCTTACCCCTTATCCTTAGACTATGACCCCTGGTTCTGGACTCCCCGGCCATCAGGAACATCCTTCCTGCATCTAGTCTGTCTAGACCTGACAGAATTTTATAGGTTTCGATGAGATCCCCCCTCAATCTTCTAAACTCCAGTGAGTATAAGCCCAATCGACACAATCTCTCCTCATCCGTCATTCCTGCCATCCCAGGTATCAGCCTGGTGAATCTTCGCTGCACTCCCTCCATGGCAAGAACGTCCTTCCTCAGGTAAGGTGACCAAAACTGCACACAATACTCAAGGTGCGGTCTCACCAAGGCCCTGTACAACTGTAGCAAGGCATCCTTGTTCCTGTACTCGAACCCTCTTGCTACGAAGGCCAACATACCATTTGCCTTCTTAACCGCCTGCTGCACCTGCATGTTTACCTTCAGCGACTGGTGCACAATAACACCCAGGTCTCTTTGCACTTCCCCTTCCCACAATCTATTGCCATTCAAATGATAATCTGCCTTCCTGTTTTTGCCACCAAAGTGGATAACCTCACATTTATCCACATTATAGTGCATTTGCCATGTTTCTGCCCAATCACCCAACCTGTCCAAATCGTACTGGAGTTTCACGACATCCCCCTCACAGCTTACCCTCCCACCCAGCTTTGTGTCGTCTGCAAATTTGGAGATATTACATCCAATTCCCTCGTCCAGATCATTAATATATATTGTGAACAGCTGGGGTCCTAGGACCGATCCTTGCGGTACCTCACTAGTCACTGCCTGCCACTCGGAAAATGACCCATTTATTCCAACTCTTTGCTTTCTGTCCGCCAACCAGTTCTCTATCCAAGTCAATACCTTGCCCCCAATCCCATGTGCCTTAATTTTTCACGCTAATCTATTATGTGGGACAGATATGTGTGTCCCTTTAAGAGGTGCAGACATCGCCACTGTCTCCCTACTTGCACGCCAGGTTAAACTGGCATGCTTAGGACCCAGCGCTGAATTCAGCTTTAGGGTTGAAGTTTGCACTTGTGACATTAAGTCAGCGTTGCACGCTGATTTACGTCACAACGCCGCCATTTTGTTCGGGATGGCACTGCCAGTTACTGGCAGCGCAAAGGACAAAAACGGCTGGTGTAGGACCCGCCAGCAGCTGGCAAAAGAGCGGCAGCCATCGTTTTAGCACCACTAAAGCCACGAATTTCTAGCCCTACATATTGGAATTTCCAATTATTTGGGGTTTAACTTTATCTATTCCACAAAATGAATCTTAATTCAACTTCTGAACTTGTATTTTGAAATTTGAATTGTTCATTTGAACACTATGGCGCTGAAATGTGGCTCCTGCCACATTGGCATTTCATGTTGATGGTGCACAGAGGGGACTTCCCAGGATTTCCTGCTCTCCCTTCATTGAAATGCAGCTGTGTGCTCCCAGTGCAATTCACATCATGTGCTGGGAGTATAGAGGTCGAAAGGTTGTCAGAATTTCCTGGGCAGGATCGTAAATGTCCTGGTGCAGCTTCTGATAAGTCACACCTGCAATTCCTGTTAACTGCACCGTTTGAAACTCGGCTTTTCCTGTGACATGTGATGCTGAGATGAGCCAGGAATTGGTTAATTCCCAGGGGACAGGGAGGACAGCCATTGTCAGGGAAAATGTCTTAAATGATGAGGTTCAATACTAAAGCTGAAACCAAAGAAAAGAAACAAATTAAGATCGAATCCAAAGCACAAGCAATGGTGCAATGGCTTGAAACCAAAAGAAGCCCATTAAGTAGGATGACTGTAATGTATGTACCTTTAAGGGAGAGAACTACTTTTTACAGCTCCTGTATACTGTAGTACCAGCAGTGACTACACCTGTATATAAACCCTGAGTAGTGATCTGTACAGTTAGTTCTAGAGTAACCCTCACTCAGTAAACACCTGTTGTACCGTTTCTCCTGCAGTCTGTGTCTTATTATACACAGACACAACATTGGCGACGAGCAGATTCGAACCTACCTGCAACTCTGCATCAACTCCCAGGGATTCGCTCCTGGAGAACAGTGGAAGGAGGTCAAGTCCAGAAGCACGGGCGTCGACAACGGGCAACCGCCCAGCCATCCAGCGGAGATTTGAGCATCGCAGGGGAGGCTGTCGAGAGCCAGGCTTGGCTTTCCAGTCACAGTGGTCCAGCGAAACGGGCTGGCAACAGGTACTGCGCAGACCCTTCCCGGACAGCGGCGGCTAGAGCCGACCGAGCGGCACAGAAAAAGGCCGAGCAGCGTCGACGGGGGAGAGAGAGAGGGCAGAGCGCACAGGGCGCAGCCGTTGTTCAGGACCGAGCGGCGTCAACAGGGAGAGAGACGAGAGAGAGCAGAGCGCAGCCAGTGTTCAAGGGCCGAGCAGCGTCAACGGGGGAGAGAGGCGCGCAGGAAAACGCGCAGAGCGCAGCCGGTGTTCAAGGGCCGAACAGCGTCAACGGGGGAGAGAGGCGCGCAGGAAAATGCGAGGCGCTGCCATTGCCACGAGGACCGCAGAGAGCGGCATTGGCAGCAGCGCAGGAGCAGCGCACGAAACCCACAGGGCGTCGCCATTTGCCACGAGGACCGCTGTGAGCGGCGTTGGCAGCAGCGCGGGAGACGCCATTTTAAGTCGCAGCGGGGAAGAAAAGAAAGCGCGGGAGATGCCATTTTAAGCCGCAGCGGGGAAGAAAGGAAAGCGCGGGAGACGCCATTTTAAGCCAGTCTAACCACACCCAAAAATGCCAAAGAGTGGCAGTATCACAGCGTTCGACAATGAAGTCGAAGATTGGACGACATATGTCGAACGCATAGAAGTATACTGCAAGGCGAATGAAGTGCCAGATGACAAGAAAGCGCTGGTAATGTTGAATTCAATGGGTGCAAAAACATATGGCTTACTACGAAACCTAGTAACCCCAGAGAAGCCAGTAGAAAAGGATTTTGAAAACATAGTGTCAATCCTACAGGACCACTTAAACCCCACACCGCTGCTGATAGCAGAAAGATTTAAGTTTCACAAAAGGAACCAGCATAAAGATGAAAGTAATGCTGAGTATTTAACGGAACTGCGCAAGCTATCGAAACACTGCCAGTTTGGAACGGGACTAGCAGACACTTTAAGGGACAAGTTTGTGTGTGGGCTTCAAAGTGAAGGAACCCAGAAACGGCTTCTATCAGAGAAGGATCTTACGCTGGACAAGGCTGTCAGCATTGCAGTACCACACGAAGCAGCAGCACGGGGCACTGCAGAGATACAACGGAGACTGCAAGAATATGGCACAAATGAAATGTCATACGGAACAGTTAAGTGTTATCGCTGTGGCAGAACAACACACGACCATAATGATTGCTGGTTCAAGGACAAAGTGTGCAGACAGTGTGGAAAAGTAGGACACATAGCAAGTGTCTGCAGGTCGGGAAAGAAAACCAGCAGCAAGAAATCTCCACAGGAGAAGTACAAGAAGGTACATAAGGTGACGGAGAGTAGTTCAGAGGAACAGAAAAGTGATACAGACTCCGGAAGCAAGGAGCTGGGTTGTCTGAAACTACATAATGTGATCAAAACGGAGGATCACCAAACTATCTGGGTCACGCTCAAGATAGCAGGAGTCCAAGTGAAAATGGAATTGGACACAGGATCAGCCCTAACAGTCATAAACTGAAGGGACTACAAGCGGCTATTCTCACATATACCCTTGAGAGATACAAAGATTGTCTTGAAGACGTACACAGGGCAAAAAGTCTACCCCAAAGGAAAAATAAGGGTGAACGTTATATATAACGGCAAGGAAACACCAAAAATGGACCTATATATATTGCCAGATGGAGGACCACCACTACTAGGACGTGAATGGATCCAGAAGATACAGCTAGATTGGCATTCCATACAAGCACTGACTGTAGATGCCAAAAAGGATGACGACGTCACACCTGGGCGACTGTCAAAAATGCTAACTGATGCACAAGAAGTGTTCCAGCAGGGACTCGGAACACTAAAAGGCATAACAGCGACAATCAAAATAGAGGAAAATGCAAGCCCAAAGTTTTTTAAGGCCAGACCGGTACCTTATGCGATCCGCCCAGCCATCGAAGCAGAGCTGGAAGGTTTGGAACGTTCAGGAGTACTGTCCAAAGTGGACTGGAGCGAGTGGGCTACACCCATCGTTCCTGTAATGAAGAGGTCGTTGAGTAATACGCCTGGGGAACCAAAGAAGGTTCGCATCTGTGGGGACTTTAAGGTGACAGTGAAACCAGTCCTTCACACTGTACAATATCCGCTTCCGCGGATTGAAGATATTTTCGCCTCGCTATCTGGAGGGAAACGCTTCACTAAGATTGATCTGGCCCAGGCATACCTGCAAATGGAGGTAGAAGAAGCCTCGAAACAGTATCTCACGATCAACACTCATAAAGGTCTCTACCAATACAACCGGCTGGTGTTCGGGGTAGCATCAGCTCCGGCTATTTGGCAAAGGGCAATGGAACAAGTCCTGCAAGGGATTCCAGGGACCCAGTGTTATTTGGACGACATCCTGGTCACGGGCGAAAATGACAGTGATCACCTCGCCAACCTGGAGCAGGTGCTCACTAGATTGAAGGAATATGGGCTCCGAGCTAATCGCCACAAATGCGAGTTTTTCCAGAAGCAGATCTCGTATTGTGGCCACATTATTGATAAAGAGGGGTTACATAAGTCCCCTGAAAAGATTGAGGCAGTCGTCAAGGCTCCAGCACCGGAAAATGTGTCACAACTGAGGTCGTTCCTCGGGCTGGTGAACTACTACCATAAGTTCTTGCCGAATTTGTCTACCGTACTACACCCACTGAACACCCTACTGCAAACGGGGGTACCATGGAAGTGGAGTAACGAATGTAAACGAGCTTTCCAGAAGAGCAAAGCATTGATCACATCAAAAGAGGTGTTGGCTCATTTCAATCCAGCACTACCAATTCGGTTGGCGTGTGATGCATCACCCTATGGCATTGGAGCGGTGCTGTCGCACAAATTCCCGGACGGATCGGAGAGGCCAGTAGCCTTTGCGTCTCGGTGACTAACCTCAGCCGAGCGTAACTATGCCCAGATTGACAGGGAGGCCCTCAGCCTCGTGTGGGGAGTGAAAAAGTTCAATCATTATCTGCACGGGCAGAAGTTCACCTTGCTGACTGACCACCAACCACTTGTCTCCATCTTTAATCCAAAGAAGGGCGTTCCGGTAATGACTGCGCAACGGCTACAAAGATGGTCCCTTTTTCTAGGGGCGCACCAATATGAAATCGAGTATAAGGGCAGGAAACAGCATAGAAACGATGATGGGCTAGCACGCCTGCCACTGCCTACTGCGGAGGAAGCACCAGCAGTAGATCCTGTCGAAATATTTCATTCGACTATAATTGAATGCTTGCCGGTAACTAACGCTGGTATAGAGAAGGAGACCCGAAATGACCCGACACTGTCTCGGGTATATGATTTGACGGTGAAGGGATGGCCAGCACATGGCGACTCACTGTTGCCAGCATTCTCATCCAGAAGAGAACAGCTGTCAGTATGCCAGGGGACCTTGATGTGTGGATCCCGAGTGGTAATTCCACCCAAGTTAAGGGAGAGAGTGCTCAATGAGCTTCACGAAGGTCATCTGGGAGGGGTGAAAATGAAAAGCCTTGCTAGGGCTTATGTGTGGTGGCCGGGGATCGATCAGCAAATCGAGGACCTGACAAAGAGCTGCTCAGGATGCCAGAAGGTCCAAAATGCACAACCACATGCCCCTCTACACCCATGGGAGTGGCCCTCATCTCCATGGCAATGGGTGCATATTGATTTTGCTGGTCCATTCACGGACTCAATGTTTTTAATAGCCGTGGATGCGCACTCAAAATGGCCTGAGGTGATCAAAATGTCCTCCACCACCACGGAGAAAACTATTGCAGTCCTACGGACCATTTTTCCAGGAACGGCTTGCCAGAGCAGATTTGCTCTGATAACGGACCACAGTTTGTGTCCGAAGAGTTTCGAAGATTTATGAAAAGGAATGGGGTAAGGCATTACACATCCGCCCCGTATCATCCAGCCACAAATGGATTGGCTGAGAGGTTCGTTCAAACCTTTAAAAAAGCAGTAAAGGCCATGTGCGATGACGACATTCCACTGCAGCATAAGGTGGACAATTTCCTGTTAGCCTACAGAAATGCGACACATGCAGTCACCAACCAGGCCCCGGCCATGATGTTCTTTAACCGAAGGTTGAGATCTCGTCTGGAATTGTTCAGACCAAATGTACGAAGAGATGTTGAGAGTAAGCAATTCCAGCACATCAATGAGAAGCCGACAAGGAGCTTCAATATAGGGCAACCAGTCTTGGCCCGCGACTACCGAACAGAGAAATGGCAACCAGGAACGATATGCACAAGGCAGGGGCCACTAATGTACACAGTGGATGTTGGGGAGAACATTGTGAGACGCCATGCTGACCAGATCCTAGAGTCACAGGAACGAGTCAACCCCATGTCTTGGCCATACGTCCCTGGTGAGGAACCCGACGTACAGGTCGCATCTACCTCAGAAACAATAGCATTGGAAGCTGATGAATCAACTGACGACAGGGTGCTAGAATCGCCTCCGCACCAAGAGCGAGACACTCGGGAAAGGCGTTATCCAGAAAGAATCAGGAAGCCTCCCCAAAGACTGAATTTATAAATAGACTATTTTCAGCTAATGTTGCATGTTAAAAGTGTTAATTGTAATTTGTTTGATATTTAATTGTTAAATGAGTGTTATGGTACTGTTAATCTAAAAGGGGAGGAATTGTAATGTATGTACCTTTAAGGGAGAGAACTACTTTTTACAGCTCCTGTATACTGTAGCACCGGCAGTGACCACACCTGTATATAAACCCTGAGTAGTGATCTGTACAGTTAGTTCTAGATTAACCCTCATTCAGTAAACACCTGTTGTACCGTTTCTCCTGCAGTCTGTGTCTTATTATACACCAACACAACAATGACCATATGTCCCTGTTGTCCGGGGACAGTCCCCGGATTAGTTACTATGTTCCCCGGCAAACAGGATATTGCCAATGGAGAGCTTTTGGAGGCGGGACTCCCACTTGTCGGGTTTCAGTCCCACCTCCATCAACTGCTGGCCAACCCACGCTATCTTCCCTTGATTGACCTTGTTAAGCCCGCCCAGCAGGCTTAGCAGGCCAATTAAGGGAAAGCTGGTTACCGAGAACGTCAACAAAAAATTTTGACAGACGAATTGTCATCTTTTGACAGCTCTGTGAAGCTGTCAAACAGTGACATTCTTTGTAGTTTGATGAGTTCTTGATTTCAAGGCCTCATCAAACCTCTTTCTTTTGTAGAAATTAGATGGTTGCTGCATTGGAGAATGCAACGGCCATCTGGCATCTCTACTGCGGAGGAACGAGACTCTCCGCTTACCCACTGATTGAAGCCTGCAGGAAGAAACAAAGGTAAGAACACTTTTTCTAACACTTTGCACTTACCTCAGATACTCACCTCTCCACACTTGCACCCATCACTCACCTCCACAGCACACTTTTGGACCCCGCAGACCCCCGCAGACCCACTACTCGCCTCAGTGACCCTGGCGGGTTTCGGAGCCTTCAGGAAGCCCGCACTTGTGTGGGAAAAATGGTGATAAGCCTATTTTCTGTCTGTTAACAGGCAGTTAAGTGGCTTTAATCCCTTCTTGCCTCCAAGGAGACAGGACCCAGCGTGGGACAGCTACCCGCCTCTTGGCTAGATGGCATGGGCACCCGCACCCAAATTCTGGCATTTTCCCGGCTGTCCCGCCTCCAAACCCACCTCCCCAGGGCTGGCAAAATCCAGCCCAATGACCCTGGAAGAATCCCCAGTTCAGGAAACCCTTCCCCAAATAGAGCTATATTCATTGGTCCGCTGGTTAGCAGAAGTTGGATTTTAACTTTATTTTTGAATAAATGGGAAAAATTCAATCTTTCTTTCTTTAAACACGAATGTACAGAAACCCTGGGCAGGGCACTGTAGTGTATGTGCCTTTAAGAGCCCCCTATGTACTATAATGCCGGTAATGACCACTCGGGCTATATAAGCCTGTATATTGTGTTGTATCAGTTAGTTCACCTCCAGACTTTGTTCAGTAAACACCTGTGAAACCAACTCCTGCCTTCCGTGTCTCTATTAACACACGGATACAACAGTGGCGACGAATTGGAAGTGGACTTACCTGCAATTCGGCAGCACCTCAAGGACATCGATTCCTCAGACGTCCAAAGTCGAAGAAAAGCAAGAAAGAAAAAAAACGGTGGTTTCACCAGCTAGCCGAGCTGGTGGCAGGTACTGCAATAATCCTTCCTGGGTGGCGGGCTGGGGCTCCATCGGCTGGCTCTGCAGCGGGGCCGAGCAGCGAAGGCGGAGGCAAACAGAGACAGAGGGGGGGAGCACTCGGGAGACGGCCGGCGCTGCAAAGCAGGTCGGCGTTCGGACCAAGCAGAAGGGGGGAAAAGTCCCAGAGAGTCCGGCGGGAACGAGTCTCCATTTGTAAATTTAAAAAAAACGCGGAAAACAGCGTTGTCAGCAGCAGCAGCGGCGGGAAAGCGCGGGAAGCGCCATTTTTTTTCTGCAGGGAAGAAAGGAAAGCGCGGGAAGCGCCATTTTTTTTCCAGGATGCCTAAGGCTGGCAATATTGATGCTTTCGATAACGATATAGAGGATTGGACCACATATGTGGAAAGAGTGGAGGTATATTGCACAACAAATGGAATAGAAAATGATAAAAAGGCATCAGTACTTCTAAATCTAATGGGCGCAAAGACATACGGGCTGTTACGAAACTTAATCACTCCAGCCAAACCAAAGGACAAGAATTTTAAGGAGATTGTTGATACCCTACAGGAACACTTAAACCCAACACCGCTGCTGATAGCGGAACGATTCAAATTCTTCAAGAGGAATCAGCACAAGAATGAAAGTAACGCTGATTACCTCACCGAATTAAGGAAGCTATCAAAGCAGTGCCAATTCGGGGCAGGACTGGCAGATTCTCTTTGAGACAAATTCGTCTGCGGTCTCCTAAGTGAAGGAAGACAGAAAAGGCTGCTTTCTGAGAAAGATTTGACACTGGACAAGGCTTTCAGTATGGCTGTATCATACGAAGCAGCCGCAAGAGTAGCTGCAGAGATACAGCAAAAGACACAGGACTTCGGCACCCATGAAATGACACAGGGTTTCGAGAGATGTTATCACTGCGGCAGATCCACCCATGACCAGAGGGACTGCTGGTTCAAGGATAAAGCATGCAGGCAATGCGGAAAGATTGGACACATTGCACGTGTATGCTGATCTGGACAAAAAAAATCCACGGACAGGAAAAAAATCAATAAGGAAAAGTACAGAAAGGTACAAATGATGACGGACAGTAGCTCCGAAGACCAGAAGAGCGATAGCGACTCCGGAAACAAGAGACTAAGCTGTCTCAAATTACATAATGTCATTGCCAAAGAAGATTACCAGACCATTTGGGTTACCCTCACGATAGCGGGGTCTCCAGTTAAAATGGAACTAGATACAGGATCAGCTCTGACCGTCATAAATCGACGGGATTACGAGCGGCTATTTCCGCATATACCTTTGAAAGACACATCCATTATCTTGAAAACATATACGGGGCAGAAAGTATACCCCAAAGGAAAAATAAGGGTGCCTGTTGTATACAACGGCAAGGAAATACAGAAGTTGTATTTATACGTTCTGCAAGATGGTGGTTCACCGCTGTTGGGACGTGAATGGATCAGGAAGATACGTTTAGACTGGCACTCCATTCAGGCACTGACGGTGACCAGTAAGAAAAAAAATGATGATGACATCATACCTGAACGATTAAAAGACATCTTGGCCAATGCCAAGGAAGTGTTTCAAGAGAAACTAGGAACCTTGAAAGGCATCACCGCCTCAATAAAAGTGGAAGATGCGGCAATTCCCAAGTTTTTTAAGGCAAGGCCGGTGCCATACGCAATTTGTCCAGCAGTCGAGGCAGAGCTGGAGAATTTGGAAAAGGCAGGCGTATTATCCAAGATAGATTGGAGCGAGTGGGCAACACCCATCGTCCCGGTCATGAAGAAAACGTTGAATAATGATAAACCTGAAGAACAGAGAAAAATTCACACCTGTGGAGACTTCAAGGTGACTGTAAACCCGGTCCTTCACACGGTACAGTATCCTCTTCCGAGGATAGAAGATATTTTTGCCTCACTATCCGGAGGGAAACGTTTCACCAAAATTGACTTGGCACAGGCATATCTACAGATGGAGGTTGAAGAGGCCTCTAAAAAGTATCTCACGATAAATACACACAAAGGCCTGTACCAGTACAATCGACTGGTTTTCGGAGTAACATCAGCTCCAGCTATCTGGCAAAGAGCTATGGAGCAAGTCCTCCAAGGGATTCCGGGGACTCAATGCTACCTAGACGACATCCTTGTAACAGGAGAAAATGACAACGAGCACCTTGCCAATTTGGAGCAGGTGCTCACTAGGCTGAGAGAACGGGGCCTATGAGCAAATCGCCCCAAGTGCGAATTTTTCCAGAAACAAATATCATATTGTGGCCACATAATTAACAAGGAAGGGTTGCATAAGTCACCTGAAAAAATTGAAGCGGTCATAAAAGCCCCAGCACCTGAAAATGTCTCACAATTAAGGTCGTTCCTGGGGTTGATAAATTACTATCATAAATTTTTACCGAACTTATCAACTCTTCTGCACCCTCTTAATGAACTGCTACAAACAGGAGTAATTTGGAAATGGAGCGAAGACTGTAAACGTGCCTTCCATAAATGCAAAGACTTAATCACGTCCAATGAAGAACCTAGCCAGAGCATTTGTGTGGTGGCCAGGTATCGATGGAGACATCGAAGAAATGACCAAGAGCTGCCTAGGATGCCAGAAGGTCCAAAACGCTCCACCACAAGCCCCTCGACATCCATGGGAGTGGCCCTCATCTCCATGGCAAAGGGTACATATCGACTTTGCTGGTCCATTTATGGACTCAATGTTCTTAATCGCGGTTGATGCACACTCCAAGTGGCCGGAGGTAATAAAGATGTCCTCCACCACCATGGAAAAAACCATCACAGTATTAAGGACCATATTTGCCAGGAATGGGCTGCCTGAACAGATCTGTTCTGATAATGGACCGCAATTTGTGTCCGAAGAATTCAGGAAGTTCTTAAAAAACAATGGGGTTAAGCACTACACGTCCGCCCCATACCATCCCGCCACCAATGGATTGGCTGAAAGGTTTGTCCAGAGCTTCAAGAAGGCCATAAAGGCCATGGGTAATGAAGACATCAAACTTCAGCATAAGGTAGATAACTTCTTGTTTGCATACAGGAATGCAACACATATGGTTACAAACCAAACTCCCGCCATGATGTTCTTCAATAGAAGCCTTAGATGCCGGCTGGATTTGATCAAGCCAAACATCAGAAGGGATGTGGAGAACCGGCAATTTCAAGGCATGAATGAAAGGCCAACTAGAGCCTTCCAGATAGGTCAACAAGTTTTGGCCCGGGACTACCGTACCGAGAAATGGCAGCCTGGAACTATTTGCACACGACTAGGACCGCTGACGTATACCGCGGACATTGGAGAAAGCATAATAAGGCGCCATGCTGACCAGATCATAGAGTCATCCGAAAAGGGACAACCTACACCACAACTCTATACGCCTAATGATGAAGCAGAGATACCCATAGTATCTACCTCCGATCCGGTGATACTGGAACCACATGAACCCGACACTGGCATTCAAGCCGAATCAGCCTTGCCAAAAGAACCTACTACACCACCAGAAACTACTACACCACCGAGGCGTTATCCGGACCGAGTCAGAAAGCCTCCAGAGAGACTGACTTATAATTGATTAACTGCAGCAATGTGTAGATTATTGTTCTTGTAACATGTAATTAATGATTACTTAAAATATTATGTACTGGTTGGCTAAAAGGGGAGGAATTGTAGTGTATGTGCCTTTAAGAGCCCCCTGTGTACTGTAATGCCGGTAATGGCCACTCGGGCTATATAAGCCTGTATATTGTGTTGTATCAGTTCGTTCACCTCCAGACTTTGTTCAGTAAACACCTGTGAAACCAACTCCTGCCTTCCGTGTCTCTATTAACACACGGATACAATAGGCACGTTTCTTGTTCCGTTCATCCCCGGTTTGAGCTCAGGATCGGTTTCCAGGAGCCGATTGAACGGAGGTGACGATGGCGGCCCCATCTTCCCACAATGCAGCGCAGCGGAGAAAAGGCCCCATCGATAGCTCGAGCCACACTGCACTCTGTGGGATTGAGTCTCCTGGCCCGGTGTTTCAGCCAATGGTGCACGGGAGAAGCCGAGGGCGCAATGAGTTGGTGGGTGAGTCTATTTACTTTACCTCAGAGATCAGCATGGTGCATCGTGTTATTTGTAAAGAATAAGGCAAGATCTAAATTCACCCACCAGGAAGAGGTTTCTGAAACCTTCTGAGACAGAGGGCGTTTCATACCTTATATGGAAAATCTCAGTCTGTTTGGAACAGATTTAAAATTGAGAAATGAATAGTTAGGGTATTTGGGGACAAGTTTCAATGGCACTATTGCCAGAACACATGCAAGATTCGAGATTCAGAGTAAAGTGAAAATGGCGTTGTCTCTACGCGTATTCCACGAACAGAAGCAACAAAGTCGGAATGCCAGATGTCTTGAAACGCGTCCTGGCTACTTTGCTGTGCTCCCACCCTGTGTGTCCCTGGATTCGGTTCAGAAAATATGGTCACCCTACCATAAACAAGGATTACTCTCACCAAAAGGTCAGCCCAGACAATTATAAATTTCTGATAGCTGCCTGCCTGCACAGTAGTGTGCTTTTCTGCAACTTTTTAAAGGTGCCTAGCCCTAGCCTTAAATCAAAGATACAACGCATCAGAATTCACGGGTCAGCAAGGATGTGCCCCCAAAGTAAGCTTTAATATAGCTTGCAGCACAGAGCAGTGCAAGCCTCCTGCACCCCCAATGCATGAAACATAGAAACATAGAAAACTAGGAGCAGGAGTAGGCCATGCAGCCCTTCGAGCCTGCTCCGCCATTCAATATGATCATGGCTGATCCTCTGTCTCAATACCATATTCCCGCTCTCTCCCCATACCCCTTTGACGCCTTTTGTGTCTAGAAATCTATCTATCTCCTTCTTAAATATATTCAGTGACTTGGCCTCCACAGCCTTCTGTGGTCGAGAATTCCACAGGTTCACCACCCTCTGAGTGAAGAAATTTCTCCTCATCTCAGTCCTAAATGTCCTACCCCGTATCCTGAGACTGTGACCCCTCGTTCTAGACCCCCCAGCCAGGGGAAACATCCTTCCTGCCTGTCTAACCCTGTCAGAATTTTATACGTTTCAATGAGATCCCCTCTCATTCTTCTAAACTCTAGTGAATAGCGCCCATAGGAAAATCAGGGTCAAGCACGAATTGGGCCTCTGAGACCAGTGCATCCCTGCACTGTTGCTGCATGGGAGCAGAATTTTATCCCCTAAATATTAATAATTTTTAGTGTAAAAAATGAAAAATTTACTATTGACACAATTACTGATTAGAAACAAATACCCCGATATTTACTCGAGCGGAATTTCCAAACTGGGGGGAGGAGTTCTGGGCGGGCTGAAGGCTGTGGAGTTTTAACTCCTGCTTCTGTGAAGCACCTTGGGATGTTTTACTACATTAAAGGTGCTATATAAATAGTTGTTGTTGTAATTTCATCCCAAATTTAAATGTTTTTTCTCCTAAGTAACCAACTTTAATGCTCATGGCCCAAACAACATATTCTCTTTGCTGTCCTGAACTATTGTCTCACATTCTACAGTTGAATATTTTATTGCTTCTTGCCTTACCTGTGCTTAATTTTCTCAACCACATTGTGCCACGTTGAATGCACTGTCATACAAATGGCCTTTAACCTTAGTGTTAGGGGGATTAAATATGTGTGGTTACGGGGATAGGGTGGGATATGTGTTGGTGTAGGGGTTACGGGGATCGGGTGGGATATGTGTCGGTGCAGGCTCGATGGGCCGAAATGGCCTCTATCTGCACTGTGGGGTTTCTGTGATTCTGTGAATTGTCCCACCTTTAGCATTGCATTGAGATGTCTCTTCTTTATTGGATAGTATCATTTCCCTCTTCTGAATAATATTATGAAAATGTACTAAAAATAGAACCGCACTAATCAAATCATTCCAAAGGGAAATTCTTTGAAAATTAGGTTCATAGTGTGGAAATGACCCACTCGACTATCCTTTTAAAAATTCTCTTCAGATCTGACATAAACATAAATATTATATGAGCAATGTTGTTTAGAACATGATGGTTAACGTGTTTACCATGAAACAACCAAGCATGCAAAACTGGTTTCATGGGAAAAGGTGATGAATGTTGTGTTTTTGAATTATTATTAAGTACATAGTGTAACAGAAATGTTTATGTAGTGTATGGTTGGGACTCCAGGCAAAGAGTTCATTTCTTAGGTAAGAACTAATGCAAACTTTTGCTAAATATGCCAACGTTAGCTCAGAAAACTGCATTGTAAGATATATTGAACTGTTAAACTGGCATAAGTCCATGTTAAGGTTTCAACAAATTTATCTTTGGATTCAATCAAGCAACATGTAACCCATATGTTATGTCCCTACTAGCAACAGAAATGTGTACTGTGCTTACATTGATAATTTATCTTAGAGGCAATTGTCTCAACTTGTTTCTTAGAGGTATAATTATAATTAGATGTTCATGAACTCACTCTCTCATGATAGAACAGGATATTCAAATGAAGCTAATAGATAAAAGTATTTTTACTCTGATTAGAAAGGTGTCAGTATAAACGCTGTCTCAATTTTAATGCGCCTGGACCATTGCTGCTGAATTTTTTACATCCTTTTGTAGGCCATTTGCTGTGCTATGGTCCATGTTTTATGCTATAATGCACAAAATACTTGGTTTCTCAGGGCTGTGTCATAAGGGTGGAATAAAATTAAAGAAGGTGGAATAGAATAAAAGTTCAGGTCTCAACCATTCTCTCTAGGCTAGTCAAACAGTTAAACAGAATGGTAAAACAGCATTGAAAGGATGAAAAGGCTGGGTCTCTTTTCTCTTCAAAAGAGAAAGCTGAGGGGTGACCTAAAAGAGGTCTTTAAAATTTTTTAAGGTTTTGATAGAGTAGACACAGAGGGCCAGATTTTCAGTGTGCCGTGAGGTGGGCTTTTAGGTGTGCGGGGGGCAAAAATCCCGAATTCGGGGGTCCCGACACCATCCCACCCAAAACCCGCCTCCACATAAGTTTCAGAGGAGGCGGGTACCCGCCCCGCACTGGGACCTGCCGACCTGAGGCGGGAAGGGATTAGTGCCAATTAACTGCCTGTTAACAGGTAGTTAACAGGCAGTTTTTAGCCTATTCCCTATTTTGAGGGGTGTCGTGTGGGATTCCCGACGGCTCCAAACCACGCCAGGTTAGAGCAGGCGGGCCGTCGGGTTGAAGGACTTGGAGGGGTCGTGATGTCGGTGTTCAAGTGAGTGATGGGTGCATGAGTGCAAAGGTAAGTGTGTTTGGTGTGTCTGAAGTGTGTAAAGAAGTTTAAATTACCTGTACTTACCTTAACAGCCTTTCTTCCTCTAGGCGTCGGGAGTCCATCACTCATCTGGCACTGAAAGCCGAATGGCTGCAATGTGTCAAAAGTGACAGCCTCCAGCTTTGAGTGCCGGTGTGAGTTCTAACTGAGTCTGCGTAGAAGGACTCAGGTTAGAAGTCAGACTGTCAGTGTTTGACAGCTTCAAACAGCTGTGAAACACTGATATTTCATCTGTCAAAAACTCTTGACAGATGAAATTTCAGTCTGTGATGTCACCTGTTGCTGGGTGGCCCTTAATTGGCCTGCTGAGCCCGCTGGGCGGGCTCAACAAGGTCAATCAAGGGAAAATCAAGTGGATTGGCCGGACATTGATGGAGGCGGGACTAAAACCCAAAAGTTGTAGTCCCGCCTCCTTCCCGACTGCTGAATGAAAATCCAGCCCAGAGAGGGGGGGCCTAGAAATTCAATGTTATAGTGCCGGCTGTTAAGGGTGGTTTTGTAGAAAAAATGGTGGCCGCCTCGCTTCCGCCTGCTTCTGGTGTGGGACACAGCGGCCGCCATTTTGGTAAGGGCCATAGCGCTGCCTCTCAAATTCAAATAAGCAGATTGTGATGTCAATCGGTGTGCAACGCCTGATTTGATGTCACGACTGCTAATTTGGACGTTCTCGCTCTCCAGGTCAGGCAGAATCCGTGGAGAAAGAAAGTTTACGTCTCAGGTCGAGATGCTGCCTGCTCTGCTGAGTATTTCCAGCAGTTTCAGCTTTTATTTCAGATTTCCAGCATCTGCAGTATTTTGCCTGTAGAAGACCACGTGCACACAGTTCTGGGGGGCACATGGAGATGAAGTAGAGGTAGAAAGGGGACAAGCCACTCGCAGAGGGAAGAGGAAGAAGCAGAATCTTAGAATCATAGAATGGTTACAGCACAGAAAGAGGCCATTCGGCCCATCGAGCCCATGCCGGCTCTCTGCAAGAGCACTTCAGCTAGTCCCACTCCCCCACCCTTTCCCCATAGCCCTGCAACTTCTTTCCTTCAGGTACTTATCCAATTCCCTTTTGAAAATCATGATTGAGTCTGCCTCCACCACCCTTTCAGGCAGTGCATTCCAGGTCCTAACCACTTGCTGCGTAAAAAAAGTTTTCCCTTAGGTCGCATTTGGGTCTTTTGCCAATCACCTTAAATCTGTGTCCTCTGGTTCTCGACCTTTCTGCCAATGGGAATAGTTTCTCTCTATCTACTCTGTCTAGATCCTCTCAAGCTTCTCTGCTCCAAGGAGAACAACTCCAGCTTCTCTAGCCTATCCACGTACCTGAAGTCCCTCGTCCCTGGAATCATTCTCGTAAATCCTTTCTGTACCGTCTCTAAGGCCTTCACATCCTTCCTAAAGTGTGGTGCCCAGAATTGGACACAATACTCGAGTTAAGGCCGAACCAGTGTTTTATAAAGGTTCATGATAACTTCCTTGCCTTTGTACTCTATGGGCTGGATTTTCTCAATAGAGATGAGTTGGAGGCGGGACTGCTGCTTGTCGGGTCAATGTCCCACCTCCATCAGCTTCTGGCCAACCAGCGTGATTTCCCCCTAATTGACCTAGTTAAGCCCACCCTGCGGGTTCAACAGGCCAATTAGGGGGGAAGTCACTGACAGAGCACGTCAACGCCTGATGTGCTATGTCAAGACTTCTTGAAAGAAGAAATGCCAGCGTTTGACAGCTCTGTGAAGCTGTCAAACACTGACATTCTCTGTAGTTTGATGACTCCTTGTGTTCAGGACTCATCAAACCTTTCAACTTTGTAGATTTCAGATGGCTGTTGGGCAGGAGAAAACAAGGTAAGTGAACATTTTTTAACAATTAACTCTCACCTTTCATACTTACCACTCCACACTTGCACCCATCACTCACCTCTACATCTTACTTTCAGGTGCCTCTGACCCCTGCAGACCCCCTTCATGTCTCCTCCAATCCGACAGGGTTCTTCGAGGTCGGGAAGCCTTCACCTGAGAAAGTAAAATGGCACTAATCCTTTTTTCTGCCTGTTAACTATTTGTTAACAGGCACTTGAAAGGATTTAATCCCTTTCCTGCCTCCAGGAGACGGGACCCGAAGCAGCATATCTTCCCGCCTCCTGGCAAAAGGGCACAGAGGCGGGATGGGGGCGGTTTTGCCATCCGACCCACTTTTTGCTACTTTACCTGCAGTCCGGCCTCCATGCCCACCTCCTCAGGGCTGAGAAAATCGGGCCCTATGCCTCTATTTATGAAGCCCAGGATCCTGTATGCTTTTTAACTGCTTTCTTAACTTGCCCTGCCACCTTCAATGATTTGTATACATATATCCCCAGGTCTCTCTGTTCATGCACTCCCTTTAGAATTATACCCTTTTGTTTATATTGCCTCTCCTCGTTCTTCCTACCAAAGGGTATCACTTTGCACTTTGCTGCATTAAATTTCATCTGCCACATGTCCGCCCATTTCACCACTTTCTATGTCTTCTTGAAGTCTATCACTATCCTTCTCACTGTACACTATACTTCCAAGTTTTGTGTCATCTGCAAATTTTGAAATTGTGCCCTGTACACCCAAGCCCAAGTCATTAATAAAGATCAAGAAAAGCAGTGGTCCTAGAACTGACCCCATGGGAAATCGACTGTATACCTCCTCCAGTCCGATAAACAACCATTCACCACTATTCTCTGTTTCCTGCCACTTAGCCAATTTCGTATCGATGCTGCCACTGTCCCTTTTATTCCATGGGCTTCAACTTTGCTGGCAAGCCTATTATTTGGCACTTTACCAAATGCCTTTTGAAAGTCCATGTACACCACATCAACTGCATTGCCCTCATCAACCCTCTCTGTTACCTCATCAAAAAACTCAATCAAGTTAGTTAAACACGATTTACCTTGCTGGTATTCCTTAATTAATCCACACTTGCCCAAGTGACTGCTAACTTTGTCCCTGATTATCGTTTCTAAAAGCTTCCCCACTACCGAGGTTAAACTGACTGGCCTGTAGTTGCTGGGTTTATCCTTACACCCTTTTTTGTAAAAGGGTGTAACATTTGCAATTCTCCAGTCCTCTGGCACCACCCCCATATCTAAGGAGGATTGGAAGATTAAGGCCAGTACCTCCGCAATTTCCTCCTTAACTTCCCTCAACGTCGTAGGATGCATTCCATCTGATCCTGGTCGCTTATCAATTTTAAGTACAGCCAGCCTTTCTAGTACCTCCTCTTTATCAATTTTTATCCCATCCAGTATCTCAACTACCTCCTCTTTCACTATGACTTTGGCAGCATCTTCTTCCTTGGTGAAGACAGATGCAAAGTACTCATTTAGTACCTCAGCCATGTCCTCTGCCTCTATAGTAAGGTCTCCATTTTGGTTCCTAAACAGCCTCACCCCTCCTCTTACTACCCGTTTATTATTTATATGCCTATGGAAGACTTTTGAATTCCCTTTTATGTTAGCTGTCAATCTATTCTCATATTCTCTTTCCCCCTCTTAATTCCTTTTTCACTTCCCCTCTGAACTTTCTATATTCAGCCTGATTCTCACTTGTATTCTCAACCTGACATCTGTCATACGCGCTCTTTTTCTGCTTCATCTTACTCTCTATTTCTTTCATCTACAGGGAGCTCTGGCTTTGGTTGCCCTACCTTTCTCCCTCATGGGAATGTACCTCGATTGTACCCGAACCATCTCCTTTTTAAAGGCAGTTCAATTGCAGTTTTGCAAGCCAATCTTTGATTCCAATTTACCCGGGCCAGATCTGTTCTCAACCCACTGAAATTTGCCTTCCTCCAATTAAGTATTTTTACTCTAGATTGCTCCCTGTCCTTTTCCATAGCTAATCTAAACCCTATGATACTATGATCACTGTTCCCTAAATGTTCCCCTACTGACACTTGCTCCACTTGATCCATCTCATTCCCCAGAACCAGATCCAGCGATACCTGCTTCCTTGTTGGGCCGAAAACATGCCGATCAAGAAAGTTCTCCTGAACACACTTCAGAAATTTTTCCCCCTCTCTGTCCTTTATACTATTGCCATCCCAGTCTATATTAGGATAATTGAAGTCCCCTATTGTCACTACTCTATAGTTCTTGCACCTCGCTGTAATTTCCCTGCAAATTTGCTCCTCTATATCTTTTCCACGAGTTGGTGGCCTATAGAATACACCCAGTAGTGTAATGGCACCTCTATTATTTCTTAACTCCAACCAAATAGATTCTGTCCTTGACTCCTCCAGGACTTCCTCTCTCTTCAACATTCTCCTTAACCAATACTGCCACCCCAACTCCTTTCTTTCTTTCCTATCTTTCCTGAGCACCTTATATTGAGGAATATTTAATACCCAATCCTGCCATTTTTTGAGCCAGGTCTCCGTTATCACCATGACATCATAATCCCACATGGCTATTTGCACCTGCAGCTCACCAACATTATTTACCACGGTTCGTGCGTTTACACACATGCACTGTAAACCTGTCTTAGACCTTCTTGCATTCTCTCTTAGTCTGACCCCACCTAATACCTTACCATTTCTTACAGTAGTGCTATCTGTCTCACCCAATCCTTCATGCACTTTGTTTCTCCTTTCTAGTGCTACATCCTGGTGCCCATTCCCCCTGCCAAATTAGTTTAAACCCTCCCCAACAGCACTAGCAACACCACACCCCTCGAGGACATTGTTCCAGCTCTGTTGAGGTGCAACCCGTCTGGCCTGTAGAGGTCCCACCTCCCCCAGAACCGGTCCCAATGTCCCAGGAATCTGACGCCCTCCCTCCTGCACCATCTCTCCAGCCATGCATTCATCTGCTCTATCCTCCTATTTCTATACACTAGCTCGTAGCATCGGGAGTAATCCGGAGATTACTACCTTTGAGGTCCTGTTTTTTAATCTCTTTCCTAGCTTCCTAAAATCTGCCTGCAGGACCTCATCCCTCTTTCTACCTATGTCGTTGAAACTGATATGGACCACAACCTCTGGCTGTTCACTCTCCCTCCTCCTGCAACTGCTCAGTGACATCCTTGACCCTGGCACCAGGGAGGCAACATACCATCCCGGAATCACGTCTGTGGCCACAGAAACACCTGTCTGTTCTCCTAACTATCGAATCCCCTACCACTATTGTCTTCCCAAACTTCCTCCTCCCTACCTATACAGCTGAGCGACCCGTGGTTCCATGGACTTGGCTCTGGCTGTTCTCCCCAGAGGAACTATTACCCTCACCAGTACTGAATACTGGTTGGAGATCGAGATGCACTCACGGGACTCCTGCACTACCTGCCTGGTCCTCCTTGTCTGTCTGGTGGTCACCCATTTCCTCTCTGCCTGCACACCCTTATGTGCTATCCACATAGCTCTCCAGACTCACGGAGGCACTGCAGTGATGCCTCCAGCTGATGACACTTCTTGTACACGTGGTTGTCCAGGACATGGGAAGTGTCCTGGAGTTCCCACATGGCACAAGATGTGCATTCCATGGAAAAAGCAAGACACAGAGAGGAGGAAGAAGAAGGAAGGATGCAACCCAGACAGCCCCCTTCTTGTCGGGATATCCGGGATAGAATTAGTCACCTGCGGTACCAGTGACCAAAACCCCAATTCCCCTTTCAACATTTGTCCCACTGTTACCTTCCCTCTGTTATTGACCATCACAGTGTCCACTTGGCCACAATGCTAAAATAAAAGCCACCACAAAGCAAACTTTCCAATCCAACTTTATCCATATATATATGGACCTGATTGGAGCGAGGCAGCACCGGAGGTAAATAAAAGTGGCAGCGAGGCTCAAGAGGCCCCATAGCGGACCTGATTGGAGCGAGGCAGCACCGGAGGTAAATAAAAGCGGCAGCGAGGCTCGAGAGGCCCCATAGTGGACCTGATTGGAGCGAGGCAGCACCGGAGGTAAATAAAAGCGGCAGCGAGGCTCGAGAGGCCCCATAGCGGACCTGATTGGAGCGAGGCAGCACCAGAGGTAAATAAAAGCGGCAGCGAGGCTTGAGAGGCATACCAGTCTCTGATTACTTTTTACTTCTCTCCCTCTGAGCTCAAAGTGTGACGTCACCAGAAAGCAGGTAAGTGATTGGTTCGTGAGTATTTCTCTCTTTATAAACTTTAACTCTGTGGTTTATAGTTTTTAAGGTCTCTGTGGTGTAGCGCGGACTGTTGGTAAACCAGGCCCCTTAAGTATATCATTTAACTGTAGTGTAATTGGTGGGATTGATTTGATTTAATTTAATTTCAATTAATTAAAGGGTAAGTCATGGCAGGAGAGCTCGGCCTTGTGGCATGCTCCTCCTGCGCTATGTGGGAACTCAGGGACACTTTATGTGTCCCTGACAACCATGTGTGTGGGAAGTGTATCCAGCTGCAGCTACTGGCAGACCGCATTGCGGCGCTGGAGCTGCGATTGGATTCATACTGGACCATTCACGATGCTGAGGAATTCGTGGATAACACGTTTGAGCAGTTGGTCACACCGCAGGCAAAGGTTTGACAGGCAGAAAGGGAAGGGGTGACCAACAGACAGAGTAGTAGGCGCAGGCAGGTAGTGCAGGGGTCCCCTGTGGACATCCCCCTCTCAAACAGATATACCGCTTTGGTTACTGATGGGGGGGATGGCTTATCAGAGGAAGGCAACAGCAGCCAACTTCCTGGCACCAGGGGTGGCTCTGCTGCACAGGACAGGAGGAAAAAGAGCGGGAGAGCTATAGTAATAGGGGATTCTATTGTAAGGGGAATAGATAGGCGTTTCTGCAGCTGCAAACGAGACTCCAGGATGGTGTGTTGCCTCCCTGGTGCAAGGGTCAAGGATGTCTCAGAGCGGCTGCAGAACATTTTGGAAGGGGAGGGTGAACAGCCAGTTGTCGTGGTGCATACAGGCACTAACGATATAGGTAAAAAACGGGATGAGGTCCTAAAAGCTGAATATAGGGAGCTAAGAGGTAAATTTAAAAATAGGACCTCAAAGGTAGTAATCTCAGGATTGTTACCAGTGCCACGTGCTAGTCAGAGTAGAAATAGAAGGATATTTCAGATGAATACGTGGCTAGAGGAATGGTGCAGGGGGGAGGGATTCAAATTCCTGGGACATTGGAACCGGTTCTGGGGGACGTGGGACCAGTTCAAACCGGACAGTTTGGACCTGGGCAGGGTCGGGACTGATGTCCTAGGGGGAGTGTTTGCTAGTGCTGTTGGGGAGGGTTTAAACTAAAATGGCAGGGGGTTGGGAACCTGAACAGGGGGACAGAGGAAGGTGAAACAAGGATAAAAGCAAAAGATAGGAAGGAGAAAAACAAAAGTGGCAGTCAGAGAAATCAATGGTTTAAATCAAACATGGCCACAGTAAATAATAATTCTAATAGGCCTAAGAACATTAAAAAAACAAGCCTGAAGACTTTGGCCTAGAAATTGGGTTGAGGCGCCAAAGTAGTGCAAAAGTTGCCTGAGCGCAGGATTTAGCGCAGCGATCGGAATAATACCGATCGCCAGAAATTCAGTTTCAGTGCCGCTCGAGGGACACGGGGCGAGGCTCGAGGCGCTCCGCGTCCCTCTTGGGGCGCTGCAACTGATTATCGCAGTGCAACGTGCCACAGCGCCACACGCTGCGGCACGGCACGCTGCGGTACTGCAGGCCTTCCTCCCACTGTTAAGGGGGAGGTGCCTGCAACAGCGCGATCCCCGCTTGTGAGTGCCGGCAAATGAGCCCGGCACCAAGGAGAAGTGCCGGGCTCTCGGGAAACAGCCGGCAATGCCGCTGGGGGGGGGAGGTTAGGAGGCCGGGGACGGAGGTGCTGGCAGGCGGCCGCCGAAAAAGCGGCCACCCCGCACCTCCACCTTAACTTGTGCCGCTGCCGGCACAGTAAGGCCCCGTGAACCGGGCGCGGGTAGCAAATGGCGCAACTGCGCCGTTCGCTACCAAATATCGTGAATGGGGCACAAATGGGGTGCTGCGCACACCGATGATGTCATCGGTGGCGGCACAGCGCAAATGCCTAACGCCACCATTAGCGCCCCTACTGAATATCACGGGAGACGCAGCCAGTGGCGCTACAGCCACTGACTGCCTCTTTAGGCGCTAACAGGTGGCGCTGCTCACCCAATTTCTCCCCCTTTGTGTCTTAATGCAAGGAGCATTCGGAATAAGGTGGATGAATTAACTGCACAAATAGAGGTAAACGAATATGATTTGATGCGGATTACGGAAACATGGCTCCAGGGTGGCCAAGGCTGGGAACGCAACATTCAGTGGTATTCAATATTCAGGAAAGATAGGCAAAAAGGAAAGGGAGGTGGGGTAGCATTGCTGGTTAAAGGAGGGATTAACACAATTGTAAGGAAGGATATTAGCTCTGATGATGTGGAATCTGTATGGGTAGAACTGAGAAATATCAAGGGGCAGAAAACGTTAGTGGGAGTGGTATATAGACCTCCAAACATTAATGCGGAGGTTGGGGATGGCATTAAAAGGGAAATTAGAGAAGCGTGCAATAAGGGCACAGCAGTCATCATGGGTGACTTTAATCTACATATAGATTGGGCTAACCAAATTAGTAACAATACGGTGGAGGAGGAATTCCTGGAATGTTTACGGGATGGTTTCCTGGACCAATATGTCGATAGATCAGGCCATCTTAGACTGGGTATTATGTAATGAGAAAGAATTAATTAGTAATCTTGTTGTACGATGCCCCTTGGGTCGGAGCGATCATAATATGATAGAATTCTTCATTAAGATGGAGAATGAAGTCGTTGACTCAGAGACTAGGGTCCTGAATTTAAATAAAGGAAACTATGATGGTCTGAGGCGCGAGTTGGGTAGGATTGATTGGGGAATGTCACTCAAAGGGTTGACGGTGGATAGGCAATAGCAAGCATTCAAAGACTGCATGGATGAACTACAGAATTTGTTCATCCCAGTTTAGCATAAAAATAAAACAAAAAAAGTGACTCAACTGTGGCTAACAAGGGAAATTAGGGATAGCATAAGATCCAAGGAGAGGACATGTAAGATTCGCAAAATTTGAACATTGTCCTATAAAGGTCTATTGGCAGAAGAGGCCTTAATTTTTAAAGACTGTTTTAAAAGAAGCCCAGAAAAAGGGGACACACGAAATGGCCGCCAGACCCCGTGACCAGCTTTTGGGACACTTTAAAATGGTTCCTGCAGTCCCCAGACAACCTTTGTGGATTCAACCCACAGTAAGTTCTGGAAGGCCGTTTCAGAGAAAACGAAACCAGACAGAACCACATACATATGGATTGGATGCAGATCCAGTCAGATCGGCCTGTAGATAAAGGCCATCTAGATGTTTACCCAGACAAAGGAAAACAGTTTCATATTCATATGGGGGAACATCAAGGACCGTTTAAGACATCAGTAGGACAGTAAAAACAATACAGGGTCATTCTAGACCAGAGATGGCCGTTACCGGCCATCCCAAAGTAGTTTAAAACATAATAACTACCCCACTGTGCTGCAAGCCTGCCAAAAGTTAAACAAAGACTAACCTTGATTTGGCGGGAGATAAAGGCCTCTTTTGAGAAGTATATCTGGGGACCCGGGGTAGCGATCGATGTTCTGAGAAAGTTCACAGGATCCGGGGCTTCATCTTGGGCTTCAGCTGGGCTTCTACATCGGTACGGGGTTCAAGCAGAGACGACGGAGGATCGAGGTTCGAGATGGGAGGTCGAGTCAGCATCTAGCCCCAGGGTAACTGTCGGGAGATCATTGACCAACCCCGGGACGCTGACAAGTACAGGTGAAACCTATATGAAATCGGTGAACCAACTGGGCTGTGCGACGAAACCCATACGAAAATGGTAAAACAGTTGGTCTCTCCCCGCACCGACTTCCAGGCCTGCTGACATCCAGCCTGTCCGTGACCTTCACCTTGAGGAAGAAGAGAGAGTGTTGCTGACCACGTGGAGACAGGACGCCTGAAAGGATCAAAACGCAGACCTTTTTCAAAACTCTATACTTTCCAACTGGATTGGTGAGCATGTTTCTGGCCCCTCACAATCTGATCTAGATAGGCTTAGGGGGTGGGCATTTAAGGGTTAATTTTAACAATAAGTTGTTGTCCCTCAATTTTCCGTGTGTTTCCCCATTTTGTGATGACTTTTGTAAAGTATAATATGCCTGTATATATCTTAGCCAGTACTGTATTATGATTTGTTTTCCCCTCCCATATACCTTATTGGCTTGCAGTTTGATCTGTTCCTTTATGCAATAAAGTTTCATTTTGTTTTCATTAAACCTGGTCTTTTGAGTTTTCGCTGCATTGTAGTTCCTGCCTCAAAGTCCAGTGTCTAGAACCTAAGGGGCGAGTGGGTCGAACCACTCCAGGTTTTACTGTGCAAGAGAGAGGGAGGCCCCTGGAGAGAGAGAGACCTCTGCGACCTAAGAAAACCCCTTACAGACATATAAATTGGCCAGAAAAAGCAGTAAACCTGAGGATTAGGAGCAGTTTAGGATTCAACAAAGGAGGACAAAGGGATTCATTAAAAAGGGGAAAATAGAATATGAGAGTAAGCTTTCAGGGAACATAAAAACTGACTGTAAAAGCTTTTATAGATATGTGAAGAGAAAAAGATTGGTGAAGTCAAACGTAGGTATTACGTCCGTGAATAATTGAGACACGGACAGCAGGAGTGGAACAAAATAAGTCTTTACTGATGGAAGTCAATAGTGAAACTGAAACAACAGAGGCTCACTAGCGCCTTTTATACAGGGGTGGTCACTGCCGGTACTGCAGTCTGAGACCAGTTATTCTCTTAAAGGTACATACACAACAATTCCTCCCCTTTTAGATAAACAGTACATGACATTCATTTAACAACTAAATGACAACGAATTACAATCACAATTACGGTTGCTAGATACATTGGTTAAGTTTAAGCAATTATAAGTCCAGTCTTTGAGGAGGCTTCCTGATTCTGTCTGGATAACGCCTCTTTGGGGTATCAGGTTCTTCTGGCAATGTTGAGTCGGGATCAATGTTGTTGTTTGGTTCATCTGCTTCCAATATTACCGGTTCTGCGGTAGCTGCAATTGGAACGTCGATTTCATTACCAGGTGTATCAGATCATGGTGTGGAGTTGACGTTTTCCAGTGACTCTAGAATCTGGTCAGCATGGCGTCTTACAATGCTCTCCCCAATGTCCACGGTATACATGAGAGGTCCTTGTCGTGTACAAATCGTTCCTGGCTGCCATTTCTCAGTGCGGTAGTCCCGGGCCAAAACTGGTTGACCTATCTTAAAACTCCTGGTCGGCCTTTCATTCATATTCTGAAACTGCCTGTTCTCCACATCTCTTCGGACGTTTGGCTTAACCAAATCCAAGCGGCATCGTAGTCTTCGATTGAAGAACATCATGGCTGGAGTTTGGTTGGTAACCGCATGTGTCGCATTCCGGTAGGCAAACAAGAAGATGTCCACCTTGTGTTGTAGGGGTATATCTTCATTACACATTGCCTTGATAGCCTTCTTGAATGTTTGGACAACCCTCACGGCCAATCCATTAGTGGCTGGATGATATGGGGCAGATGTGTAATGCTTAACACCATTGTTCTTTAAGAACCTCCGGAACTCTTCAGACACAAACTGTGGTCCATTGTCAGAGCAAATCTGTTCAGGCAGCCCATTCCTGGCGAATATGGTTCGTAAAACTGTGATAGTTTTTTCCGTGGTGGTTGAGGACATTTTTATTACCTCTGGTCACTTTCAATGTGCATCCACCGCAATTAAAAACATCGAGTCCATGAAGGGACCAGCAAAATCAATGTGCACCCTTTGCCGTGGAGATGAGGGCCACTCCCATGGATGCAGAGGAGCTTGTGGTGGGGCGTTTTGGACCTTCTGGCATCCTGCACAGCTCTTGGTCATCTCTTCGATTTCTCTATCGATTCCTGGCCACCACACAAACGCTCTGGCTAAGTTCTTCATTTTTATCCCACCCAGATGACCCTCATGAAGCTCATTGAGTACTCTATCCGTCAACTTAGGTGGAATTACTACTCTGGATCCACACATCAAGGTTCCTCTGCACACTGACAGCTGTTCTCTTCTCGGCAAGAATGCTGGCAGCAGTGGTTTGCCATGTGCTGGCCATCCCTTCACCGTTAAATCATAGACCCGTGATAGTGTCGGGTCATTCCGTGTTTCCTTTTCTATGTTTGCATTCGTCACAGGGAGACATTCGACTATGGTCGAGTGGAATAACTCCATTGGATCCACTGCAAGGTCTTCTTCTTCCACCGTCGGCAACGGTAGGCGTGACAATCCATCAGCATTTCCATGCTGTTTAGTTCCTTTGTACTCGATGTCATATTGGTGTGCCCCTAGGAAAAGGGACCATCTCTGCAGCCGTTGTGCTGTCATTATCGGGACACCCTTCTGAGGGTTGAAAATGGAGACAAGAAGTTGATGATCGGTTAGTAGAGTAAATTTTTGACCGTGCAGGTAGTGATTGAACTTCTTCACCCCCCACACTAGGCTGAGGGCCTCTCTGTCAATCTGGGCGTAGGTACGCTCGGCAGAAGTTAACGAGCGTGACGTGAAAGCTATCGGCCTCTCTAAACCATCAAGGAATTTATGTGACAGTACCGCCCCAATGCCGTAGGGAGACGCATCACACGCCAGTCTGATCGGCAGTGCTGGGTTGTAGTGAGCCAATACTTCCCTTGAAGTGATTAAGTCCTTACTCTTCTGAAAGGCACGCTTACAATCATCGCTCCATTTCCATGCTACCCCCGTTCGTAGCAGGGCGTTCAGTGGGTGCAGAATTGTCGACAAATTCGGCAAAAACTTATGATAGTAATTCACCAATCCGAGGAATGACCTCAGTTGTGACACATTTTCAGGCGCTGGGGCCTTAACAACCGCTTCAATTTTGTCAGGGGACTTCTGTAACCCCTCTTCATCAATCACGTGGCCACAATACGATATCTGTTTCTTAAAAAATTTGCACTTGGGGCGGTTGGCTCGCAGCCCATGTTCCCGTAGTCTAGTGAGCACCTGTTCTAGGTTGTTAAGGTGTTCACTGTCATCTTCACCTGTCACAAGGATGTCGTCCAAGTAACACTGAGTCCCCGGAATCCCTTGCAGGACTTGTTCCATCGCTCTTTGCCATATCGCCGGAGCCGATGCTACTCCGAATACCAATCGGTGATACTGGTAAAGACCTTTGAGAGTGTTTATCGTGAGATACTTCCTAGAGGACTCTTCAACCTCCATCTGCAAATATGCTTGTGCTAGGTCAATTTTTGTAAAACGCTTCCCTCCAGACAGTGAGGTGAAGATGTCTTCTATCCTTGGAAGAGGATATTGTACTGTGTGAAGGACTGGGTTCACCGTCACCTTGAAATCCCCACAGATGCGAATCTTCCTTGGCTCCCCGGACTTATTGCTTAACGTTTTCTTCATGACAGGAACGATGGGTGTCGCCCACTCGCTCCAGTCGACCTTAGACAACACGCCTGCCTTCTCCAGATTCTCCAGCTCTGCCTCGACGGCTGGGCGAATTGCATATGGTACCGGTCTTGCTTTGAAAAACTTGGGAACTGCATTCTCTTCTATTTTTATCGAGGCGGTTACGCCTTTAAGCGTGCCCAGTTCTTGTTGAAATACCTCTTTGGCGTTAGCTAAGATTGTTGACAATCGTCCAGGAGTGACGTCTTCATCTTTTTTACTGTCCACCGTCATTGCATGAATGGAGTGCCAATCTAAGTTTATCTTCCTGATCCATTCCCGTCCCAATAACGGTGGTCCACCATTTGGCAGTATGTAGAGATACAATTTCCGTATTTTCTTGCCGTTGTATTCGACAGGCACCCTTATTTTTCCTCTGGGGTATACTTTTTGCCCCGTATACGTCGTCAAGACGATGGATGTCTCTCTCGAGGGTATGTGTGAAAATCGCCGCTCATAGTCTCGTCGATTCATGACGGTTAGCGCTGATCCTGTATCCAATTCCATTTTAACTTGGGACCCTGCTATCGTGAGGGTGATGCAAATGGTTCGGTGATCCTCTTTTGCGATTACATTGTGAAGTTTGAGACAGCTTAGTCTCCTGTTCCCGGATTCACTATCGCTCATCTGGTCTTCGGAACTACTGTCCGTCATCTTTTGTACTTCCTTGTACGGTTCCTTATTAGCCTTTTTGTTGTCGCTGGTCTTCTTCCCAGACCTGCAAACTCGTGCAATGTGTCCCATCTTCCCGCATTGCCTGCATATTTTGTCTTTGGACCAGCAGTCCTTCTGGTCATGGTTAGTTCTGCCGCAGCGATAACATTTTGCAAATCCCCGTGTCATTTTGTGGGTGCCGTATTCCTGTGGTTTTTGTTGAATTTCTGCAGCTCCCCTGGCTGCTGCCTCATACGATACTGCCACGCTGAAAGCCTTATCTAGCGTCAGCTCTTTCTCTGAGAGTAACTTCTTCTGTGTTCCTTCACTCAGGAGTCCACAGACAAATTTGTCCCGTAGGGTATCTGCCAGTCCTGCTCCGAACTGGCAGTGCTTTGATAGCTTGCGTAGTTCCGTAAGGTACTCAGCATTGCTCTCATCTTTATGCTGAGTTCTCCTGTGGAATTTAAATCTTTCTGCTATCAACAGTGGTGCAGGGTTTAGGTGTTCCTGTAGGACAGCAACAATTTCGTTAAAACTCTTCGCCTTCGGTTTGGCTGGAGTAATCAGGTCCCGCAATAGGCCGTACGTTCTAGCGCCCATTAAGTTTAGCAATATCGATGCCTTTTTCTCCTCTGCTATTTCGTTTGCCTCGAAATATACCTCGACTCTTTCCACATACGTGGTCCAGTCCTCTATTGTATTATCAAAAGCAGTGATACAGCCAGTCTTCGGCATCTTACAAATCTAAAATGGCGCCTCCCGCGCCTTGCCTTCTTCCCCGATTTAACAAAATGGTGCCTCCCACGCTTTGCCTTCTTCCCCGCTGATTAAGATGGCGCCTCCCGCGCTTTGCCTTCTTCCCCGCTGTTGTTAGCGCTGCTTTCCGCGGTTTCTTGCGCGTTTATTATTTTCTTTTTTTATTATTTTCCCGTCGTGGAACAACCCTGTGGGACTCTTGCCTCCCTCTTCGCGGGTCTATACGCAGCCCGGCTTCGTAGCACCGGCCGCGCCCTGTGTGCTCCACCCTCTCTCTCTCTTCTTCCCGACAATGCTGCTCGGCCCCGTTGCAAACCACCCGCTCGAGTTCGCGACCGCCGCAGCCCAGGAAGGATCAGTGCACTACCTGCCACCAGCCCGATTAGCTGAAGCACCGTCGACAGGAACCAGGCCCTGCTTCCGACAGCTTCTCCAGCAATCTTCAACTCCGCAACACAGGGCGGATGCCCACGGTCGACGCCCGTTTCTACTGCTTCTTACTTTCTTTTCTTTCTGGCCTCGACCTCTGCTCACTTCGCTGTAGGAATGGATCCCAGGAGGTGGTGCAGGCTGTAGGTAGGTTCGTATCTGCTCGTCGCCAGTATTACGTCCGTGAATAATTGAGACACGGACAGCAGGAGTGGAACAAAATAAGTCCTTACTGATGGAAGTCAATAGTGAAACTGAAACAACAGAGGTTCACTAGCGCCTTTTATACAGGGGTGGTCACTGCCGGTACTGCAGTCTGAGACCAGTTATTCTCTTAAAAGGTACATACACAACAGTAGTGTGATGAAATATATTCCATTCATCACTGCCTGTTTTCTGTGTCTTGTAACTGCCTGCTTTCTGTGTCTTTTCCCTTCCCCCAGTCCTCATGTATTATGTATTGGAATGTGCTGGAATTGGTTGTGTGCAGGGCTCCGCCCATACCTGGCTCCTTTGTAATCTAAGTTCAGTCGGGCATCAGCCTCCGGAAGGAAGACATCTCTCTAGTTTACGTGTTATGTTCTAAGTTAATAAAAGCCTTACTTTTGTTCTGCTAACTTCGAGTCTCGGAATAATTGAGGCACATCAAGTAGGTCCCTTGCAGTCAGAATCAGGGGAATTTATAATGGGTAATAAAGAAATGGCAGACCAATTAAATACATATTTTGGTTCTGTCTTCATAAAGGAGGACACAAATAACCTCCCAGAGATGTTGGGGAACATAGGGTGTGATGAAGGGGAGGAACTGAAACAAATCAGTATTTGTAAGGAAATGGTGTTAAGGAAATTGATGGGACTGAAGGCCGATAAATCCCCAGGGCCTGATAATCTACATCCTAGGGTACTTAAGGAAGTGGCCCTAGAAATAGTAGATGCATTGCTGATCATCTTCCAACATTCGATGGAATCTGGAACAGTACCCATGGATTGGAGGGTAGTTAATGTTACCCCACTATTCAAAAAAGGTGGTAGGGAGAAAATGGGGAATTGCAGACCGGTAAGCCTGACATCGGTAGTGGGGAAAATGCTAGAGTCCATTATAAAGGATGTAATAGCTGAGCACTTGGAAAACAGTGACAGGATCGGGCAAAGTCAACATGGATTTACAAAAGGTAAATCATGCTTGACTAATCTACTGGAAATTTTTGAGGATGTAACTGGTAAAATAGATAAGGGAGAACCAGTGGATGTGGTGTATTTGGACTTTCAGAAGGCTTTCGATAAGGTCCCGCATAAGAGATTAGCGTGTAAAGTTAAGGCACATGGGATTGGGGCAAGGTATTGACTTGGATAGAGAACTGGTTGGCAGACAGAAAGCAAAGAGTTGGAATAAATGGGTCTTTTTCCGAGTGGCAGGCAGTGACTAGTGGGGTACCGTAGGGATCGGTCCTTGGACCCCAGCTATTCACAGTATATATTAATGATCTAGACGAGGGAACTAGATGTAATATCTCCAAATTTGCAGACAACACAAAGCTGGGTGGGCGTGTGTGCTGTGAGGAGGATGCTGAGAAACTCCAGGATGATTTGGACAGGTTGGGTGACTGGGCAGAAGCATGGCAGATGCAATATAATGTGGATAAGTGTGAGGTTATCCACTTTGGTGGCAAAAACAGGAAGGCAGATTATTATCTGAATGGCAATAGATTGGGCGAAGGGGAAGTGCAACGAGACCTGGGTGTCCTTATGCACCAGTCGCTGAAGGTAAGCATGGAGGTGCAGCAGGCGGTTAAGAAGGCAAATGGTATGTTGGCCTTCGTAGCGAGATGCTTTGAGTACAGGAACAAGGATGTCTTGCTACAGTTGTACAGGGCCTTGGTGAGACCACATCTTGAGTATTGTGTGCAGTTTTGGTCACATTATCTGAGGAAGGTTGTTCTTGACATGGAAGGACTTCAGCGAAGATTCACCAGGCTGATACCTGGGATGGCAGGAATGACGTATGAGGAGAGATTGGGTCGATTGGGCTTGTACCCGCTGGAGTTTAGAAGAATGAGAGGGGATCTCATTGAAACTTATAAAATTCTGACAGGACTGGACAGACTAGATGCAGGAAGGATGTTCCCGATGGTCGGGGAGTCCAGAACCAGGGGTCGCAGTCTAAGGCTAAAGAGTATGCCATTTAGGTCAGAAATGAGGAGGAATTTCTTCACCCAGAGAGTGGTGAACTTGTGGCATTCTCTACCACAGAAGGCAGTACAGGCCAATTCATTAAGTATATTCAAGAAGGAGTTGGATATATTTCTTAAGGCTAAAGGGATCAAGGGGTATGGGGAGATAGCAGGGACGGGGTACTGAATTTGGATGATCAGCCATGATCACATTGAATGGTGGAGCAGGCTCGAGGGGCCGAATGGCCTACTCCTGCTCCCATCTTCTATGTTTCTATGTTTCTATATCCAATATGACATCAGGAAATCAGCTCATCACCCTTATGCATTCCCTTAGAGACTGTTTTGTATGTGCCTTTGCCTAGCCTACTGATGTCACGCAGTCCTACCCCAGTGGCTTCAGGATGGCTGGTGGAAGGCTGCTGACTTTCGGTGAGGGACACTGCAAATGGCCTTGCTGGTGGAACTTGAGGAGCTGGTGGCTGGGAGTGTCAAATCAAATAACAGTGTTCTTCTTCTTCTGGCTGGGCAGGCTCAATTTCTTAGGTGTGTGCAATGAGGAAGGCACAAGGATAGAGTTGTGGTGAGGGGAGGGTGGGAAAGCAAGAGCTGCATGCTTATCCCATGCACACCTTGTAAATCGAAAGATATTGTGGGCTGAGGGGGAAGTGGGATGTGAGAAAGAGGGTAACATATGAGGATACAAGTATCTTGTATTCTTTCAGCCCTGCTGCTGGCCAACGGCTCAGCCAAGCCTCTGTCAAGAATGGCCAGCATGATCTCCTCCAAGGGGGTGAGGAGAAGCTAGGAATATGAGGTGTGCCTTGTGTTTGATACAGATTGTTGGTAGGTGAGTGATGGGGGAGTGGCAGGGGGTGGGGGCGGTCATGCAATGAGCAATGTGTAAGGCTAGTGGTGCAGTTGGGAGGAGACAGCTTTTGAAAATGCTTTCACTGACCTTGACCACTGGTCTGAGGTCATGAAACTTCTTTGGGCACTGGAGCCAGGTCCTGGGGGTGATCTGACCCCACATCATTCTTTCTGAAGGGCCTCCTGGCCCCCTGTGGGTAGAGGACCCCTCTTGCCGTGTTGACCCCCTGCACAAAGCTGGAGTGCTGTGTGCAAGACCCTGGGTGCCCTTTCCCTGGCTTGTTGAGCCATTTGTGTTAGTGCTGAAGCACTTTTACTTTATTTGACGTGCAGATGGCAGTTCAGCTTTAAGAGCTGAAGGCTGCCATTTCAGAATTATTTTTATCATTTAGTTTATTTTCAGAAGGCAGTTGAGCTGTAATGGCTAAAGACTGCCTATTTTTAAATGATTTTTATTTTTTCATTTTAGAAGTCAGTTCCCCTTTAAGGGCTCGAGACTGCTTTCTAAAATGACAGGCAAGCTTTAAGACAACACTGCCTTGCTCCAGGGACACTTCAGCCATGCTACATTGGGCCTCCTGCTGAGACTACCGCCCGAAACAGCTCGTTACATGGCAGGTTTTGCGCTCTTTTTACGGGCGGGAGTTAACCTCGCCCCGCGGTGGCATTGGCTGTTTTGCCATGCTGTCGAATTTCTAGGCCATGGCTTCCACAGCAATATTAGAGGCCATCAATATAAGATAGTCACCAAGAAATCAAATAGGCCGTATTTCTGCCCCCCAGGGCCAGGTACCTGCACTATCGGCTCTCCAGCCTCCGCCAGTCAGAAGGCGGAGACTTGCTGACACAGTCCCTATGAGCAGTAACAGGCAGCCAGTGCGATGTCTGTAAAATAATTGCTTTTGCCAGAACCTTTTTCATTTCAGGGATAGGGCCTGTGTATGGCCATGTTTTGAGAGGACTTGCACAGGCCTCTGTTATCTCTCTAACAGCAGCCCTGGTGTCTAATATTTGAAGAGTGGAAATAGCTGGAAATGGAGGCCATGAGGAAGAAATTCCACGCACATCCATCCATTTTTCCTGAATTTTCCTCCCCTCCCAGAATTTCCTTCCCCCTCTCAAAAATATTGGGCCCTTTTAAACAAATGGAATACTCCACAATACATTCTGTTATACCAGCGATGACAATAAAATGTTACTTTGTTCTAATGGTTCTTATATATCCTTTTTCCTCACAGGACTATTTGATAGACAACAGTGTCCCATCAGTTTTTATGTTGTCATGTGAGTTGCTCCCTACTGATCAAACTGAAATTAGTCCATGTCCTTGTCTTTAGGCAGAATGCTTTCAGTAGATTCTGAAAAGCTCCCCTTTGTACAGAGAATAACAGCAATCATAAAATAGATCTGGGAAGCATTGCTTGAGATTTTCTATTTCTACTGGCTTTTAATACTTCAATGAATGATGTAGACTGGGGTAGATTTTCTTGTTTAAGCACATTATTTTGCAGTGGTTGTTGCTAATTATCTTTTGTTGGCAGAAAGAATAAACAAGTAAAAGTAGAGGTAGAGAGTAAAGGATGTGAGAGAAGCAGCAAATAAGCAGAGGAATATAGAGAAGCAGAAGGCACAAGAGAAAAAAATGGTCAAAAAAGACAAAACAATAAAGACTGAGAAGACTAAAAATATAGGAATACAGTAAATTTTAAGCATTATATGGGATAGATTTTCAACTTGCCACCCAAGCATAAACCTGGCATTGCAGATTGGCTGCTCGTTACAGGAACGACCCAATTTACATTTCCTTTGAAATTACTGGAAATGAAAATCTGGTGATTTCTGTAACTGGTAGCCAATCTGCAATGCCAGGTTTATGCTTGGGTGGCAAGTTGAAAATCTGCCCAATAGTATAACCTCAGATCAATATTTTTCATTTATTAATGCAAGTGAAGACACAGCAAGAAAGGATTTACAAAAATCATTTCATTAAGTGCCTGATTTACACTCAATAGTATATCATAGATTTGACCTGGTCTCTTCACTGACATGACCAGGTCAAACTATAATAAGATGAGTCACAATTAATTACAGAATCTTTGTTAGTTAGTATGTAAATTTACTGGCAGGAGTTACAAGACCAAAATAGAACTTGAACTGTCCTTGCAATCTTGCTACCCTAGGCATCAGGTCAGAAGTGGGGATGTTTGTTGATGATTGAACAGTGTTCTGTTCCATTCACAATTCCTCAGGTAATGAAGCTGTCTGTGCCCACATGCAGCAAGACTTGGACAAAATTTAGGCTTGGGCTGATATGTGGCAAGTAACATTCACGCCACACAAGTGCCAGGAAATGACCATCTCCAACAAGAGAGAGTCTAACCACCGCCCCTTGACACTCAACGAGAAAACCATCACTGAATGCCCCACCATCAACATCCTGGGGGTCACCATTGACCAGAAACTTAACTGGACCAGCCACATAAATGCTGTGGCTACAAGAGCAGGTCAGAGGCTGGGTATTCTGTGGTGAGTGACTCACTTCCTGACTCCCGAAAGCCTTTCCACCATCTACAAAGCACAAGTTAGGAGTGTGATGGAATACACACCACTTTTTTTTAAATTCGCTTATGGGATCTGGGCGTCGCTGGCCAGGCCACCATATATTGCCCATCCCTAGTTGCCCTTGAGAAGGTGGTGGTGAGACGTCTTCTTGAACCGCTGCAGTCCGTGTGGTGAAGGTATTTCCACAGTGCTGTTAGGTAGGGAGTTCCAGGATTTTGACCCAATGACGATGAAGGATCGGCGATATACTTCTAAGTCAGGATGGTGTGTGACTTGGAGGGGAACTTGCAGGAGGTGGTGGTGTTCCCATGCACCTGCTCCCCTTGTCCTTCTAGGTGGAAGAGGTCACGGGTTTGGGAGGTGCTGCCGAAGAATCCTTGGCAAGTTGCTGCAGTGCATCTTGTAGATGGTACACACTGCAGCCACGGTATGTCGGTGGTGGAGGGAGTGAATGTTTAAGGTGGTGGATGGGTTGCCAATCAAACGAGCTGCTTTGCCCTGGATGGTGTTGAGCTTCTTGAGTGTTGTTGGAGCTGCACTCATCCAGGCAAGTGGAGAGTATTCCATCACACTCCTAACTTGTGCCTTGTACAGGAAACTTTGCGATATCCGGCACCAACGGGACCAAGCTGCTGCCGATCTATCAAAACTTCCGGATAGACCAGCGCTAATGTTGAAGGATACGGAGGGTTTCATCTCCGTATCTGACAACAAACACTGTTGCTTAGCAACAGCTTGTAAACACTCGGCCCGTACCTTGGAAGCATCTCTGAAGCTGTTGCTAAGCTACAGAGACGCTTTCCAGAGCCTGACTGTTAAAAAAATGCTAGGAGAAGAAAAAAAACCTAACCAAAACGGCTGCTGATTTCTGCCGTTAGATCGAGGTTTCCAGACATACAGCCTCCAGATAAACCAAAGTTTCCTGTAGATGGAAAGGCTTTGGGGAGTCAGGAGGAGAGACACTCACTGCAGAATACCCAGCCTCTGACCTGCTCTTGTTGCCACAGTATTTATGTGGCTGGTCCAGTTAAGTTTCTGGTCAATGGTGACCCCCAAGATGTTCATGGTGGGGGATTCAGTGATGGTAATGCCATTGAATGTCAAGGGGAGGTGGTTAGACTCTCGCTTGTTGGAGATAGTCATGGCCCGGCACTTGTGTGGCGCGAATGTTACCTGCCACTTATCAGCCCAAGCCTGAACGTCGTCCAGGTCTTGTTGCATGCGGGCATGGACTGCTTCGTTATCTGAGGAGTTGTGAATAGTGCTGAACACTGTGCAGTCATCAGCGAACATCCCCATTTCTGACCTTATGTTGGAGGGAAGGTCATTGATGAAGCAGCTGAAGATGGTTGGGCCTAGGACACTGCCCTGAGAAACTCCTGCAGTGATGTCCTGGAGCTTCAATCACCACTTGCCTGGATGAGTGCAGCTCCAACAACACTCAAGAAGCTCGACACCACCCAAGACAAAGCAGCCCGCTTGATTGGCACCCCATCCGCCACCTTAAACATTCACTCCCTCCACCACCGGCGTACCGTAGCTGCAGTGTGAGAGAGTTGCACTGCAGCAACTCGCCAAGGCTTCTTCGACAGCACCTCTCAAACCTGTGACCTCTACCACCTAGAAGGACAAGGGCAGCAGGTGCATGGGAACCCCATCACCTGCAAGTTCCCCTCCAAGTCACACACTATCCTGACTTAGTATATCGCCGATCCTTCATCATCGCTGGGTCAAAATCCTGGAACTCCCTCCCTAACAGCACTGTGGGAGTACCTTCACCACACAGACTGCAGCGGTTCAAAGGTGGCTCACCACCACCTTCTCAAGGGCAGTTAGGGATGGACAATAAATGCTGGCCTTGCCAGTGAAGCCCACATCCGATTAATTAATTTTTAAAAATCAGAGGGCATCATTATTCTGTCAGCCCTCCAGTCCTCAATTTCCAAGCAGATCTGACTAGCAATAGGCCTAAATGGAGTGCCATTGCAGTCTACAGATTTACTATAGAAACAACCTACTTGCATGGCTGCTCAAATTACTTCCATATTATGATGCAAGAACATTATGTAATTGTGATGTGAAAAAGGATGTGGTCTGAATCCACTGTGGCACTCCCAGTTTCCTGCACTGTGGGAGTGTGTCTGGTGTGACTCTTCACGTATTTTATGCGATTCTTATTATTCCTGCTTTTTATTGAAGTGGCCCTGCGGAAGATGAGGGGATTGAGGTGCCTTATGTTTGTATTATGCCCCTTGGATATTGTCTCCTTGATGCTGGCAGATTTCATACCTCCTCTTCCTCTGTCTTATATAACTCATCACCCTTCTCTTCAGATATGAATATGACTTTTTTTGTTTGAAGATTATTGTCGTGTTTGGAATGTACCAGAATAATATAATTTCATTAAATTTTCTTTCTCCAATTTTTCTCTTTCCCTCCTGAAAGCAGGTATTCCTGAAAGAAGCCCTCCATTACCTCATGAAAGTGGCCATTTTTCATGTATGACCCCAGACAGGGAGTGTTGATAAGCTATTCAGTTTTGAGGAACATGACAGCTGAGCCCAATCCTGTCAATAGATGTGTACTTGTCAGAAGAGTTTACTGAAGAGGGAAACTATGATTGACTTTTCCCCCTCCTTAGCCCAGTAGGCTGAGGTCAATGGCAGTGTCCTTATTATCACCCTAGCTAAGATCAGCAAGCCCTGGGATTTGAACCTAGAAGTGACTGTAGATTCAATCGATTTCCTTAATTCTTCTAACACTCAGTTGGTCTGCCCTATGTGAAGTCCCTTGGAACATTTTATTACATTAAAGAGACAATAATTACACAAGTTATTATGTAAATAAAATTAAATATCATAAGTAAATGATAGAAACTTTTTTAAAAATCTGCATGTGCAAATTTCAAATTCAAGCTCAAATTTTCATTTGTTTTCAAATTACTGTACTTGCCTTCGAATTTATTAAAGTACTTCATGATTGTAAGTATGACAGCTATTATCAGTCTCGGCTACCATGCTGAACACTGACAGGGTTGGGTGAGTTACTGCAGTAAGTGAGTCACTTCAGGTCTCATCATTGCAAAGTCATTTTAATTCTGTCCAATAACATCACATGCCTTGTGCGAGTACATATTTCTTTCAAAGATACAGAAGTACTTGATTAATTGCAGTTAAAAAGGAATACTTAATCTGTAATTAGCACAATATTATAATTTGAATCCCAGGAACAGTTATTTAGTTGTAGAGGCCTTGATTTTCTTCAGGGGTTCTGCTGGGCTCCAGCTGTAACTCTGGGAAGAGTCCAGCAGACCCCAGCAGAAAAAAGCAGAGAGCCGGTTGCGACAAATCCCAACTGTTGCTGGGATTTTCTAGGCAAATGATATCAGGGGATGTCCTCAGCTTGGGGGGAGGGGGGGGTGGGGTGCTGGTGGGGGGGAATGGGAGCCAGAGGCCGGGACTTCTTAGTTTGAACATCCACAGCTCAGTTAGGACACAGTAAAAGACTGCAGGCCAGTACTCCAAGATAGATGAGTGCTCTTGAGGCCTACTAGGTAGGGGACCAGGGCGAAGCCAGGAAACTGTCCTGGACCCCTGAAGAGAGGATTTAAAAAACGACATAACAGGATCAGCCTCCTTGCTCTGGATGTGGGGGCTCCATGGGGTTGGGGGCCTGGGAAATCCCCTTGAAAAGGGTAGCCAGGCACCAGTTTTATCAGCTGCATGGCAGGCAGGCACCAGATATGTCCCCAAAGTGGCACGAACGCCCACCATCCCCATGCAAATTAGGTGCCATCCCACAGCCCCCATAAACTCCAAGGGGCAGAGTCCTGACATAAGCACCGGGATCACAGCCTGCATATTTTAGGCGTCAAAGTAGTTTTGTATTTACCAGCGGGTCCATACATTGCAATGGAACAATAATAAATGGAATATCTACAGGAGCAAGAGATTATTTCCACTTACGTAACTGCCCTATAAACCTGCACTGTCTGGTATCACAGACCAGCAAACCTCATTTTGGTCACTGCTGGTTACACGAATCACTGTAATTGCAAGCCACAGCTGCTATCACATCTTTGCATTGACAGTTCCGTCCCTCAGGATCTGATTTGTGCCTATTTTACTGCAATCCCCAATTACCTTTTGCTTTTTAGTTTATTGATTACATCAGAGCTCTTTTAGAAATAAAATAACAAAGTCCAATGGACCAGGTTCCTGATTTAATATTCATTTTAATTACTTCTATGGAAAATATGATTGCGGATGCATTCGTTCCAGTTCTGTAATGAGGACAAAGAGTCAGCTGCTGTGCTGTAGGAACTGGGTCCAGCTTGTCCGTTGTGATTTATTAGAATTTCTATTTTTTGCCTCAATGCTGTCCATTAAAATACTAATCAACTCTAACAGAACCTCGGGACCCAAATAAAAAAAAAATCAACATTTTGGTCTGATCAGGTATGTGGGTTGTACAGTATGTTGATGTATTTGCATATTTATGATAAATGAAAATGCCATTACCTGTCAATTGCAGTCTCAAGGGAGATAGATTCCTGCAGCACTAATTATTTAATCACTAACCAGATGTGCAACTTTCTTTTCATTACATTTTCCCCAGGTTCTATTATAGAACACCAGCCCTAAGGACATTTTAGATAACCTTCATATTTGGATATCACCCATGAATGGCTTTAGATTGCAATGCGTCATACTTATTTTGCATTAATGAATGAAATAAATGGCCTATCAAATTTAGCCTCAAGGGAGAACTCCCATGCCAATAATTGCTCAGCCACTGCCCAAATATGTCACTTCGTGTTCTGCAGAGAGGGAGGCATTGACTATGGCCCTCAATATATTGATTCTGAAAAGACCCCACTCCACACAGCAGGGAAGCTGAATACAGATGAGAATCTAGAAGTCCGCACATTTAGCAACAAATATGACGGGGGTGAAATTGGGTCCCTTTGCGCCTCCTGTTAGCGCCCAGGGGTGCTAATGGGGCGCAAAAGGATTTGCGACCGGGTGCGGCGCTGACATCGACTCCCACCATATTCAATGGGAGTTTTGCGGTGGTGCTACAGCGTTGGGCCCCGATCTCCTTTGCCTGGAGATCATGACGTCATCAGCGTGCGCATCGCCCCGGTAGCGCCCCGGACCCAAAATTGACTTCCGCCCCCTGCAGCAGCGCCAGGCGAAACACCGACAGCTGCAGGAGGCGTGCATCGGTTGGTCGGCCACTTCGGGGGTGATGATTCACGGCGAGGTGGCCGAGGTAAGTAAAAATAAACTTACCTTTGTTGTTCTGCTTTTTTTCGTGGGATCCTGACTCTGCTTGAGTGCCGGGCTGATCACGCTGGATCGCGGCTGCCTTGGTGGTCCAGGTAGGTAATTTTTCTATTGCAGAGCCTGCAGCGATGGCCCTTCCCTTTAAGGGAGGGAAGGAGCCTTTGAACGCGGCAGCGCTGCATGGCCCAGTGTGCAGCGCTGTTGAAGTCTCCGCCCCGCCTACTGCCGATTGCGCTCCAAGAAGGAAGTGGAGTGCTTGATTTAGCGCTCCACTACCTTCTTTCAGCGCAAAACCACAATTTTTAGCGCCTGCTGCTAATATTCCAAACTTTTTTAATTTAGCGCCCCAAACAGGGCTATAATGAGTTTCTCCCCCGTAGCTTTGGATCAGTCTCCTCCCTCCAAAAGGAAGGAGGACCTAACATGAGAGCATATTCAGGGAAGAGAGTACCAATGCAAGCTTATAAATTAATTTCTGCCTTAAATTATATGAGACCCCAAACTGTTTGTTTACAAAATTCCACAAATGAAGTTATTTTCAAATAATGCATATTAAGGTCTGCATCAGTAAGACTACAGAGAGAGAGAGGGAGAGCGAGCATTTCTGCTGCTGGAATTATTTGTGTGTGCTAATGTCTGCATGCGAGTAGCTCTTGCCCAGGCTGGACTGTGGAACAAACAAGGGTTACAGTGACGTGAGTTAACACTGCTGATGTCAGTTACATTTTAAATAAATTATCCAGATAAAAGCAACTTGGTGGTTTTTTTTACTTTTAAAGATAGTGTCATTACTAATTTGTTTGCTGCTGCAAGATAACTGGTAGTAGCTTCTGCTCAGTCCCACTGGAGTCTTTGTATTGAATTAATTTATGATAAGAGAAGCTATTGTTGGCTCTGCCATGTGTGGGGATGAGGAGGGTGGGGGGCAGCAGTAGCGAGGGTGTATGCATAATGATATAGTTGTGTGTCACTGGCACTGCAAAGTTTACTACTTGGGGATTTGTTTTGTTGCTCTAACCAGGTTTAGACTTATTTCTTGTTAATTTGGTAGAAGATATTATGGCTAATGTGAAATCCCAGAAACCATATCAGAGGGAATGTGAGCTACTCATCACCAGAGGAACACTCCAACTGTCGGCTAGATACGAGGATTTTTATTGGCATTGACAAAAACAATATCTGTTTTTAAATTTATCATGTTAAGTCTTTCATCTATCACCATTTTGTTTGTAAATAAAATACAATAAAACAATATTGTATTCTGAGATACCATGATGTAATTAGTGAAGATACAGGAAGTAATTTTGCAAGGCTTGGTCCCCAGTGCCAAGCCTCATTAGCAGCAATAACAATTTGTATTTATATAGCGCGTTTAATATAGACAAATGTTCCAAGTTGCTTCACAGAAGTGAAATAAAAAAAAAATGGATGCCATGCTAAAGAAAAAGATATTTGGATGGGGTGACCAAAAGCTTGGTCAATGAGGTGGGTTTTAAGGAGAGAATTAAAGAAGCAGTGAGAGGTGGAGAGGTGGAGAGATTTAGAGAGGGAATTCCTAGTTGGCTGAAGGCATAGCTGACAATGATAGGGCTAAAGGAATGAGGAATGAACAAGGGGCCAGTAGGAGGAACATAAGTTTGGGGGGTGGGTTGTAGGACTGGAGAAGGTTACAGAGATAGGAAGGGGCAAGGCCATGAGAGAATTTAAACACAATATCAGAATTTAAAATTTGAGCTATTGGGGGAATCGGGAACCAATGTAGTCAGTGAGGACAGGAGAATGGGTGAGTGGGAATTGGTGGGGGATAGGATACAGTCAGCAGAGTTTTGGATGAGCTGAAGTTTATGGAGGGTGGATTGGATGTCAGACTACGATGTTCATGGGTCAAGAGAGGTGGTGGAGAGGGAGAGCTGGGTGTTGTCAGCGTACATGTGAAAGCTGACCCCATGTCTACAGGTGATGTTGCTAGGGGGAGTATGTAGATGATAAAGAGAAGGGGCCAAGGATAGATCTGTGAAGGACTGTAGAGGTAATGTTATGGGGTGGGAAAGAGAAGTAATTGAGAACCTATAATTTAGGGCTGAGAGAAAATGAACTAAAGGAAAGGTACTTGATGAACATTGAATCTGCCCACTTGACTTCATTGCATGGAGCCAAAGTGCACTGAATGAAGTGTTTTTTTGTCTGATAAAAGTGTTGGAATACTTAAACTTTGGAATGCAAACTCAGCAAGTTATAACAATGGTGCAATGTTGCACATCAGAGTGGGAGATATTGGGAGATTTATCAGAGATCACATATTTCTTCAGCAACACTTATCTTCAAAAATAAGCAGAATCTCCTCCCCAACACAAAAGTGAACTAAATTATAGAAAAAAAATCAGTACATGACATATTTATATTAATATGCATGTGGAATGTTCAGCTTCTATTTCTAATGCTTGATTGCAATGTCTCTCTATACTAATACAAAGTTTAGCGTCTGTATTCATAGATGAATGAATGTAAAACCATTGTCCCTTTTTTCCTGAGTAGTGAATACTAACCATGTGGTATTATGGGTCATATGGTTAACAGCAACAAATCAGTCTGAAATAACAAACTCAAAAAGTAGCATGAGAGTTGCCAGCCAACTCCACCTTCAGTTTCTACAGCCAACCTGGCAAACAAGAAAAAAAGTGACCACGATAAAACATTTTCATAACAGTGGCCTCCCACAGGAGCAGCTTGGCTTCATGCTTCATTCATATATAAAATATGACAACTAAGTTTTTTTTCTTATAAAGTAAAGAACTTGCCTTTATATAGCACCTTTCACGACATCAAGATGTCCCTACGTGCTTCACAGCCAGTGAAGTACTTTTGAAGTGTACTCATTGTTGTAATGTTAGGAAACACAGCAGCCAAGTCACACAAATAGCAATGAGATAAATAAGCATTAATTTGTTTTAGTAATGTTGGTTGAGGGATAAATGTTGGCCAGGACACTGGGGAGAGCTCCCCTGCTCTTCTTCAAAATGTGCCATAAGATCTTTTATGTTCACCAGAGAGGACATATGGGTGTCCATTTAACATCTAATCTGAAAGACAATATCAGCCTAGCCTCCAGAGTGGGGCTTGAACCAACAACCTTCTGACTCAGAGGCAAGAGTGCTATCACTTAGTCAAGCCTGAACTTACATTTTTCTCCACTTGTCCTCAACACGGTGACATCCTGCAATAAGGTTCTAGAGGCCAGTAGTTCTCTAGTACTTTGCTAAGTGACCACTGTTAATTTATGAAATTTATGAGCTTTTAGACTATTTAGGCAAATTGGCTGCTGCGTTTCCTACATTACAACAGTGACTACACTTCAAAAGTACTTCATTGGCTATAAAGAGCTTTGGGACATCCTGAATTCAGGAAATACATTTTAGAAGTCCAAGGCCTAGAAATTCGAGATCACTAAAAAACTGCCGGTGCCACAGCGGGTCGGAGTTAATGGCCGACAAAATTGATGGCACTGGCAGGACCGCGATATTCGTGCTGGTTGCTAATTAACATTAGCCCAGCACTAAACACACCATGCAAGGCCATTTTCGTGGTGTTAGTCCTGGCAGGAGGCCCAATGTAGTGTGGCCGTAGCATCATTGCAGCAAGGCTGTCTCTTAAAGCAAGGCTGTCATTTCAGAAAGCAGTGGAAAGGGGAGCTGCCTTCTAAAATGAAAAAAATTTAAATCATTTCAAAATAGGCAATTTTTAGCCCTTACAGCTCAACTGCCTTCTAAAAAAAATTATCATTAAAAAGAATTCCCAAATGGGAGTAAACCTGAATTGCCTTCTGCACCTATAAAAATGGAAAACGTGCTTCAGTACTAACACAAATGCTTCAGCAAGCCAGGGAAAGGGCACCCAGGGTCTCACACGCATCACTCCAGCTTTGTGCAGGGGATCAACACTGCAAGAGAGGTCCTCTACCCATAGGGAACCAGAACAACAACTTGTATTTATATAGCGCCTTTAACATAGTAAAATGTCCCAAGGCGCTGCACAGGAGTATTTTAAGGCAAAAAAATATTTGACACCGAGACACACAAGGATAAATTAGGGTAGGTGACCAAAAACTTGGTCAAAGAGGTATGTTTTAAGGAGCGTCTTAAAGGAGGAAAGAGAGGTAGCGAGGCAGAGAGGTTTAGGCAGGGAATTCCAGAGCTTAGGGCCTAGGCAACAGAAGGCACAGCCACCAAAGGTTGAGCGATTATAATCAGGGATGCTCAAGAGGGCAGAATTAGAGGAGCGCAGATATCTTGGGGGGGGTTGTGGGGCTGAAGGAGATTACAGAGATAGGAAGGGGCGAGGCCATGGAGGGATTTGAAAACAAGGATGAGAATTTTGAATTCGAGGCGCTGCTTAACCTTCAATAAAATATTAAAAATCCAGTCCAAAAGCTTAAACGTACCTGAAAGATGTGTGTGTCCCTTTAAGCATGGCAGCGTCTCTGTCAGTCTGCTGCACCCTCGCTTTTCAGAGCGAGCTTAGAACCCAGCGCTAAACTCAACACTAAGGTCCAAGTTCGCAGAGCGTGATGTTAAGTCGGCGTTGCACGTCGACTGACATCAAGCTCTCCATATTTGCATCTCCAGGGCCAGCACGGCTATCGGCAGCGCTAAAGCCTTCACCAAAATGGCGGCCGCCGAGTTCCGTGCCAGAGAAGGGCGTTATAGTGGTGGCCGCCATTTTTTCCAGGATTATGGCGGTAACTCATGGCAATAAGTAGCCCAATTTCTGGGCCTTGTTCTCTCTCTCTTTCTTTTTATCTTTCTATGGAGCATTACAGCTGAGCCCAACCCTGTCCTCATCTGATCTTTCCACACATGCACTTTCCTGCAGGGGCTGTTTGATAGTGATGAGGAGCAGAAATCCGAGCTGATAAAATTTTCACATTATCACCAAGCTGTTAATTTATCAAGATGTTAATATACTTTTCTCCATTTTCAGCACAGTGGCATATTGTGCATGCAATCACAGCCTAGTTGAAATTGTGCTAATTAACTTAATTGGCCATAAGCGTATCACTTGATATTCATAAGCAAGTTTATCTTGCGATTTCTTTCATCACAGTACCCTATTTACTTTGCAGGGTTTCCTCTTGTGTCAAGACCAGCATTGAAGGCATTTCTGTAAATTAAATAAAACCTAATGCCTCAGCCATTGGAGGCACCAACCACCCCACCCCACCCTGCTCCTACCCCCCACTCCCCCACCCCTCACTCCAGGATACAGCTGGCAGCAAAGATACACAGCAGCTGGTACCGCTGTTCAGGTTGGTCCCATTCTTTTGCGTCTGGCCATGGGTGGGGTAAGGTCTCAGTCCGCTCATACAGGCCTACAGTGTTGCTGGCCTATAGATAACTTCTTTTGACACTGGAGAAGCCCCTAACCAGATTGACAAAATCACAAATGCGACAGAACTTATTGCAAATGTGCAAATTTGTGTCGTTGTTTTAAGGTAGGGTTTGTGATCAGACCAATTGTACATGCTTAAATGCACAGATCTGTTGTTGCTACATCCACCCTGTAGATCCAATAGCAAAGGGCCTTGCTTGTGTTACAGAACCATTTCCAACGAAGTGGCTTTTAATGTCAAAGGCTTGTAACACTCTCCAACAATTATACAGAACTCTATGGTTTGGCTTGGAACAATTAACTGAGGGCTCAATGACAAATCTTATCAGGGAACTTGCCACAAATCATACACCTCCTTTCTCCAATTTGGGAATCATGGCTATCACATCTCTGATGAGACATTTAAAATAAATAGGTTAGTGCTTTTGTTGAAATAGCAGACAAAGGAATTCCGTGTCCTACTGAATTCTTTACCCAGCCCAATTTCACAGGCATCCATAATGCCTTTTACTAACACACAAAAGGCCTCTAGATTCCTCAGAAGCATCTCATTCTACACCACCAACAGCAGCCACAAGACCAGTCCCCTGATACCAAGTTCCAAGGCATCATAGATAGAACAGGTCTGTCTTCAGTCCTTCTAGACTGAATACAATGGGCCGGATATTCCGATCCCTACGGGTGTGTGTGCACTGTGTACACACCCATAGGGACATCGGAAATTCCAGTTTCAGGTATGCACAGTGCATGCGCTGAAAACTGGCATTTTCGATCTGTCAAGAATGTTCTTGACAGATTGGACGCCTGCCCTGGAGAAGGGCCTCCACGGGCAGAGAGTTCTGCTTTCTGGGGACCCTCCGCCCGCAGAAAACCCTTAAAATTCTTATGCCTGGTAAAAGCAGGTGGAAGGCCTGCTTTACCAGGATAAGAGTTGAAAAAAGTAAAAAAAAATGTTTTTTCACTCATTTATCATTTAAATACTTTTAAAAAGGTAAGTTTATTTTTAGCCCTGTAAAAAACTATAATTATTTTTTTCAAAAAATTAAATTTTTGTTTAAAATATTTAATTTATTGTAATTTCAACTAATTTTAAAAAGGTGATAGTCTTTTAAAAATTTATTTAAAGTTTTACAGTGTTTTTGCGGTGATCTCCATTCATATATTTGACAGTTCTATCTGTCAAGTGTTATGAAGGGAGATTCCCTTTTTCTATTGTCTCCCCATGGCCCATGTGATCCCAGGGACGCTTGCGAACTGCCTGCACCTCTGGGATAAGTGGGCCCTGCACACTTGGAGTTTGGAGAGGCCCAGGAATGGAAGTATACACACCTCGGGAGCCCTCAGGTAAGTTTGTAGATTTTTCCAGATCGGTGGCCTCCGCACGCAGGAAGCCTCTGATCGGAAAATACGGGCCATTACTGCTTCAGAAAGCAATAACAGAAGAAACACAACAATTAACATTCAGAAAAATGGAGGACCATATAAAGAAGATAAAGCCTGACTTTCTCCTCAATTAATGATCCTCTTTAAAAAAAACACTGGAAGACATGAATTCAAAACATTTAATTCCTGGGAAAATTATTTTTATTAGTTATAGAGAAAAACAGGCATTTTTTATTAATAGAGAAATTTGGCATTTTATTTTCATATACATGGAGCACCTCTGCATGTCAGTTTCAAATATTGCTAATAATTTCTTCTTTTTCATATAGATAATGGTTTAGAGAAAGCAGTGAAAAAGGAAGTGAAAGTGCTAAAGAAAGAGGAAAATATATGATATTATAATATATGTAAATGTTGGCAGTAGGGACTTGCGGGTGGATCGAGGGAATGACCAAAAAGCACAAAGCAACTCGGGATGTGATTTTATGGCAAAACACAACAGATACAGCTTCTGCCCGATTTTCTTTCCAAAACGGTCAATCTGTCATGACTATGCACCAAAAATACACTGAAAATGGTGAGAAAATTCAGCCCCCCTCAGTATTTTAAAAGCCTAAATTGTAACATTTATTATTTAGCACATGATCACACCTAGAATATAAGTTGTCAGCCTGTTACTTAATAACAACATTTAGTTCAAGAAATCAAAGTTAAATTAAAATTTAGTGTGATGGATGTTGCCATTTTCTGTGTTATATTTGAAACGATCATCTCACCATTATAGTTTTTGAACCCAATTAAACAATACATCAAACAAATGAGAAGGGCCTGCAGCTTAACTTTAACTGCTTTATCAAACATCTAACAGAAAGAGATATAAAATATATAGGTTACTAGCTGGGGGGAGCCCGGCTTTGCCAGGGCTGTTTTGGGGCGGGCGGTTTAAATCGAGTGCCAGGCTTTGGGGCCTCTCTGTGTACCTCTGTGAATCTGGTGCCGGGCAACATTTAAAATCGAGTCCCAAGGGCTTTCAGGCCCTGTCTCTCTCTCCCTGTGTGAATCTGCTGCCGGGCAACATTTCTACCTTTTAATACCTTGAAAGATGAAAGTGAAAGTACTTATAAAACGTTTTTGGTAAATCTTATGTTATTTTTAAAAGAGATACTAACTTTTTCAAAGCTGGATGATCAAAGTAGTTTGAGCTGGAAGCTGAAGTAATGGCAGTGAAACAATGGCTGCCAGATCCCTGAGATGAAAACGATTGGTCCCGCCCACACACACACACACTGATTGGCCAACCATCAGGGGACCGTACTGTAGGATTGGTCAATCGTGACGGCACAGGATTGGTCAAACCTTGACGTCAGTCAATCAATGCTAAGTAGCAGATAATGAGTTTAATTTTGAAGGTTTTTTGCATAAGGCGCGAACAATTTTCGTCCGACCGAAAAGTAAATATGCTTACGAGCATCCCGGAAGCGTAAGCTTTCTTCGGAGGTAACGCGCGCGTAGGTACGCTGTATAACTTTCGAGCGCATAGCCGGACAGACGCACACCCGAGGACAGACAGAAGGACAGACAGAAGGACAGACAGATAGACAGACAGATCGATTCCTTTATATATATAGATGTTGCGGATCCCACAAAGCATAAGGTCCAAATCATTCACCCATATGTTGCAAATTACAATAAATTTTAGGATCCAAAAACAGACTACTGATGGATTATTGAAAGGTCTTAATCTGAGTACCCACATTCGATGTATACTTAATTTTAAAGAGCCAATAAATATTAAAATATATAATTACATGATCGCACAGTACATTAAAATCTCATTGGAGTTTTCCACAATTTTCAACAGTCAGAATTATTAACTGTGCTCCCAACCAGAGACCAAAGGGTCAATTTTAACTCATCCAGACAATATCATGGGGTCTTGCCTCCCATCCCACACTGCACCCTGCCCACTTTGTCCCACCCCAAATTAAAATTGACCCACAATAATTCCTACAGGGAGAAAGGGAATGAAATTCAAAGGGGAATTATCCCAGGGAATTCTTATGAACTAACTGTTGGCAACAGAGTAGTACTGGTGGAGGTCTTTGAGCACGCCTGCAAGTTGTCCTGGGAAAAATGCACGTACAAAAAGCCTCAAGGGAAAGTGAGGAGGCATTAACAAAAATGCTTCCACGTGTGGAGGCAGAATGTTACATCAGTTTCCATTCGTTCATCTATATATCTTTCTTTCCAATTAAAAATCTTGCATCTGTATAGGGTGCAAGGCAAAGTTGTGATTTGCGCAAATCTCTGAGGGCTTGAAATAGCACAGGTGCGGCATAGCAGGAATCTTGGCTGGCCATAGGACGCAGACCCTGTCCCAAACTATGGGGATGGGTCATTAGAACCTGCAAGCATGAATATGAGGTGCCTGTCCTGATCCATCGGCAGATATCAGGGCAGCCCACAGCCGTTCCAGTGACGGGTCAGAGGCCTGGGAAGAGCTGAAGAGAAGCAGCGCCGAAAGTTAATAATGCTGCTAAGGGAGCTCAGTGCCACTATTGGAAAGGTAATCAATCTCCTCTGGGATCAATTACCTTTGCCTTTGTAACTATTGAGATTTTTCCAAGGGGCTCAATGGAACTCACAGTAGCTATCAGTTGACGAGAGTCCTGTTGAAACTTTACAAGGGTATAATGGGCAGAATTCCCAGAGTAGTCTGGAAACTCTCCCAGACATGCCTGCTTGATGTAGGGTTGTGGTGGAAGATTTCCCTGCTCCCCCCCCCCACCCCCTAGTCTGACCACAATTTAGGGTGGAAGTTCAAGGGGGTGGGAACTTGGCAGGTGATGCATCCAATCTCCGCCCTTTCCAGCTCCAGGCATTCAAAGCATCAAATGTTTAAAAAACAACAAATCATTAACCATTATTTGTTAAGCAAATCATCTTGGTTCACTAAAATGTTGCATTGACTAAACATGCACTAATCAAAATGCACTGTCCATTAAAAAAATTGAAAACATCCTCGCAAACATTAGCATTCACTCAAAAATGATGAAATACACCATGAAAAAGACATAAATTAATAATCAACATAAAAACCACATGAGAACTTCAATAATTCACAAAACTTTAAACTCTAAGCTTGCCCGCCCAGCCAACTGCAAACCACAGTCTCATTGTTTTACATTTTCAAAGGGAGTGATTCAGCCACTTCAAAGGAGGGGGCCAGTGTAGACCTTGGGAGGTTCCTGAGGTGGTGCAATGGGGGCAGGTGGAAAAGTCATTGCTAGAGATGCTCTTGCTGTGTCCAAATGCTGGGTAACGCGAAGAGGAGGTAATGGAGGAGGACAGTGTGATCAACCATATCAAATACTGCAGAAAGTGTGAGGACGTTAAGGAGGCACATCACACCATGGTCTGTGTCACAGAGGATGTCAATCATGAGTTTGGCAAAACAGTTTGAGCGCTGTAACATGGGTGCAAGCCAAATTGGAGGGATTCACACCTCTGGGGAGATGGGCACAGAAATGGAAGGCAACACACATGCTAGGACCTTAGAGAGGAAAGAAATTACCTGATAGTTAGAGAGGGCATGTGGGTAGAGGGTGACATAGAGATATATTGATTATTGTTTTTGATTATTAGTAGTTTTTTTTTAGATTCCATCCTTTGCTTACATTCTCATGTAAAGTATCATTGACTAACATGAGCTGAACTAGTCAAACATTGGCCTCGCAGGTCCCAGATAAACAAAGCCCTTGAGAGAGAACTGCAAGAACTCAATGAGCAATGAAGCAGTGACATCAGCTCAGTACATGTAATACATATAGAACACTGTTCTCCCAAGGCACCTGTGAGTAATGCCATGGGAGGTCTATTTAGTATTTATGTAAAAACAGTAATCACTCATCCAGACCATAATAAAAAACGAAAGGACTCTTATTTTTCTTTAATTATAACTCAGCTAATTTGAAAATCATTTCATAATTCTGACATTTCATAGGCTAGTAGCTGCAGCTAGAAAATCTACAGATAGCCTTGTGTTGCTGCAGTGATTCTGCATTGCCTGAACATGCCAACTCTAGTAGCGTGATGGGTTTAATCAGCTTGCAACCAGAATATAATGTGAGGCATCCTACCTAGCGACAAATGCTAGTCATTACTGGGGTGTCCATCTTGCCTGCAGTGAATGCGCCTTTGAAACATAGCTTCCACCAGCCACAACATCCTTGTGGGGTTCAGTGTTTTACCAGTCCTGTTTACCATCTATTGATTCAAGACATCCTACATTTCCCTTATAGCTAAGAAGTACAATACTTATCATGCTATTAAAAATTTACTTACACTTGAATGGACAAGCCCTAATAGCCTGTTTCCTCTGGCTGGAGAGTCTAGAACTGTGGGGCATAGTCTCAGGATAGAGGGTCAGCCTTTTAAGACTGAGATGAGGAGGAATTTCTTCACTCGGAGGGTTGTGAATCTTTGGAATTCTCTGCCCCAAAGGGCTGTGGATGCTGAGTCGTTGAGTATATTCAAGGCTGAGATAGGTAGATTTTTGGACTCTAGGGGAATCGAGGGATATGAGGATCGGGCGTAAAAGTGGAGTTGAGGTCAAAGATCAGCCATGATCTTATTGAATGGTGAAGCAAGCTCGAAGGGCTGTATGGTCTACTCCTGCTCCTACTTCCTATGTTCTTATGTTCTTACAATATGAAGAAAAGCCTCAAAAATTTGTGCTAAAAATAGAGAAAAGCACTGTCATAAATCTCATCATCGAGAAACTACCTATGAAATAACACTGGACGGCCAGCTGGTGGCGCCGTCCAAGGAGTATAAATACTCGGGCGTTGGCCCCAGCTTGCCAGGGACATTTTGTAAGACAAGGAGCTAGTGGATAAAACTAGACTTCCATGTTCTGAAACAAGTTGATTAAAGCCTTGCTTTATGCTCAAACCAAGTGCGTAGTGAGGTTTATTACGTCACGCACCATTTGCATTGTTGAAAAAGGAATCTCACTATTAATGTTCTTCTAAAGATTAAATTATTAAAAAAGTAATTCGGTTTAATATTCCTTTTTCATAAATTCCTGTATTTTTCATAACAAAAATTCTTTGTGCTAATGAAGCAGTGAGCAGTTACTGAGCCAAACAGTGTCAGGGAGTTGACTAGAGACAGTCACTGACCCAAGGTACATCAATGCTCTCACCATGTTAACTTAGCTCCTTCATTTGTTAGACTCAGGAACTGCTCCAGAGCAGTTCCCCAAATGAATTCATCAGCAGTCGTCATTGAAAACAAAATATTCAAATAAAATCAATGGATTTGACAGAAAAAAACAAGCTTGTTAACCATTATACTTTTGAACTTACATTTTAATAGCTTTATGGTGAGATTCTTTCTTTAAAGGATTACATTATAAAAATGGTTTACTTTGTCCAGATGAAATAGACCAGAGAGAAATCACGTATTTGTACAAGCTTTGATCAGTTGGAACTCAAAACTGAGATTTTTAAACTCAAAGCAGCTTTCTTTCTGACAGGAAACAGAAGGAGCCATTGTTTCCCCTCCAATGCACTAACAACTTCTTAAGAGCTTAACATATTTCTCACAAAATTTTATAAATTCAGTTGTACAACATAGTTTTATACAAGTACCTATTTTTTCAATTTTTGAAGGGTGAGGGTCAGGGACATCAGTCATGGAGATTGATATATTTTTCTGATTTGTGCATTTATTTTCAGCATTAAATACTCCTAAGGACCTTACAACCATCAGATAGAGGAAAGGTCATCACATCAGTCTTCCAAATTCAAACTTACATCCCAGAGTTAAAAGGACACAGTGAGGGAATTTTAACCCCCAAGGACGGGTAGGTTGAGGGCGTGTGGGTAGTTAAAATAAGTTATTATTAGATCGCGACTGCAATGCGGCTCCAATGCGCCCACTTTAACGGTTTAATGGAGGTGCATTTAGATGCCTGCGAATAACCTACTCGCCGAAGTCAGGACCTTAATTAATGCAGGCGGGCGAGTAATTTTCACAGCAATTAACATCCATATGGGACGTTAATGAGGTCTTTTAGCATTGAATTTTATTACCTTTAAATTTAATGTTTCCAACACGGGTTCAACAGCTGAAGGAAGGCGAGAATGGTCGGATCCAGCAGTGCCTTTCCAGCACTGCTTATGGGCCTGGAGGAGCAGGATGCCTCCTTCAAGCAAACCTGCTTCCCTCCTCGTGATCGGTCTCCCTCCCCTCCGCGATCCAATCTCCCCCCCCCTCACCTCCACAATCTCCCCCTCCTGACCTTCCATCCATGGTGTTTCCTGACCTTCCATCCACAATCTCGCCCTCCCTCCTCTCCGCTACCTGGCTGCTGCATACCAGTGCCGGCCTTCCCATCTGACAGCTAGCCAGCCTTTTGTGGTGTATGTGCCTTTTAGAGCAATTATGGTGTATGTGCCTTTAAGAGCCCCAGGTGTGCGTAATGCTGGTAATTGCCACTTGGGCTATATAAGCCTGTGTATTGTGTATATCCTTTAGAAACCCCCCCCCAGACTTGCTTAGTAAATACCTATGAACCAACTCCTGTCTTCAGTGTCTTTATCTACACACGGACACTACACCTTTCAATCTAGCTGGCTGGGAAATGGAGAAAAAAAATTAAATAAGGTCCTGCCATTAAATTTGGCAGGACCTCCACATTACCCACATTTCAGGGTTTCTTGGCCACTCCGACCCCCACCTGCCTCCCTCTAAATATCGGGGCCTATGAACTTAATATCTATTTCATAAGTTTCCATTAAAAAAAATTATGACTGATGATTGGATGAGGCTCATTGATTTAACAATTCTAAAGATCATTGTTACCACTGTGTTATAGGTCACTGAGTAGAAGAGTACTTTTTAAATACATACTTATGGTCATTCTTTTGTGCTCACAACATATTGGATGTCAACATAAGCATCAAATACTCTCAGGTCAGGTTCAATGAGCCAGATACAAATCTCCTAACCTCAGAATACCACTTCCTACTGTATCACGTTGACGACTCCACTTCCCACAATAGCCATTCTTATAAACTGCTTTCATATTGCTGTTCTTTAGTTCAGATGTTTACACTGCTAAATCTAGCTCCCTTATTCCAATGGCAGACTCACAAACACAGTTTTTCATGAGTTATGGTCCCTAGCAGGATAAGGGATTCAGATTTAGTAGAGTAAACATTACACAGGGACACCAAACTCCCAGAATTCAAATTAACTGGCACTGATATAAAAGCAGTTAGAGACTCTGAATGACTTTGACAATTTAGTATCTATTAGCACCAAATTATGACAGCTGTGCTGCAGAATCACATCTATTGGGAACTAGCTCGGGAGTATGAGAATTAATTCCTCTAGGATTCTCACAAGCACCAGCGAGAGGAGATAGTTATCTCATTAGTTTGCGTTGAATTCCAATCTATGTCTCAGTATTCAAGAAAAGTACTTTCAAATAGTTCTTTGTAACGCAGAGGGTTAGGCCATGGCAAGAATGGGACAACTTATGCACAATGGAATGAAAATCCCATAATCCCTTCATTTTATTCAGAGGAATCATTTTTCACTCTATCTACTGCTGAATTTCTATTTCTAACCCTTTAAAAATGTTAGCAGATTTTTTTATAATTGACCCTTCAAAATGTTGTTACGTACAGTGCCAAAAATAGATATCATTTGCAGGTGAGCAGCATTTAGTATTACATTATGATGGGAGCTGTCTATTGTACGCTACATCATCCCTATACAGGTACACTACCCTTTATCCGAAAACCTCGGGACCAGCCGTGTTTCGGTTTTCGGAAAATTTCGGATTTCGGAAGGTATTTTATAAGACTGGGAAATTTGTCAGGGGTGGGGGTCAGTGGGGGGTCGGGTCGGCGGGGGGGTCGGGGTCGGGGTTGTGCGCACGACTTACGCTGAACGAAAACACTTTCGGTTTTCAGAAGTGCGGATAAAGGATACACTATCCCTTATCCGAAAGGGTGGGGGTCAGGGTCGGCGGAGGTCGTCGGCGGGGGGGTCGGCGGGGGGGGTCGGTGGGGGTCGGCGGGGGTCGGGGTCGGCGTCGGGTCATGTTTTGCGCCACTTTCGGTTTTCAGAGGTTTTCTGAAGTGCGGATAAAGGCTATCCCTTATCCGAAGGGGTCGGGGTCGGCGGGGGGTCGGGGGTGGGGGTCGGCGGTGGGGGTCGGCGGGGGTCTGGGTCGGCGGTGGGGGTCGGCGGGGGTCGGGGTCGGTGGTGGGGGTCGGCGCGTGCGTACGGCTTACTCTGCCCTGCTCAGCGTAAGTCGTGCGCCACTCTGGTTTTGTCGTGCGCACGACTTACGCTGAACGAAAAAACCTTCGGTTTTTAGAGGGTTTCGGTTTTCGGAAGTTCGGATAAAAGGTAGTCTACCTGTACTACTAAATTCTTGATAGCTTTTCTGTGCTTATATTCTGCGACATATTTCTCTTAATCCGGTTGAGTGAATTGATCTCAGTTGAGGAGGTGATAGAGATACGACAATAGGCTTCAACATCCATAGGTTTAATAAGACAAAATCCATCAGGGTTCGTGCTCTTGATTGCTATCCAGCAATCCCCACTGGATGCAAAGATGTGCGGACATCAGGTGAGGATAGGATCAGGCTCAGCTGTAACACTTCATGTGGTCACAGGGAATAATGGCTACTTGGGCAAGGTACCAGAGAGTACCTGATAGCCATGGAAATGTACCCCACCAGTAGAGATGGAGGAAGGAAAGAAAGAAAGACTTGCATTTATATAGCGCCTTTCACGACCACCGGACATCTCAAAGCGCTTTACAGCCAATGAAGTACTTTTGAAGTGGAGTCACTTTTGTAATGTGGGAAACGCAGCAGCCAATTTGCACACAGCAAGCTCCCACAAACAGCAATGTGATAAGGACCAGATAATCTGTTTTTGTTATGTTGGTTGAGGGATAAATATTGGCCAGGACACCAGGGATAACTCCCCTACTCTTCTTCAAAATAGTGGATGGGATCTTTTACATCCACCTGAGAGAGCAGACGGGGCCTCGGTTTAACATCTCATCTGAAAGATGGCACCTCCAACAGTGCAGCACTCCCTCAGCACTGCACTGGAGTGTCAGCCTAGCTTTATGTGCTCAAGTCCCTGGAGTGGGACTTGAACCCACAACCTTCTGACTCAGAGGTGAGTGTGCTACCAACTGAGCCACAGCTGACAGGAAGGAGGAGATTGTTGTACACTACTCAAAAAATTCCTATGTAAACCAAACCTCAGGCCTTTTTTTAAATTATTTACACAAGAACATAAGAAATAGAAGCAGGAATAGGCCATTTGGCCCCTTTAGCCTGCTCCACCATTCAATAAGATCATGGTTGATCTTCTACCTCAACTCAACTTCCCTAAACTATCCCCCTATCCCTTAATTCCCTTAATATTCAAAAATCGATCGATCTGCCTTGAATATACTCAACAACTGAGCCTCCAGAGCCCTCTGGGGTAGAGAATTCCAAAAATTCACCACCCTCTGAGTGAAGAAATTTCTCCTCATCTCAGTCCTAAATGGCCAACCCCTTATTCTGAGACTGTGACCCCTGGTTCTAGACTCCCCAGCCAGGTGAACATCCTCCCTGCATACTTTGTCAAGCCCGGTAAGAATTTTGTATGTTTCAATGAGATCACCTCTCATTCTTCTAAACTCTAGAGAATATAGGCCTTGCCTACTCAATCTCTCCTCATAGGACAATCCCCCCAGCCTAGGAATCAGCCTGGTGAACCTTCATGCACTCCCTCTATGGCAAGTATATCCTTCCTTAGGTAAGGAGACCAAAACTGTACACAATACTCCAGGTGTGGTCTCACCAGAGCCCTATATAATTGCAGTAAGATGTCTTTACTCTTATACTCAAATCCTCTTGTAATAAAGGCCAACATACCATTTGCTTTCTTAATTGCTTGCTGTACCTGCATGCTAACTTTCAGTGATTCGTGTATAAGGACATCCTGGCTGCGATTTTGCCAGCGCTCAGAGGGTGGGTTTGGAGGCGGGTCAGAGGTTAAAGTAATTTTGATTGACAGCGGACCCCGAACCCGCCGTCAACCTGCCTCCAAACAACTTTCCCAAGTGTCGGGTCCCCGATTTGCGCATGGACCCGACACCTAGCGGTGGGAAGAGGATTAAAGGCAATTACCTGCCTATTAACAGGTAGTTGCCAGTAGTTGACAGGCGTTTTTTGAATTTTGCCGCTTCTGGGTCGAGTTTCCCGACATCCGGACACCACGCCAAGTAAGTGCAGTGTGTTGTGAGTCTGCTGTAATGTTTCTGGATTGATGACAGCTGCAGAAGTGGTGTGAAGGATCCAATGTTACACTGGTGAGTCTCAGAGGTAAGAAAATGTTGGGAATGCATTTTTAATACATTTACACATTTCTTTAGGTTACAAGTTTGAAATCCATGTCCAGTGCCACCCCATTGGGAGAACCTCTCTCACCAGTGACAGATCGCTTCTGTCACCTCACCTGCAGCTGCCATCTATTCCAGCCTATGGTGGGAGTCATTGGAGAGCCTGTGTGCAAGAGCTCACCTTTTTGCAGTGATTGTCAGTGTTTGCAACACCTCAATGCTGTCAAACACTGAGAAATCAACAGTCAAAAAAGAATTGTGCATGGTCCCTTTAAGGAAACTGGCAGATGACACGTCATCAAATAACGTCATCTGTATGGCTTCCTCTTAATTGGCCGGCAAGCCCGCAAGGCAGGCTGAACAAGGTCAATCAACGTAAAATCATGTCTGTGGGCCAGATGCAGCTGGGGGCGGGACTGGAAGCCGGAAACCAGCTGACCCGCACCCACCCCGACACGGAGGAGAAAATCACGGCCCCAGATCCCTCTGAACATCAACATTTCCCAATCTCTCACCATTTAAAAAATACTCCGCTTTTCTACAAATGTGGATAACTTCACATTTCTCCACATTATATTCCATTTGCAATGTTCTTGCCCACTCACTAAATCCCCTTGAAGCCTCTTTGCATCCTCCTCACAACTTACATTTTTTAGATTTGTTCTTAGAATATGGGTGACCCCAGCAAGGCTGCATTTATTGTATATCCTTAGTTGCCTTGAGAAGGTGGTGATGAGCTTCCCCTTGAACTGGTGCAGATCTTGTGGTAATGGTGCTCCCACATGGTGTTAGGTAACGAATTTCCAGATGTTGACCCAGAGTGTTGTTTTGCCCGCACCCATCCAGGCAAGTGGTGAGTATTCAATCACACTCTTGACTTGAGCCTTGTAGGTGGTGGAGAGGGGTCAGGAAATGAGTCACTCATTGCAGAGTACCCAGCCTCTGCCCTGCTCTTGTAGCCAGGGCATTGATCTGATTGATCCACTTAATATTTTGGTCAATGGTGACCATCACGATACTGAAGGTAAGGGAACACATTGATGTTGGTGTGATTGAAGGTCAAGGGGAAATGGCTGGGCCTTGTCTTGTTTGAAATGTTTGGCACTTATATGGTGTAAATGTTACCTGCCATCTGTCAGCCAAAGCCTGGATGTAATCCAGGTCCTGCTGTTTGCTGGCATGGCTTGCCTCATTACTGGAGGAGTTGTTACTGGAACTGAACACTGTGGAATCATCAGCTTTTATATAACCTGTTTAATTCAAAGCATTTATTAATCTTGATGTGTTTGTATACATATTTCATATAAATCATAAAAGCAAAGAAAAAATAAGTGCACAGACATTACAGAGTTCCTAATATAACAATACCAAAGGAAAAATCAGCATGGATGTAAAATGGTATCTTATAGATACTTTGTGGGATGTGATGATGTTTTAGTGGTGGGAGTTGTAGATTAATCATCTACAACTCAAAGTAGTTGTGCCTTCAAAACCACAATTGCAAGATATTTAATTTAATGATTGTGTGTATATTGTCGACAGACTGAAAAAACACCAATCACAAGACATGTCGATGAAATATAAGCCAGCGGACTTCACATAGGTCAGCTTACTGGTATTCAAAACATTACAGTTGTAGAAGATTATATGACAGTAGAGTGCAATCTAATGCAGTAAAATGTTAACTAAAATATTTACTGCAAACATTTTAGCAGGACAAAACCTTGCATCTAAATAGGTTAATTATATTATTTTATACTCACTGCCTTTCTTATTTTTTTACTCACAATTTGTTCCCCTTCTCTCCTGAGGCTGTGAGGCTAATTTCCATGTTGTCATGTCCTGTGTTTGACTATTCATGGGACCTAATGGCATGGAATAAGGAGTGGAGGGCCGTAACGCTGGGTCTCTGCCCCTTTAGCACATGACACGCATTCCCGGTGGCTGGGGAGCAGGTGTAGTTAGCTCCCACCTGTAGCAGGTTGCAGCTTTATGATATGACTGTAATGATACAGAAGTGTTGGAGTTATGTCTTCCATGTCATTTTCTGGCCATTATACTGGGTCACATCTCTTCCATATGTAATAGGTGTCCATAGTTCCTAGGTGCTCAGGTGTAGGCAGCAGTAAGCTTAAGGGCCTAGTAATGAGATTCAGTCAGCAGTTTCCACATCATTTCTGCAGTTTTTCACCACTTTTTCCTGCTGCTACTTAGGCTATCATGAGCTTTTGTGCCAATTGGTGTAAATTCTTTTTGCCCTCTGCACCATTACTTGAACCAGTGAGTTTCTCAATGGGAATCCGCTTTTCTAACATGTCTCAAGGAAGATGAGGACCAATGGAGGGATGCCAGGCAGGTCAGGCAACATGAGAAGTGCTCTGTGCCCATCCATCGTTGCCCATTGACTCGTACGTGCAGTCAGAGATGACCAGATTCCATGTTGACAATTAGTGATTACAGTGTCTCCTATTCCTAAAGGAAACACCACTAAGATATATGAATATACTTGACTAATCACATTGTTGGATAATTCCTCAGAAGTACCCGAATCTCAATATGTCATGTTTTCAATAGCACTGCATGAAAGAAAGCAAGCTGGACGATCATCAGCCACCAAAGATGATTGACCACAACACCAAGATGCTACCAATCATATTGTCATGCCTACTTGGCAACAACTTTGGTGAACGGTCTTCACGGACCCGGATCAGCAGGGAGCCAGATGTAGAATGGTACCAACTGCCTTAAGATACCTGCAGCGACCATGCAGCATAGTTTTGGTATAGTCAGTGACAATACTGGCCAGCTGTGGATTCAAGCCTCCTGCTTTGAGGCACGCTGCATCTTGGGTTTACGGGGATGTTGCCTTGGAGTGGCACAGAGGGCAACCCTCCTCACAGCCATCTCATGCAGAACCATCTCCACTTCAGCAGACATCAAACAGGGTGTCGGGTATTGGATTGTTCCAATACTTGCCTCCACCTTGGGTTTCTTATCTTTCACTTTTGCTATTCACTTATTAATTCCGTCCACTTTCAGAGCTGGGTCAATTCAGAGGTTTGGGGAGCAAACAGACAGGGAGTGATTTAAATAAAAACTTGAAACCTCAAATGCACAAATGTTGATATTCATTACATTTTATATTTACTTTAAGCACCATTCACCAGTAAGGAAGCAGTGGATTGAGCAAGCTCTGTAAAAATACAGGAGGGTAAACTAGCTTAGGATCACCTCTTAGGGATTAGATTTATTTTAACCAGGTTGGTTAATTAAACTGTCTGTGCTCTAAAAACTACGTCAGATTTATCTTTATCTCTTCCTATCTCTTATCGTTTCCGATTTAGACTCCCCCTTTGTTCTCCCCTTGTCCAGTCTCTTCCGACCTACATCTGTGACTCTTCCAATGCTCTCGCCACTTTAACAGTTTCCTGGCCCTAACCATCTCCTTTTCATCATGGACGTCCAGTCCCTCTACAACTCCACACCCCACCAGGTTGGCCTGAGGGCTCTCTGCTTCTTCAGAGGCCCAACCAGTCCCCATCCATCACCATCCTCCTCGGCCTGGCTGAACTTGTCCTTACATTGAACAACTTCTCCTTTGACTCCTCTCACTTCCTGCAAATAAATGGGAACCCATATGGGTCCTGGCCAATGTTCCTGTTAAGCAGTGTGGCCGCATGGCCATGCAGCACTCTGGAGGTCCCGCGCAGGCCGCACACTAGCTTTTATATGAGAAAAACCACACATGCGTGAACATGAATGGGCCGCGCAGCCCGTTAAAAGACTCACGCACCGAAAATAAAGTAAGAGGGAAAATTGGTCCTGGCTATGCCGGCCTTCTTGTGGGATACGTAGGACATTCTTTATTCAAGTCCGAATCATGTCCTCTCCCTTACCTCTTTTTCCGGTACATTGATGATTGTATCGGTGCTGCTTCCTGTTCTCGCTCCGAACTGGAAAATGTCATCAACTTTGCTTCAAATTTCCACCCCTCCTTTGCCTTCACCTGGTCCATAAGAACATAAGAAATAGGAGCAGGAGTAGGCCAATCGGCCCCTCGAGCCTGCTCCACCATTCAATAAGATCATGGCTGATCTGATCCTAACCTCAAATCTTCTATCACTCTCCATCCACCTGAACCCATGTGATCTCCCGGGAGAGGTGAAAAACCAGATAAAAAACCCAATGGCCAATTTGGGAGAAAAAACCTGGGAAACTCCTCTCCGACCCATCTAGGCGATCGAAACTCGTCCAGGAGATCACTCTGTCCCTATATTTTCTACAGTACTTACCTTCTGTAAAGGCGATCTCCACCCCAGCCAGGAAAAGGAATAAAACCATCTCCTGAAATCTAACACAGAATTAGAACACAAGAAGTAGGAGCAGAACCAGGCTACACGGCCCCTGGGCCCACTCCACTACCCACAGGGCCATGACCATTCCGAACCTAGACTCATGTCCAATTTCCTGCCCGCTCCCCGTAACCCTTAATTCCCTTTACTTCTAGGAAACTATCTATTTCTGTTTTAAATTTATTTAATGATGTAGCTTCCACAGCTTTCTGGGGCAGCAAATTCCACAAACCTACCACCCTCTGAGTGAAGAAGTTTCTCCTCATCTCAGTTTTGAAAGAGCAGCCCCTTATTCTAAGATTATGCCCCCTAGTTCTAGTTTCACCCATCATTGGGAACATCCTCACCGCATCCACCCGATCAAGCCCCTTCACAATCTTATATGTTTCAATAAGATCGCTTCTCATTCTTCTGAACTCCAATGAGCAGAGTCCCAATCTACTCAACCTCTCCTCATATGACCACCCCCTCATCCCTGGGATTAACCGAGTGAACCTTCTTTGTACTGACTCGAGAGCAAGTATGTATTTTCTTAAGTATGGACACCAAAACTGTATGCAGTATTCCAGGTGCGGTCTCACCAATACCTTGTACAACTGCAGCAATACCTCCCTGTTTTTATATTCTATTCCCCTAGCAATAAAAGCCAACATTCCATTGGCCTTCTTGATCACTTGCTGCACCTGCATACTAACTTTTTGAGTTTCGTGCACCAGGTAGTGGGGAAAATGCTAGAATCTATTATAAAAGATGTAATAGCAGAGCACTTGGTAAGCAGTGACAGGATCGGACAAAGTCAACATGGATTTACAAAAGGTAAATCATGCTTGACTAATCTACTGGAATTTTTTGAGGATGTAACTGGTAAAATAGATAAGGGAGAACCAGTGGATGTGGTGTATTTGGACTTTCAGAAGGCTTTCGATAAGGTCCCACATAAGAGATTAGCGTGCAAAATTAAGGCACATGGGATTGGGGGCAAGGTATTGACTTGGATAGAGAACTGATTGGCGGACAGAAAGCAAAGAGTTGGAATAAACAGGCCGTTTTCCGAGTGGCAGGCAGTGACTAGTGGGGTACCGCAAGGATCGGTCCTAGGACCCCAGCTGTTCACAATATATATTAATGATCTGGACGAGGGAATTGGATGTAATATCTCCAAATTTGCAGATGACACAAAGCTTGGTGGGAGGGTATGCTGTGAGGAGGATGTCGTGAAACTCCAGTATGATTTGGACAGATTGGGTGATTGGGCAGAAACATGGCAAATGCACTATAATGTGGATAAATGTGAGGTTATCCACTTTGGTGGCACAAACAGGAAGGCAGATTATTATTTGAATGGCAATAGATTGGGAGAAGGGGAAGTGCAAAGAGACCTGGGTGTTCTTGTGCACCAGTCGCTGAAGGTAAGCATGCAGGTGCAGCAGGCGGTTAAGAAGGCAAATGGTATGTTGGCCTTCGTAGCAAGAGGGTTCGAGTACAGGAACAAGGATGTCTTGCTAAAGTTGTACAGGGCCTTGGTGAGACTGCACCTTGAGTACTGTGTGCAGTTTTGGTCACCTTACCTGAGGAAGGACGTTCTTGCCATGGAAGGAGTGCAGCGAAGATTCACCAGGCTGATACCTGGGATGGCAGGAATGACGTATGAGGAGAGATTGTGTCGATTGGGCTTATACTCACTGGAGTTTAGAAGATTGAGAGGGGATCTCATCGAAACTTATAAAATTCTGTCAGGCCTGGACAGACTAGATGCAGGAAGGATGTTTCTGATGGCCGGGGAGTCCAGAACTAGGGGTCATAGTCTAAGGATAAGGGGTAAGCCATTTAGGACTGAAATGAGGAGGGATTTCTTCACCCAGAGAGTGGTGAACCTGTGGAATTCTCTGCCACAGAGGGCGGTGGAGGCCAGTTCATTAAATATATTCAAAAAAGAGTTGGATATATTTCTTAAGGCTAAAGGGATCAAGGGATATGGGGAGAAGGCAGGGACAGGGTACTGAATTTGGGTGATCAGCCATGATCTCATTGAATGGCGGAGCAGGCTCGAAGGGCTGAATGGCCTACTCCTGCTCCTATCTTCTATGTTTCTATGTTTCTATGGACCCCCAGATCCCTTTGTACTACAGTACTTTCCAGTTTCTTGCCATTAAGATAATAACTTGCTCTATGATTTTTCCTGCCAAAGTGCATAACTTCACACTTTCCAGTATTGTATTCCATCTGCCAAATCTCTGCCCACTTACTTAGCCTGTCTATGTCCCTTTGCAGCTTTTTTATGTCCTCCTCACTCAGTACTTTCCCTCCCATCTTTGTATCATCTGCAAACTTTGATATGTTACACTCGGTCCCCTCCTCCAAATCGTTAATATAGATTGTAAAGAGTTGGGGACCCAGCACTGACCCCTGCGGAACACCACTAGTTACTGATTGCCAGTCTGAGAATGAACCATTTATCCCAACTCTCTGCTTTCTGAGTCTTCCATTCCCTTCCTCAGCTTCTCTATCTCCATTTCTGGAGATAGGCTGTCAATCAATGTCTGCTATAAGTCCACTGACTCCTACAGCTATATTGATCACACTTCCTCCCACCCCGCTTCCTGTAAGGATTCTATTCCATTCTCCAAGTTCCTCCATCTCCATCGCATCTGTTCTGACGATACCGCCTTCCACACTAATGCTTCCGATATGTCTTCCTTTTTCCTCAACCGGGAATTTCCCTCCACTGTGGTTGACAGGGCCCTCGACTGTGCCCGTCCCATTTCCCACACTTCTGCCCTCACACCTGCCCCTCCCTCCCGGAACCACAATAGGGTTCCCTTGTCCTCACCTTCCACCCCATCAGCCTCCACATTCATAGAATCATCCTTCGACATTTCTGCCATTTCTGCCACCTCCACCGCGATGCCATCACCAAACATGTCATGTCCTCCCCTTCCCTTTCAGCATTCCGAAGGGACCGTTCCCTCCGCAACATCCTGGTCTACTCTTCCATCACCTGCTCCCCTTCCCATGCAAGTGCAGGAGATGCAACACCTGCCCTTTCACCTCCTCCCTTCTCACCGTCCAGGGCCCCAAACATTCCTTCCGGGTGAAACAGCAATTTTCTTGTACACTTTTAATTTAGTATACTGTATTCACTGCTCACGATGAGGTCTTCTCTACATTGGGGAGACCAAACGCAGATTGGGTGATCACTTTGCTGAACACCTCTGTTCAGTCCACAAGTGGGTACCTGAGCTTCCGGTATCTTGTCATTTTACTTCTCCACACCACTCCCACTCTGACATCTTTGACCTCTGTCCTACACTGTTCCAATGAAGCTCAATGGAAGCTCGAGGAACAGTGCCTCAGCTTTCAGTTAGGTACTTTACAACCTTCCAAACTCGACAACAATTTCCAATCATAACCACTGCACCTATTTTTTCGGACAACAGGTGCTGGTAATGGTTCTGCTATTGCCATTTACACCTCCTCTAGACCCATCTTTTGTTTCTTTACTTGTCACATTACCATCTCCTTTCATCTTGCACCTTCATCCCTTTTGTCATTTAATCTCTCCTGCCATCCCCCCATCACAGATCTTCCCTTTTGTTCTTTCCTCCCCTCCCTCCTTTCCCTGCCTCTACAGTGGCTTAAAACCAATTATATCTGTAACTTTTTCCAGTTCTGATGAAGCGTCGCAGACCTGAAACATTGAGGGGAATTGTAACCCCCAAATATGGGTAGGTTTGGGTCAGGTGGGATGTTAAAATGTTAAAAATCTCAAACCCGACCCCAACTCGCCATGAACCCACATATTTCCAGTTTTAATGGAGGCGGGACAGGGGGTGGACGAGCAACCCGCTCCCAGGAACCTAGTCGCTCATTTAAATATTTTAATGAGGCTACGTGCCTCAGATTTTATCTCCATTTTAAATTGAACCATGGCCAATCAGGTTTCATGAACCTCGGGAAACCTGGCAGCTAAAGGGAGACGAGAACTGTAGGATCCATCAGGTAAGAGTCTTTCCGCTTACCTGCTGGATCCAGCTTACCTGCTTACAACCCCGCCCCATGATTGGAGCCAGCCCCCTCCCTCGCCCCCGCTCCACAATCTTCCTCCGACCCACGATCTCGCACCTCCCCCTGGTTTTTCTGATCCCTCCCTCCCTCCTCTACTCTACTCGCCTTCAGCCTCCGATCTCCCCTCCCCTCCACCGACGCCTCCGATTCCCCCCCGCCCCTGCCCCCTACCATCCAGATGCCTCTGATCTGCCCTCCGGCCTTTGATCTCCCCTCCCCTCCACCAACGCCTCTGATCTGCCCTCTGGCCTTTAACACCCCTCCCCTCCACTAATGCCTCCGATCTCCCCTCCGCCCTTTGATCTCCCCTCTCATCCCCCACGACACCTCCGATCCGCTCCCCCCCCACGATGTCTCCGATCCGCCCCCACACTGCGCTGCCGATTGTCCCCTCTGACCTTTGATCGCCCCCCCCGCCACCCCCACCCTGGCCTGCCTGGTCCCTCCCTCCCTGCTCTCCACTCCCTGGTTGCAGCCAGGTGCCGAAGGCCTACCTGCTGGACAGCCAGCCTTTCAATCTGCCTGCCGCTAAATTCTGCAGGACCTGAGGGAAACCCATTCTTCCGGGTTTCCTGACTGCAAAATAGCCCCCCCACCCCTCTCACTGCCTCCGAGCTAATATTGGGGCCATTAACTCTGCTTCTCTCTCCACAGATGCTGCATGACTTTTTTTTATTCACTTATGGGTGTAACATTTGCATATTGAATTATCATTGGCCCGCAGGCATCTGTAAGGAATACCTATTATATTCACGTGATCACATGCTGAGTTGTCATTGGCCTGCAGGCATCTGTAAGGACTACTATTGTTTTGAAGACCCAGGCTAGGGGTTCTAATGCCAGGCTTCCCCCACTGGTGCTGCTATGAGTAAGATCACAGACCTAATGCTTAATAAAAGAGTTAAACTGTAATACTCCATTGTCCTGCAATTTATTATTTTTATACAAAGTGTGTAAAACAAGAGGTGGTGTCAGAAGTGGGATTGTAAATGGACATTGTTGGAGCTCCCTCGCCTCGAATGGATTGGGAATCTTTGAACTTACCTAGAGAATGGCGCAAGTTCAAGCAACACATGGAGTTGATGTTCTCGGGTCCGCTGAAAAGCAAAGGGGAGGAAGAAAGATGCAGCTACCTACTCCTGTGGATCAGAGAAAAAGGGAGAGACATTTTTAACACATGGTCTCTCACCGCGGATGAAGCAAAGGTACTAAAAAGTTATTTTGACCATTTTGAATCATATGTGATGCCCAGGACAAATACGATATTCGCTAGGTACAAGTTTCAGAAGAAAGTAGAAGGAGCTAGTGAGTCGTTTGAACAGTTCGTGATTGAGTTAAAACTGCTGGTAAAAGACTGTGAAAATGCAGATAAAGATGAGATGGTCAGAGACTGCATCGTGTTTGGAATACATTCAGCTAAAGTGAGAGAGAAACTTTTGAATGTTGGGTCCGGGCTAACGCTGGACAAAGTTATGGACATAACTAGATCGCACGAGATAGCCCAAGCACAGTTGAAAACCATAACCGGTGCCACGAGCAGCTCACGTGAACAGACAGTGCACACAGTTAATAGACACACACCAAAGAACACCGCCCAGAGAGCGTGTTTCAGAACAGAAAGAACAGAGAGAGTTCTAAAAATGAGCGACACAGACATAAACACTTCAAAAACTGTGGATATTGTGGAAACAAGGTGCATGGGGAAAAGGAGCACTGCCCTGCCAAAGGAAGGCAATGTGCTAAATGTGGTAAACGGAACCACTTTGCTAAAGTTTGCAGGACTGTTTTTGGATTAGCAGTACACATAGTGAGTGACAGCCAAATGCCAGATAGAGAGCCAACTGCAGAGGAACTGTTTATTGATTCTGTGTCACAGAAAAAACAGATTTCAGAGACTGAGCAAGCCTTTGCAGATATTGAGATAGGAAAACAGGGCACAGAGTTTACGTTTAAACTAGACACTGGAGCTCAAGTTAATGTAATTCCTCTGAGTGAGTATCACAGCTTGAAGGATGAGTGTGAGCTACAGCCCACCTCACACAGACTGACCAGCTATGAGGGTCAGCAGCTCATTGTAAAAGGCACATGCGTGATGAAATGCAAGTACAAAGAAAGCGAAATTATGTTGGACTTTTACATTGTTGACACTCGAGCACCTTCAGTGCTAGGTCTAAAGGCATGTTTAGACATGGACCTCATCAAGCTAGTGCTATCATTGACAGCACCAGTTGAGAAGCAGACAGTCATGGAGGAGTTCACTGACGTTTTCAAAGGAATCGGACTATTCCCAGGTGAATGCACTATTCACCTAGACCCAGCAGTAACCCCTGTGGTTTGCCCACCGAGAAGGATATCCCTTGCTCTACGTAGTTGCCTGAAGGAGGAGCTGCAGAGCATGGAGATTACAGAAATCATCGTCCAGGAAACAGAACCGACAGAGTGGGTCAACGCGTTAGTAGTGGTTGAGAAACCACGTACAGCAGGCAAGCTCAGAGTCTGTCTCAACCCCAGAGATTTGAACAAGGCTATCAAACACCCACACTACCCTCTACCAACGCTAGATGACATCACACCCAAACTGGTGGGACCACGTTACTTCAGTGTAATGGACGCACGATCAGGATACAGGACTATCAAGCTCACAGAAGAGTCATCTAAGCTAACAACGTTCAACACACCATTTGGACGCTACCGATTTCTGCGTTTACCATTTGGTCTTATCTCAGCTCAGGATGAATTCCAGTGGAAGATCGACAAAACCTATGAAGGCCTCGATGGAGTAGTCGCAATCGTAGACGACATCCTCATCTATGGCAGGAATAGAGAGGAACATGACAGGAGCCTCCGTGCGATGCTACAAAGATCACGGGAGAAAGGTATCCGGCCCAACCCCGAGAAAAGCATAATCGGATCCACCGAGATCAGTTATTTTGGCATCGCCTCTCAACTGATGGCATTAAGCCGGATCCAGAGAAAATCTCCGCCATCAAGAAGATGGAGCCGCCGAAGAACCGCACAGAGCTAGAGACAGTACTAGGCATGGTTAACCACTCAGCCAAGTTTGCCCCGAGCCTCTCCGAAATCAACGCACCCATGCGTCAGTTGCTCAAACAATTCAATGAGTTCCTGTGGGACAAACAACATGACACAGCATTTCAGATAATGAAAGACCTAATCACCAGAGAACCAGGACCAGTTCTTGCCTACTTCGACCCCAACAAAGAGCTCAGACTACAAGTGGATGCGTCAAAGTACGGACTAGGTGCAGTATTACTGCAAGAAGGAAAGCCCATCGGCTACGCTTCCAGATCTCTCACAGACAGTGAAATCAACTATGCTCAAATCAAGAAAGAGCTATATGCAATTCTGTTTGGATGTAATCGTTTCCACCAGTACATCTATGGCCGACAAGTCATTGTGGAATCCGACCACAAGCCCCTCGAGTCAATCATGAGGAAACCACTAGCCGCAGCCCCACCAAGGCTACAGAGAATGATCCTTCAGCTACAGAAGTACGACTTCACAATCATTCATCGTCAGGCAAAGACATTCCTGTCGCAGACATGTTCTCCAGAAAGTCTCTTAGCTACCAGGACAGCAGCCTCATGAAGGCATGGATGTGCAGGTGCACATGGTGTACAACAGCTTACCTGTGAGTGACTCAAAACTGAAGGAGATCCGAGCAGGAACAGAGAAAGATGCACAACCCACACTGCTGAGCAAAGTCATACATGAAGGATGGCCTAAGGAAAGGAGGAAATGCCCTCAGAGCATATCTAATTCTGGATCCACAGAGACGAACTGTCACAAATCAACAGAATCATCTTCAAAGGGGAGAAAATCATCATTCCGACCAGTCTCAGAGAAGAGATGTTGACAAAAATTCATGCTGGACATATGGGCATGGAAAAATGCAAACAAAGAGCACGTGACATTATGTTTTGGCCCGGAATGTGCAAACACATTGAGGACATTGTCGGAAAATGTTCCATTTGTCTAGAACGCCGCCCATCAAATGTCAAAGAGCCCATGATGCCTCACTGTATCCCAGACAGGTCCTGGCAGGTCGCGGCAACGGATCTGTTCACATGGAACAACGAGGACTACATAGTGACTGTTGATTACTACAGCAGATTTTTTGAACTGGACAAGCTTCACAGCACCACATCTGCAGCTGTGATCCACAAGCTAAAGGTAGCCTTTGCCAGGCATGGCATGGTAGAGACTTTAGTCTCAGACAATGGCCCCCAATACAAATCAAAAGAGTTCGAGTCGTTTGCCAAGGCATGGGATTTCACACATGTCACATCAAGCCCACATTACCCTCAAAGTAATGGCCTTGCTGAAAAAACTGTCCAGATTGCAAAAACACTCATGGACAAAGCCAAAGCGGACAAAAGAGACCCCTACATCAGTCTCCTTGAGTACCGCAACACTCCAGTTGACAACTTCAAGTCACCAGCACAGCTGTTGATGAGCCACAGACTTCGCTCAATCCTTCCAAGCACCAACCAGCAGCTGCAGCCAGAGGTCATCAGTTGCAAGCAAGAGCATGCAAAATGTGTACAGAGACAGCAACACCAAAAGAGATACTATGACAGGTCAGCTAGACTACTGCCGCCGCTGCACAATGGAGAATCCGTCAGAATCCAGGAGCATGACTACTGGAAGCCAGCAGTTGTCATCCAGCCAGCTGACACTGAGCGATCGTATCACGTCCGCACCCCAGAAGGACAGGTGTACCACCACAATCGCAGGCACCTCCTGAACACCAAGGAACAACACCGTCATTCCGACGAGAGGATCAGTTCAACAGAGTGTGATGAACAGAGCAATACACAAAACACATAATACTTACCTGAACCTAAACCTGAACCTGAATTGTTGACCGATTCAGGAGCATGCTCAGTTTCATACCACACAAGGTCGGGACAAGAGGTCAAGCCTAGAGTTATCCTTGACTTGTGAACTGTCAAAGGGTGTAGGCGGATCGCTGCCCTAAAAAAAAACCTGTACATCGTTATTGAAATGGTGAGATGTTTTCAGTGCTAGTTAAATGCTGAGTTTACTTATATGTTTATGCTACCGAGAACATTATGTAAAAGAAAGGTTTAAAAGTAATGCATAACATTTTTCTTTTAAAAGAAAGGGGATGTAACATTTGCATATTGAATTATCATTGGCCCGCAGGCATCTGTAAGGAATACCTATTATATTCACGTGATCACATGCTGAGTTGTCATTGGCCTGCAGGCATCGGTAAGGACTACTATTGTTTTGAAGACCCAGGCTAGGGGTCCTAATGCCAGGCTTCCCCCACTGGTGCTGCTATGAGTAAGATCACAGACCTAATGCTTAATAAAAGAGTGAAACTGTAATACTCAGTTGTCCTGCAATTTATTATTTTTATACAAAGTGTGTAAAACAAGACAATGGGATGTGGGTGTCGCTGGCCATTTATTGCTCATCCCTAGTTGCCCTTGAGAAGGTGGTGGTGAGCCGTCTTCTTGAACCGTTGCAGTCTGTGTGGTGAAGGTACTCCCACAGTGCTGTTAGGTAGGGAGTTCCAGGATTTTGACCCAGCAATGATGAAGGATCGACGATATACTTCTAAGTCAGGATGGTGTGTAACTTGGAGGGGAACTTGGAGGTGGTGGTGTTCCCATGCGCCTGCTCCCCTTGTCCTTCTAGCTGGATGAGGTCGCGGGTTTGGGAGGTGCTGCCGAAGAAGCCTTGGCGAGTTGCTGCAGTGCACCTTGTAGATGGTACACACTGCAGCCACAGTACGCCGGTGGTGGAGGGACTGAATGTTTAAGGTGGTGGATGGGGTGCCAATCAAGCAGGCTGCTTTGTCCTGGATGGTGTCGAGCTTCTTGAGTGTTGTTGCAGTTGCACTCATTCAGGCAAGTGGAGAGTATTCCATCACACTCCTTACTTGTGCCTTGTAGATGGTGGAAAGGCTTTGGGGAGTTAGGAGGTGAGACACTCGCCGCAGAATACCTAGCCTCTGACCTGTTGCCACAGCATTTGTGGAACTGGTCCAGTTAAGTTTCTGGTCAATGGTGACCCTCCCAGGATGTTGATGGTGGGGGATTCGGCACTGGGAATGCTGTTGAATGTCCAGAGGCGGTGGTTAGACTCTCGCTTGTTGGAGATAGTCATTGCCTGACACTTCTGTGGCGCGAATGTTACCTGCCACTTATCAGCCCAAGCCTGAATGTCATCCAGGTCTTGTTGCATGCGGGCATGGACTGCTTCATTATCTGAGGAGTTGTGAATGGCGCTGAACATTGTGCAGTCATCAGCGAACATCCCCATTTCTAACCTTATGTTGGAGGGAAGGTCATTGATGAAGCAGCTGAAGGTGGTTGGGCCTAGGACACTGCCCTGAGGAACTCCTGCAGTGATGTCCTGGGGCTGTGATGATTGTCCTTCAATCACCACAACCATCTTCCTTTGTGCTAGGTTTGACTCCAGCCAGTGGAGCATTTTCCCCCTGATTCCCATTGACTTCAGTTTTACTAGGGCTCCTTGATGCCATACTCGGTCAAAAGCTGCCTTGATGTCAAGGGCAGTCACTCTCACCTCACCTCTGGAATTCAGCTCCTTTGTCAATGTTTGGACCAAGGCTGTAATGAGGTAAGGAGCAGAGTTGTCTTGGCGGAACCCAATCTGGGCATCAGTGAGCAGGTTATTGGTGAGTAAGTGCCACTTGATAGCACTGTCGATGACACCTTCCATCACTTTGCTGATGATTGAGAGTTGACTGATGGAGCGGTAATTGGCCGGGTTGGATTTGTCCTGTTTTTGTGGACAGGACATACCTGGGCAGTTTTCCACATTGTCGGATAGATGCCAGTGTTGTAGCTGTACTGGAACAGCTTGGCTAGAGGCGCAGCTAGTTCTGGAGCACAAGTCTTCAGCACGACAGCCGGGATGTTGTCGGGTCCCATAGTCTTTGCTGTGTCCAGTGCGCTCAGCTGTTTCTTGATATCACGTGGAGTGAATCGAATTGGCTGAAGCCTGGCTTCTGTGATTGTGGGAACCTCGGGAGTAGGCCGATATGGATCATCCACTCGGCACTTCTGGCTGAAGATGGTTTAAAACGCTTCAGCCTTGTCTTCTGCACTCACGTGCTGGGCTCCACCATCATTGAGGATGGGAATATTCATGGAGCCTCCTCCTCCTGTTAGTTGTTTAATGGTCCACCACCATTCACGACTGGATGTGGCAGGACTGCAGAACTTTGATCTGATCTGTTGATTGTGGGATCACTTAGCCCTGTCCATAGCTTCTGCTTTTTAGCATGCATGTAGTCCTGTATTGCAGCTTCCCCAGGTTGGCACCTCATTTTTAGGTAAGCCTGGTGCTGCTCTTGGCATGCTCTTCTGCACTTCTTATTGAACCAGGGTTGGTCCCTGGCTTGGTGGTAATGGTAGAGTGAGGGATATGCCGGGCCATGAGGTTACAGATTGTGGTGGAATACAATTCTGCTGCTGCTGATGGCCCACAGCACCTCATGGATGCCTAGTTTTGAGCTGCTAGATCTGTTCTGAATCTATCCCATTTAGCACGGTGGTAGTGCCACACAACACGATGGAGGGTGTCCTCAGTATGAAGACGGGACTTTGTCTCCACAAGGACTGTGCGGTGGTCACTGCTACCAATACTGTCACGGACAGATGCATCTGCAACAGGTAGATTGGTGAGGATGAGGTCAGGTAGGTTTTTCTCTCATGTTGGTTCTCTCACCTCCTGCCACAGGCCCAGTCTGGCAGCTATGTCCTTCAGGACTCGACCAGTTCGGTCAGTAGTGGTGTTACTGAACCACTCTTGGTGATGGACATTGAAGTCCCCCACCCAGAGTACATTCTGTGCCCTTGCTATACTCAGTGCTTCTTCCAAGTGGTGTTCAACATGGAGGAGTACTGATTCATCAACTGAGGGAGGGCGGTAGGTGGTAATCAGCAGGAGGTTTCCTTGCCCATGCTTGACCTGAAGCCATGAGACTTCATGGTGTTCAGGGTCAATGTTGAGGACTCCCAGGGCCACTCCTTCCTGATTGTATACCACTGTGCTGCCACCTCTGGTGGATCTGTCCTGCCGGTGGGACAGGACATACCCAGGGATGGTGATGGAGGAGTTTGGGACATTGGCTGAAAGGTATGATTCTGTGAGTATGACTATGTCAGGCTGTTGCTTGACTAGTCTGTGGGAAAGCTCTCCCAATTTTGGCACAAGTCCCCAGATGTTGGTGAGGAGGAGTTTGCAGGGTCGACTGGGCTGGGTGTGCCGTTGCCGTGTCCGTAGCCGGTGCCAAGGTTGATGCCGGGTGGTCCGTCCAGTTTCATTCTTATTATGTTTCGTAGCGGTTAGTTACAACTGAGTGGCTTGCTAGGCCATTTCAGAGGGCAGTTAAGAGTCAACCACATTGTTGTGAGTCTGGAGCCACACACAGGCCAGACCAGGTAAGGACGGCAGATTTCCTTCCCTAAAGGACATTAGCTGCTGGGTATTTTCAGCATTTTCTGTTTATATTTCAGACTTGTCTAAATTTGTGTAGAAGTTGGATTTTTCTGCACTGAATAAGGTGAATAGGGCAGAAGTAAGCTATAGTCCAACTGATCTTTAAAAACAAGTATATCGCACACACACTTTCGGTGACTACTCTCAAATGATGAGACACAACACTCTTAACTAAATGCAACTAGCATAGATGTGGATTACTTTTGTTTTCCTGAAATAGTAAGGACTTAAACAGATTACAACTGACATTGTATACATGCTGTTCCTTTTTATTTGGCTATGATGCAGGAGTGGGTCACGAGGCAGTGGAAGATTATCCACTGACAGTCTCATCCAGGAACATCAATAATGCTCACAACCCTGACATCACCAGAATACATAAATGTCTAATTGTTAAAAGCAGCTTCAGAAAAATAGCCTTGAGGATAGTTCTGCTTATTTAGTAACGGCTATAATCTATTTACAAAGGTTCAGGTGTCATCATGAACTGCAAGCGTTAAGTGCAAAATAATTTATCAATATTTGCTGAATTTGTAAATTAGGTTACAGCCTTATATTTATTGTCTGCTATTTATTGTCTATAATGCTGAATATGCTCCTCATTGAAAAAAAAACATTATAACTTTCACTTCCAATGTTGTTGGGAGAGTTTCACTGTCTCGGTGCTGTATGATCTGGCATTGACTGGAGGGTATTAACCTCTTTTTCTTTTACAGTGTCATTACTAAAGTATTACTCGGAAATTGTGTTAGATTAGAGAGAAGCTCTGTATATAATATTTTATATTCATGTGCTCATGGTGAGATGTAGTTGTTCAGCAGGAAATGTGCACTCGAAATAATTTGGCCATGGAATACTAGAGGGCTGTCACCAAATACTCTGTTACTTGAGTATCCAGGTGCAGCATTGCTTATCAAATGAAATATTTTCCATTTGACTGCTTGGCTGAGTCATTAGTTTAGCTATAACCCTGTATTGTGATGCTGTGATGAAGCACGAGAAGCAACATGTGTCTGTGCAAATTGAATTATTTCAGAAGCAGGGGATGAAGTAGGAAATATATCAGCTACTCAGCCAGTCCTAAAGTGGAAGTGGCAGGACAAGTTCTCTTCAAAAAGTAATTTAATCAGTGTGTGAAAGCAGCGTTAGGAAATAGATCCAATGTTTAAAAAATACTGAAGGCAAATATTGTTGTCTATGGTGGGAGGGGAGAAGAACAGATAGAAAGTTAAAAAAAATAGTTTTCCAATTTTCACCCCTCTTCTCCTAACTTGTATGGTTTCACAGCCCCTAGTGGCCCTATGGTATTTTGCGTAAGTCTCTAATTTTTCGCTCCTGCTTTCTTGTTGGTGCTAAGTCGTATCGCATGGTTCCACCAATGCTGGTACCTTCCAATACCTCACCAAGTAGCCCTTCTTTACCGTGAGTCTAGACAGTGAGGGTTAGCAGGTTTTTCAACAGTGAAAAGCACCAGAGCCCAGCTCAATTTCATCTCACCTGATGTCCGCACACATGCACTTACCAGTAAAGATCTGTGGAGAGCTTAATAGGAGCAGGATCCGAGGCTGATTTTTTTTCTGCCTTGGCTGAGCCAAGTGTACCACCTCTATTGACTTCAGCCAACTCGGCACCATCCAGAAATCAGCTTGAGACCTTCTGGTTTGTGTGGCCCCGTTCTACAAGAAGTAACTATCTGGGAGCTTTTTCTTTTTCAAGATATGAGAGCTGTTCTGTCTTAAGCTCTGGTGCAAAAAAAAGTCTGGAAAATTAAACTGAACAAAAGGCAAAAAAGCCATTTGTTTCACAGTGAAAGATGTTAGGCCAATTGAAAACATGTGAGGGTATAATTTGCAAGGATAGACTCCTAATAAGGACCATCCATGGGCGGGAGTATGGATCAGACAATTAGGTGTGGAGTTCAGCATGCCCAATTCTCACCACTTCCAATTTTCATGAAATGACTAGAGAATTGGAAGAGCCTTGAATTGGACGAACTGACCTCTACGTCCGATTCTCCCATCCGCACTCCTGCCAAGCAAAGCCCCGCACTGTGAATCTCCCCTTGCAAAATTTACTCTATGTTTCAGAGATTCAGAGCTATTGTCCTCCTTCAGTGCATGGAAACTAATTAATTATCAGAAAGAGATATTAGTAGAGTTGCTGTTTGAATAAATTCTGGCATCAGACTAGTAACCAGCTGTATTTTTAGATTCCTACATTACTCTCATAATCCACTATATTGCTGGAAAGCAGCAGCAGAACTTCAAAAGCTTGTAAATACCTACATACCTGACTGATATACTCTAGTCAATAGCAATTAGGAAGATGAGTGACACAATACTAAAAAAAGGTCAATGATTACTCCAAACATTCAACAAGGGACAAAACTCAACTGAAAACAAAACAACATTAGCTAATGTATCCAAACTGCAGTGTAATTAATGATTGCATCAACTACTGGAGGTCCAAGCTCAAGGCCCTCAAAATATTATTAAATAAGAAAGCGAGAAACTTGTAAGTACACAAGGCTTTATCATGTCCTTGGAAGGCCCCAACGCACTTTACAACTGGATTACCGTTGTGCAGTCAAACATGAACAAAAGATTACACTGGAGAAAATACAACATGAAGGTATATAAAACTAGTTGATCCAAGCCACGAACACTATTTCCCTAATCACCTAATGGGCAAAGGCATGATCTGGTGTAGAACTAAACAATACAGACCAAAAAAGTCCCAGGCTTGAACACTGGTCTCTGCTGAGTTTGTTGATTGTAACTGGTGAAGCAGTTAAGTGGTATAACTAGCCTCCATGTCCCTTAGCTAGAGCAAGGAAGATTCAGCTAGTATTCCTGCTCCTGAATGGTATCCGGTAGACCTCGACTGCAAAGTGTACGAACATAGACGTGTGGTGAGAATAGGATCGAGCTCAGCTAATAGTCGAACAATGTGCCAACACTTATTGACTATGTTCACATATTATAGTTACTTGTGTAAGATACCAGAGAGTATCTGTTGGAAATGTATCCCAACATCACTTGGCATCTGCAGGAAAATAGGGGAGAAAAAAAACCTGACACTCCATAGTAACTGATGAGAACTTATTGAACAGAGCACAGATCGAGAAACCTCTTGCATTATCAACAACAATGCCTGAGGGGAGGCATCAAGCCAACTCTTCACTTTCCCAGTGATCTTCACATGTTGTATCTCAATCTTCCAATATGATGTAAAAGGTTTAGCTTTGAACATCAGCTTCCAAATGTCAGACCACAGATAATTGAAGAATAGATTTTAATTTAATAGACCTGATATTACTGACCTGTGATGATGTTTGTTTTATAGAACCATGGTTTAAAAGATGGACATTTTTGGGAGACAGTGGGATCAATGAGGATGTTTCACAAAGCTTGTATGGTTTATTTTTGGAGTTTATATATAGCAAGATTCTCAGGACTGACAAGGAGACCTATTTGTACCAACAGTCTCAAGAAATGACACCATTTGAAATTGTTCTTGAATACATAATTGGCATTGCAGACAAATGGTACACATTTACTGGAAATATCTTCCACTTCCACTCGTTGGTTTTTGGTATCACCTATTAGTATGGTGAAGAACAATGAGCATCTTCTCCATCACAGACAAGGCCATCTCTGATCACTGCCCTGTATCCTTCATTACTCACATCCTAAAACCCCCTCTAAACCTCCTTCCTCTGCATGCATCCCTGGAATCCAAACTCTCCACCAAGTCACTTATAACTGCACGTACAAACTCCCAACACTCTAGCCTTTGGTCCTATGTTCACCGCATTACTTCTACAGCTATTGATCTTCTCAATCACTCCTCACCTCTGCCTTGGATGCTTCAGTCCCCAGTAAAACCCTTACTCTCTCCCACCTATTTCAATGCTCTTCTGGCCGACCTCACATCCTCCATAAACTTCAGTTCATCCAAAACTTTGCTGCCCGTATCCTAACCCACACCAAGTTACGCTCACCCATCACCCTTATGCTCGTTGACCTACATTGGCTCCACCAAAGCCTCCAATTTAAAATTCTCATTCTCTTGTGGAAATCTCTTAATGCCTCGCCCCTCTATAACCTTCTCCAGTCCTACAGCCATCCAAGAACTCTGTGGCTTAGAAGTCCAATCGCGCCTCAGGCCTCACCATTCAGGCACATGGAATCTTCCCTGCGCCATCCGCACACCCAAAAATGGATGCGCTCAAATTTCTAGGCCTGTGTTCCTCCAACTTTGGACTTTGCGTAGCCCCCACTCACTTTGTCCCACCATTGGTTGCTGTGCCTTCAGCTGTCTCAGCCCTAAGATCTGGAACTCCCTCCATAAACATCTCTCTCTCTCTCTCTCTTGCTCCTCATTTAAGACCCTCTCTCCTCCTTTAAAACCTATCTCTTTGACCAAGCTTTTAGTCATTCTTCATAATATCGGCATCAATTTTTGTCTGATTACACTTCTGTGAAGCACCTTAGGATGTTTTCCTGTACCAAAGTCAATATACAAATGCAAGTTGTTGTTCTTGTTGTCCTGTATTTAGTGCATCAATAAGAAAATACTCAGAAGTTCCAATAACCAGCTTCACAAACATCAGGTTTTTTTTTCTTTGATTGGAAATATACCTAGAAATAGAGACAGATCTCAACCTTAACTATTGCCCTCATCCCAGGCCAGGCTATTGTTCTTTGAAGAATATAAAAAAATACATTGGCCCAGAGTTTCCGATCGGAGGCTTCCCGCGTGCGGATGCTTCCGATCTGGAAAAAATCTACGAACTTACCTGCTGGCTCCATAGGTCCCGACACTTCCGATCCTGGGCCTCTCCTGGTCTGCACACGCAGAGGCCCAGATATCCCAGGGGCGCAGGTAGTTTGCGGAACTCTCCCCCCGCAGAGGCCCTTCTTCAGGGCAGGTGGATGATCTGTCAAGAGGATTCTTGACAGATCGGAAGTGCTGGTTTTCAGCGCATGCGCTTCACATGTCTGTAACCAGCACTTGCGAGGCCCCTACGGGTGTGTACACAGCTCGTACACACCCGTAGGGATCGGAAAATATGGGCCATTATGCTTAACCAAGAGCTCTGACTGACTGCCTAACAGAAGAAGTAAACCAGGCAATTGTTAACATGAACCATAGGACTGAGTGAAAATCAAGGAGGGTGAATGGCTGTAACAAAAATAACTATTGTAATGATGATTTGATGTTCATTTAATTTTACCATGCCGATTATAAGTAAATTGCAAAATGAATGACCTCTGGAGTAGTCATTGTCAATTAGGGTTAGATGAGTTAAGTGAGTTTAATAAATACTTAAATCAATCGGTTGTGCAAGTCCTTATGGTTTGACCTAAATTGGGTGCCTCTAACTAAGTCAGCAAAGAGGATCAATCAGGAGAAAAAAAGTTTGCAAAAATAAATCCACACGTTAAAGATTTTGCATTGAATCATCATGGCCCGGAGTTTGTTTTGAGAATAATGGTGAGACTAACAGCACTCACCGTTATTATGGAGTAAATTGGACTTCCAGAGTATGCACATGCGCAGTTAAACGTGGAAATCCGGAAGTTGCGGTCCAAGTTACCCTTCTCCTCCACAGGCTGCGCTATAACAGAAACTCGCTGATAGACTCGGCGTTGAATTCAATGTAAGGGCGTGAAGTTGCTGATCTTACCCACTAGTTACGCACTAAACATGGCAGAAAAAGTTAAGGCTGGTGCATTCAGGTGTAAGTGAATTTTTAACAGCATGATTAGTCATAATTGTTGCTAAACAACCTCTCTGGCGCAGAAAATTTACTTTTACAAATGTGGAGTCTCATTCCTTCAGAATTTAATTAGTATTGGAGATTTTTTTTAATTAAAGCTTTTTTACTTTTTCTGTCTGTCTCTTTTATCTCCTTCTCTTAATCCCATCATTCTTTTACAATCTTTATTTCACTTTCTGTACATGATTTAAATCTAATTTATAATTCCTGGTTTATACTTCATGGTTTAGACTCTGCATGCCTCAGTGAGGATTCTTCAATCTGATTGGTTGAAGAATCTTGCTGTGTTTGTCCTGCTCACACACCACAGATCCCCTGTAGAGGGTGCTGCACTGGATCAGATACCCGATGACAGCAAGTCTCCAGCCAAAAGCCCACGAACAACTCTGTGTGGGCAGCTGTCAGCGTAGTGAACGGCGAGCGCTGTTCCTTCACCGCTGACCCTGGTTTGAAGTGTTAGGTTGCATGTCTAGCTGTACTCTAATTTTGTAACAATGCATGGAGGTATACATATCTGTACTGGGCACCTTCACTAGATCTCTTCAAGTATTCTAGTCAAACAGTTCTGGTATGTACATCAGCAGAAGTCAAAAGAAAGCACTCTCAATAAAGTGCCAAGAGGCTCTGTGTGCCAATATAACATTTTGAAAAATTGCTTTAGCGTGTTGTTTCAAATTGGGTAACAATGAATAATAATAGATATAATTTTATAACATGGAGTTAGTACTTGCTGCCACATCAAAACTACCATCTTGAGATCTCCTTTTCAGCCTAGTACTCTGAAGCATTACCTGAACTGTTCTGGTACACAAAAAGATTCAAGAAACCAGTCATGTGCAAGTACATTATTCTATTTTATTTACAAGCTGAATATTAGTATTGAACAAAAGGTCCGTTGATAATTTCAATGCCATATGTCACTAAGTATCACAACACTGAAGAGTGTTGTGTATATCACCTGTTCCACATTGTTACCATTTGGCCAGTAAATTATTAAATATGATAAATTTTTTAATTGTTCATTATAAAGCAATGAATGAGAGCCAAGTGCATCTCCACAGACAAAGGGTTATTAACTCATGGTCCTGTCACGCACTTCCAAGTACCAGATTACCGAGTACCATAAACCGAAGTAGTGGAGAAGATATGGGCTGAAGAACAGTAAGTGCAGCGGAAGTGAAGAAAATTACATAGTTACAGAAAATGTAGCAAATATTTAAAAATGTGCATTACTGTATACTTGTTAACACCAGATATATATCTTGTATCAAATAACCATGGTGAACTAAGTGGAAGAAACTTTGACTATTTACACCTCACTTCTGTGCATGTAATGCCACCTGGAGGCTATGCTGTGCAGTCACAAGTAATATAAAAAATAGAGTTAACTCCATTATATGTAATTAAGAAATATTTCTATTAATTAAATATAAACTGAAAATCCAAAATCTATTCCTATTGTACAGCAATATTTGTCTTAACTGAATGTTTTAGCTACAGGTTTCTGTTCGTGAATATTTTGGACTAGAAAACAATTTAAACATCCTTCCTCGTTTTCTCCTTGCCTTTCCTAAAAGTGACACTAAAGTTGTCCTCAGTGCTGGGGCAATATTCCATGGATGCCGGCAGCCTTCTGCTACTTTGCCAGGTGGCCATTCTTAATGTACGAACCCAGTCACTGTGCACCAATAGGTTGGTTAACAATGGAGAGCATTGCAGCCAAACTAAATCCTGTCTTCACCTGGCATCCACGCATGCACTTTCCAACAGGGCCTCCTGGAAAGCGATTAGGAGTGGAAATCCTGGTTGATGTTCCTCACATTATTCTAGAGATTCTAAGACCAACTACAGGGCCTTCATTGCCACCCTGTTACGTAGAAATTACGACACAGAGACGGGTATTCTGCCCAACCAATCCATGTTGGTATTTTTCCCCACATGAGCAGTTTCTTTCTTTCTTAGGCAGTCCCTCGGAACCGAGGATGACTTGCTTCCACATTAAAAATGAGTTCTTAGGTGACTGATGAGTTCAATGCGGGACCTACAGTCTCTGTCACAGGTGGGGCAGACGGTGGTTGAAGGGGTGGGTGGGTGGGGTGCTTGGGTTGATGTGCGTTCCTTGCGCTGCCTGCGCTTGGCTTCCGCTTGCTCCTGGCGAAGAGACTCGAGGTGTTCGGCGCCTTCCCGGATGCTTCTCCTCCACTTTGTACGGTCTTGGGCCAGGGATTCCCAGGTGTCGGTGGGGATGTTGCACTTTTTCAAGAAGGCTTTAAAGGTGTCCTTGAAGCGTTTCCTCTGCCCACTTGGGGCTCTCTTGCCGTGTCGGAGCTCTGAGTAGACCCGTCCATCAGAGCTGATCGAGCGTGGTCAAAGCTTCGATGCTGGGGATGTTGGCCTGAGCGAGAACACTGACGTTGGTGCGCCTATCCTGCCAATGGATTTGCAGGATCTTGCGGAGGCAGCGTTGGTGGTACCTCTCCAGTGCTTTGAGGTGCCTGCTGTACATGGTCCATGTCTCTGAGGCATACAGCAGGGCGGGTATCACTACTGATCTGTAGACCATGAGCTTGGTGCTGGGTTTGAGGTCCCGGTCTTCAAACACTCTCTTCCTCAGGCGACCGAAGGCTGCACTGGCACACTGAAGACGGTGTTGGACTTCGTCATTGACGTCTGCCCTTGTTGACAGTAGGCTCCCGAGGTATGGAAAGTGGTCCACATTGTCCAAGGCCTTGTCATGGATTTTGATCATCGGGGGGGGGGGGGGAGCAGTACTGTGTGGCGGGGGCAGGTTGGTAGAGGACCTTTGTCTTACGGATGTTTAGTGTAATGTCCATGATCTCGTACGCTTCGGTGAAGGTGTTAATGATGGTTTGGAGCTCGACCTCCGAGTGTGCGCAGACACAAGCATCGCCTGCATACTGTAATTCGACAACAGAGGAAGGGACGAGCTTGGATCTGGACTGGAGGCGACGTAGGTTGAACAGTTTCCCGTTTGTTCTGTAAATTAGCTCCACTCCAGTGGGGAGCTTACTGAGGGTGAGATGGAGCATTGCCGCAAGGAAGATCGAGAAGAGCGTTGGTGCGATGACACAGCCTTGCTTGACCCCGGTCCGTACATAAATTGAGTCTGTGGTGGAACCGTTGGTCAGGATCATGGCTTGCATGCCGTCGTGAAGCAGGCAGAGGATGGTAACAAACTTTTGAGGGCAGTCAAATTTGAGGAGGACACTCCATAATCCCTCACAGTTGACAGTGTCAAAGGCCTTTGTGAGGTCAAAGAAGGCCATGTACAGCGCGGTTGGTGCTGTTCCCTGTATTTCTCTTGTAATTGGCGCGCGGTGAAGATCATGTCCATTGTGCCCCTTAGTGGGCGGAACCCGCATTGTGACTCTGGGAAGAGCTCTTCAGCCACTGGGAAAAGGCGATTGAGGAGGATTCTTGCGCTGACTTTCCCTGTGGCAGACAGCAGGGAAACCCCTCTGTATATACGGCAATTGGACTTGTCACCTTTCTTGAAGATGGTCACAATTACGGCATCACTGAGATCCCCTGGCATGCTCTCCTCCTTCCAGATAAGAGAAATTAGTTCATGAATTTGCGCCAGTAGTGCTTCTCCGCCATGCTTTAGCGCCTCAGCAGGGATTCCATCTGCTCCTGAAGCCTTGTTATTCTTCAGTTGTTGGATGGCCTTTTCAACCTCATGCCGGGCTGGGGTTGTGCTGAGATTGTGGTGGGTAGCATGCTGTGGGATGGAGTTGAGGACACTCGCGTTGAAGACAGAGTCTCGGTAGTCCTAATTCCAAGTCCCTGTTCTGTTCCAATATCATTTATTCCTCTTTCATCTAGATATTTCATTTTTAATTAAAGATTCCAAAATTTTCCCTTTGTTAAACTAAATGGCCTGTAATTACTTGGGATGGTTCTGTCTCCTTTTTTTTGAAAATGGGTATTACATTGGCCACTCTCCAAACCTGCAGCACACACCCGCTCTCAATAGAACCCTGAAATATAATTTTGAGGGCCTCTGCTATTTCTTCCCCCATTTCCCTCAGGATCCTTGGATGTATCCCATCAGGTCCTAACATTTTTTGTCCTCCTTTATCCTAACTAACTTATCTAATACTTTCCTTTTATTTGTTATCCCATCTTGATTTTAACCATTTAAGGATTTTTCTCCTCCCCAATATCCTTCTATTTTGTAAACAATGAAGCAAAGTACTTGTTAAGTATCCCTATCAATTTCTGTTTATCCTGTAACTCTCCATCCTCTCCTCCCAGGGGTTCCACCCCAACATTTAACAATTTTCTTTTTACTAACATACTTTACTATTCCTTTTAATATTTTATGAGATTCTCTCCTCATACTCCATCCTTGCTTCTGTTATTCCTTTCTTAACCTCTTTCCTTATTTTCTTGTATTATCTCTTTGTTTTAATCATACCTACAGGAACCATATAAAGAAAGAAAGACATATTTATATAGCGCCTTTCATTACCTCAGGATGTCCCAAAACGTTTATAGCCAATGAAGCACCTTTGAAGTGTAGTCACTGTTGCAATGTAGGAATATGAACTTGGCCTAGAAATTGGCTCACTTACCGCCACGAGTTTTCGCTGCGAACCGGTCTAAAAATGGCGGCTGCCACTCTAGCGCCTTTCTGTGGCGCGGGACTTGGCGGCTGCCATTTTGTTGAGGGCCTTAGTGCTGCCGATAGCAGTTCTAGCCCTGGAAATGTAAATTAACAGAGGGTGACGTTAGTCAGCATGCAACGCCGACATAACATCACCTCAGCAAACTTGGACCTTAGCGCCCAGCTGGGTCCTAAGCTCGCCATGAAAACCCAGCGTTCAGCAGATTCAGAGGCACTGTCAGCACCTCTTAAAGGGACACACACATCTTTCAGGTAAATTTGCATTTAAGCTTTTGGACTGGATTTTTACTATTTTATTGAAGTAGTGGCTTGCTGCAATACATGTTAAAAGTTTTTTAAGCGTGTAGGGAGTGCAGGAAGTGCTGCTGGATGCTTGTAAGACCTCGGATGGTAAAGGAAGGCCTCTGAGAAGTCAGAAAATGCTGGAAATACTCAGCAGGTCAGGTAACATCCATGGAGAGAGTTCACGTCTCAGTTCGAGGTTCTGCCTGACCTGCTGAGTATTTCCAGCATTTTATGCTTTTATTTCAGATTTACAGCATCTGCTCGCAGAGGGAAGAGGAAGAATCAGAAGAGGAGGAAGCAGAATAGGAGGAAGCAGAAGGAAGGGTGCATCTCAAACAGCCCCTTTCTGGCCAGGATATCTGGGATGGAATCATTCGCCTGCGGTACCAGTGACCACAAACCCAACTCCCCTTTCAACATTTGTCCTACACCTTATCTTCCCTCTATTACAGCGTCCTCTTGGCCACGATGCTGAAATAAAAGCCACCACAAAGCAAACTTTCCATTCCAACTTTATACATCTATCCATCCACTATGACATCAAGAAATCAACACATCACCCTTATGCATTCTCTTAGTGACTGTCATGTGTGTACCTTTGCTTATCCTACTGATGCCACGCAGTGCTACCCCAGTGGCTGCAGCATGGCTGGTGGAAGGTTGCTGACTTTCAGTGGGAGACACTGCAAATGGCCTTGCAGGATGACCTTGAAGAGCTGGTGGCTGGGAGTGTGGAATTCAGTGACGGTGTTTCTGTTTCTTCTTCCTCTTCATGCTCCTCTCCCTCTTCTTGGTCACCCACTGGCTGGGCAGGCAGCATTTCTTGGGTATGTGAAATGAGGAAACACAAGGATGGAGCTGTGGTGAGGGGTGGGTGGGAAAGCAAGAGGTGCATCCCAGACGGAGGATAACGTTACCAGCATCTTGTATCCTTTCAGCTCCATCGCTGACCAAGGGCTCAGCCATACCCCTGCCAAGAATGGCCTGCACCGTCTCCTCCAAGGGGGGTAAGGTGAAGCTAGGAATGGGAGGTGTGCCTCGTGATTGGTGCAGATTGTTGGTAGGTGAGTGATTGGGGGAAGGGGGCGGGAGGAGTCATGCATTGAGCAGTGAGTGAGGCTAGTGGTGCAGTTGGTAGGAGACAGCTTTTGAAGATGCATTCACTGAGCTTGACCACTGGCCTGAGGTCATGAAGCTTCTTTGGGCACTGGAGCCAGGTGGTGGGGACGACACTGCTGGCAGTGACGGCCTCGGGGATCTGGTCCCACATCGTTCTTTCTGGAGGGCCTCCTGGCCCCAATGGGTAGAGGACCTCTCTTGCAGTGTTGACCACCTGCACAAAGCTGGAATACTGGGTGCGAGATCCTGGGTGACCCTTCCCTGGCTTGCTGAGCCATTTATGTTAATGCTGAAACACTTTTCCCTTTTTTTTTAGGTGCGGAAGGGAATTCAACTTTAAGAGCTGAAGACTGTCATTTGGAAATTCTTTTTAATGTTCATTTTTTTTCAGAAGACAGTTCAGCTGCAAGGGCTAAAAACTGCATATTTTACATCATTTTTATTTTTTTCATTTCAGAAGGCCCTTTTAAGATCCCGCAATGCTTTGCAAAATCACAGCCTCGCTTTCAGCGGTTGTGGAAGCAGCAACGCCGTTTCTGGACGCCACATTGGGGTCTGATGCCGGGACGAACACTATTAGGAGGGCGTTACACGGTGAGTTTAGCGCTGGACTAATGATCATTAGTCCCCAGTGCCAATTTTTCAGTCCTGCTAGCGCCACCCTTATCGGCGGCCATTAACCCCCCCGGCCGTGGTGGCACCGGCTGCTTTCGCAGCAGCCACAAATTTCTAGGCCATAGTCTTTCACTTTAGGTTTTTTTCAAATCTCTCTATTTATCCAAGGCATTCTGAAACTTAAATTAGGCTTCCTCTTTAATGTTACATATTTATTCTGCAACTTGCAATCTTCTTTCTAAGAATATCCCATTGGCAATTTACAGACCTGTGTGCCAATTTCTCTTTCCACCTCACCTGACCAAGAGCATCTTCTAAAATCTGCCCTACTTGGTGCCCTTGTTCTTGTACTAACATTTTCACTTTCTATTAGGTCTTGAACCTTATCATATTATGCTCATTATTCTTAAGGTGCTCACCCATATTTTACTTATCTACTTGATCTATTTCATTACTCATAATGAGATCCAGTAATGCCTCTACCCCAGTGGTAGCACTCTCACTTCTCAGTCAGAAGGTTTTGGATTCAAGCCCCACTCCAGCGATTTCAGCACCTAATCCAGGGTTGACACTTTGCTGCAGTGCTGAGGGAGTGCTGCACTGTTGGAGGTGCCTTCTTTTGGATGAGACATTAAACTGAGGCCCTGTCTGCCCTTTCAGGTGGACATAAAAAAATCCCATAGCACTATCAAAAGAAAAACAATGGGGGAGAAATTCGGTATCACCCCGTTTGGGACGCAATTATCGGCCGGGCGCAAAGTCTAGCGCCCGGCGCTAATTATCGCCTCTGACTGCAAAATTGGCCTCTATCGCCCCTGGAGGTGATTTGAGCACTAAATCAGGCGCTACACACCACTCTTAATGCACTAACGTCGAGGAGCGAGGCGCTACCTCAGAGCACTACCGAAGCTTAAAGGGGAGGGTCCATCTTGCTAGCCAGCCACACCCTGCTCATTGCAGCCTTGAATCTCAGCCTGGAGAGACCTCTAAAGCAATTGTGCTGGAACCACTAATGGATAGGCCCAGGGAAAGAGCTCAGTGCTTCAGCGACCGGGCCTTGGTGGCTCTGGTTGGTGCAGTGGAGCATCAACGGGCAGTGTTCTACCCAGAGAGTGGCAGGAGGCCATTGCCCCGGGAGTACAGAAGAGTCTAGAGGGAGGTGGCTCAGCACGTCTCCTCGAGGAGCCTGGTGCCGAGGACCCACACCCAATGTCGGAAGAAGTTCAACGACCTCACTCGTGTGGTCAGGGTGAGTGGCTGCTTTTCAATACCTCTACATCCCTCCATCTCAACTTCACTCTGTACCTAGAGGGTTTAAAAACCCCAATTTCCCAACACTCATCCAAGATCTATGGCCATCTCATAAAACACATACGCACATTCCACACCTTGCATACATTAAGGGCTATTCAACTATGGGAGACACATCAGGCGGGAGCAGCAACACACGGGAGGAGGACCGGCTGACCTACACACCCTCACCGATTTGGAGGCGTGCGTGCACAGGATCGTTGCCAGCCAGGTCATAGGTGCCATGGCCGCTGGAGAGGTCTATGTTCATCAGCTTTCTTTCCTCTCTCATTCCACTTGCCCCTCACAACACCAGCCTTTTACACTTTCAATCCAACTTACTAACTGTCTCCAGTCCTTGCTGCCTTCCTGCCCCCCTGTCCTCACACTAAAGCCATTCTTGTACCTTCCTGCTTTCAGATAGTGAACCACCAGCTGACCAGCCTGTCCCTCAACCTGCCAGTGGCAGCGACACCCCAGACGAGGAGGTAGAGGAAGCCAGAGCCTCGCCGCCTGCGTCTCCCGAGGGAGCCCATTCTGACACTGGGACCACGCCTTCCCTGGAGGGAAGCAGGGGGGTAGGGTCTGATGAGGATGAAGCTCCTGGACCCAGCAGGCTGCAGCAACGCCATGGGGGTAGGGAAGCTCGGGGGCCATTTCCCCGGAGGGTGAGTAGGCGAGCGAGTCCTGCTGCACAGGGCTCAGATGAGGACCGCGCCATCGCGGTCATGAATAGCCAGGCCTTGAGCATACACACTGAGCTCATGACTGCAATGGCAAGGGTGCCCGAAAGCATGGATGGACTGGCTAGGAGTGTGGAGGAGTCGCTGCAGTACAGGCTGACGCAACGCAACGATTTAGTGCTGCAATTGAGTCATTGGCTGGTGCCATCCAGTCTCAGACTGCTCTCATGCAGTCTCAGATTGATGCCACGCAAGCACTGACTGCTGGCATCCTCACTGGGTTGCCCACAGTCCACCAGGGATCTCACGGTGCTGCAGCAGGCCAGCAATCTGTGCTCGTGTAGATTGCTTCAGATGCTGAGGTACTGCCCCGTGGGAGTGCCAGTGTGTCGGGCGAGCAGGAAGGTGCTGTCCTCGCTCAGGATGACAGCATTTCTACTCCCACCACTGGCACTTCCCCATTGCACTTGCCACCATCTGCAACACAGCCAGCCCAGACTGCTGCTGCCCATGCAGAGTTGGTGCAGTCTGCAGCCGGGCCCTCCAGGCCCAGAGCTGGTCTAGGGTGCCCTTCAAGGGCATCTGCAGTCTCAGGTTCTGACAATCAGCAGCCTTCCACCAGCCTTGCTGCAGCCACTGGGGCCCCATTACGGACGAGCAGACACAGACTGCAGGAGAAACGGTACAACAGGTGTTTACTCAACGTGGCTCACATTGGAACTGACTATACAGATTACTACTCAGTGCTATATACAGGTGTGGTCACTGCCGGTACTACAGTATACATGAGCTGTAAAAAGTAGTTCCCCCCTTAAAGGTATATACATTACAATTCCTCCCCTTTTAGATTAACAGTACCATAACACTCATTTAACAATTAAATATCAAACTAATTACAATTAACACTTTTAACATGCAACATTAGCTGAAAATAGTCTATTTATATATTCAGCCTTTGGGGAGGCTTCCTGATCCTTTCTGGATAGTGCCTTTCCCGAGTGTCTTGCTCTTGGTGCGGAGGCAATTCTGGCCCCCTGTCGTCGGTTGGTTCATCAGCTTCCGATGCTACTGTTTCTGGGGTAGATGTGACCTGTACGTCGGGTTCATCACCAGGTACGTATGGGCGAGGCATGGGGTTGACTTGTTCCTGTGACTCTAGGATCTGGTCAGCATGGCGTCTCACGATGCTCTCCCCAACGTCCACTGTGTACATTAGTGGGCCCTGCCGTGTGCATATCGTTCCTGGCTGCCATTTTTCTGTTCGGTAGTCGTGGGCCAAGACTGGTTGCCCTACATTGAAGCTCCTTGTTGGCTTCTCATGGATGTGCTGGAACTGCTTACTCTCAACATCTCTTCGTACGTTTGGTCTGAGCAAATCCAGGCGAGATCTTAACCTTCGGTTAAAGAACATCATGGCTGGGGCCTGGTTGGTGACTGCATGTGTCGCATTCCGGTAGGCGAACAGGAAATTGTCCACCTTGTGCTGCAGCGGAATGTTGTCATTGTACATAGCCTTTATTGCCTTCTTAAAGGTTTGTACGAACCTCTCAGCCAATCCATTTGTGGCTGGATGATACGGGGCGGATGTGTAATGCCTTACCCCATTCATTTTCAAGAACCTCCGGAACTCTTCGGACACAAACTGTGGTCCGTTGTCGGAGCAAATCTGTTCTGGCAAGCCATTCCTGGCAAAAATGGTCCGTAGGACTGCAATAGTTTTCTCCGTGGTGGTGGAGGACATTTTGATGACCTCAGGCCATTTCGAGTGCGCATCCACGGCTATTAAAAACATTGAGTCCATGAATGGACCAGCAAAATCAATATACACCCGTTGCCATGGAGATGAGGGCCACTCCCATGGGTGTAGAGGGGCCTGTGGTGGTGCATTTTGGACTTTCTGGCATCCTGAGCAGCTCTTGGTCAGGTCCTCGATTTGTTTATCGATTCCCGGCCACCACACATGAGCCCTGGCTAGGCTTTTCATTTTTACCCCTCCCAGATGACCCTCATGAAGCTCATTGAGCACTCTATCCCTTAACTTGGGTGGAATTACCACTCGGGATCCACACATCAAGGTCCCCCAGCACACTGACAGCTGTTCTCTCCTTGTCGAGAATGCTGGCAACAGTGAGTCGCCATGTGCTGGCCATCCCTTCACCGTCAAATCATATACCCGAGACAGTGTCGGGTCATTTCGGGTTTCCTTTTCGATACAAACGTTAGTTACCGGTAGGTATTCAACTGTAGTCGAATGGAATACTTCGACAGGATCCACTGCTGGTGCTTCCTCCGCAGTAGGCAGTGGCAGGCGTGATAGCCCATCAGCATTTCCATGCTGTTTCGTGCCCTTATATTCAATCTCATAGTGGTGCGCCCCTAGAAAAAGTGACCATCTTTGTAGTCGTTGCGCAGTCATCACCGGAACGCCCTTCTTCGGATTAAAAATGGAGACAAGAGGCTGGTGATCAGTCAGCAAGGTGAATTTCTGCCCGTGCAGATAGTGATTGAACTTTTTCACTCCCCACACTAGGCTGAGGGCCTCCCTGTCAATCTGGGCGTAGTTATGCTCGGCTGAGGTTAGTGATCGTGAGCAAAGGCTATTGGCCTCTCTGAGCCGTCCGAGAATTTGTGCGACAGCACCGCTCCAATGCTGTAGGGTAACGCATCACATGCCAACTGAATTGGTAATGCTGGGTTGTAATGGGCCAATACCTCTTTCGATGTGATTAGTGTTTTGCTCTTCTGGAAAGCTCGTCTGCATTCGTCACTCCACTTCCATGGCACCCCAGTTTGCAGTAGGGTGTTCAGTGGGTGTAGTATTGTAGACAAGTTTGGCAAGAACTTATGGTAGTAGTTTACCAGCCCGAGGAACGACCTCAGTTGTGACACATTTTCCGGTGCTGGAGCCTTGACTACTGCCTCAATCTTCTCTGGGGGCTTATGTAACCCCTCTTTATCGATAACGTGGCCACAATACGAGATCTGTTTTCTAAAAAACTCGCATTTGGGGCGGTTAGCTCGGAGCCCATATTCCAGCAATCTAGTGAGCACCTGCTCCAGGTTGGCAAGGTGATTACTGTCATTTTTGCCCGTGACCAGGATGTCGTCCAAATAACACTGGGTCCCTGGGATCCCTTGCAGGACTTGTTCCATTGCCCTCTGCCAAATAGCCGGAGCTGATGCTACCCCGAATACCAGTCGGTTGTATTGGTAGAGACCTTTATGGGTGTTGATTGTGAGGTTTTTTTTGATGCTTCTTCTACCTCCATTTGCAGATACGCCTGGGCCAGATCAATCTTAGTGAAGCGCTTCCCTCCAGATAGCGAGGCGAAAATTTCTTCAATCCGCGGAAGTGGATATTGTATGGTGTGAAGGACCGGGTTCACTGTTACCTTAAAGTCCCCACAGATGCGAACCTTCCTTGGTTCCCCAGGCGTGCTGCTCAACGACTTTTTCATCACAGGGACGATGGGTGTAGCCCACTCACTCCAGTCTACCTTGGACAGTGCACCTGAACGTTCCAGACTCTCCAGCTCTGCTTCGACTGCTGGACGGATCGCATAAGGTACCGGTCTGGCCTTAAAAAATTTTGGACTTCCGTTTTTCTTAAATTTTAATCGTCGCTGTCATGCCTTTTAGTGTTCCGAGTCCTTGCTGGAACACCTCTTTCGCGTCAGTTAGGATCTTTGACAGTCGCCCAGGTGTGACGTCGTCATCCTTTTTGTCAGCCACAGTCAGTGCCTGTATGGAATGCCAATCCAGTTGTATTTTCCGGATCCATTCACGCCCCAGTAATGGTGGTCCTCCATCTTGCAATACATACAGGTCTAGTTTTGGTGTTTCCTTACCGTTATATATAACGGTCACCCTTATTTTTCCTTTGGGGTAGACTTTTTGATCCGTGTACGTCTTCAAAATAATTTTTGTGTCTCTCAAGGGTATGTGTGAGAATAGCCGCTCGTAGTCCCGTCGGTTTATGACTGTTAGGGCTGATCCTGTGTCCAATTCCATCTTTACCTGGACTCCTGCTATCTTGAGAGTGACCCAAATGGTTCGGTGATCCTCCGTTGTGGTCACATTATGTAGTTTCAGACAACTCAGTTCCCTGCTTTCAGCGTCGTTATCACTCTTTTTTTCATCTGAACTATTCTCCGTCATCTTACGTACCTTCTTGTACTTTCCTTTGGTAGGTTTCTTATTGCTGGTTTTCTTTCCCGACCTGCAGACTCGTGCTATGTGTCCTACTTTTCCACACTGTCTGCACACTTTGTCTTTGAACCAGCAATCATTCTGGTCGTGTGTTGTTCTGCCGCAGCGATAGCACTTCTCTGTTCCATATGACATTTAGTTTGTGCCATATTCTTGTGGTCTCTGTTGTATCTCTGCAGCGCCCCGTGCTGCTGCTTCATATGATACCACAATGCTGAAAGCCTTTTCCAGCATAAGGTCCTTTTCAGATAAAAGCCGTTTCTGGGTTCCTTCACTTTGAAGCCCACACACAAACTTGTCCCTTAAGGTATCTGCCAGTCCCGCTCCAAACTGGTAGTGTTTCGATAGCTTGCGCAGTTCTGTTAAATAATCAGCATTGCTTTCATCCTTATGCTGGTTCCGTTTGTGAAACTTGAATCTTTCTGCTATCAGCAGCGGTGTGGGGTTTAAATGTCCCTGTAGTATCGTTACTATGTCTTCAAAACTCTTTTCCATTGACTTCGTTGGGGTTACTAGATTTCGTAATAAACCATACGTCTTTGCACCCATTAAATTTAACAATACCGACGCTTTCTTGTCATCTGACACCTCATTTGCCTTGCAGTACACCTCTATTCGTTCGAGATATGTAGTCCAATCTTCGACTTCATTGTCAAATGCGGTGATACTGCCACTCTTCGGCATTTTGGGTGTGGTTTAAAATGGCGTCTCCCAATGACTTAAAATGGCGTCTCCCGCACTTTCCTTCCTCCCCCGCTGCTGCCAACGCCGCTCCCGGCGGTTCTCGTGGCAATGGCGGTGCTCTGTAGGTTTTGCGTGCTTCTCCTGCGCTGCTGCCAACGCCGCTCCCGGCGGTTCTCGTGGCAATGGCGGCGCCCTGTAGGTTTCGCGCGCTTCTCCTGCGCTGCTGCCAACGCCGCTCTCGGCGGTCCTCGTGGCAATGGCGGTGCCTCGCGGGTTTCTGTGCCTCCCTCTCTCCCTCTCTCCGACGCTGCTCAGCCCCTGAACACCAGCTGCGCCCTGTGCGCTCTGCCCTCTCTCTCTCTCCCCCGTCGACGCTGCTCGGCCCTTTGCTGTGCTGCCCGGTCGGGCTCTAGCTCGCCGCTGTCTGGGAAGGGTCTGCACACTACCTGTTGCCAGCCCGTTTCGCTGGACCACCTCGACTGGAAAGCCAAGCCTGGCTCTCGACAGCCTCCCCCACAATTCTCGAGTCTCTGCTGGATGACTGGGCGGTTGCCCGTGGTCGACGCCCGAGTCTCTGGCCTTGACCTCCAATCCACTGAGCTTCAGGAACGAATCCCCGGGAGGGGATGCAGAGTTGCAGGTAGGTTCGAACTTGCCTCGTCGCCAATGTTCCGTCCGTGTATAATAAGACACAGACTGCAGGAGAAACGGTACAACAGGTGTTTACTCAATGTGGCTCGCATTGGAACTGACTGTACAGATTTCTACTCAGTGCTATATACAGGTGTGGTCACTGCCGGTACTACAGTATACATGAGCTGTAAAAAGTAGTTCCCCCCTTAAAGGCATATACATTACAGGAAGTGTGCAGGGGATGGAGATCACCCTCGAAGGGCAAACAGTAGGATGTGTAAATAAATGGTGGGAATGTTTGTGGTAAAGGTTAAGGTTCCTGTGATTACATTTGTTTATTGTTTTGCCGTTTATCTCCATCTTGTGAGAACCAGTTCTGTTAGTTCATGATTTGTTGTGTTTGTTTCTAATTGTTTGTCCTGAATAAATGACACAGAGTTTGTTAAATAAAAAAGTTTTTTAATTCAAAATTTAAATTTTTGGTCTTTTGAGTCATTCCAGCTTTGGCCGTCTATAGGGGTTGTGGGTTGCTTTCCATGATGTTGTTCTCCATGCCAGAAGCCATCTTCTGAGTAGTGGCCTAGAAGTGGCTTCTTATCAGCCATTCATAGACGGCCCTTACATTGGCAACATTGTGCACCTCCCTCCCACGTTGGTGCTACGGCTGATCCTCCTCCTCATCCTCCTCCTCATCATCCTCCTCCTCCTCTTCCTCCTCCTCCTCCTCAGGTGGTGCACCAATCCCTGGTGGCATTGGCTGGGTCCACAGGATTGTGAGGTTGTGAAGCATGCAGCACACAACTATGAAGAGGGAGACTCGCTCAGGAGAGTATTGCAGGGCTCCTCCTGAGCGGTCCAGACAGCGGACCATTGCTTCAGCATGCTGATCGTCTGCTCAATTATGTTCCTGGTGGCGATATGGCTCTCATTGTATCGCAGCTCAGCAGGGGTGTTGGGGTTACGGAGCGGTGTCATCAGCCAGGTGCAGAGTAGATAACCCTTGTCCCCGAGGAGCCATCCACTTGGGTGACGTGGTACCTGGAAAAGGCCTGGCACACTAGTCTGGCGCAGGATGAAAGCATCATGGCTGCTGCCAGGATAGCAGGCATTGATGGCGAGTATGAGCTGTGTGTGGTCACAGACCAACTGCACATTTAAGGAGTGGTAGCCCTTGCGGTTTCGAAATACCTCTGCATTTTCATGCGGTACCCGGAATGCCACATGCGTGCAGTCAATGGCGCCCTGCACCATGGGGAAGCCCGCTATCCTAGCAAAGCCAAATGCGCGTTCATGCTGTTTACCCCGGGTCATGGGGAAATAGATGTACTGGCGTCTCCTTTTATACAGGGCATTTGTCACCTCCCGGATACAACAATGGACAGCGAACTGGGAGATATTGGCGATGTCCCCAGTAGAAGCTTGAAAGGAGCCGGTGGCATTAAAATTCAAAGCCACTGTCACCTTCACTGCCACCGATAGAGACGTCCTGGTCCTGAGCTGAGGCTGCAGATCTGGTTGCGGCAGGTCGCAGAGCTCAGTGACCACCTCCTTGCTGAAGTGCAGCCTGCACAAACACTGCTCCTCAGACAAATGAAGATATGGGTACTGCTCCCTGAATACCCTCAGAGGGTAAAGTCTCCTGTGCAGAGGCCTGTTGGCCCTCCTCCCTCTGGCCATGTGTGCCACTCTCTCTCTGCGCCTCCGATTCTGCAGGTGAAGGACGACACCCCAATTCAGTGCAGCCCCCATAGTCTCTTCTAAATTGCTGGAATGAAGGTCAAATCAAAATGAACCTGCAAAGTGCTGCTCAGGACCCAAAACTCCTCCACACAGCGTTAAATCTCTCCAGGCATCTCTCTCCCTCTGTGTATGCGTGGTGCAAAAATTTTGCCGACAAGAAAAGGCATGAAGCGGCCACCTTTAAATAGCGCTCCCCCAGCCCCTTCCCAACTGCAAAACGTTCCCCTCTACCTGTTGTTGCTAGCAGCAGGCGGAAAGGCGGGGGCGCCACTCAATATCTGGTCCGGGGCGCTACCGGGGCGTTGCACGTTCGACTGATGTCACGATCTGCGGACGCAGGAGATCGTGGCGGTAGTGTTTAGAGCCGCTGCAAAATGTCTGGTCAATTTTACGAGCGGCGCTAAAATCGCCGAGCTCAGGCGCTAACTTCCTAGCGCCCCGTTAGCACCCTCCGGAGGCGCTAAGCAACCGAATTTTTCCCCCAATATGTTTCCCATGTCTCTTCGAGGAGCCTGGTGTTGAGGAGTCACACTCAGTCTAGGAAGAAGTTCAACGACCTCATTTGGGTGGTCAGGGTGGGTACCTGCTTTTCAAAACCTCTACATCCCTCCATCTCAACCTCACTCTGTGCCCAGAGGGTTTATAAACCCAAATGCCCAGCACTCATCCAAGACCTATGGCCATCTCATAAAAGGCACATGCACATTCCAAACCTTGCATACATTAAGGGCTATTCAACTATGGGAGGCACATCAGGCAAACACATGGCTGCACACATTAAGGGCTATTCAACTATGGGAGGCACATCAGGCAAACACATGGCTGTACACATTAAGGACTATTCAACTATGGGAGGCACATCAGGCAAACACATGGCAGCACACTCACTCAGACGCTGTCCTTTTTCTTGCAGGCCAAGCTCTCTCATAACAGGCAGGAGCAGCAATGCACGGGAGGAGGACCAGCTGACCTACACACCCTCTGACCAATTTGGAGGCGAGAGTGCACAGGATCGTTGCCAGCCAGGTCATAGGTGCCGTGGCCGCTCGAGAGGTCGATCCCCTTGGGGATAGCAATGGTATGTTCATCAGCTTTCTCTCCTCTCTCATACCACTTGCCCCTAACAACACCAGCCTTTTACACTTTCAATCTAACTTACTAACTGCCTCCAGTCCTTGCTGCCTTCCTGCCCCCTTGTCCTCACACTAAAGCCATTCTTGTACCTTCCTGCTTTGAACCACCAGCTGACCAGCCTGTCCCTCAACCTGCCAGTGGCAGCGACGCCCCAGACGAGGAGGAAGAGGAAGCCGGAGCCTCACTGCCTGTATCTCCCGAGGGTGATAATTCAGACACTGGGGCCACGCCTTCCCTGGAGGGGAGCAGGGGGTTAGGGTCTGAAGAGGGCGAAGCTCCTGGACCCAGCGGGTGCCATGGGGGTAGGGAAGCTCAGGGGCCATCTCCCCGGAGGGTGAGTAGGCGCGCGAGTTCTGCTGCACAGGACTCGGATGAGGACCTTGATATTGCGGCCATGAATATTCAGGCCTTGAGCATACACACTGGGCTCATGGGTGCAATGGCAAGGGTGCCCGAAACATGGATGGACTGGCTAGGAGTGTGGAGGAGGCCGCCACTAGCACAGCTGGCATCTGTGCGCAAACCCTTGAACCCATCCTTGCCTTGTTGCAGAGGATGGTTAAATTGCAGGGAGACAGTGGGGACCCAGAGCCCATGCTGCGTGTAATGGGTGAGGTGGCAGGATCTATTGCAGCACAGGCTGACGCAACGCAATGGCTTACTGTTGCAATTGCGTCATTGGCTGGTGCTATCAAGTCTCAGACTGCTCTCATGCAGTCTCAGATTGATGTCAGACAAGCACTGACTGCTGCCATCCTTGCTGGGTCGCTCACAGTCCCTCAGGGATCCCATGGTACTGCAGCAGGCCAGCAATCTGTGCTTAAGCAGATTGCTCTGGATGCTGAGGTACTGCTTCGTGGGAGTGCCAGTGTGTCGGTCGAGCAGGGAGGTGCTGTCCTCTCTCAGGATGACAATATTCCTACTCCCACCACTGCCACCCCCATTGCACTTGGCATGGCCTGCAACACAGCCAGCCCAGACTGCAGCTGCCCATGCAGAGTTGGTGCAGTCTGCAGCCGGGCCCTCCAGGCCCAGAGCTGGTCGAGGGTGTCCTTCAAGGGCATCTGCAGTCTCTGCATCTGACATTCAGCAGCCTTCCGCCAGCCTTGCTGCAGCCACTTGGGCCTCATTACGGAGGAGCAGTAGGGTGGGAAGTGGGGAAGTGCACAGGGGATGAAGATCACCCTCGAAGGGCAAACAGTAGGATGTGTAAATAAATGGTGGGAATGTTTGTGGGAAAGTTCGAGGTTCTTATTATATTTGTTTACTGTTTTGCCATTTATCTCCATGTTGTGTGAACGAGTTTTGTTAGTTTATGAATTGTTGGGTTTGTTTCTAATTGTTTGTCCTGAATAAATGATACAGAGTTTGTAATATAAATATTTTTTAAAATTCTATACTTTACATTGTTGGTCATTTGACTCATTGCAGCTTTGCCCAGCAATAGCGGGTGCGGGATGCTTTCGATGATGTGCTTCTTCATCCCAGAAGCCATCTTCTCAGTAAGGGGTTAGAATTGGTGTCTTATCAGCCGTTCACGGACGGCCCTTGCAATGGCAACATTGCGTGCCTCCCTCCCATGTTAGTGCTGCTCATCCTCCCCTTCATCATCCTCTTCCTCCTCCTCCTCAGGTGATGCACCAATACCTGGTGGCATTGACTGGGTCCTCAGGATTGCGAGGTTGTGAAGCATGCAGCACACAACAATGAAGAGGGAGACTCGCTCGGGAGAGTACTGCATGACTCCTCCTGAGTGGTCCAGACACCGGAACCGTTGTTTCAAGATGCCGATCGCCTGCTCAATGAGGTTCCTGGTGGAGCTATGGCTCTCATTATACTGCAGCTCGGCAGGGGTGTTGGGGTTATGGAGCAGTGTCATCAACCAGGTGCAGAGTGGGTAACCCTTGTCCCTGAGGAGCCGTCCACTAGGTTGATGTGGTGGTTGGAAAAGGTCTGGCACACCAGTCTGATGCAGGATAAAAGCATCGTGGCTGCTGCCAGGATAGCGGGCATTGACGGTGAGTATGAGCTGTGTGTGGTCACAGACCAACTGTACATTTAAGGAGTGGAAGCTCTTGCGGTTTCGGAAAACCTCAGCATTCTCATGCGGTGCCCGCAATGCCACATGCGTGAATTCAATGGGGCGTCCTGAACCCCTCTGTAGGGGGTGGCGTGTGCCCAGTCAGCTTCACCTCTGACTGTCTCTGAGCGGTTCGAATCGCTCCCACACCCCTGGGTTCTAGACACCGGACTTAGGTACAGGCGGCGATACAGAAAATCAAGTAGACAAGTGGTTTGGTGCAAGTAAACCAAAATTTTATTAAAGGCAGAATAAAAACACAATCTTACTGAGAATTACTGATATAGTTACAGACATAAAACAATTACACTTATATGGGAATGGGGAACACACGGCACATCGATGGAAAAAAATACATTAAAACCCCCTTATCCTTATCCCACCCCCTAATACCTAACTAGATTAAGCTACGAGGGGCCAGGAATTCATGCTCACCAATTCGAAACCTGTTGCTTTAACCGGTTTGGGTTTTGAGGTTCACTCTTTCTGTCCTTTGGGGTATTTCGTCGCCATGTGGTCACGGTGCGGCGATGGAGTTGTTTATGCGAATCACCCTCCTTTTCCTCAGCTAACGTCGTGGTCGAGTCGCGATGGGTCTTCTTCTTCTTCCTCGGGCGGTTTGGTCGCTGACGGGTTTTTTAAATGGTTGGGGCTCGGTTGGCAGTTTACACTGTCAAACTGATTTTACTACCTATGCTTCAAACGCCAGCTTATTCGTCAATTGGGGTTTTACTGTCCATTTACTTAACGCCAACTTATTCGTCAAACGCCAGCTTATAACTGGGTGTTTGTCCCCCAACGCGTCTTTCCGCTGCCCTTCTCTGCCTCTATCGGTTTCCCGTATTCTTCGTCTCGTCTCGTCTGCCCGTTTGTAGCCTGTGTGTCCTGTGTGTTTTCGAATTCGGGTCTCGTTCTCCTCCCGCGTTTGGCCCTCGGTGTAGTAATGGGCGTCCTTGGTGTTGAGCGGCGCGGGGAGCGAGAAGAGAGCCCGCCACGAGGCCAGGGCATGAGAACGAGAGGCAGGAGGCCAAGGCCAAAAGAGGTGGGCAGGAGCAAGAGCGATAAGAGAGCAATCACTACCGATGGGCCTACAATTATACCTGTTCTTCACCCCCTTATCTGCGCGCCAAATCAGGTCAGTCCTTTGTCTAACTTTTGGCGGGCTCGTATAAAATGATTACAGTGTAGGAATGTCTAGTTCCTATCCAAAGACTGAGGTCCACTCAGGCGCTTAAACAAAACGAAGTTTAATGGAAACTAACAGGTTTAAACAAGTAACTGCAGGAGAACATCGAGTGTAGGTCTATTCAGTTCGGAGGCTCCACGAGGACTGCTGGCTGGTCCCGTGGTTGACGTCATGACGTCATCACGTTCTTCCCGCCAGTGGGGGATCAGGTCATCGTTGTACGTGTCTTCGCACTGTTCCCTTTGGGGAACTGTATGAAGTGGTGGAAGGATTTCTGGCCGCGTTAACGCTCCTTCCGTGACCGTAACCATCTACATACCAGCCATTAGGGTGGTTAGTCCTATTCACGTGGTCGAATCTGCGCTCCGGAACAGCGAAGGTGGCCAATGGAGCTTTTACATGACGCTGTACCTTGGCCTTTTGGCAGACCACACAGGTGTTGGCCCAGTCGCGGACATCCCTTCCAGACGAATTTTGGCGACATCAGCCTTTGCGAGACCCTCATGCCAGGGTGTGACAACCCGTGTATGGCGTCGAACACTTTCCGGCGCCAGGCGACTGGAACGATAGGGCGGGGAACTCCCATGGAGACGTCGCAAAGTAGCGTGGTGCCTGCGGCATGGAATTTGACGTCGGCCGCTTGGAAGCTAGAGGGGCTGGTCCTGTAGGCTTGGAACTCTGGGTCCGAGGCTTGATCCGCAGCCATGTGGGCATAGTCGATTCCGAGTTGGACTGCGTGCACAATCGCGCGGGAGAGGCAATCCGCCACCAGGTTGTCTTTGCCGGACACATGCTGAATGTCCGTAGTGAATTCTGAAATGAACGTCAGGTGACGTTGTTGCCGAGCTGACCACGGTTCGGCGGTCTTGGCCATAGCGTACGTCAGTGGCTTGTGGTCCACATAAGCTGTGAACGGACGTCCTTCTAGTAAGAACCGGAAATGGCGGATGGCTAGAAAAAAGGGCCAGCAACTCTCAGTCAAAAGTGCTGTACTTTCTTTCATTTCGCCGTAATTGGCGGCTGAAAAACGCCAGCGGTTGCCACGTCCCATTCACCCACTGTTCCTGCACTGCGCCGATTGCGTAGTCCGACGCGTCAGTGGTAAGGGCAATGGTGGCACCTGGAAGCGGGTGTGCCAGCATGGTTGCGTTGGCCAAGGCGCCTTTGTTGTCGCCGAACGTCCGGTCCATCTCGGCCATCCAGCTGATCGGATCCTTACCGGACTTGGCCTTGAGGGCCTCGTACAAGGGCTGCATAAGCAGAGCCACCTTAGGGATGAACCGGTGATAAAAATTGACCATCCCGAGGAACTCCTGTAGGGCCTTGACGGTCTGCGGGCGCGGGAAAGATGTAACCACCTCGACCTTCGTCTGTAAGGGGATTGCGCCGTCTGATGTAATGCGGTGGCTCAAGAAATCAATCCGCTGCAGGCCGAACTGACACTTGGCCAGGTTGATAAATAAACCGTGTTGACTGAGGCGTGTGAAGAGGGTGCGCAGATGGCAGAAGTGCTCCTCTTTGCTAGGGCTGGCGATGAGGATGTCGTCGAGGTGGACGAAGAGGAATTTTAGGTCCCGAAGCACGGAGTCCATCAAGCGCTGGAAAGCCTGTGCAGCATTCTTCAAGCCAAATGGCATCCGCAGAAATTCGAACAGGCCGAATGGGGTGATGACTGCGGTTTTCAGGACGTCTTGCGGGTGCACGGGGACCTGGTGGTAACCACGGACGAGGTCGACTTTTGAAAACAAGGTATTTCCCGCCAAATGGGCTGAGAAATCTTGGATATGCGGGATCGGGTAGCGATCAGGAGTAGTGGCGTCATTCAGGCATCGGTAGTCACCGCATGGCCGCCATCCGCCGCCGGGTTTCGGAACAATGTGGAGAGGCGAAGACCAGGGACTATTTGACCGGCGAATAATCCCCAGCTGCTCCATCGTGTCGAACTCCGCTTTCGCAGCTGCAAGCTTGCCGGGTTCGAGTCGTCGGGCCCGTGCGTAAACCGGGGGACCGGTGGTGGTGATGTGATTTTCCACACCATGTTTTGTAGCCGAGGAGGAGAAAGTGGGCCTGGTCAGATCGGGGAACTCTCCGAGGAGCCGAGTGAAGTCGTCTGGAGGTGGGAATGCACAGAAGACAGTGCGCGGCACGGCGTTACCGCGGTGGCCCGGGATGGAGTGGAACGTGGCCGCATTGGTCAACCGGCGGTGCCTGACATCAACCAGGAGGCCGTTGGCGCACAAAAAATCTGCCCCAAGGATGGCCTGCGTGACTTTGGCCGTGATGAATTCCCAGTGGAAACGCTGGCTGCCGAAACACACCTGGACCCGCCGCCCTCCAAAGGTCCGAACAGCCACACCAATAACCGCCGCGAGGGCGGGGCCGTGGCCCCTAGCTAGTATATCGAGATTTGACGCAGGTAGGATGCTACACTGCGCCCCGGTGTTGCAAAGGAAACGTCGACCGGATAGGGAGTCGGTGATGAAAAGAAGCTTCCCTGAATCTCCGATGGCCATCGCAGCCACGGGGCACTCATTAGACCCGGTCCTCCTTCGCCAGGGTGGCTATAGATGTGTTTTTTTTGTGCGAAAAACTGCAGAGAGGGAGGCAGCATCTTGCTTTCGTGCCAAATTGGGAGTGGTAAAAGCACAACCCCGCTGATTGAGGAGCTGGAGCAGCGTCTGTGGGGGGTGGGCACCTCGTGGCCGTGCAGTGCTGTTGTGTCACCGCGAAAATCTTGTCCGCTTCGGCAGCAAGCTCCGCGCAGTCTGTGACTTCGGACCTGGCTAGGGCAGCCTGAACTTGCTCCAGGAGTAGGCTGAGGAATAGCTCCCTGAAGAGGAAGCATTCCGGCTTGGACCCGAGGAGCGTGAGCATCTGGCTCATGAGCTCAGACGGCTTGGAGTCCCCGAGGCCAGGCATAGCGAGCAGCCGGCGGGCGCGCTCCGACTTCGTGAGCCCGAAGACCTGCAGCAACCGCGCCTTTAAGGTGTCATACTTGCGATCAGTAGGCAGACTACCGAGTAGGCTGACGATCCGCGAGGCTGTGGCGCTGTTGAGGGCAGAGACCACGTAATAATAATGGGTCTGATCCGCAATGATGTCCCTGATGGCGAACTGGGCTTCAGCCTGGATGAACCATGCGGCTGGTTGTTGCTCCCAGAATTGCGGTAGCTTTAAGGTAACGGCGTTCGTTTCCATGTTGATTATCTTCTGCGAAAACCGTTCGCAAAAGTCGGGGTCACCAATGTAGGAATGTCTAGTTCCTATCCAAAGACTGAGATCCACTCAGGCGCTTAAACAAAACGAAGTTTAATGGAAACTAACAGGTTTAAACAAGTAACTGCAGGAGAACATCGGGTATAGGTCTATTCAGTTCAGAGGCTCCACGAGGACTGCTGGCTGGTCCCGTGGTTCATCACGTTCTTCCCGCCAGTGGAGGATCACGTGATGTACAGCATGACGTCATCGCGTTTACCCGCGCTGTTAAAGTAATCACGCTCTGTACAAGTAAACAGTATAATTAAAGATACAGGCCTAGAAATTCAGTGCCCTTAGCACCGATTTTGTGGCGCTAGAGGGCCTAGCGCTGCAATTGGCGCCGGTTCCTAAATTGTCTGGGGCCCTTCCGCGGCGGTAGACCGGTAGCGCTGCGCCGGCACCGATGACGTCATCGGTGTGCGCAGCGTCCCGGTTGCCGTGGTAACCCGGCCCCAAGCCGAAATTCAGTTGCGGCCGCCTCGCCAGTGGCAGCCGCAACTAAGACTCCGGCAAACGAGTGTTGCCGGAGTCTGCGCCGGCGCTTTAAGGAGGCGCGGCGGCCGGCCGCTTTCCCGCCAGCCGCCTGCCCGCAGCTCCCTCCCCGGACTTCTCTCCCCCCCCCCCGGAACAGATGCAAGCCCGGCACTTGTCCGAGGTGCCGGGCTCATTTTTGCAGAGATTTGCGCGGGCCGCGGCCGGGTGCAGGCAGCTCCTCCTTAACGGAAGGAGGAGGCCTGCACTTCCCGAGCCTGCCGCACCGCAGCGGGCGCCGCAGCGCCGGAATAGCGCCGCAATGCGGCGCGTTGCGCCAGTTTTCAGGCGCTAAAACCCTTCAGTAGCGCCGGCAGCCGTTTGGGCGCGGCGCTACTGAATTTTTGGCGCGCGCAAAGGGACTTAGCGCCGGCGCTAACTTCCGGCGCTAAAGCCCTGGCGCAGCGCAAACTCAATTTCTAGGCCACAGACTCAGGCTGTAGCTAACATGTTGTTAAAGGGAATTATGTACAAACGATCTGAGTCCTTTAGTGGCTCCGCCACAACAGCCATTTACTTTAACGACTTCTGGGGCGGTTGTCTCCTGGTATAATAGCTTCGATATCCTGGCTGTTTGTCATTTATGAAACTTAATCGGGTTTCCTGACTTGGCAGCTACCTGTGAGCTGTTACCGATTATTTATGCGAAGAGTAGATGGCTTTCAGATTAGGGCCATCCTGGCTTGATCTGTTCCAAGGTGAAGAATGCATATTCTGTGTTTACATATCTGTCTGGCTTTACAAAGTCTTTTCACAGATTCCTGCATGTTAGGTTTCGTTTCAGGGCCTGCCTTTTTGCAGGGCCTTGCTTTTAAAAATCCTGTCAGTTTTGGTCACGAGGTCTAGAAGCCATTTTGGGTACCCTTTTTTAATAACTTGTGCATTCAGGGTCCCTTTATCCATAACTTTCGGGGAATGTGGGAATTTTGAGAACCCTACACCTCGCAAAGCCACATGCGCGTTCACGCTGTTTGTCCCGGGTCATGGGGAAAGAGATGTACTGGCGTCTCCTCTTATACAAAGCTTTTGTCACTTCCCAGATGCAACAATGGACAGCGAATTGGGAAATATTGGTGATGTCCCCCGTAGCAGCCTGAAGGGAGCCGCTGGCATAAAAATTCAGAGCCACTGTCACCTACACTGCCACCGACAGAGACGTCCTGGTCCTGAGCTGAGGCTGCAGACCTGGTTGCACCAGGTGGCAGAGCTCAGTGACCACCTCCTTGCTGAAGCACAGCCTGCACAAACACTGCTCCTCAGACAAATTAATGTAGGAGAATTGCTCCCTGAATACCCTGGGAGGGTAAGGTCTCCTGTGCAGAGGCCTGTTGGCCCTCTTCCCTCTGGCCACTTTTGCCACTCTCTCTCTGCGCCTCTGCTGCCTCCGAAGGTGAAGTTGGACGACGACGCCCTGAGTTAGTGCAGCCCCTATAGAAGCTTCTAAATATCGTTAATATGAAGGTGAAATAAAAATTAACCTCCAAAGTGGAGCTCAGGACCCAAAACTCCTCCGGACAGCGTCGCATCTGTACCAACGTCTCTCTCCCTCTCAACCTGCATGATCCAAAAATTTTGCTGACAAGAAAAGGCAGGAAGCGCCCGCCTTTAAATAGCGCTCCCCCAGCCCCTTCTCGACTTGAAAACGTTTCCCTCTACCTGTTGTTCCTAGTGGTCCAGGGCACTACCAGGGTGTTGCACGTTCGACTGACATCACGATCTGCGAGCGCAGGAGATCGCGGCAGTAGTGTTTAGCGCTGCTGCAAAATGACCAGTCAATTTCACGAGCAGCGCTAAAATAGCTACGTTCGGGCACTATGTTCCTAGCGCCCCATTAGCGCCCCCCGAAGGCGCTAACGGGAGGCGCTAACCAATTGAATTTTTCCCCCCTTGTGTTTATTTTCCACTCCTGCCCAGTTTTGCAGCCAAGTTTCTGTTAGTGCTATTAAATCTGTATCTTCCTGTGACAAAGCTGCTTCTAATTCCCCCAGTTTATTTTCTGCACTTTGAGCAATGCAATACATACACTTTATCACCTTTTTTTGGATTTAATACTACTCCTTCCCCCTTGATTTTTTTTCCTCCAAAGGCAACACCTCGTTCTTTTATTTCATTCTTTTCCCTGCTTATAACTAGTCCATTTGATTTTCCTCCTCCACTCTCTTTATTTCTTCTGTGTGCTATCCCTTTTGCTAAATTCTGTTTTATTTGACAGCTATTTCTCCATTCTCCATTTGTTCTTTCTAATTGTGTTACTTCCCTTGACCCTCATCCCCTAGTTTAAATGGGGGAGAAACTGGTCTTTATTTCACTCATTCTTTGAGTGAAAAATTAACGTTGGGGGGCCAATTTCTGAGAGCGATCTCTCATGTTTGGACTTCCCCGGAAGTGCCATATTGGCAGTTAGTGACTTTCAAGTGTCCGGGTGCACGCCTGAAACAGGCATGTTCGCGCCCAGGTGGCCCTGGAGATGGAGCATGCGGTGTCCGCCGGCACGCTTGAGGCCTACCGCGACCGGTGGGCGCCGCGGGGACTGGAGTGCATCATCACCACGGCCAATTAAATTTTAATTAAATTTGTTACGGTTCTTTTAAAGTTTTATTAATTTACAGACGATTCGTTTAATCACCCAACCAGAAGAGTACACCTGAAACAGGCATTAGCACCTTGAATATGTTAATCAGGGTCCTAACACCTGTTTTAGGACCGCACTCCCCAAATTCAACATAAACTGGGTGGAGCATGCGCCATGCATGCTCTGCTCAGCTTTTTCCGTGTCTACAGCAGGTTAAAGGAACCGCTGGAGGCCGCGGACTACAAGGTTAGTAACTTTTTTTTAACTTGCGTTTATGTAAAGCCACGAGAAGCAGGACTGCTCCTCCTGGCTCCAGAATAGTACTGTGGGTTGCTGCCGGTCTGGGGTATCCCTCGTCCCGTTCACCTCCTGCGGTCTGGCTTGGTGTCAGGGCCAGACAATTCTCCTGGGGCCCCGACTGGCGAGCATCAACTGGGACACCCGATTGGCATCCACTGCATGCCGGATTTATGCAGAGGAGGCCTGAGGCCCAGTTTGCAGCAAGCCTTGAGCTGATGCCTTCAGGTGCTTTGAAAAGGGGTGAAGTGATGACACTCACACTTTGAAAGGTAACAAAACTTTAATTTAAATGGAATTTTCTGAATTTGCTCAACTGCCGACGGCAACATGCATTTGCTCAAGTTTTTATTCTGTGGCTTCAAAAATATTTAGAGGCAGTCTGGATGGATTTATCATACTTTTTCTTACTTTTCAGACTTCTTTACTTAACGTCTTAAAAGGATGCCACCAACAATGATGTAGTAGTCCCTCAATACTGTACTGAAGTGTCAGCTTAGACTACAGGCTCAAGTACTGCTGTCTGCCAAATGAGCCAAGCTGACGAATGATTAACTTTAATATTCATTTATTTTCCTATTTCTGTTGATTTGGAAAGCTATATTAATAGGTAGTGATGATACTGTTTTGGGAATTAGTTTGGAAGTATTACTGAGTGAACTAATGGTTGAGAGCTGAATTAGCAGTCGTACAAATAGTCATTAACTCTGCAGTGGTTCCGTTCTAATTATGCTTTGAGATTTAATTTACCTACACTATTGGATTCAGTAACTCGCCCATGCCAGTTCTTCAAGCACCCATGTGTCGACATCACACAATCAGGACCATGTGTATCACAAATCACCTTACAGCATATTAAATATACAGGGGGAGCTTCCTCTTCCAGTGTACAGCCTCAGAACACAAGTAAAGCACAAAGGCACCACATTGTGGCATGATGTAGGTACTACAATCAATTTTTAAAAAACATGCTCACACAAAAAGCAGGGATTTTACATCAAAATACACACTGGTCATAGTTGAAGTGATCTTCTTAGATTGTGACATGGATTTTATACAGACAGACTTTGGATAGCTATACCAGCTGGATATGTAAGAACAGACAAGGTAATATAAAATAAAATTGTCACAGAACCAATTAAACACACTACTGAAAAAACACAAAAGAAAGAGCACAAGAAGCATACCAGACACCAGTGGAATCAATTCAACATAACACTAAACAAATACCAAGAAAGTCATCAGAAAGACAAACGACAATTAAAAATATTAGTCTCCGGAATATTGCACAGGAGGCAAAATCAAGACCCACACAAGGCAGAACATACAAAATACAAGGAAAATAAACCCAAGGAGGTTACACACCAGACAACGGCCAATAGCTGATTACAAAATATTCAACGTTGCAAGACAAAGCAACTAGGTACACACAAAACAAGCAAACAGATCAAACACACAAAGCAAATACTAATGATCCATATTAACCGACCAAAATGGACAACTCAAAAACCACTTAAGTGGTAAACATCTAGTAGAAACATCTCAATGACACCAAGGCAGCACCACCACAAATAATCCGTAACTCAGGATACAAAAATGTATAAATCATAACCCATTCAACAAATTAAATAAAACATAATTGAAATTTATAAATATCTTAAGGAAATGAGTGCTTACATCTACAGCTGAACAAAACACAGTGCTGTGGCAAAGCCACCAACGGACTCCTGTATAAATGTATAACTGCCTTTAACAGAGTGCTACAGCACCTATGTGTGTTTACTGTATGTAAATAGCCGTTCTGGATAAGCCCCAGAATCAGCGCGATGACGTCATCACGTTGGTCACGTGATGCCCCGAATGGCGGGAAACGTGATGACGTCATTACGTCAGAGAGTGGGAGGTTCCCAACTCAGACCTCGTGAAACCAGCACCAGAAAAGACCTGTTGATTATTTCTCCTGCATGCAATTGTTTGTTCTCTAGTTTCTATTAAACTTCATTTTATTATCGGACTGACTCGACCTCAGTGCTTCAGTTAGGGATCTGACGATTCCTACAGTGCCACAAGATGACAAAGGCACGAAGACCAGACCTCTTCAGTGAACAATGCCCAAATCTCAGGAGCTACAATCACAGTTAAAATATACATCTCAGTAAATAGCTTCACCAAGCAAAAAGAAAATTCCACTTCAGACTGGAGTTAGTCCAGCAAGGAAAAAAAGCCAAACAAATTTAAGTGTTGGCTACTGTTTACGTTTCTCATTTAATTAGATCTTATATTCTTTTTCATACATTCCTTCATAATGTGAGTAAAATTGTAATCTGTACTCATTTTCCTATCTTTCAACAGCAAATGATTGTGCTGGATGCCCGGCAGACAGTAAACCTCAGCAGTTTAAACACTGGTATCTCACTGCTACCATCTAGGTTCAAAAATACAGCCCAGACTGATAAGGAGGACGTCTGTCAGCTGGCTATACAAAAGGCTTGCATTTTGCATTTATATAGCGCCTTTCACGACAACCGGATGTCCTAAAGCATTTTACAGCCAATGAAGTACTTTTTGAAGTGTAGTCACTGTTGTAATATAGGAAACGCAGCAACCAATTTGTGCACAGCAAGCTCCCACAAACAGCAATGTGATAATGACCAGATAATCTGTTTTATTTTTAGTGATGTTGATTGAGGGATTAAATATTGGCTACGGTTAACCCCCCTGCTCTTCTTTGAAATAGTGCTATGGGATCTTTTACGTCCACCTGAGAGAGCAGACGGGGCCTCGGTTTAACGTCTCATCTGAAAGACGATGGGGGGGAAAATGGGTGGCGTCCATTTTGGGGCATTAACGTCGCCGGAGCGCTAATTTTAGCGCCCCGAAAAAGTTAGCGCCCCCGCCGTAAATTCAGTAGTAGCGCCCCAAGCAGGAGGTGTGGCACTACTGGAAAGCGCTTCACCTCCTTCTTGGGGCACTACTACTGAATTTCCCACCGGTACGTGCAGCAGCGCCACACGCGGTGGCACATAGCGCCGCGACATTGCAGGCCTCCACCCCTGATTAAAGGGGAGGGGCCTAGTGCTGCGCGCACCGGGGCCCTGCCGGACCACTGGGGAGCGGGTGCCAGGAAAAGAGCCCGGCACTCAAGAGGAGTGCCAGGCTGAGCGATCGCTGCCGGCAGCCCGCATACAAAAGCAAAATAAAAATGGCCGCCTGACACCTGCCCTTTAACTTGCAACGCCACTGCTGCCAAACCGCCTTCTGATCCTGTCGCACATATCGTGCGGCGATAGGTCAGGGGGCGCAAGGGAAGTTTGCGACCGGGGCGCAAACGGGGCGCAGCGGCGTGGGGCACTAACAGCTACCGCCACCACTAATCTCCCGCTGAATTTCACGGGAGGCGTTAGTAGCACTAGGGGATTTGCGCCCCGTTAGCACCCACCGGGGGCACTAATGAGAGGCGCAAACCAACCCAATTTTTCCCCCGATGAGTTCTGTGTGTAATGAGCTTGAGCAGTCTTAATCCCAGTTCCTGTTGGCAATGGGCCCACACACAAAACTTCTTCTAATTCAGCCCTAAATTGGCGATCTCATTCAAATAGTTGGTCGGCGATCTAGCAAATGTCACAAAGAATGTAAATCACAAAGTAGTGAAACAGAAAATGAGATTATGTTTTGCAATTGAAAGTAACAGTCGTGAATAGCAATAAAATCGATAGAACATTTCTGCCTTAGTATTGACCAAGATCACAAGACCTCCCAGAAAATGATCCATTTACAGTAAAAAAAATTGCAATATTAGGTTTATTAACTAGCAAAATACTGAAGTCAATGGAAAGGAAAATTGGGCAGGGTTGTATAAGTGATTTAAGCCGATCCACATCCACCAGTTTTCCGCCTGTGTTCAAAGTGAAAATTACCCCCATAATCTCTAAAATAAACTTTATCTGCTTATAATCAAAACAAGATTCACTGTGGCAGGAAGTCAAATGAAAATTATCAGCTGCAGCATGGTGGCGTAGCACGTGGAAGCATCAATACACCGGTTATTGGCTGCGTACACTAAAAGACAAATCAAACAAATCAACAGATAGACTGTCGCTACACATGTTTAACAAGTTAAGTAAGTGGGCAAACTGTGGGGAAGTGTGAGGTCATCCACTTTGGATCCAAAAAAAGACAATTCGGAATATTTTCTTAAAGGTGAGAAACTAGGAATTGTGGTGGAGCAAAGAGATTTTTTGGGGGGCGGGGGCACTATTAACCCCAAAAGGCGGGTGAGTTGGGGTCAGGTGGGAGGTTAATGAATTAAAAAACTGAATCCTGCCTCCAACCCGCCCACTTCCAGTTTTAAGAGAGGCGGGCAACCAATCCGCTCGCAGGAGGCAGGTTGGCACTTTAAATATTATAATGAGGCTCCGTTCCTCATGGTGATCCACCTTTTTAAATTTAATTCTGGCTGGTCGGGTTACCCACGCCTTGGGGAATAGAGGCTGGCTGGCTGTCAATTCTGTTCTATTGATTTTATTGCTATTCACAACTGCTACTTTTAATTGCAAAATATAATTTCATTTTCTATTTCACTACTTTGTGCCTTTCCACTTACCTGCTGGATCCAGTTTCCTGGCCTTGCCAACCCGCTGCGATCGGACACCCCCCCAACCGTTCCAACGGCCCCCGACCCTCTTCCGACCTCCCCCCTACAGCCCACAATCACCCCCAGCCCCCGATCTCCTTCCGACTGCCCCCCGATTCCGCCCCCCACCCCGATCTCTCTCTCCCTCCCTCCTCTTTGTAGCCTGGTGCTGCAGGCCTACTCGTCCGACAGCCAACCAGCCTCTCCAGCTGGCTGGCTGCAGGTGGGAATCGATGCTTTGAAATGCTAATCAGGCGCTGCCGTTAAATTCGGCAGAGCATGTGGGAAACCTGTTCTCCCGGTTTCCCAACCTCTTTCCAGCCCCGCCCCCAAATTAAAATTCCGGCCTTGGTGTCTATGTACACAAATCACTAAAAGCTAGTGGATAGGTACAAAATGTAATTAAAAAGGCTTATGGGAAGTTGGCTTTATCTCAAGGGAGCCGTAGAGAGGGCTTTAAACTAAATAACGGGGGTTGGGGGGGGGGTCCAGGTGAGCGGGAATTTAAAAAGTCAATGAGAAATCCGAAAGCAATAGAGCAGGATAGAGATGGGGGAAATAATAACCAGAGTGTGACAGGAAGGGACAGAATGTTTTAAAAATAAGATTGCAACAGAAAATAGGGCTAAAACAAGGAGAAATGGTAAAAAGACATCTGAGTGCACGCAGCATTTGTAACAAGATAGATGAGTTGACGGCACAAATAGATACAAATGGGTATGATCTGATCGCCATTACAGAGATGTGGTTGCAAGGTGACCAGGGCTGGGAACTGAATATTCCAGGGTATTTGACAATTCGGAAGGATAGACTGAAAGGAAAGGGAGGTGGGGTGGCTTTGTTGGTAAAGGATGGGATCAGTGCAGTGGTGAGAAGTGATATTGGCTCAGAAGATCAAGATGTAGAATCGGTTTGGGTGGAGATAAAACAATAATAAGGGGAAAAAGTCACTGGTGGGCGTAGTCTACAGGCCCCCAAACAGTAGCAATACTGTTGGACAGAGTATAAATCAACAAATAATGGAGGCCTGTAAAAAAGGTATGGTAATAATCATGGGTGATTTTAATCTTCATATTGATTGGACAAATCAAATTGGCCATGGCAGCCTTGAGGAGGAGTTCATAGAGTGCATCCGGGATGGGTTCCTAGAACAGTATATAATGGAACCAACCAGGGAGCAGGCTATCTTGGATCTGGTACTGTGTAATGAGTCAGAATTATTAAATGATCGCATAGTAAAGGATCCTCTCAGAAAGAGTGATTATAGCATGGTAAAATTTCAAATTCAGTTGGAGGGTGAGAAAATTGTATCTCAAACAAGTGTCCTGATCTTAAACAAAGGCAATTACAATGGCATGAGGACAGAACTGGCTAAAGTGGACTGGAAAAATAAATTAAAGTGTAAGACAGTTGAAATGCAGTGGCGGACATTTAAGGAGATATTTCCTAACTCAACAAAAATATATTCCAGTGAGAAAGAAAGATTTTAAGAGAAGGGAGCACCATCCGTGGCTAACTAAGGAAGTAAAGGATGGTATCAAATTGAAAATGAAGGCATACAATGTTGCCAAGATTGGTGGGAAACCAGAGGATTGGCAAATTTTTAAAAACCAGTAAAGGATGACTAAAAAAATAATAAAGAGAGAGATGAATTATGAGAGTAAACTGGCAAGAAATATTAAAACAGATAGTAAGAGCTTCTACAGGTATATAATAAGGAAGAGAGTAGCTAAAGTAAACATTGGTCTCTTAGAGGATGAGACTGGGGAATTAATAATGGGGAATGGGGAAATGGCAGAGACCCTGAACAAATATTTTGTACCTGTTTCACGGTAGAAAACACTAACAACTTCCCAATAATGGATAATCAAGGGGCCACAGGGAGGGGGGAATTAAAGACAATCACTATCACTAAGGAAAAAGTACTTGGTAAAATAATGGGACTAAAAGACAACAAATCCCCTGGACCAGATGGCCTGCATCCCAGGGTCTTAAAAGAAGTGGCTGCAGAGATAGCGGATGCATTGGTTGCAATATACCAAAATTCCCTGGACTCTGGAGAGGTCCCAGCGGATTGGAAAACCGCAAATATAACACCCCTATTTAAGAAAGGAGGGAGACAGAAAGTACAAAACTATAGACCAGTTAGCCTAACATCTGTCATTGGGAAAATGCTGGAGTCCTTCATTAAGGAAGCAGTAGCAGGGCATTTGGAAAATCATAATGCAGTCAAGCAGAGTCAGCATGGTTTTATGAAAGGGAAATCATGTTTAACAAATTTGCTGGAGTTCTTTGAGGATGTAACGAGCAGGGTGGACAAAGGTACACCAACAGATGTGGTGTATTTGGATTTCCAGAAGGCATTCGATAAGGTGCCACATAAAAGTTACTGCATAAGATAAGAGCTCATGGAGTTGGAGGTAATATATTAGCATGGATAGAGAATTGGCTAACTAACAGAAAGCAGAGAGTCGGGATAAATGGGTCATTTTCCGGTTGGCAAACGGTAACTAGTGGGGTGCCACAGGGGCTTCAACTATTTACAATCTACATTAATGACTTGGATGAAGGGACCAAGTGTAATGTAGCCAAGTTTGTAGATGATACAAAGATGGTTGGGAAAGCAAGTTGAGCAGAGGACTCAAAGGGGTTGATTTTATCTCAGGTGCGGGGAATTGGCGGGTTCCCCGAATTTAATGATTCCAACACGATTGTAAATGGGTCTGTGAGATTGATGCAAATTTAACACAATTGGCCAATTGATTTCCAGTGTGTGGGAAGCCTTGGCAATTGAGTATTTCCAGTCAGAAAGTCGCAGAATATGACGTCATCATTGCTGTTGCTTTTAAGGTCCACAGCAAGCCTTGTTTCCTCTGCAGGCTTCCAACTTTCAACATTAAGATGGCACAGGAGCCTGCAGGAGGTACGGCCAGCGGGAGGGCCAGATCTGCGCCCAAATTTGATGAGGCTTCACTACAGGCATTACTGGGTGGTGCTAGGGCCCACAGGGAGGTCCTCTTCCCTTCTTCAGGGAGGAAGAGGCCTCCCAGCCAGACCAAGGCTGTGTGGCTAGAGTTGGCAGGTCAAGTCAACTCCTTGGGGCTTACACGAAGAACGTGGTTGCAGTGCAGGAAAAGATTCCATGACCTTCGCACTGGAAAAGTAAGTACTGTATGATGTTTCCATCACCCTCAATCTGATCCCCATTGCCTTTCCTCACCAGCACTCAGCTTTAGCAATGTCTTCCTGCACATCCCACTAGACACTCACATCCATGCACCCTTACCCATTCCCTCTCTCTCTATGCTCACATTCACAGAACTATGCCACCATGCAGCCCTCACACTCCCTCTCACTCTGATGCTTTGAACACAACTGACAACACACAGGGAGGGCCCTTGGTATTGCAACCTCACTCCATCTTTGTCTCCTTCTAAGTATCTATGCTATGCAATCTCTGCACTCACTCCTTCATTCTCACGCAACCTCCACTTGTCTCCCTCATTGCAGGAAAAGAGAGATCACAACAGGAGAGAGCGAGCCAGGACAGGAGGAGGGCCGCCCTCATTAGCCCAGCTCACCCCCTGGGAGGAAGGCGTCCTGGAAATTGCCAGGGCTGACCGAGATGTGGACATTGGGGAAGGACAGGCAGGAGCATCCCTGCAAGCTGGTGACAGAATAGTTTTCCATCTCTCTCATTGGCATTGCATGAGTCGCTGATAATGATTCTGAAGCTAAATCATATGGACTTATGATCATCTGCAAAATGCAATGTGCATGTAACCTTGGCATCACATCTCTAACTCTTTCCTTGACTCTCCCACAGGACCATCGAGAGCCCCCGTCCCCACTGTGCAGGAGGAAGAGCCTGAGCAGCCAGACTCCTCAGTGGAATCTGCAACCTCTGAGGGCGGTGCGTCAGCAGAAATAAGTGCACCCAGCACCAGCGCAGACACTCACACCTCGGTGGGACCTTTGGGACATAGGGTAGAGTTGTCACCTGGTGTATCACAGCTCACAAGTGAGCATCAGCAGATTGTGGAGACAGGGACAGCAGTGGAGAGTCCTCGTCGGAGGGCGCAGGACTCTGCCAGCTCGGCTCAGCTGCATGTCGACCCTCTGCCTCTGGGTCCATCCGTAAGATCAGAGGTGATGGAACTCCATGCACAGATGCAGGAGTCTCTGGCAGGTTTTGTCTCCAGGGTCGTTGCGAGTATGGAGCGAATGGAGGAGTCCATAGCGAACATGAGCAGAGCTTTTGTGGAGTCAGTGGCGCATGAACGCATCAACACGGAAAGGCTGGCTACCTACGTGGAAATGATTGCTGCCTCCGTGGTAAGGTTGGCTACGGTAGAGGAGAGGAGGGCTACGGCCATGGAGGAGGTTAGTCGCCAGGGTATGGAAAACATGGTGAGTGTTCAGAATAGAATGACATCTCTTGAGGAGCAATGGGCATCTATTGAACAGAGAAACCAGACCTTCATGGAAGTCCTTCTGAGTAGGACTGCCATTGTAGATACGGGTCCCCATGGCCCCCCTGATGTGCAGCAAGCTGCTCTCAAGCCACTTGCAGGCACTGAGGGGGACCTGACCCATGAGAGGGAGGTTGCTGGCAGACCTCAAGGAAGTGGGGGCTCCTCTCCAAGCGCCCACACTTCCATGCCACAGCAGAGCCCTCGGTCAGAGCCCCGCCAGAGTCCACACCCAATGGAGATAGAGGTCTCAACCCCTGCACAGCTGCAGGAGCAGCAGACTGCTGGCGAGCCCTCACAGGCTCACCACCCCAGAGGACGCCCGTCAAAGGTGTCGAGACAGGAGCAGCAGGAAAGTGAGCAAGGGGCCTCCACATCTGCTGAAGCCACAGGGGAACCACTATGTAGGAGTGCGTGTAAGAGGAAAATAAAGCACAAATAGTCACAAGGGTAGTCACTTGGGTGAAATGCTGTGTATTTTGAAAAAATGCCATCAGTTGTGTGTTTTTCATAAAAATTCTGATGGCAACTTCTGCAGTTGTGGCGTGTGACATTTTGCGAATGGGGCTGGAGGTCCTCTAATGCCAAGAGGGGAAGGAAAAAAAGGCCTCCCATGCTTCTGGTAGGTGCCTCAGTTGAGGAAGCGCTGAGTGAGGGTGATGAGAGGGGTCTCGCAGGAGGTCACACTGGAGAAGTGTGTGAGGCTCCAACCTTCCACAGGTGTGGTTAGGTCTGGTAAAAGTTGCCCCAGACCTGAGACAACAAAGTTCTGCCACCTGCAAATGATGACTGATCAAATATCCTCTTTAATGTTGGACCTGCAGCTGATAGTCAGCAAGCCAATAGTGTTCACGCCAGGTTTCACAGGCGTCATCCCCACCAGGCGTGTTTTACGTGGGAAAAGGGTTAAACAGGCAAGGGCCTGTTAAAATGGGATTATAAAGGCCAATCAGTGCTGTTTAAGGGCCCTAAAGACCAGTCCCACCTGTTGTAGGCGGGACTGATTCGGGTCAATCAGACACACCTAGGTTAAAATGGCGCGGAGATGGGAACCAGGCGGGGGGGTCGCGACCCCCAGGTTTTGCAATTTTAACCCCCCGCACGCCTAAAAGCCCGCCTCACAGCCCAATGAAAATCGAGGCCAAAGAATCTGTAAAGGGATATAGACAGGCTAAGTGAGTGGGCAAACATTTGGCAGATGGAGTATATAATGTGGGACAGTGCGAGGTTATCCACTTTGTAAGGAAAAATAAAAATGCAAATTATTATTTAAATGGAGAGAGATTACAAAATGCTGCAGTTCAGAGGGACCTGGGGGTCCTTGTGCATAAAACACAAAAAGTTAGCATGCAGGTACAGCAAGTAATCAAAAAGGCAAATGGAATGTTGGCCTTTATTTCAAGGGGGTTAGAGTATAAAAGCAGGGAAGTCCTGCTACAACTGTACAGGGTATTGGTGAGACCACACCTTGAGTACTGCGTACAGTTTTGGTCTCCTTATTTAAGGAAGGATATCATCATCAGTGACCACTCGAATTCGAGTATGGTATGTCCTTCATCAGTCATCTACTTGTGGGTCTTCAGGTGGCTGTGGAGGCCAATCTGAGATCCACAGACTCTACTACAGTGTGGGCATGTAAGACTATTGGTAGTGACTGGAGTATTGGTCTTCTTAAGTTGTTGTCTCTCCTTATGGTGCTGGCGTTTATCCTCAGCGGCACGCTGGAGATTCTTTTCATGTAGTGCGGCACCATTGTGGATGCATTTTCTCCAATTGTCTCTGTCCAGTGCGATTTCCTCCCAGTTATTAATATCGATATGGAACTTTTTAAGGATTACTTTGATGTTATCTTTGTAACGCTTCTTTTGACCACCAGGAGACCTCTGCCCTTCCTTCAACTGGGAGTACAGAACCTGTTTTGGGAGACGTGAGTCTGACATGCGAATGACATGTCCAATCCATCGGAGTTGATGCTGCATGATGAGCATAGTGATGTTGTAGATATTGGCCTCTTCAAGTATACTCCAGTTGGTACGCTTGTCCTCCCAGCTGACCCTCAAGATTTTGCGTAGAGAGTGTTGGTGGTGTTGCTCTAAGGCTTTGAGATGTCTACTGTACGTAGTCCAGGTTTCAGCTCCATATAAAAGGGTGGGAAGGATGATGGCTTTGTATACAAGAATTTTCGTTTAGACTTGGAGGTCATGATTTTCAAAGACTCTCCTCCTCAGTTTAGAAAAGGCTGCACTTGCACAACTCAGGCGGTGATGGATTTCAGAATCAATGTCAGCTTTGGAGGATAAATGGCTACCAAGATATGGAAAGGTGTTGACATTTTCAAGGGTGTTATTATCAATCTTTATAGAGGGAGGAGTTGCAAGCTGATTAGGTGATGGCTGGTGGAGCACCTGGGTTTTCTTTATATTCATGGTGAGGCCCAGAAGTTTGTAGGCTCTGGAAAAAGCATTCAAGGTGTTTTGTAGATCATGCTCAGAAAGAGCTGTGATGGCGTTATCATCTGCATATTGTAACTCCATAATGGTAGTGATGGAGACTTTGCTCTTGGCCTTAAGCCTGTTGAGATTGAAAAGTCGGCCATCAGTACGGTAAAGGATTTGAATTCCGGTGGGCAGATCATTGCCGATGAGATGGAGGACAACTGAGATGAACACTGCAAAAAGGGTTGGAGCAATGATGCAGCCCTGTTTTACTCCTGTCTCAACTGTAAAGGGCTCTGAAATAGAACCACTGCTGCTGAGAACTGCTGCGGACATGTTGTCATGTAGCAGCCTCAGAACTAAGATGAATTTATCGGGGCAACCAAGCTTAGACAAGATATGCCATAAAGTCTGGCGGTGGACAGTGTCAAAAGCTTTAGTTAAGTCTATGAAAGCTATGAACAGTGGTTGCTTTTGTTCACGGCATTTCTCCTGTAATTGACGTGCTGTGAAGATCATATCAGCTGTTCCTCTGGATGGTCGGAAACCACACTGTGACTCCGGAAGCACCTCCTCAGATAACGGCAAAAGTCTGTTAGCAAGGACACAGGCAAGCACTTTTCCAGTGGAAGAAAGAAGGGAGATACCTCGGTAGCTACCACACACCGACTTTTCCCCCTTTTTAAAGATAATAACAATCAAAGCTGTAATGTATGTACCTTTAAGGGGAGAACGACTTTTTACAGCTCCTGTATACTGTAGTACCGGCAGTGACCACACCTGTATATAAACCCTGAGTAGTGATCTGTATAGTTAGTTCTAGAGTAACCCTCATTCAGTAAACACCTGTTGAATCGTTCCCTGCAGTCTTGTTGTCTAATTATTGAAGGACACAACATCAAGATACACGGCTCTGACATTGGCAACGAGCAGATTCGAAACTACCTGCAACTCTGCATCACCTCCCAGGGATTCGCTCCTGGAGAACAGTGGAAGGAGGTCGAGTCCAGAGCACGGGCGTCGACCACGGGCAACCGCCCAGTCATCCAGCGGAGATTTGAGCATCGCAGGGGAGGCTGTCGAGAGCCAGGCTTGGCTTTCCAGTCACGGTGGTCCGTCGAAACGGGCTGGCAACAGGTACTGCGCAGACCCTTCCCGGACAGCGGCGGCTAGAGCCGACCGAGCGGCACAGAAAAAGGCCGAGCAGCGTCGACGGGGGAGAGAGAGAGGGTAGAGCGCACAGGGCGCAGCCGGTGTTCAGGACCGAGCGGCGTCAATGGGGGAGAGAGGCGAGAGAGAGCAGAGCGCAGCCGGTGTTCAAGGGCCGAGCAGCGTCAACGGGGGAGAGAGGCGCGCAGGAAAACGCGCAGAGCGCAGCCGGTGTTCAAGGGCCGAGCAGTGTCAACGGGGGAGAGAGGCGCGCAGGAAAACGCGAGGCGCTGCCATTGCCACGAGGACCGCAGAGAGCAGCATTGGCAGCAGCGCAGGAGCAGCGCACGAAACCCACAGGGCGTCGCCATTTGCCACGAGGACCGCCGAGAGTGGCGTTGGCAGCAGCGCGGGAGACGCCATTTTAAACCGCAGTGGGGAAGATAGGAAAGCGCGGGAGACGCCATTTTAAGCCGCAGCGGGGAAGAAAGGAAAGCGCGGGAGACGCCATTTTAAGCCAGTCTGACCACACCCAAAAATGCCAAAGAGTGGCAGTATCACAGCGTTTGACAATGAAGTCGAAGATTGGACGACATATGTCGAACGCATAGAAGTATACTGCAAGGCGAATGAAGTGCCAGATGACAAGAAAGCGCTGGTATTGTTGAATTCAATGGGTGCAAAAACGTATGGCTTACTACGAAACCTAGTAACCCCAGAGAAGCCAGTAGGAAAGGATTTTGAAAACATAGTGTCAGTCCTACAGGACCACTTAAACCCCACACCACTGCTGATAGCAGAAAGATTTAAGTTTCACAAAAGGAACCAGCATAAAGATGAAAGTAATGCTGAGTATTTAACGGAACTGCGCAAGCTATCGAAACACTGCCAGTTTGGAATGGGACTAGCAGATACTTTAAGGGACAAGTTTGTGTGTGGGCTTCAAAGTGAAGGAACCCAGAAATGGCTTCTATCAGAAAAGGATCTTACGCTGGACAAGACTTTCAGCATTGCAGTATCACACGAAGCAGCAGCACGGGGCGCGGCAGAGATACAACGGAGACTGCAAGAATATGGCACAAATGAAATGTCATACGGAACAGTGAAGTGCTATCGCTGCGGCAGAACAACACACGACCATAATGATTGCTGGTTCAAGGACAAAGTGTGCAGACAGTGTGGAAAAGTACAACACATAGCAAGAGTCTGCAGGTCGGGAAAGAAAACCAGCAGCAAGAAATCTCCACAGGAGAAGTACAAGAAGGTACATAAGGTGACGGAGAGTAGTTCAGACGAACAGAAAAGTGATACAGACTCCGGAAGCAAGGAGCTGGGTTGTCTGAAACTACATAATGTGATCAAAACGGAGGATCACCAATCTATCTGGGTCACACTCAAGATAGCAGGAGTCCAAGTGAAAATGGAATTGGACACAGGATCAGCCCTAACAGTCATAAACCGAAGGGACTACAAGCGGCTATTCTCACATATACCCTTGAGAGATACAAAGATTGTCTTGAAGATGTACACGGGGCAAAAAGTCTACCCCAAAGGAAAAATAAGGGTGAACGTTATATATAACGGCAAGGAAACACCAAAAATGGACCTATACGTATTGCCAGATGGAGGACCACCACTACTAGGACGTGAATGGATCCAGAAGATACAGCTAGATTGGCATTCCATACAAGCACTGACTGTAGATGCCAAAAAGGATGACGACGTCACAACTGGACGACTGTCAAAAATGCTAACTGACGCACAAGAAGTGTTCCAGCAGGGACTCGGAACACTAAAAGGCATAACAGCGACGATCAAAATAGAGGAAAATGCAAGCCCAAAGTTTTTTAAAGTCAGACCGGTACCTTATGCGATCCACCCAGCCGTCGAAGCAGAGCTGGAAGGTTTGGAACGTTCAGGAGTACTGTCCAAAGTGGACTGGAGCGAGTGGGCTACACCCATCGTTCCTGTAATGAAGAGGTCGTTGAGTAATACGCCTGGGGAACCAAAGAAGGTTCGCATCTGTGGGGACTTTAAGGTGACAGTGAACCCAGTCCTTCACACTGTACAATATCCGCTTCCGCGGATTGAAGATATTTTTGCCTCGCTATCTGGAGGGAAACGCTTCACTAAGATTGATCTGGCCCAGGCGTACCTGCAAATGGAGGTAGAAGAAGCCTCGAAACAGAACCTCACGATCAACACTCATAAAGGTCTCTACCAATATAACCGGCTGGTGTTCGGGGTAGCATCAGCTCCGGCTATTTGGCAAAGGGCAATGGAACAAGTCCTGCAGGGGATTCCAGGGACCCAGTTGTGGTGTCCGAGGATCAATAATACTCAGACTGCAAGAGAACAATAAAACAGGTATTTACTGAACAGAGAGTAATTGAAGACTGAAGTACAGAAGCCTGCTATGGCTTTATATACAGGGGTGGTCACTGCCGGTACTGCAGTCTAGAATCAGTTCTTCTCTTAAAGGTACATACACAACAATTCCTCCCCTTTTAGATAAACAGTACATAACATTCATTTAACAACTAAATAATAACTAATTACAATTACAATTTTCTCTGTACTATATACATCAACTGAAATAATCATTTATAAGGTCAGTCTTTGAGGAGGCTTCCTGATCCTGACTGGATAACGCCTTTCTCGAGTATCCTGTTCTTGCGGCGGAGTTGATTCTGGTTCATTGTCATTGGTTGGTTCGTCAGCTTCCAATACCACTACTTCTGAGGTAGACGCAATCTGTACTTCGGGTTGATTACCAGGTGCACCTCCTCGTGGTATGGGTTTGGCTTGTTCCTGTGACTCTAGAATCTGATCAGCATGGCGTCTCACGATGCTCTCTCCAACACCCACTGTGTACATTAGTGGTCCCTGCTGTGTGCATATCGTTCCTGGCTGCCATTTTTCTGTTCGGTAGTCGCGGGCCAAGACTGGTTGCCCTATCTTGAAGCTCCTGGTTGGCTTCTCATTTATGTGCTGGAATTGCTTATCCTCAACATCTCGTCTTATGTTTGGTTTGAGCAAATCCAGGCGACATCTTAGCCTTCGGTTGAAGAACATTATGGCTGGAGTTTGGTTGGTGACTGCATGTGTCGCATTCCGGTAAGCAAACAAGAAATTATCCACCTTGTGTTGTAGTGGTATGTTGTCATTATGCATTGCCTTTATTGCCTTTTTAAAGGTCTGAACAAACCTCTCAGCCAATCCATTCGTGGCTGGATGATATGGGGCAGATGTGTAATGTTTCACCCCATTATTCCTCAGAAACCTCCGGAAATCCTTGGACACAAACTGTGGCCCATTGTCGGAGCAAATCTGTTCTGGCAAGCCATTCCTGGCGAAGATGGTCCGCAGAACTGCAATAGTTTTCTCCGTGGTGGTGGAGGACATTTTGATGACCTCTGGCCATTTTGAATGGGCGTCCACAGCGATTAGGAACATTGAGTTCATAAATGGACCAGCAAAATCAATGTGTACCCGTTGCCATGGAGATGAGGGCCACTCCCATGGATGTAGCGGGGCCTGTGGTGGAGCGTTTTGGACCTTCTGGCATCCTGTGCATCTCTTGGTCATATCCTCGATTTCTTTATCGATTCCCGGCCACCACACAAACGCCCTGGCTCGGCTCTTCATTTTTACCCCTCCCAGATGACCCTCATGAAGCTCATTGAGCACTCTATCTCTCAACTTGGGTGGAATTACCACTCGGGATCCACACATCAAGGTGCCCCGGCACACTGACAGCTGTTCTCTCCTTGGCGAGAATGCTGGCAACAGTGAGCCGCCATGTGCTGGCCATCCCTTCACCGTCAAATCATAGACTCGAGAGAGTGTCGGGTCATTTCGGGTTTCCTTCTCTATACTTGAGTTTGTAACAGGTAGACATTCGACTATGGTCGCATGGAATATCTCAACAGGGTCCACTGCAGGTGCTTCCTCTACCGTAGGCAACGGTAGGCGCGACAGCCCATCAGCATTTCCATGCTGTTTCGTACCCTTGTACTCTATGTCGTACTGATGTGCCCCTGGAAAAAGTGACCATCTTTGCAGCCGTTGCGCCGTCATCACCGGAATGCCCTTCTTTGGGTTAAAAATGGAGACCAGGGGCTGATGATCAGTCAGTAGGGTGAATTTCTGCCCGTGCAGATAGTGATTGAACTTCTTCACCCCCCACACCAGGCTGAGGGCCTCCCTGTCAATCTGGGCGTAGTTATGCTCGGCTGAGGTTAACGAGCGCGACGCAAAGGCTATTGGCCTCTCTGAACCATCAAGGAATTTGTGTGACAGCACCGCTCCGATGCCGTAGGGAGATGCTTCACATGCTAACCGAATCGGTAGTGTTTGATTATAGTGGGCCAATACTTCTTTTGAAGTGATTAGGCATTTACATTTCTGAAAGGCACGCTTACACTCATCACTCCATTTCCATGTTACTCCAGTTTGCAGTAGGGCGTTCAGTGGGTGCAGAATTGTAGATAAATTCAGCAAGAACTTATGGTAGTAGTTCACCAACCCGAGGAACGACCTCAGTTGCGACACATTTTCCGATGCTGGAGCCTTGACTACAGCCTCAATCTTGTCCGGCGACTTATGCAACCCTTCCTCATCAATCATGTGGCCACAATACGAGATTTGTCTCCTGAAGAACTCGCATTTGGGGCGGTTGGCTCGTAGCCCATATTCTTGTAATCTCGTGAGCACCTGCTCCAGGTTGGCAAGGTGTTCACTGTCATTTTCGTCCGTAACCAGGATGTCGTCCAAATAACACTGGGTCCCCGGGATCCCTTGCAGGACTTGTTCCATCGCCCTCTGCCAAATAGCTGGGGCTGATGCTACCCCGAATACCAGTCGATTGTACTGGCAAAGGCCTTTGTGAGTGTTTATCGTGAGGTATTTCCTAGATGCTTCTTCCACCTCCATTTGTAGATACGCTTGGGCCAGATCAATCTTTGTAAAGCGTTTCCCTCCAGATAGTGAGGCGAAAATATCTTCTATCCGTGGAAGTGGATATTGTACTGTGTACAGGACTGGGTTCACAGTTACCTTGAAGTCCCCACAGATGCGAACCTTCTTCGGTTCCCCAGGCGTGCTGCTCAATGATTTCTTCATTACAGGAACGATGGGTGTGGCCCACTCGCTCCAGTCCACCTTGGCCAGCACACCCGAACGCTCCAGACTCTCCAGCTCTGCTTCAACGGCTGGGCGGATCGCATAAGGTACCGGTCTGGCCTTAAAAAATTATGGGTTTGCGTTATCTTCGATTTTTATCGTTGCCGTTACTCCTTTTAGAGTCCCAAGTCCTTGTTGGAACACCTCTTTCGCGTCAGTTAGAATTTTTGACAGTCGTCCAGGTGTGACATCATCATCCTTTTTGTCAATCACAGTTAGCACCTGAATGGAATGCCAATCCAATTGTATTTTTCGGATCCATTCACATCCCAATAGTGGTGGTCCTCCATCCGATAGTATATATAGATACAGTTTCTGTGTTTCCTTGCCGTTGTATTCAACTGGCACCCTTATTTTTCCTCTGGGGTAGACTTTTTGCCCCGTGTATGTCTTCAATACAATGGACGTGTCCTTCAAGGGTATGTGTGAGAATAGCCGCTCATAGTCTCGTCGATTCATGACAGTTAGGGCTGATCCTGTATCCAATTCCATCTTTACTTGGGACCCTGCTATCATGAGGGTGACCCAAATGGTTCGGTGATCCTCCTTTGCGATCACGTTGTGTAACTTTAGACAACTTAGTCTCCTGCTCCCGGAGTCATTATCACTCTCCTGATCTTCCGAACTACTGTCTGTCATTTTTTTTACTTTCTTGTACTTTTCCTTTGTAGTTCTTGTAGTGTTGGTTTTCTTTCCCGACCTGCAGACTCTTGCTATATGTCCCATTTTCCCACATTGCCTGCATACTTTGTCCTTAAACCAGCAGTCCTTCTGATCATGGGTTGTTCTGCCGCAGCGATAGCACTTTGCTGCTCCATACACCATTTCGTTAGCGCTGTATTCTTGTGGTTTCTGTTGTATTTCCGCAGCTCCCCGTGCTGCTGCTTCGTAGGATACTGCCACGCTGAAAGCCTGTTCTAGCATCAGGTCCTTTTCCGAAAGTAGTTGTTTCTGGGTTCCTTCACTCTGGAGCCCGCAGACAAACTTATCCCATAAGGTGTCTGCCAGTCCTGCTCCGAACTGGCAGTGCTTCGATAACTAGCGTAGTTCCGTAAGATAGTCAGCATTGTTCTCATCTTTGTGCTGGTTTCTTTTATGGAACTTGAATCTTTCTGCTATCAGCAGCGGTGTAGGGTTTAGGTGTTCCTGTAAGATATTAACAATCTCTTCAAAACTTTTCTCCATTGGTTTAGCTGGGGTAATTAAATTCCGCAATAGGCCGTACGTTCTCGCGCCCATCAAATTTAATAATACCGACGCCTTCTTTCCATTGGCCACCTCATTGGCATTGCAGTACACTTCAATTCTTTCCACATACATGGTCCAGTCTTCTACCTCGTTGTCGAAAGCAGTGATACTGCCACTCTTCGGCATCTTGGGTAATTTAAAATGGCGCCTCCCGTGCTTTTTCTTCTTCCCCAATGTAATAAAATGGTGCCTCCCGCGCTTTTCCTTCTTCCCCAATGGAATAATATGGCGCCTCCCGCGCTCGTAGCGTTCTACAGGGTAATGGCGGCGACCCGCAGCTTCGGCGCGTCTCACTTTTCCTTCATCGCGTTCTATCCTCTCCACGCTGCCCTGTTCTTGAGCACCGGCCGCGCCCTGTGCGCTCCACCTTCTCTCTCTCACTTCCTCCCGACGACGCTGCACGGCCCCTTTGCAGAGCCGCTCGATCGAGCCCGAGCCCGCCGCAGTCTGGAAGGGTCAACGCACTACCTGCTACCAGCACGACTTGCTGGAACACCTCGACTGGGGAGCCAGGCCCAGCTCTCCACAGCCTCCCCTGCAACTCTCCGATGGATCCCTGGGCGGTTGCCCGTGGTCGACGCCCGCCGTTCTGACTTCGACCTCCAAGAAGCTTCTCTTCGGGGAAAAGATCCCCGTGAGGTGATGCAGTACTGCAGGTGAGTTCAAACCTGCCCGTCGCCAGTGTGGTGTCCGAGGATCAATAATACTCAGACTGCAGGAGAACAATAAAACAGGTGTTTACTGAACAGAGAGTAATTCAAGACTGAAGTACAGAAGCCTTCTATGGCTTTATATACAGGGGTGGTCACTGCCGGTACTGCAGTATAGAATCAGTTCCTCTCTTAAAGGTACATACACAACACCAGTGTTATTTGGACGACATCCTGGTCACGGGCGAAAATTACAGTGATCACCTCGCCAACCTGGAGCAGGTGCTCACTAGATTGAAGGAATATGGGCTCCGAGCTAAGCGCCACAAATGCAAGTTTTTCCAGAAGCAGATCTCGTATTGTGGCCATGTTATTGATAAAGAGGGGTTACATAAGTCCCCTGAAAAGATTGAGGCAGTAGTCAAGGCTCCAGCACCGGAAAATGTGTCACAACTGAGGTCGTTCCTCGGGCTGGTGAACTACTACCATAAGTTCTTGCATAATTTGTCTACCGTACTACACCCACTGAACACCCTACTGCAAACGGGGGTACCATGGAAGTGGAGTGACAAATGTAAACGAGCTTTCCAGAAGAGCAAAGCATTGATCACATCAAAAGATGTGTTGGCTCATTTCAACCCAGCACTACCAATTCGGTTGGCGTGTGATGCATCACCCTATGGCATTGGAGCGGTGCTGTCGCACAAATTCCCGGATGGCGCGGAGAGGCCAGTAGCCTTTGCGTCTCGGTCACTAACCTCAGCCAAGCGTAACTACGCCCAGATTGACAGGGAGGCCCTCAGCCTAGTGTGGGGAGTGAAAAAGTTCAATCACTATCTGCACGGGCAGAAGTTCACCTTGCTGACTGACCACCAACCACTTGTCTCCATCTTTAATCCAAAGAAGGGCGTTCCGGTGATGACTGCGCAACGGCTATAAAGATGGTCCCTTTTTCTAGGGGCGCACCAATATGAAATCGAGTATAAGGGCACGAAACAGCATGGAAACGCTGATGGGCTATCACGCCTGCCACTGCCTACTGCGGAGGAAGCACCAGCAGTGGATCCTGTCGAAATATTTCATTCGATTATAATTGAATGCTTGCCAGTAACTAACGCTGGTATAGAGAAGGAGACCCGAAATGACCCGACACTGTCTCGGGTATATGATTTGGCGGTGAAGGGATGGCCAGCACATGGCGACTCACTGTTGCCAGCATTCTCATCCAGAAGAGAACAGCTGTCAGTATGCCAGGGGACCTTGATGTGTGGATCCCGAGTGGTAATTCCACCCAAGTTAAGGGAGAGAGTGCTCAATGAGCTTCACGAAGGTCATCTGGGAGGGGTGAAAATGAAAAGCCTTGCTAGGGCTTATGTGTGGTGGCCGGGGATCGATCAGCAAATCGAGGACCTGACAAAGAGCTGCTCAGGATGCCAGAAGATCCAAAATGCACCACCACATGCCCCTCTACACCCATGGGAGTGGCCCTCATCTCCATGGCAACGGGTGCATATTGATTTTGCTGGTCCATTCATGGACTCAATGTTTTTAATAGCCGTGGATGCGCACTCGAAATGGCCTGAGGTCATCAAAATGTCCTCCACCAGCACGGAGAAAACTATTCCAGTCCTACGGACCAATTTTGCCAGGAACGGCTTGCCAGAGCAGATTTGCTCTGATAACGGACCACAGTTTGTGTCCGAAGAGTTTTGAAGATTTATGAAAAGGAATGGGGTAAGGCATTACACATCCACCCCGTATCATCCACCCACAAATGGATTGGCTGAGAGGTTCGTACAAACATTTAAGAAGGCAATAAAGGCTATGTACAATGACAACATTCCGCTGCAGCACAAGGTGGACAATTTCCTGTTCGCCTACCGGAATGCGACACATGGAGTCACCAACCAGGCCCCGGCCATGATGTTCTTTAACCGAAGGTTGAGATCTCGTCTGGATTTGCTCAGACCAAATGTACGAAGAGATGTTGAGAGTAAGGAATTCCAGCACATCAACGAGAAGCCGACAAGGAGCTTCAATGTAGGGCAACCAGTCTTGGCCCGCGACTACCGAACAGAGAAATGGCAACCAGGAACGATATGCACACGGCAGGGGCCACTAATGTACACAGTGGATGTTGGGGAGAACATTGTGAGATGCCATGCTGACCAGATCCTAGAGTCACAGGAACGAGTCAACCCCATGTCTCGGCCATACATACCTGGTGAGGAAACCGACGTACATGTCGCATCTACCTCAGAAACAATAGCATTGGAAGCTGATGAATCAACTGACGACAGGTTGTTAGAATCGCCTCCGCACCAAGAGCAAGACACTCGGGAAAGGCGTTATCCAGAAAGAATCAGGAAGCCTCCCCAAAGACTGAATTTATAAATAGACTATTTTCAGTTAATGTTGCATGTTAAAAGTGTTAATTGTAATTAGTTGATATTTAATTGTTAAATGAGTGTTATGGTACTGTTAATCTAAAAGGGGAGGAATTGTAATGTATATACCTTTAAGGGGAGAACTACTTTTTACAGCTCCTGTATACTGTAGTACCAGCAGTGACCACACCTGTATATAAACCCTGAGTAGTGATCTGTACAATTAGTTCTAGAGTAACCCTCATTCAGTAAACACCTGTTGAATCGTTCCCTGCAGTCTTGTTGTCTAATTATTGAAGGACACAACATCAAGATACACGGATCTAACAAAAGCATCTCTGAGATCTTGTGGAATTTCTTCCTGCTGCCATATTTTTAGGAGGAAGGCATGTATGTGTGCCAGGAGCTCAGGGCCACCTTTTTTAGGGATTTCTGCTGGAATCCCATCTGAGCCGGCAGCTTTGTTGTTTTTCATGGACCTGATGGCATTCTGCACTTCTACAATGCTTGGGGGTGCCCCCATTTCCTCCATTTCTGGTCTCTGCGGTAATTGATTGATGGACTCCAGATCTGCGCTACTGTGTCGGTTGAGCAGTTCTTGAAAATGCTCCCTCCATCTTGTGTCAATTGCCTCCTTGTCCTTGAGCAGAGTTAAACCGACCTTAGAGCGTAAGGGGTTTAAGCCACGGTAGCTTGGTCCGAAAACTGCCTTGGTGGCACTGAAGAAGCCTCTGGAGTCCCCAGTATCAGCCATACGTTGTATTTCTAGGGACTTTTTAGACCACCAGTTGTTCTTCATCTCCCTTATTCTCTGCTGGACATCTGCCTTAACTCTAGCATGAGCCTCTCTTTTGGCCTTGCTGCTGATGTTGTTTTGCCAGGCACAGAAAGCTTTCCTTTTCCTTTCTATGAGCTGCTCAATTTCTGAGTCGTTCTCATCAAACCAGCCCTGATGTTTTCTGGACTTGAAACCGAGTATGTTCTGGGAGGTGTTGAGGATAGTGGCTTTCAGCAGTTCCCAATGTTCTCCAGTATCATGTGGGTACTCCTTTGGAAGACTTTGCCTGATGGAATCCTGAAAGCACTGCTGTATGGCAGTGTCCTCAAGACATTCAATGTTTAATTTTGGCCGGAACTGCTTCTTCTGAGCACGTATCTTGGGCTTTAGTTTGAGGGACATAGTTGCTCGGATAAGGCGATGATCTGTCCAGCAGTCATCAGTGCTGAACATGGCCCTAGTGACCAGAACATCACGAAGGAAGGATATACTTGCATTGGAGGCAGTTCAGAGACGATTCACAGTTGATTCCTGAGAGGAGGGAGGGGGTTGGCTTATGAAGAAAGGTTGAGCAGGTTGGGCCTATGCTCATTGGAATTTAGAAGAATGAGAGGTGATCTTATTAAAACATATAAGATACTGAGGGGGCTCGACAAGGTAGATGCAGAGAGGATGTTTCCCCTCGTGGGGAAATCTAGAACTCTGGGGCATAGTTTCAGAATAAAGGGTCGCCATTTTAGAACTGAGATGAGGAGGAATTTCTTCTCTGAGGGTCATAAATCTGTGGAATTCTCTGCCCCAGAGAGCTGTGGAGGCTGGGTCATTAAATACATTTAATGTGGAGATAGACACATTTTTGCAAGATAAGGAAGTGAAGGGTTATGGGGAGCAGGCTGGGAAGTGGCTTTGAGCCCAAGATCAGCCATGATCTTATTGAATGGCGGAGCAGGCTCAAGGGGCCAAGTAGCCTATTCCTGCTCCTATTTCTTATGTTCTTATACAAAGGGGAGGAAGTTATGCTTCATTTGTACAGAACCTTGGTTAGACCCCATCTGAAGTCCTCCGTTCAGTTCTGGTCACCGCAGCTCAGGAAGTTTATATTAGCCTTGGAGGGGCTGCTGCACAAATTCACTACAATAATACCAGAGCTTAAAAAAGGAGTTACATAAACTTGGCTTGTATTCTCTTGAGTTCAGAAGGTTGAAGGGTGATCTAATCAAAGTGTTTAAAGTGACAAAAGGATTTGATAGGATAGGTTAGGGTAGAAAAACAATGTCCTCTAGCGGGGCACAATCTTAGAATTAGAGCTAGGCCATTAGGGAGTGAAACCAGGGAACACTTTTCACACAAAGGGTAGTGGAAATATGGAACTTTCTCCTCCAAAAGGCTGTGGATATTGGGTCTATGAATATTTCAAGACTGAGATTGATAGATTTTTGTTAGCAAAGGGTATCAAGGGATATGGAACAAAGGTGGGTAAAATGGTGGTTTGGTGAATGAATGGCAGAATAGGCTCAAGGGGTTGAATGGCCTACTCTTGTCCATATGTTCTTATGTATAACTACAATAATACACATCCCTTTAACGCCTTGGTATATGCCTGTATTTAAGAAACAAAACCAAAAATTACATCTGTCAAATATATTCTTATATAAATGAATGTAGTTTCTCTCTCTCATATATATCTTTGAGTGTGTGAGAGACAGAATATATTTTTATAACTTTTAAAAATATTACGGAGCCCCGCACTGACTCAATGATTTTCTTTAGCAAATAGCCACACAATTGAGGGTGATTCCAGATTTGATACCTGGTCAGTGGCTTAAGAACAGCGCCACACTGGTTTAGCAGTGTACACAAAAGAAACACTCTGGTGGGGACATACTTCCACATGCAAAGTGGAAATTGTGGGTTCAAGCAGCGGAGTTGTAGTTTTACCCAATAACAGTTTTGGCCAGTTTGCTGTCATCAGTCTCTGTCTCATCCCATTAAAAGTTAGCCTTACCAAAATCTAGAATCTTTGTGTTCAGTTTTTCCTTTTCAAACGTAACACTGAATTTGATCATATCTTGATCACTGTTAGATAAAGGTTTCCTTACTGTTAGATTATTAACTAAGTCTAGCTCGTTACTCATTACTAAAGCTAGTATGGCCTGCCTTCTTGTTGGTTCTAGAACATATTGTTCCAGAAAACTATCTTGCATTCAAGAAATTCACTACCTTTCTGACGTGAGGGACTCTGCTCTTCCCAATCTATATGAAAATTAAAGTTTCCCATTAAAACAACTTTGTCTTTGCTACAAGCCTCTGTAATCTCTGAATTAATACATTCTGCCATTTCATAGCTGCTAGTAGGAAGCCTGTAGACAACTCCCACTAGAGTTTTAAGTCCTCTCTTATTGCTCAATTCTAACCATAGAGTCTCCGCTGATTGCTTTCCCATACCTACATCATCTCTTACTAATGGTGTAATAGTATCTTTAATCAATAAGGCTTCCATCCTCCTTTTCCAGTTTCCCTATTGTTGTGTATGTACCTTTAAGAGAAGAACTGATTCTATACTGCAGTACCGGCAGTGACCACCCCTGTATATAAAGCCATAGCAGGCTTCTGTACTTCAGTCTTAAGTTACCCTCTGTTCAGCGCCGGTGCGCTTGAGTATTTCCGCGACCGGTGGGCGCTGCAGGGACTGGAGTGCATCATCAACCCGGATAACCAAATTTTATTATGATTTGTTAAGTGTTAGTTGAACTTTTGTTTACAGTCAATTTGGTTTTTTTTTGGTACGAAGAAAAAGAGTACCCTCTGTTCAGTAAATACCTGTTATTATTGTTCTCCTGCAGGTCGTGTATTATTTATACTCGGACACTACATTGGCGACGAACAGGTTCGAACTCACCTGCAGTACTGCATCACCTCACGGGGATCTTTCCCTGAGAAGAGCTTCTTGGAGGTCGAAGTCAGAACAACGGGCGTCGACCGCGGGCAACCGCCCAAGGATCCATCGGAGTTCGGAGAGTTGCAGGGGAGGCTGTGGAGAGCTGGGCTTGGCTCCCCAGTCAAGGTGTTCCAGCAAATCGTGCTGGTAGCAGGTAGTGCGCTGACCCTTCCGGACTGCGGCGGGCTCGAGCTCGATCGAGCGGCTCTGCAAAGGGGCCGTGCAGCGTCGTCGGGAGGAAAAGAGAGAGAGAGAGGGTGGAGCGCACAGGGCGCGGTCGGTGCTCAAGAACCGGGCAGCGTAGCGAAAATAAAACAAGGGGAAGGAAAAGTGAGACACGCCGAAGCCGCGGGTTGCCGCCATTACCCTGCAGAATGCTAGGAGCAGCGTGGCAGCAAGGGGAAGAAGGAAAAGCGCGGGAGGCGCCATCTTATTCCATTGGGGAAGAAGGAAAAGCGCGGGAGGCGCCATTTTATATCACAGAAGATGCCGAAAAGTGGCAGTATCACTGCTTTTGACAACGAGGTAGAAGACTGGACCACGTATGTGGAAAGAATTGAAGTGTACTGCGAGGCAAATGAGGTGGCCAATGGAAAGAAGGCGCGGTATTATTAAATTTGATGGGCGCGAGAACGTACGGCCCATTGCGGAATTTAATTACCCCAGCTAAACCAATGGAGAAAGGTTTTGAAGAGATTGTTAATATCTTACAGGAACACCGCTGCTGATAGCAGAACGATTCAAGTTCCATAAAAGAAACCAGCACAAAGATGAGAGCAATGCTGACTATCTTACGGAACTACGCAAGTTATCGAAGCACTGCCAGTTCGAAGCAGGACTGGCAGACACCTTACGGGATAAGTTTGTCTGTGGGCTCCAGAGTGAAGGAACCCAGAAATGACTACTTTCGGAAAAGGACCTGACGCTAGAACAGGCTTTCAGCGTGGCAGTATCCTACGAAGCAGCAGCACGGGGAGCTGCGGAAATACAACAGAAACCACAAGAATACAGCGCTAACGAAATGGTGTATGGAGCAGAAAAGTGCTATCGCTGCGGCAGAACAACCCATGATCAGAAGGACTGCTGGTTTAAGGACAAAGTATGCAGGCAATGTGGGAAAATGGGATACATAGCAAGAGTCTGCAGGTCGGGAAAAAAAACCAACACTACAAGAACTACAAAGGAAAAGTACAAGAAAGTAAAGAAATTGACAGACAGTAGTTCGGAAGATCAGGAGAGTGACAAGGACTCCTGGAGCAGGAGACTAAGTTGTCTAAAGTTACACAACGTGATCGCAAAGGAGGATCACTGAACCATTTGGGTCACCCTCATGATAGCAGGGTCCCCAGTAAAGATGGAATTGGAGACAGGATCAGCCCTAACTGTCATGAATCGACGAGACTATGAGCGGCTATTCTCACACATACCCTTGAAGGACACGTCCATTGTATTGAAGACATACACGGGGCAAAAAGTCTACCCCAGAGAAAAAATAAGGGTGCCAGTTGAATACAACGGCAAGGAAACACAGAAACTGTATCTATATATACTACCAGATGGAGGACCACCATTATTGGGACATGAATGGATCCGAAAAATAGAATTGGATTGGCATTCCATTCAGGCACTCACTGTGACTGATAAAAAGGATGATGACGTCACACCTGGACGACTGTCAAAAATTCTAACTGACGCGAAAGAGGTGTTCCAACAAGGACTTGGGACTCTAAAAGGAGTAACGGCAATGATAAAAATCGAAGATAACGCAAACCCAAAATTTTTTAAGGCCAGACCGGTACCTTACGCGATCCGCCCAGCCATTGAAGCAGAGCTGGAGAGTCTGGAGCGTTCGGGTGTGCTTTCCAAGGTGGACTGGAGCGAGTGGGCCACACCCATCGTTCCTGTAATGAAGAAATCATTGAGCAGCACGCCTGGGGAACCGAAGAAGGTTCGCATCTGTGGGGACTTCAAGGTAACTGTGAACCCAGTCCTGTACACAGTACAATATCCACTTCCACGGATAGAAGATATTTTCGCCTCACTATCTGGAGGGAAACGCTTTACAAAGATTGATCTGGCCCAAGCGTATCTACAAATGGAGGTGGAAGAAGCATCTAGGAAATACGTCACGATAAACACTCACAAAGGCATTTACCAGTACAATCGACTGGTATTCGGGGTAGCATCAGCCCCGGCTATTTGGCAGAGGGCGATGGAACAAGTCCTGCAAGGGATCCCGGGGACCCAGTGTTATTTGGACGACATCCTGGTTACGGGCGAAAATGAGAGAGATCACCTTGCTAACCTGGAGCAGGTGCTCACGAGATTACAGGAATATGGGCTACGAGCTAACCGCCCCAAATGCGAGTTCTTCAGGAGACATTTCTCGTATTGTGGCCACATGATTGATGAGGAAGGGTTGCATAAGTCGCCGGACAAGATTGAGGCTGTAGTCAAGACTCCAGCACCGGAAAATGTGTCGCAACTGAGGTCGTTCCTCGGGTTGGTGAACTACTACCATAAGTTCTTGCTGAATTTATCTACAATTCTGCACCCACTGAACGCCCTACTGCAAACTGGAGTAACATGGAAATGGAGTGATGAGTGTAAGCGTGCCTTTCAGAAATGTAAATGCCTAATCACTTCAAAAGAAGTATTGGCCCACTACAATCCAACACTACCGATTCGGTTAGCATGTGAAGCATCTCCCTACGGCATCGGAGCGGTGCTGTCACACAAATTCCTTGACGGTTCAGAGAGGCCAATAGCCTTTGCGTCGCGCTCGTTAACCTCAGCCGAGCGTAACTACGCCCAGATTGACAGGGAGGCCCTCAGCCTGGTGTGGGGGGTGAAGAAGTTCAATCACTATCTGCACGGGCAGAAATTCACCCTACTGACTGATCATCAGCCCCTGGTCTCCATTTTTAACCCAAAGAAGGGCATTCCGGTGATGACGGCGCAACGGCTGCAAAGATGGTCACTTTTTCTAGGGGCACATCAGTACGACATAGAGTACAAGGGTACGAAACAGCATGGAAACGCTGATGGGCTGTCGCGCCTACCGTTGCCTACGGTAGAGGAAGCACCTGCAGTGGACCCTGTTGAGATATTCCATGCGACCATAGTCGAATGTCTACCTGTTACAAACTCAAGTATAGAGAAGGAAACCCGAAATGACCCGACACTCTCTCGAGTCTATGATTTGACGGTGAAGGGATGGCCAGCACATGGCGACTCACTGTTGCCAGCATTCTCGCCAAGGAGAGAACAGCTGTCAGTGTGCCGGGGGACCTTGATGTGTGGATCCCGAGTGGTAATTCCACCCAAGTTGAGAGATAGAGTGCTCAATGAGCTTCATGAGGGTCATCTGGGAGGGGTAAAAATGAAGAGCCTAGCCAGGGCATTTGTGTGGTGGCCGGGAATCGATAAAGAAATCGAGGATATGACCAAGAGATGAACAGGATGCCAGAAGGTCCAAAATGCTCCACCACAGGCCCTGCTACATCCATGGGAGTGGCCCTCATCTCCATGGCAACGGGTACACATTGATTTTGCTGGTCCATTTATGGACTCAATGTTCCTAATCGCTGTGGACGCCCATTTGAAATGGCCAGAGGTCATCAAAATGTCCTCCACCACCACGGAGAAAACGATTGCAGTCCTACAGACCATCTTTGCCAGGAATGGCTTGCCAGAACAGATTTGCTCCGACAATGGGCCACAGTTTGTGTCCGAGGATTTCCGGAGGTTTCTGAGGAATAATGGGGTGAAACATTACACATCTGCCCCATATCATCCAGCCACAAATGGATTGGCTGAGAGGTTTGTTCAGACCTTTAAAAAGGCAGTAAAGGCAATGCATAATGACGACATACCACTACAACACAAGGTGGATAATTTCTTGTTTGCTTACACATGCAGTCACCAACCAAACTCCAGCCATAATGTTCTTCAACCGAAGGCTAAGATGTCGCCTGGATTTGCTCAAACCAAACATAAGACGAGATGTTGAGGATAAGCAATTCCAGCACATAAATGAGAAGCCAACCAGGAGCTTCAAGATAGGGCAACCAGTCTTGGCCCGCGACTAACGAACAGAAAAATGGCAGCCAGGAACGATATGCACACAGCAGGGACCACTAATGTACACAGTGGACGTTGGAGAGAGCATCGTGAGATGCCATGCTGACCAGATTCTAGAGTCACAGGAACAAGCCAAACCCATACCACGAGGAGGTGCACCTGGTAATCAACCCGAAGTACAGATTGCGTCTACCTCAGAAGCAGTGGTATTGGAAGCTGACGAACCAACCAATGACAATGAGCCAGAATCAACTCCGCCGCAAGAACAGGATACTCGAGAAAGGCGCTATCCAGTCAGGATCAGGAAGCCTCCTCAAAGACTGAACTTATAAATGATTATTTCAGTTGATGTATGTAGTACAGAGAAAATTGTAATTGTAATAAGTTATTATTTAGTTGTTAAATGAATGTTATGTACTGTTTATCTAAAAGGGGGAGGAATTGTTGTGTATGTACCTTTAAGAGAAGAACTGATTCTAGACTGCAGTACCGGCAGTGACCACCCCTGTATATAAAGCCATAGCAGACTTCTGTACTTCAGTCTTAATTTACCCTCTGTTCAGTAAATACCTGTTATTATTGTTCTCCTGCAGTCCGTGTATTATTTATACTCGGACACTACACCTATCCTTTCTAAAGGCCTTATAATGTGGACAATTATTTAGCAGTTGCATTATTGTGTATGAAAATAACCATTTCTGCATATTTCAACAAAAACCTTAACCATAAATGGAACTTTCTATCAAATGGAGTTGAAAATAGTTTTATGGAAATAGGTTCTGTCTAAAATTAGTGTCTGTGGTTCCCAATAAAGACGAAGTGAAACAAATGTTAGAAATGTAGTTCCTGTTTTTGTCAAAGCTCCAGCACGCCAAGACATACAAGGAAATAATGGGGGGACTTTTAACCCGCAAGAACAGGTGGGTGGATGGGTGGGGTGAAAATTTCAGATTTTTAGAGTGGGAGTGCAACCCGGCTCAAACGCGCCCACTTCCGGGTTTAACGGAGGTGCGTTTGGATGTCCGCGAGTAACCTACATGCCGAAGTTGGGGATTTAATAATTGGATGCAGGCAAGTACTTATTGGTGCAATTAACATCTTCAGGAGACGTTACTGAGGTATTTTATAATTGTCTTTAACTTGGCTCCAAATTTTACTTGAGCAGGGCTCGGGAAACTGATCAGGGACACGGAGGCGAGTTTGAGCAGCAGTTGATCATGACAGATCTTCTACCTCATCTCCACTTTCCTGCACTATCCCCATATCCCTTGATTCTCTTAATATTCAAAAATCGATCGATCTCTGTCTTGAATATGCTCAGCGACTGAGCCTCCACAGCCCCCTGGGGTAGAGAATTCCAAAGATGCACCACCCTCTGAGTGAAGAAATTTCTCCTCATCTCAGTCCTAAATGGCCGACCCCTTATCCTGAGACTGTGACCCCTGGTTCTAGACTCCCCAGCCTGGGGAAACATCCTCCCTTCAACTACCTTGTCAAGCCCTGTAAGAATTTTGTATATTTCAATGAGATCACCTTTCATTCTTCTAAACTCTAGAGAATATAGGCCTAGTCTCTGCAATCTCTCCTCATAAGACAATCCCCCCATCCCAGGAACCTGTCTGGTGAACCTTTGTTGCACTCCCTCTATGGCAAGTATATCCTTCCTTAGGTAAGGAGACCAAAACTGTACACAGTACTCCAGGTGTGGTCTCACCAGGGCCCTATATAATTGCAGTAAGACGTCTTTACTCTTATACTCAAATCCTCTTGGAATAAAGGCCAACATACCATTTGCTTTCCTAATTGCTTGCTGTACCTGCATGTTAACTTTCAGTGATTTGTGTACAAGGACACCCAGGTCCCTCTGAACACCAACATTTCCCAATCTCTCACCATTTAAAAAGTACTCTGCTTTTCAACTGCAAGGAATATTAGTATATCAACACGCAGCTGGTGTGAAACCACAAGAAGAGGTTCATGCAGGTCTGCTCCAGATTCCCTAGGAGCTGTCATGAGGTCTTCATTCTGTGGCAGTCCAACATTCCAGACCTTTTTGTTCCAGGAAGCAAACATATGGGCTGGTTCATAGGAGACAAAGAATAATGCCTTCAAACTTGGCTCATGACACCTGCGAGGAACCCCACCACTGAGGCGCAGGAGAGCTAGAACGAGAGCCACATGACTACCAGGTATATCATCGGGTGTTGAAGATGTGCTTTAGGTGCCTAGATAGGTCTGGAGGCGCCCTTCAGTACTCGCCAGCGAGTGTGTCCAGAATGATAGTGAGGTGCTGCATTGTGCACAGCAGAGAGGTTTGCAGGTGGAGGAGGACGAAGGGGCTCAACACTCATCTTCGGATGAGGAGAACATAGAGGAGGTGGAGCAGCATTGCTGCGAGGGATGCCCTAATGTCGCAAAGGTTCACCTAGTGTGAAACATAAGAAATTAAAACCTATGGTCCGCTCCCACCAGCAGGACCACCCCCCCTCCACCCCCATGTCCACCATTCATCCAGAACACCTCCAATTTCCATTTGTGCAGTGTCCCTTTAAAAATAGCTAAGATCACATCATATGGGTGCGCATCACGCCCGCTGCGCAGCTTGGAGACGCGAAAACACGAAAGTCAAAATTAATTGCTAAAATTCAGTTTAGATCGCAGATTACGATCCACTCAGTTGACTTCTGGGTTTCCCCCCCCCGCCACCACCCACCCACCCCGCCACTCAGAAGCCAGATTCATATTAATATCAGGGCCAGTGTCCTCAACATTAAAGAAATCAACCAAAAATCACTTCATTACATTTCACAAAACAATAGTTGATCTCAAAGAAAGTAGTCTCTATGACATTGCAAACTTTCCTTTCAATCTCATTGTTTGGAAACTAGTTTGTTTTAGGTATTCTTATTTTCTGCAGCTGAATTCCTATCATCTCACATTCAATAAGAAAGAAACAAAGAGTTGCATTTGTATAGGGCCTTTCACAAGCTCAGGATGTCCCAAAGCACTTTACAGCCAATGAAGTACTTTTGAAGTATTGGCCAAAAGTTTGTGCGGGGCAGTGGCAGGGGGAGGGGTGGTTCGAGGGGGGTGGGAAACCTGGGAGGCCGACTTTACTGGCAGGGCCTAATTTGAATGTAAGGCCTCGGTTTCCTGTCTGCAGCCAGCCAACATGAGTGGCTGGATGGCTGCGGGCAGGTAGGCCTCAGTTGCAGGAGGGGGGTCGGAGATCGCGAGAGGGGGGTCGGGATCGGGAGGGGGGAGAGAGGATTGGTGGGGGTCGGCAATCGGAAGAGGGGTAGAGAGGATCGCAGAGGGTTGCAGGATCGGCAGGCGATGGGGGAGATCGGGGTTCGGCAGGCAAGCGGGGAGATCGGGGTGGATCGGGGATCAGGGGGATCGCGCGGGGGAATTGGGGATCATGGGAGGGGGATAGAGAGGATCGCAGAGGGTTGCAGGATCGGCAGAGGGATCGGCAGGCGATGGGGGAGATCGGGGTGGATCGGGGATCAGGGGGATCGCGCAGGAGAATTGAGGATCGCGGGAGGGGTTGGCCAGGGATTGGGGGGGCGGAGGATTGGGGCCGGGCTCATCTTCATCGTTGGCGGGGGAGGCCAGGGCAGCGATTGGAGACCTCATGGGGGGAGGGGGGTCTCCGATCGCGGGGGGTGGGTATGGTCGGGATCCTGGATAAATCCACTTATCTCCTGGATGCAGCAGTCCCCACCTTGGTTTAACTGCTGGGTTTCATGAATTGTGTGAAACCCATCCACAGGCAGTTAGGGGGCAATTTTGTGACTGGGGGCGCGTTGGAGGCGGGACTGCTGCTTGTTGCGTCAATGTCCCGCCTCCATCGATTTGTGGCCAACTCATGCTATTTTCCCTTGATTGACCTTGATAAGCCTGCCCAGTGGGCTTAGCAGGCCAATTAAGGGACAGCCGGTTGCAGAGCACGTCAACGTATGATGTTTCATCTGTCACAAATTTTTGACAGATGAATTGTCATCGTTTGACAGCTCTGTGAAGCTGTCAAACAGTGACATTCTCTGCAGTTTGATGAGGTCTTGAATACAAGACCCCATCAAACTTTTTTCTTTAACAGAATTGAGATGGTTGTTGCATCTGTGAATGCAACGGCCACCTGTCAATCCCAACGCGGAGGTCCGAGATTCTCCGCATACAAACCGACTGAAGCCTGCAGGAAGAAACAAAGGTAAGTACACTTTTAAAAACACTTTGCCCTTACCTCAGATACTCACCGCTACACTCTTGCACCCATCACTTACCTTCACACCACACTTTTGCACCCTGCCCCCCGACCCCCGCAGACCCAGTACTCGCCTCGCTGAGCTGACGTGTTTCGGAGCCTCCGGGAAGCCCACACTTGTGAGGGCAAAAAGGGGATAATCCTATCTTCTGCCTGTTAACTACCTGTTAGCAGGCAGTTAATAGGCTTTAATCCCAACCCGCCTCAAAGGAGACGGGACCCGACACGGGACGGCTACCCGCCTCCTGGGAAGATGGCATGGAGGCGGGTTGGGCATCCTCCCCCAAATTCTGCCATTTTCCGGCAGTCCCGCCTCCCAGGGCTGGCAAAATCGTGCCCTGAAATTCAAAATGGAGGGGAAAATAGAGGCTTCCAGCCTCATTACAGTATTTAAATTGAGGTAACTCTCCCTGGGAGCAGGTTGGTCGCCACCCCCTGTCCTGACTCCAGGGAAATCGGAAATGGGCAGGTTGGAGGCGGGTTGAGGTCAGGATTCACATTTTTAACAATTTAACTGCCCCCACGCTCCAAACCCACCCATTTTTTGATGGGAACATTCCGGCCATCGTCACTGTTGCAATGTAGGGAAATGTAGCAGCCACAGCAAGGAATCACAAACAGCAATGTGACAATGACCAGATAACCTGTTTTAGTGATGCTGGTCGTGGGATAAATGTTGACCAGGACACCAGGGAAAATCTCCTTGCTCTGCTTCGAAATAGTGCGATGGGATCTTTTATGTTCACCTGAGACGTATTTGAATCTAAGCATTTGAATTTCATTTTAAGATGAAGTTTAAAGAGCTCTCTCAGTGTCTCAGTGAATAACCACATTGGGCAAAAAATTCAGGGGCTTTACGCCACCCATTAGCAGCACAAAATGGTGAAAAGAGGGCAGTCCCATGCCGTCCTCCATTTTCCCAGGTCCGGCAGTGCTGCCGTTAAGATATATCGCTCTGCAGATTTAAATGAGGTATCGGTGACATCAGTCAGCGTGCAATGCCAACTTAACATCACCGTGGCAAACCTCGACCCTAGCGCTGAGTTCAGCGCTGGGTTTTAAGCACGCCAGGTAAACCCAGCATGCTAACAGGCTCACGGAGGTGCTTTCAGGTAAGTTTGCATTTGAGCTTTTGGACTGGCTTTTTTGATTTTACTGAAGTAGTGGCTTGCTGCAATACATGGTAAAAGTTTTTGAAGCCTGTAGGGAGTGCTGCTGGCTGATTGCAAGGCCGCAGATGGTAAAGGAGGGCCTCTGAGAAGACAGAAAATGCTGCAAATACTCAGTCAGGCAATATCCGTGGAGGGAGAAGCAGAGTTCACGTCTCAGGTCAAGATGCTGCCTGACCGGCTGAGTATTTTCAGCATTTTATGCTGCCGTTTCAGATTAACAGCATCCACTCACAGAGGAAAGAGGAGGGAGCCGAAGGAAGGATGCAACCCAGACAGTCCCTTTCTGGCTGGGATATCCGGGATGGAATCATCTGCCTGCGGTGCCAGTGACCACAACTCCAGTTCCCCTTTCAACATTTGTCCCACACCTTACTGTCCCTCTGTTACTGACCATCACAACGTCCTCTTGGCCACGATGCTGAAATAAAAACCACCACAAAGAAAACTTTCCAATCCAACTTTATACATCTATCCATCCAATATGACATCAAGAAATCAACTCATCACCCTTATGCATTCTCTTAGTGACTGTCATGTGTGTGCCTTTGCTTATCCTACTGATGTCACTCAGTGCTACCCCAGTGGCTGCAGCATGGCTGGTGAAATGCTACTGACTTTCAGTGGGGGACACTGCAAATGGCCTTACTGGTCAAACTTGAGGAGTTTCTTCTTCTTCTTCACTCTCCTCTCCCTCTTCTTGGTCACCCACTGACTGGGCAGGCTGCATTTTGTGGGTGTGTGAAATGAGGAAGGCACAAGGGTAGAGTTGTGGTGAGGAGAGGGCGGGAAAGCAAGAGCTGTATGCCAGAAGGAGGATAACTTATGAGGATACCAGCATCTTGTACCCTTTCAGCCCCACTGCTGGCCAAGGGCTCAGCCATGCCCCTGCCAAAAATGGCCTGCACCGTTTCCTCCAAGGGGGTGAGGTGAGGCTAGGAATGGGAGATGTGCCTTGTGATTGGTGCAGATCATTGGTAGGTGAGTGATTGGGGGTGGGGAGAGTCGTGCATTGAGCAGTGTGTGATGCTAATGGTGCAGTTGGTAGGAGATGGTTTTTGAAGATGCATTCACTGACCTTGACCACTGGTCTTAGGTCATGAAGCTTCTTTGGGCACTGGAGCCAGGTGGTGGGGACAATACTGCTGGCAGTGACGGCCTCGGCGATCTGGTCCCACATCATTCTTTCTGGAGGGCCTCCTGGCCCCCTGTGAGTAGAGGTCCTCTCTTCCAGTGTTGACCCCCTGCACAAAGCTGGAGTGTTGCATGCGAAACCCTGGGTGTCCCTTCCCTGGCTTGCTGAGCCATTTGTGTTGTTGCTGAAGCACTTTTCCCATTTTTTTAGGTTTGGAAATGAATTCAGCTTTAACAGCTGAAGACTCCCATTTGGGACTTCTTTTCAATGTTAATTCTTTTTAAAAGGCAGTAAGGGCTGAAAACTGCAATTTTTTCACTTCATTTTAATTTTTATTAGTTCTGAACACATTGCCCTTTTAATTTATAATCCTTTTAATTACCTACAATTCCTTGGCAAACTCCATAGGCTCGCTCCCAGAGGCTGTTAGAAGTTGGAAAGCCACTTCAGGACGGGAACTTTGACTTCCATGCCTGCACTAATGCCACCAGGAGGGGGGTTACACAGTAAGTTAGCACTGGGCTAAAAATCTTTAGCCCCCCCAGCGTGAATTTTTCTCCGGTAGAGCTTCGGCCATTTTCAGCGGACGTTGATGCGGGTTGCCAGTAACACCGGCAGCTCTCGTGACGGTCACAAATTTTTCCCTCGCTCTGAATCACTTAGACCAGAAAGCCCAAGTTTGATCTGTCATTTGTGCCGAGTTGGCTCAAGCAACAGTAGAAGGGCTTCAATTTGGGGGCCGGAGAGGAATTTTACACTTTTTTCTCCTAATTGGCCTGGGTTTTTTATCTGATGTTTTGCCTCTCCCAGGAGATTACATGACTCCAGGTGGAGTGGGGAGTTTATGTATTGTGAAAGGCATCACAGCTGTGTGGCACAGGCTAGATGGACTAGTCATTTTCCTGCCCATCATTTTCCTATGTTCGTAATTGGCTTCAGCATTCCTGGGTTGGGAAGGGAAAAGATCAGCCAGGGTTTCTGGCTCCTGATCAGTGATGTAATGTTTTTCAAGGCCAGGATTGGGCTTATTTATGATGACTTTTGAGTTTAATAGGTTACTGACACTTTGGCTTAGAAATTCCCTACATTAGCGTCGCGTATTAACGGTGGTTTTCTTGAAAAAATTGTGGCAGCCTCCCTTCCGCCCGCTTCTGGTGCAGAACACGATGGCCGCCATTTTGGAGAGGTCGATAGCGCTGCCGTTGCCGGCACTCAACTCTCCAACGCTAATGTGCAGATCGTGACGTCAATCGGCGTGCAACACCTGATTTGACGCACAACTGTGATTTTGGACATCACTGTATGCCATATTGGTCCCTCCAAACCGCACATGGAAAAACGTGAGTGCAGTGGTATTGCAGAGACGCTGTCAGCACTTCTTAAAGGGACACACACATCTTTCAGGTAAGCTTGGATTTCAGCTTTTGGAGTGGATTTTTATTGAAGTAGTAGTTTGGTGCAATACATTAAAAAAGTTGTTAAAGTGTGCATTGAGTGCTGCTGGATGCTTGCAAGGCTTTGGATGTTAAAGGAAGGCCTCTGAGAAGATCACTTGCTCACAGTCCTGGGGGGAACATGGAGATGAAGCAGAGGGAGCAAAGGGGACAATCTGCTCGCAGAGGGAAGAGGAAGAAGCAGAAGAGGAAGAAGCAGAAGAGGGAGAAGCAGAAGAGGAGGAAGCAGAAGGAAGGCTACAACCCAGACAGCCCCTTTCTGGCCGGGATATCTGGGAGGGAATCATCTGCCTGCGGTACCAGTGACCACAACCCCAATTCCTCTTTCAACATTTGTCCCCCACCTTACATTTCCTAGTGTACGCTCATTTGCCTCAGCCCTTGAAGTCTGCAATGAGTCCTCTGCAGCAGAGCTAGTACGAGATCTCGCCCTCCAGCAAACTGGCACCTGTGGTGTCCTATCCCCCTGCCCTAGCCCCTCCACACTTATGGCCAGTGATTCACCATGTGAAGACCCCTCCACTAGCCTAACCTCTAATGTACGCGTGGTGCCAGTCTTTGAGCTGGTGCTTGCTAGGGTCAGATCAAGTGAATCTTCAGGAAGGCTGGGCTGCTCTTCCTGAACTGGCACAGGGGCATGGACATTTTTGGTACCTGCAATGAAAGAGAGAGACAAGGGTAACTTTTAGCGTGAAGGGAGAGCAGAGAGAAGTGGCTGCTGAAAGCAGCTGCAGTTTGTCGTGCAGAGTGGGTAGGGTGAGATAGAAGTAAGAAGGGAAAAAGAGAAGGTGTGAAGAAACCCTGCACGATGTCTCCTCCAGTGTTGTCACTCGCCATGGCCATGACTCTCCCCCTGCCCGTGATGGCCAGTGCGTTCTCTTCCAGACGGGGCAGCATGTGCAGGCGGGTTCAGCCTCCTCCTGCTGCATGTTGTGCGAGACCTTCTCCTGCAAGAACGAAGGGAATGTGTTAGTGACAGCCTTGTGAAGCGGTTTGAGAATGTGCCTGTCATGGTAAAATAGTTTGTATGTTGTGTGGAAGATGTGAAGTGTGGGGAAATGAGATTTGCAATACTGATGAGAGCAACCACGTGAAAAGGCGTGTTCAGTGCTCGCTCCGCCCCCTGTGCGCTCCTTTTCGGGCGCGATCACATTTCTATATCACAATTTCTAAGCTTATGCCTGTAACTATATTTTGGCTGGTTTTTCAGTTTCTCAGCTGCTTAGTAAATGAAGTTTCTTTTTGGAAGTAATGATTGGTTTGTTTTGCGGTTGTTGCTGAAAGGTAGCTTCTACTTCTGTGAAACTGATGATATACACAGAAAATTACTTTAGATAATTTTAGCATAGTCTAACTTGACATGTTCCAAAAAAGAAGTCAGCTTCTAAAAAAAATATGATTAAACTCAACAAGCATATGTGAATATCAATATTCCAATCTGAACTGCAATCTTCCACATTCAACACCTTAAATAAGCAGGCCATCACGATGTTAAAGTCAGGCAGGAAATACAACAGTGCAAAACACTATAGATTAGCAATGTTTTCAATTTTTCTACTTCTATACCAATACAGATTGTTGGTAAGTGAGTGATTGGCAGAGGGGCTGAGACCAGAAAGACAGATAGTTGGGTTTTTCACCTGGTGACTCACAGTTCACAAGTGAACAAGAGCAGATGGTGGAGTCAGGGACAGCAGTGGAGAGTCCACAGCAGAGGGCGCTGCCTTCTCCAAGCTCTGCTCACCGGGACACAGATGCTGTGCCCCGGGGGCCATCGATGAAGAGGAGAATCATTGAGCAGCAGCAGACAATGTGCGATGCACCGATAGGTCTTCAAAGTAGACTCACCGTGATTGCAGAGAGATTAGAGAAGTCCAGCTCCAGCATGAGGGAGGTGATGGTGCAGGCCAATGAGATGATATCTTTTACCATGGATAGAGTGGCCAGCACTTAGTCCATGCACGCCTTGAACACCACTGTGCAAACTCTGGATGCCAACATGTCTGCCACCTTAAATAGGTTAACAGATACCTTAGCCTTGGCCTTACAGGGCAGCACTGATCTGCACGATACTGTCCTCCAGCACAGTGGTAGCAGTGAACTCTGGCTGGGCCATGAGAGGGATGATGGCGAATGGTGACTCCACTCAAAGCTCTGCCACTTCTCACCCACAGCTCACCTCTCGGTCAGAAGCTCACTTGCTGCCTCGTCTCCCGATGGCCGAGTCTGCCCCTGCACAGGTGCAGGTGAAGCAGTCTTTGGCGGGGCCCTCACGGACTCCAAATCCCAGAGGACGTCAGCCACAAGCATCTCAGCAGCCAGAGCGGGAATGTGAGCAGATGCCTCTACCTCTGCTGAAACCACACAGACTGCACCATGTAGGAGTAGCAGAAAAAGGAAGAGTAAGGCTTTGTAATTGCACAGTGGTATGCACATATCTGAGAAAATGTTGTTTTGGTAAGTTTTTGTTCTTTATTTAGCTCACATAAATGTTATTTTTTCACCACTTTCTCATCTTGTCCATTCTTGGATGTTGGGTGGTAAGTGGCCTTCTAACTTGTTTGATGATGCATGGGAAGACATGAATTGATGGGGGTCAATGGGGGGGGATGTTCGATGGGTGGTTGATTGGTTGCAGGACTGCTTTGTGTCAGTGGAATTGGGGGGAGGGGGGGTGCGCCAGGGGAAGAGTGACCGTTGCATTTTCTGGTGACATGGGTCCACTGCTGCAACCTAAGTGAAGCGCGCATTCTGGGCAGTAATGTGAGCAGCTGGAGGCGCATCGGTCTCATTACCCTCCTCCTCCTCCTTCTTCTTCCTCTTCCCCTTCCGAATCGTCTGAAGAGGATCTGAGCTCTTTGACTTCTTCCTCTTGCAGGTCCAAGCCCCTCTGTTGTGCAATGCCCTGTAAGGCCAAGGCTAAGGTATTCTGGAGACCCTGGCTGGTGCGTACTAAATGGCGACTCCAGATCTGTCGAGGCACCTGAAGCACATGTTCAGCATGCCGATGGTCTGTTCAATCACACATCCAGTGGTGATATGGCATTCATTGTAGCGCTGTTGGGCTTCAGTGGTTGAGTTTCTGATGGGTGTCTAGATGAGGGAACTAGATGTAATACCTCCAAGTTTGCAGACGACACAAAGCTGGGTGGGCGTGTGTGCTGTGAGGAAGGTGCCGAGAAACTCCAGTATGATTTGGACAGGTTGGGTGATTGGGCAGATGTATGGCAGATGCAGTATAATGTGGATAAATGCGAGGTTATCCACTTTGGTGGCAAAAACAGGAAGGCAGATTATTATCTGAACAGCAATAGATTGGGAGAAGGGGAAGTGCAACGAGACCTGGGTGTCCTTGTGCACCAGTTGCTGAAGGTAAGCATGCAGGTGCAGCAGGCGGTTAAGAAGGCAAATGGTATGTTGGCCTTCGTGGCGAGTGGATTCGAGTACAGGAACAAGGATGTCTTGCTGCAGTTGTACAGGGCCTTGGTGAGACCACACCTTGAGTATTGTGTGCAGTTTTGGTCGCCTTATCTGAGGAAGGATATTCTTGCCATGGAGGGAGTGCAGCGAAGATTCACCAGACTGATACCTGGGATGGCAGGAATGATGTATGAGGAGAGATTGGGTCGATTGGGCTTATACTCGCTGGAGTTTAGAAAAATGAGAGGGGATCTCATTGAAACTTATAAAATTCTAACAGGACTAGACAGACTAGATGCAGGAAGGATGTTCCCGATGGCGGGGGAGTCCAGAACCAGGGGTCACAGTGTAAAGATAAGGGGTAAGCCATTTAGGACAGAGATGAGGAGGAATTTCTTCACCCAGAGAGTGGTGAACCTGTGGAATTCTCTACCACAGAAGGCAGTTGAGGCCAATTCATTAAATATATTCAAGAAGGAGTTGGATATATTTCTTAAGGCTAAAGGGATCAAGGAATATGGGGAGAAGGCAGGGACAGGGTACTGAATTTGGATGATCAGCCATGATCTCATTGAATGGCGGAGCAGGCTCGAGGGGCCGAATGGCCTACGCCTGCTCCTATCTTCTATGTTTCTATGTTTCTATGTCATGAGCCAAGTTTGCAGTGGGTATCCCTTATCGCCTAGCAGGCACACCTTAAGTCTGCTTCCAAGTCCGAAGAGATCAGGGAGCTTGGACTGCTGCAGCATGAAAGCATCATGGCATTGGCTGGGAATCTTGCGCACACCTGCATAAACATCTTTTTGTGGTTGCACAGCAGCTGCACATTGTTGGAGTGGAAGCCCTTACAGTTGACAAATACTCCTGGTTGGGGTGCCTGGATTGTCACGCGTGCAGTCAATGGTACCCTGCATCTGTGGGAAGCCAGCCAAAGCTGCAAAGCCAAATGCCCGCTCATTCTGACTGGCATCATTGCAGGCAAAGTTGACATAATTGCCGGCCCTGGCAAACAACCCATCAGCGACCTGCCATATGCATTTGTGGGCAGCCAACTGGGAGATCCTGAATATGTCTGCGGCAGAGTCCTGGAAGGAACTGGAGGCAAAATAGTTGAGGTCGGTGGTGACTTTGACAGCCACTGGTAACGCGTGGCCACCAGGTCCAGCAGGTCTTCTTCTAGGATGCTGCAGGTCTGCCACCACCTGACGTGACATCCTGAGCCTCCTGACACACTGGTGTTCAGACATGTCAAGGAAACTGAGCCTCTGCCTGTAAACCCGGTTTCGTGGTTAGTGCCTCCTGTGAGCTGCACTTCTCCGCCGGTCCCCTTTCTGGTGTTCAGCTACAGGTCTGTGACCAGCAGGCTGTGGGTGCTCTTGCTAGTCATCTTGGTCCCCATCTGAGGTCCAATCTAAGGCAGCATAAGCGGCACCCATGCTGATATGATAGAGCAAACCTCCACAGTGTAGAAAGTTAACTCTCAACAAAAGTACTGTGAACAAACCCCTTCCCACTAGCATAGAAACATAGAAACATAGAAGATAGGAGCAGGAGTAGGCCATTCGGCCCCTTGAGCCTGCTCCGCCATTTAATGAGATCATGGCTGATCATCCAAATTAGTACCCTGTCCCTGCTTTCTCCCCATATCCCTTGATCCCTTTAGCCTTAAGAAATGTATTTAACTCCTTCTTGAATATATGTAATGAATTGGCCTCAACTGCCTTCTGTGGTAGAAAATTCCACAGGTTCACCACTCCCTGGGTGAAGAAATTCCTCCTCATCTCAGTCCTAAATGGCTTGCCCCTTATCCTTAAACTGTGACCCCTGGTTCTGGACTCCCCCGCCATCAGGAACATCCTTCCTGCATCTAGTCTGTCTAGTCCTGTTAGAATTTTATAAGTTTCAATGAGATCCCCTCTCATTCTTCTAAACTCTAGCGAACATAAGCCTAATTGACCCAATCTCTCCTCATACGTCATTCCTGCCATCCCAGGTATCAGTCTGGTGAATCTTCGCTGCACTCCCTCCATGGCAAGAACATCCTGCCTCAGATAAGGCAACCAAAACTGCACACAACACACAAAACTAGCAGGTAAGAAAGCAGCTGTGAGTACTGATTATTTTTGTCATATTTGCCTGAGATTGATTCAGCCCCCTCAATTGCCGCTGTGTACTCGTCTTGCTTTCACTGGTGAGTTTCAGGAAACCCGGAAAAACCGTGAACCCGACATTAAAGTTAAAAGTGTGTTAAAATATCGCTCTAATTGAGTGATTAACATATGGTAATTGACAACTCTCCTCTCACGAGAGGGTTGCTCGCACGCAGCCTAACGCGCTCAAGTGAAATGGGGAAGTCAGTAGGTTGGAGCTGCATACAGTAACGTATCATCCCCATAAGCAGTGGTTTTGAAACTTGTCTATATGGGAAATAAATTGACAGACTCCCTGTCCTAACTTCTGAATGAGTGTCAACTACCCAAAGGAAAACTGTGCTATCATTGCAGAAAATATTTTTTTTATTGGTTTCCAGCTACAAAAACAATAGGAGTACGTCAACAAATACAGAACAATATAGAAACCTGATGGCCAGGAAGAGCCCAAGTTTTAAAAACCTATTTCCTTTTATGAAAATCGTCCTGACAAGACTTTGCAGGCTATTCAGCCAGCACCATTTTTTTGTAAAGGGTCTCCTGTGTCCAAAACACAAATCCATCTCTCCTCCCTCGAGACACTGACAGACCCACCTCATGTCACCAAGAATCTCTGCTGTAAAGGAACTGGAGGACATAGCCAAAATACGAAGGGGGAAAAATTCAGTATCACCCCATTTGGGGCGCCATTATCGGCCGTGCGCAATGTTTAGCGACTGGCGCTAATTATCGCCTTCGACTGCAAACTTGGCTTTCATCGCCGGTGAAGTTGATTGGAGCACTAAATCAGGCGCTACACACCTGTCTTAAGGCGCAAAGGCCGAGGAGTGAGGTGCTAACTCAGAGCGCGGGCGCAGTGCAGGTGATGTCAGTTAGCGATGGAGCACAGACACACTGGCGCCGGACAGTTCTTAAAGGGGAGGGTCAATCTTGCTCTCCAGCCACACCCTGCTCATTGGAGCCTTGAATCTCGGCCTGGAGAGACCTGTGCCTAAAGCTTGCAGCCGAGGACTATGGAGAGGGTGAGAGAACAAGCACAGCACTTCAGCGAGCGGGCCTTGGAGGCTCTGGTTGGCGCGGTGGAGCGCAGAAGATCAATACTGTACCCAGAGAGTGGCAGGAGGCCTTTGCCACGCGAGTACAGAAGAGTGTGGAGGGATGTGGCTCAGAGCGTCTCCTCCAGGAGCATGGTGCCCAGGACCCATACTCAATGTCGCAAAAAGTTCAACGACCTCACTTGGGTCGTCAGGGTGAGTGGCTTTTTTTCAATACCTCTCCATCCCTCCATCTCAACCTCACTCTATGGCCAGAGGGTCTTAAAATCCCAATGCCCAACACTCATCCAACACCTATGGCACTCTCATGAAACACACACGCACATTCTACACTTTGCATAGAATAAGGGCTATTCACCTATGGGAGGCACATCAGGCAAGACCATGGCTGCATAGAGTAAGGGCTATTCACCTATGGGAGGCACATCAGGCAAGACCATGGCTGCATAGAGTAAGGGCTATTCACCTATGGGAGGCACATCAGGCAGGAGAATGGCTGTATATTTACTCAGACACCATCCTTTTTCTTGCAGGCCAAGCTATCTCATAATAGGAGACAGCAGCAACGGACAGGTGGAGGGCGGCCTCAGCTGCAACCCCTCAGCAATCTTGAGGCGAGCGTCCACAGGATTGTGGCAAGCCGAGTGATCGGTCCTGTCACCACTGGAGAGGCCGACCCCGTTCTGGACAGCAATGGTAAGGTCATCACCTTTTTGTCCTCTCTCCTTCCACTTGTCCCTCACAACACCAGCCTTTGACACTTTCAATCCAACTTACTAAATCGCTGCACTCATTCCTCCCTTACTGCCACCCTGTCCTCACGCTAAAGCCACTCTTGTACCTCCCTGCTTTCAGATGGTGATTCACCAGCTGAGGAGACGGGCCCTCAAGCTGCCAGTGGGAGTGAAGCTGCAGGCGAGGAGGAAGATGAAGCCGGAGCATCAGCGCCACCCTCTCCCGAGGAAGCTCATGCCCACATTGGGAACACGCCTTCCCTGGAGGGGAGCAGGGGGGAAGGGTCTGATGAGGGTGAAGATCCAGGACCCAGCGGGCTGCAGCACTGGATGCAGAGGAGGAGCGGCTCATCGCTGAAATGAACACCCAAGCGGTGGACATGCACCCTCAGCTCATGGGTGCAGTGGGAAGGGTGCCCGAATGCATTGAATCACTGGCAAGGAGTGTGGAGCACTTCGCTGTAGCACAGGCAGATGCCACGCTAATGCTAAGTGCTGCAATTCAATCACTGGCTGCCATAACCCCATCTCTGACTGCTCTCATGCAGACTCAGATTGAGGCCACGCGAGCACTGACTGCTGCCATCCTCGCTGGTTCGGACACATTTCCCCAGGGCTCTCACTGCGCCGCAGCAGGCCAGCAATCTGTGCTCCAGCAGATTGCTCCGGATGCTGAAGTGCTGCCTCGTGGGAGTGCCAGTGTGTTGGTCGAGCAGGGAGTTGCTGTCCTCTCTCAAGATGACAGCATTCCTGCTGCCACCACTGTCACTTCTCCATTGCACTTGCCACCACCTTTAGGACAGACTGCTGCCGTCCATGCAGAGTTGGTGCAGTCTGCAGCCGGGCCCTCCAGGCCCAGAGCTGGTTGAGGCTGTCCTTCAAGGGCATCTGCAGGCTCAGGTTCTGACAATCAGCAGCCTTCCACCAGCCTTGCTGCAGCCACTGGGGTCAGTAGGGTGGGAAGGGGGGAAGTGCGCAAGGGAAGGAGATCACCCTCGAAGGGCAAAAAGTAGGAGGTGTGACAAAATGTTGGTCAATTTTTTATTAAAGGCCGAGGTTCGTGGTCAAATTTTTGTTTAGTGTTTTGGACATTATCTCCAGGTTATGAGAACCAGTTATGTTAATGACTGTTTTATTGTGTTTCTTTCTGTTAGTTTGTCATGAGGAAATGACACACACAGAGTTTGTAAAATAAATACGTTTTTGTATTCAAAATGTACATGTTTGGTCTTTGGAATTATTACTGCATTGGCTGGCTTAGGGGTTGCGGGTTGGTTTCATTCATGTTGTTCTCAATGGCAGAAGCCATTTCCTCAGCAGGGGCCTAGAAGCGGCTTGCTGTCTGTTGTGTATGTACCTTTAAGGGAATAACTGGTCTCAGACTGCAGTACCAGCAGTGACCACCCCTGTATAAAAGGCCCTAGCAGGCTTCTGTAGTTTCAGTTTCCAGGTTGTCTCCATTCAGTAAAGACTTGTTATAATCAACTCCTGCAGTCCGTGTCTCAATTATACACGGACATAATACTGGCGACGAGTAAGAAACGAACTTACCTGCAACTCGGCAGCACCTCAGACGATGTTATTGAAGGTCGAAGCCAGAAGAAAGAAAAAAAAAAATAATCCAAAGAAACTCGAGAAACAGGCGTCGACCGTGGGCAACCGCCCTCCAAATCATCGAATTGAAAAGTGCAGGAGAGACTGTCGAGAGCCAGGCTTTGTTCTCCAGTCTGTGGTTTCCCAGCTAATCGGGCTGGTGGCAGGTAGTGCACTGATCCTTCCTGGGCTGCGGCGGGCTAGAGCTCGATCGGGTGGCTCTGCAACGGGGCCGGGCAGCGAGTCGGGAAGCAAAGAGAGAGAGAGAGGGTGGAGCACACAGGGCGCGGCCGGTGCTTCGAAGCCGGGCAGCGTTCGGACCTAAGAAGAGGGAGGGAAGTGTTCCAGAGGGTCCGCTCCACGACGGGAATGGTTCTTCAATTAACGGAGCAAATATTGAAGCGCGATAGAAAAATAAAAATACCGCGGAGAGCGGCGTTGGCAGCAGCGATCGGGGAGGTGCGAAGACCATAGGGCGTTGCCATTACAGGATTGTAAAATAAATATAATCACCAGCAACAGCGTTGGCAGCAGCGGCAGCGGCGGGAAAGCGCGGGAGGCGCCATCTTAACTCGGCGGGGAAGAAGGAAAAGCGCGGGAGGTGCCATTTTGATCCATCGGGGACGAAGGCAAAGCGCGGGAGGCACCATCTTAGATTTTCAAGATGCCAAAGACTGCCGATATCACTGCCTTCGATAATGCAATAGAAGACTGGACCACGTATGTGGAAAGAGTCGAGGTATATTGCGAGGCAAATGAAATAGCCGATGAGAAAAAGGCATTGGTATTGCTAAATTTAATGGGCGCAAGAACGTACGGCCTATTGCGGGACCTGATTACTCCATCCAAACCGAAGGCGAAGAGTTTTAACGAAATTGTTGATATCCTACAGGAACACCTAAATCCTACACCGCTGCTGATAGCAGAAAGATTTAAATTCCACAGGAGAAATCAGCATAAAAATGAGAGCAATGCTGATTACCTTATGGAATTACGCAAGCTATCAAAGCACTGCCAGTTCGGAGCAGGACTGGCAGATACCTTACGGGACAAATTTGTCTGTGGACTCCTGAGTGAAGGAACCCAGAAGAGGTTACTCTCAGCGAAAGAGCTGACGCTAGATAAGGCTTTCAGCGTGGCAGTATCGTACGAAGCAGCAACAAGGGGAACTGCGGAAATACAACAAAAGCCACAGGAATACGGCACCCACGAAATGACACGGGGATTTGCAAAATGTTATCCCTGCGGCAGAACAAACCATGACCAGAAGGGCTGCTGGTCCAAGGACAAAATATGCAGGCAATGCGGAAAGATGGGACACATTGCACGAGTTTGCAGGTCTGGGAAGAAGACCAACGACAATAAAAAGGCTACTAAGGAACCGTACAGGAAAGTACAAAAGATGACGGACAGTAGTTCCGAAGACCAGATGAGCAATAGTGAATCCGGGAACAAGAGACTAAGCTGTCTCAAACTTCACAACATAATCGCAAAAGAGGACCACCGAACCATTTGGGTCACCCTCACGATAACAGGGTCCCAAGTCAAAATGGAATTGGATACAGGATCAGCTCTAACCGTCATGAATCGACGAGACTACGAGCGGCTATTCTCACACATACCCTTGAGAGAGACATCCATTGTCTTGAGGATGTATACGGGGCAAAAAGTATACCCCAGAGGAAAAATAAGGGTGCCTGTCGAATACAACGGCAAGAAAATACGGAAATTGTATCTCTACATTCTGCAAGATGGTGGACCACCGCTATTGGGACATGAATGGATCAGAAAGATAAGTTTAGATAGGCACTGACGGTGGCTGGTAAAAAGGATGATGACGTCACTCCTGGACGATTGTCAACAATCTTAGCTGACGCCAAAGAGGTATTTCAACAAGAACTGGGCACTCTTAAAGGTGTAACCGCCTCGATAAAAATAGAGGAGAATGCAATTCCCAAGTTTTTCAAAGCAAGACCGGTACCATATGCAATTCGCCCAGCCGTCGAGGCAGAGCTGGAGAATCTGGAGAATGCAGGCGTGTTATCTAAGGTAGACTGGAGCGAGTGGGCGACACCCATTGTTCCTGTCATGAAGAAAACGTTAAACAATAAGTCTGAGGAGCCAAGGAAGGTTTGCATCTGTGGGGACTTCAAGGTGACGGTGAACCCTGTCCTTCACACAGTACAATATCCTCTTCCAAGGATAGAAGATATCTTCGCCTCACTATCTGGAGGGAAGCGTTTCACAAAAATTGACCTCGCACAAGCATATTTGCAGATGGAGGTTGAAGAATCCTCTAGGAAGTATCTCACGATAAACACTCACAAAGGTCTTTACCAGTATAATCGACTGGTATTCGGAGTAGCATCAGCTCTGGCGATATGGCAAAGAGCGATGGAACAAGTCCTGCAAGGGATTCCGGGAACTCAGTGTTACTTGGACGACATCCTAGTGACAGGTGAAGATGACAGTGAACACCTTGCCAACCTAGAGCAGGTGCTCACTAGACTACGTGAATATGGGCTACGAGCCAATCGCCCCAAGTGCGAGTTTTTTAAGAAACAGGTATCATATTGTGGCCACGTGATTGATGAAGAGGGGTTGCATAAGTCCCCTGACAAAATTGAAGCGTTAGTTAAGGCTCCAGCGCCTGAAAATGTGTCGCAACTGAGGTCATTCCTCGGATTGGTGAATTACTACCATAAGTTTTTGCCGAATTTGTCCACAATTCTGCATCCACTGAACGCCCTACTACGAACGGGAGTAGCATGGAAATGGAGTGATGAATGTAAGTGGGCCTTTCAGAAGAGTAAGGACCTAATCACTTCAAGAGAAGTATTGGCTCACTACAACCCATCACTACCGATAAGACTGGCGTGTGATGTGTCTCCCTATGGCATTGGGGCGGTACTGTCACATAAATTCCTTGATGGTTCAGAGAGGCCGATAGCTTTTGCGTCACGCTCGTTAACTTCAGCTGAGCATAACTACGCCCAGATTGACAGAGAGGCCCTCAGCCTGGTGTGGGGGGTGAAGAAGTTCAATCACTACCTGCACGGTTAGAAATTTACTCTACTAACTGATCATCAACCTCTCGTCTCCATTTTCAACCCTCAGAAGGGCGTACCGATAATGACGGCACAACGGCTACACAGGTGGTCCCTGTTCCTAGGGGCACACCAATATGACATCGAGTACAAAGGAACTAAACAGCATGGGAATGCTGATGGATTGTCGCGCCTACCTTTGCCGACGGTGGAAGAGGAACTGGCAGTGGATCCAGTGGAGTTATTCCACTCGACTGTAGTCGAATGTCTCCCTGTGACGAATGCAAACATAGAAAAGGAAACACGAAATGACCCGACACTCTCCTGGGTCTATGATTTAACGGTGAAGGGATGGCCAGCACATGGCGAACCACTGCTGCCAGCATTCTCGCTGAGAAGAGAACAGCTGTCAGTGTGCAGAGGAACCTTGATGTGTGGATCCAGAGTAGTAATTCCACCCAAATTAAAGGATAGAGTGCTCAATGAGCTTCATGAGGGTCATCTGGGAGGGGTAAAAATGAAAAACTTAGCCAGAGCGTTTGTGTGGTGGCCAGGAATCGATAGAGAAATTGAAGAGATGACCAAGAGCTGTACTGGATGCCAGAAGGTCCAAAACGCCCCACCACAAGCCCCTCTACATCCATGGGAGTGGCCCTCATCTCCATGGCAAAGGGTGCACATTGATTTTACTGGTCCCTTTATGGACTCGATGTTTTTTAATTGCAGTGGATGCACATTCAAAGTGGCCAGAGGTAATAAAAATGTCCTCAACCACCACAGAAAAAACTATCACAGTCTTACGAACCATATTCGCCAGGAATGGGCTGCCTGAACAGATTTGCTCTGACAATGGACCACAGTTTGTGTCTGAAGAGTTCCGGAGGTTCTTAAAGAACAATGGTGTTAAGCATTACACATCCGCCCCATATCATCCAGCCACAAATGGATTGGCCGAGAGGTTTGTTCAAACATTCAAGAAGGCTATCAAGGCAATGTGTAATGAAGATATACCCCTACAACACAAGGTGGATAACTTCTTGTTTGCCTACTGGAATGCGACACATGCGGTTACCAACCAAACTCCAGCCATGATGTTCTTCAATCGAAGACTACGATGCCGCTTGGATTTGGTTAAGCCAAACGTCAGAAGAGATGTGGAGAACAGGCAGTTTCAGAATATGAATGAAAGGCCGACCAGGAGTTTTAAGATAGGTCAACCAGTTTTGGCCCGGGACTACCACACAGAGAAATGGCAGCCAGGAACGATCTGTACACGGCAAGGACCTCTAATGTATACCGTGGACGTTGGAGAGAGCATTGTAAGACGCCATGCTGACCAGATTCTAGAGTCACTGGAAAACGTCAACTCCACACCACGATCTGATACACCTGGCGATGAAACCGAAGTACCAATTGCATCTACCGCAGAATCGGTGATATTGGAAGCAGACGAACCAAACAACGACATTGATCCCGACTCAACCTTGCCAGAAGAACCTGATATCCCAAAGAGGCGTTATCCAGACAGAATCAGGAAGCCTCCTCAAAGACTGGACTTATAATTGCTTAACTTCAACCAATGTATCTAGCAACTGTAATTGTAATTGTAATTAGTTATTATTTAGTTGTTAAATGAATGTTATGTACTGTTTATCTAAAAGGGGAGGAATTGTTGTGTATGTACCTTTAAGGGAATAACTGGTCTCAGACTGCAGTACCGGCAGTGACCACCCCTGTATAAAAGGCCCTAGCAGGCTTCTGTAGTTTCAGTTTCCAGGTTGTCTCCATTCAGTAAAGACTTGTTATAATCAACTCCTGCAGTCCGTGTCTCAATTATACACGGACATAATGTAAGGATTCCGGGGGCTTCTTTTAAAGTGGTTTAAGGTAATCTACCTGGCCAGCAGTCTTTTTGCTGCTGCACTCTAAACCAATTTACAAAACAGCGGTTTCGAATCGCTACCCCTCCTTTAGTTCTGAGTAGAAGAACTTATAATTAATGATATTAAAACAGAACAAGTGTTTTGGATGAGAGATAAAAAAATCAAGCTTTATTAACTAAAAGAAACTATAATCAAAATATCAAACTATCCCACACGAACACAGTGAAATTGTAAAACTATACAACAGGGGGGTTGCAGACGGCGAAAACGAGGGATACAATGGCTACAATGTTATTTAAACAATCTTAGCAATTCCCTTAAATCACCATCCCCCCTTAACTCCTGCTAGGTTGCCTTGTTGAGGAGTCAGAAACTCTGCTCACATGTGGTCCAGCGAAGAGAGAGAGAGAGAGAGAGAGAGCTCACCTATGGTCCCAGGAAGTCAAGAGAGAGCGAGATAGCTTCAGCATCTATCTTTATACCTGGTGAGCCCCTCCCGTCCTGCCTTGCAAGGCTGTGTGCAAAATTCCCCACCCAAAAGGGTCCAATACACAAGAGAAAGCTGTGATAGGCTAACTCAAAGTGGTTGGATTGAGTTAATGTGATTTTCGGAGCTCCCTGTGCTGAAACAAAAGGGAGATACAACTGCTCTATTGTCCAGTACTGGGGTGATTTAAAATCCATTCAAATGTTAACGCTTCCCATTCAAGATACAAAAGTCTCTTCTGCAGTTTAGATGTCCTCCACTCGATATACAAACAAATGCTAATAGCATTCAGTTGCTTTGTAAACAAAGCATTGTCCTTTGTCTTCATCGAACCTTACTTCCAGACACAGAAAGCTGCATTCCAAGCCTCTTTTGTCATTCGGCCATGTGGTGCGACTGCCATTTTTATCCCTGGAAATTTAAAAGCACATTGCCCAGGGATACTTTAATCAAAAAAAATGAATCTTCAGAACTGTAAATTATTGCAAATTCTTACAGTTCGCCCTTGGATACTTCCAGCTTGCTTGTAGTATCCTCTTGAAGGAATGAGCAATGATTTCTGACCCCCCACAAACAACCATCCCCTGTATTTACCTAATAGCTATCTGCCACTGATCCCCGTCCCGTCTATTCCCCTTAAATCAGAAAAAAAAAAACATGGTACGGTAGGCATCTTACAGATACTTCAGCTTTCAATAAGGGGTCTCATACCCCTACACGCTTGTAAAATTATACAGTGTAAACCAAATTTACAATCACCTTTTTTTTTTACATCATAAGTTATTACAAAATGTGGCAATCTTAGTTACACAATGTACTCAAATTATCGCAAGCACGGAGAGGGTCCTACGCCTCTGCTCAACTTGGAGTTGTCACTAACTGGTCCCAAGCACAGAGAGGATCCGACGCCTCTGCTCAACTTGGGGCTGCAACACAAAATACAAAAAATCATTAAACAACATGCTTAAATGAACCCCGATCATCACGTGCCGATGATGGGTTGCGAAATTCGAGTGGGTATTGCTCCTCCCACTCGGGCAGTAAAAGTACCTTCCACCCCACTTTGATCAGCTTAAACTTTAAAACAGGCAGAATGGATTTAGCGACCAGCCTGCTCCGCCAGCCCCGAACCGTTCCCTTGTCCCTTTGTGGAGGCGGGGTACCCCTCACGTTTAAAATTTACCTTGGCACAGACTGAGACCGGGGAGTATGGGATCTCATGACTCCCAGTCCCTCCCCCTCCCGTCTTCCCTCGACTGGCTGCAGAAAATGATGGGTGCCTGTGTGGTGGCTCTCCCTGGCCCCACACTGATCTGGCCACCCACTCATCCTTCCCAGCCACACTTATCTTCTTTGCCCGTGGGCCCCCGGGTGAGTTCCTCCCTCCCCCGACCGCACCCACGTGACTCTTGGGTCTCCCCCTCCTCTATACAATCATCCCGGGCCATCACCACCCACCCCCGGGGAACGCATCCCTATCACCAGGTGCCCGCGCTTCCCCATCGTGACTCCTCGACAGCGAGGTCTCCCGCAAGTGAACTTCGGTCAGGATAGTGCTGGGTTGGGGGCCGTGCCCCACCCAGCTGGGGCCATCTCCTCCCCGTAGGAGGAGTAGGCAAGTTCCTCCGGACTCTGTCCGGGTTTTCCCGAAGATCGCTGCGGGGTCTCCTGGATTCGTCCAGTGGCGAGGTGATCCCCAACATTCCGTATCTTCATTCGATGTCCAGCTCGGGCTGGGCGAACATGGCTGCTTCATTTTCCAATCTCCTGCAAAACTTAAAAGGACATGCAGCCAGGTCTCACTGACCTGCTGCCTTAGGTGGAGACATGGTCGGGTCCCTTGACCTCGGACCAAAACACAAACATTTGGCACACATGTGAACTTAAACTCTTTGCACTTTAACTTAAAACTAGTTAAATTAACAAAACTTAAAATCCACCTTAAAAAATTATACACACACATAGCTATAATACAAATGCCGCCCGTCTCCGGACGGCCAGTCTAATCTCTGGCACTGTCGCAGATTGCTGCTGGCTGCAGCGAAGCTGGACTGCCTCCTGACTCTGGTCCCTCGCAGCTTATGGCTGTTGAGTGGGGACCCCTGTTCTCTGGCTTCTCCCCGGCTCGGGAGTCCGCCCTACGCCACTGTAAAGCGGGTGACCATGCTTTCTTAGGCTGGGGCACCCGCTGAGACCTTCTGAGGGGTGTCTCTATGGGGGAAACTTTGGCTGGCGGACCCTGAGCTTGGGTCACAGCCCCAGCTGGCTGGGAACCTTCTCCCCCATGTCCAAATAGCCCGCACTGTGTAATGTACCTGGCAGCCTGCCGGTGCAAATCTCTCTCTGGGTTTGTCTGCTCTTCCCTGCCCACTCCTGTGCTGGGCGCAGGTATACTCTCACCACCCGCTGCTGGTGGCTGGAAATTTTCCTCCCCATGTTTAAAACCTGGTGTCAGCTCCCTCCCTATGTCTCCTGCAAGAGAGATTGCTATCCCTGCCCCCGCAGGGTCCCACATCATGGGGGGGACCACTCTAGAAGCGGGCTGGGAAGCTGGCTCCTTTAGATAGGCCACAGTGCCTGTCTTTACAGGCGGTGAACTTGAACTTGCCTTGTTCAATTTGTCTGAATTTCTCTGTGCCCCATCCCTGCCTGTAATCACTGCCACTGGCCCGGACCCATATGGGTCCCAGAAAGTGCCTGCACGTGCACTCTCTTTGACCAGCATACCGGCCAGTCATTGTGGGGAGGCAGAGGTGGGCGAGGGGGTTGCAGCACCATTGATGGCTGCTACCTTTCCCTGGTTGGTCAGGAGAGACCGCATTGCTTCCAGTAGCGACTCGACTGAGGCGGGGGAGATTCCTGTCTCTACCCTTTGGGCTGGGGCTGGGGGATTCTTTCCCTTGCTATTCTTCCAGGAATTCTTACAGTCTTTTCTCCAGTGACCGTCTTTCCCACACCCATAGCAATTTAACCGAGCCTGGGAGGGACTGTTCCCCTCCTGGTGCCACTCTTTCTTATACTGAGCCCCAGGTTCAACCTCGTGGACTTTACCCTTTTGCTGGGGGCTCTCACCATTCCTCCCGTTCCTAAATGTCACCATGAGCTGCCGGATTACAGTCTCTTCGGTTACTCGGGGGTCTCGGGGGTCAAACCATGCGTTGGCCTTTGCTCTTATCTGGGGCAGGCAATTGTACACCAGGCAACGAAGCCATTGGGTCTGCTGCTGCTGGTTCAGCTGTGCCCTATCTTGTCCCCCTGCACAGGCACGGTTGTAGACTGGCCACAGCCTGTCTGCAAATGCCTGTGGGGTCTCCCCTTCCTGCTGCTTCGTTTTACCTATGCGATCAAACGGATTGCCGTCGTTCGCACCCATGGCTTCCAGTATTTCCTCCTTCATGTTCTCAGAACCCTTCTGCCCTCTCTTGGCATCATTGGAAAGGGTCTGATAGAGCCTGCTATCCACAGAGAAAAGCAACATTCTGGCTTTCTCTGCATCATCACAGCCGTTAACACCGGCTGCCTGGTCTACTTGTTGGAAGTGCATTGAGGGGTCTCCCTTTCCAGAGGGCATGGGAATATGGTTCACCATGCCTCTGAGCTGTGGGGTATCATAAGGTATGAGAAAGGTATTCTGAACAGCCCCTGGGTTATCATTCACGGGCTGACCATACCTCCGTTGTCTGAGGGGGTACACTGGTCCTGGTTCCCGCCTGCCTAGCGGGACCTGCTGGCGTTCTACCACCCCATTGTCCACCCCTCCTTGCTGCCCGAGCTCCCCAAAACCCGGAGCTGTGGGCTGCAGTCTTGGGATCTCTAATTCCCTAGCCAGCCTTTCCCTGGGTGTTGCCTCTGGGGCGGTTTGATTTGGGCTGCCAGTAAAATCCAGCTGACCTGCCTTCGGGCTGATCACGCAAATCATTCCCCTTGCTACCTTTAAAGCCACGTTAAGACTTTCTATCTCTGCCCTACAGGGGCCATGATCTGCTTCACCAAACCTGGCATTCTCTTCCCGCAGTCTCATCTCATTTTCCCTGGCCTCAGTGATTTGGTACTTTAGGAATTCTATCTCGTTTCTCGCATGGCTCTCTCCCTCGCTAGCTTCTTGGGTGAGGTGTGCATTCTCCTCTTGTAGCCTCATCTCTCTGTCCCTCGCCTCTGTGACTTCCTGCACAAGGCGCTCTATAAATGCCTGGCATTTCGTGACCTCTAGTGTGAGGCGTGCATTCTCTTCCTGCACCCTCATACCACTAGCTCTGGCCTCATACACCTCTCTGAGGCGTTCTACCTCCGCCTGGCATTTTCCAAGCTGGAACTCCCGATTCTTGGCCTCTTTAAACTCCTCCTGCTCTCCCATCTCACTCTTCGTAGCCCAGCCACCTATACCCCGATAGGTCAGCTTACACACTGCCACTACCTTCTGCAGGGCTGCCCACAGACTGAAAGCAAGAAAGACAATAACTGATGCTTTCCCTAGATCCAGACCACTTATCATATCAAAACTGCCTCCACTCCTACCTGGCTCGCCATTGTAAGGATTCAGGGGGCTTCTTTTAACTGGTTTAAGGTAATCTACCTGGCCAGCAGTCTTTTTGCTGCTGCACTCTTAACCAATTTACAAACAGCGGTTTCGAATCGCCCCCCCTCCTTTAGTTCTGAGTGGAGGAACTTATAATTAATGATATTAAAACGGAACACGTGGTCTGGATGAGAGAAAAAAAAATCAAGCTTTATTAACTAAAAGAAACTATAATCAAAATATCAAACTATCCCACACGAACACAGTGAAATTGTAAAACTATACAACAGGGGGGTTGCAGACGGCGAAAACGAGGGATACAATGGCTACAATGTTATTTAAACAATCTTAGCAATTCCCTTAAATCACCATCCCCCCTTAACTCCTGCTAGGTTGTCTTGTTGAGGAGTCAGAAACTCTGCTCACATGTGGTCCAGCGAAGAGAGAGAGAGAGAGAGAGAGCTCACCTATGGTCCCAGGAAGTCAAGAGAGAGCGAGATAGCTTCAGCATCTATCTTTATACCTGGTGAGCCCCTCCCGTCCTGCCTTGCAAGGCTGTGTGCAAAATTCCCCACCCAAAAGTGTCCAATACACAAGAGAAAGCTGTGATGGGCTAACTCAAAGTGGTTGGATTGAGTTAATGTGATTTTTGGAGCTCCCTGTGCTGAAACAAAAGGGAGGTATGACTGCTCTATTGTCCAGTACTGGGGTGATTTAAAATCCATTCAAATGTTAACGCTTCCCATTCAAGATACAAAAGTCTCTTCTGCAGTTTAGATGTCCTCCACTCGATATACAAACAAATGCTAATAGCATTCAGTTGCTTTGTAAACAAAGCATTGTCCTTTGTCTTCATCGAACCTTACTTCCAGACACAGAAAGCTGCATTCCAAGCCTCTTTTGTCATTCGGCCATGTGGTGCGACTGCCATTTTTATCCCTGGAAATTTAAAAGCACATTGCCCAGGGATACTTTAATCAAAAAAAATGAATCTTCAGAACTGTAAATTATTGCGAATTCTTACAAAAATACTATCAGACGTTGACGGACGGCCCTTCCAGTTTCAACATTGTGGGCCTCCCTCTTGCCTGGGTGCTGCTGATGATCATCCTCCTCCTCTTCCTCCACCTCTCCCTCCTCCTCCTCTGGTGGTGCTCCAAAGCCTGGTGGCATTGGCTGGGTCCTGAGGATTGCCAGGTTATGCAGCATGCAACACACAACTATGAAGAGGGAGACTCGCTCAGGCGAGTACTGCAGGGCTCCTCCTAAGTGGTCCATACAGCGGAACCGTTGCTTGAGCATGCCGATTATGTGCTCAACGATGTTGCTGGTAGCGAGATGGCTCTCATTGTACCGCAGCTCAGCAGGAGTGTTGGGGGTACGGAGCAGTGTCATCAGCCAGGTGCACAGTGGATATCCCTTATCCCCGAGAAGCCAACCACTTGGGTGTTGCGGTGCCTGGAAAAGTTCTGCCACTGTTGTCTGGCGCAGGATGAATGCATCGTTGCTGCAGCCAGGATAGCGGGCATTGACAGCGAGTATCAGCTGTCTGTGGTCACAGACCAACTGGACGTTTAAGGAGTGGAACCCCTTTCGGTTGCGGAAATCCTTTGCATTCTCATGCGGTCACGCAATGCCACATGCATGCAGTCAATGGCGCCCTGCACCATGGGGAAGCCCGCTATCCTCGCAAAGCCCAATGCGTATTCATGCTGTTTGGCCCGGGTCATGGGGAAAGAGATGTACTCTCGTCTCCTTTTATAGAGGGCATTTGTGACCTGACGGATGCAGAAATGGACCGCGAACTGGGAGATGTTGGCGATGTCCCCAGTAGCTGCTTGAAAGGAGCCGGTGGCATAAAAGTTCAGAGCTACTGTGATCTTCACTGCCACCGACAGAGACATCCTGGTCCTCAGTAGAGGCTGCAGCAGGTGGCAGAGTTCAGTGACCACCTCCTTGCTGAAGTGCAGCCTTCGCAAACACTGCTCCTCAGACAAATTAATGTAGGAGAATTGTTGCCGAAATACCCTGGGAGGGTAAGGTCTCCTGTACAGAGGCCTGTTGGCCCTCCTCCATCTGGCGATGATTGCCACTCTCTCTCTGCGTCTCTGTGGCCTCCGATTCTGCTGGCGCAGGACGACGCCCCTAATCAGTGCAGCCCCCATAGTCTCTTGGTAATCAAAGTAATGAAGGTCAAAAACCAAAGTACCTGCAAAGTGATGCTCAGTAGCCAAAACTACTTCACACAGCATTGACTCAATGCAGAAGTCTCTCCTTCTCTCTCTCAGAATCTCTCTCTCTGTCAGAACAAGTGGTGCAAAAATGTCTACCACAGAAAAAGCCAGGAAGAGGCCCCCTTTAAATCGCGCACCCCCAGCCCCACAGTGACTGGGAAGCGTTCCAGTCTACCTGTCGTTATTTGCACCAGGCGAAAAGGAGGGGGGCTCCACTCAATATCCGGTCCAGAGCATCACAAGGGTGTTGCACGCTCGAATGACGTCAAGATCTGCCTGCGCAAGAGATCGGGGCGGTATTGTTTAGTGCCGCCGTAAAATGTCTGGTCAATTTTGCGAGAGGCGCAGATATCGCCGCGCTCAGGCGCTAGTTGGTTTGCGCCCCATTAGCGCCCTCTTAAGGCGCTAACGGGAGGCGCAAACCAACTGAATTTTTCCCCCGAAATTACTGAAGTCAATGTTCAGAGAGCTGTAGCGAACTCAGAAAAGACGAGATATTGTTCTTGAAGTTTGTTTGAGCTTTATCGGAACACTGTAAGTGAACATGAGGTCAGGTTGGGTACGGCAGGGAGAGTTAAAGTGGTGGGTCACAGAAAGCTCAGGGTCAGAGGAAGCTCAGGGTCAGAGAGAGACTCATTTTTGTGTATTTTAGGAAGGAAGTGGAAACAGACTGTGTCCGTTGGTGAACTACAAGCTTGTAAGCACAAGGAAGGAAGATTGGCAGAAGAAATTAAATCAATAACTGTTGGGGGACTGATGGCTTAGTGTATGGTAATGGAGTTATGGTCCAGAGGGAGGCAGGAGGACTTATTGGTGAGTTGGGCCTAGAAATTGGGGGGTTTAATCACCACCCGTTACCGCCAGATTTGGGCAAAAAAATGGCGACGGCCGCTCTTCCACCAGCTGCGCTGCCATAATCAGCGATTATGTAGGTGATGCAGATTGTGATGTCAGTGAGTGTGCAACACTCATTTGACACCCGATCTGTGAGTTTGGAGTTTGCTGTTCAACTTACCGGCATGCCTTAAGTGCGATGAGCTGAGCAAGCATTAACAAGCAGGAAGGAGGCTCCAGCAGTGGTATTGAAACTGATCATCAACAGCTACTTGCACCTGACATGTTTGTTCCATTTGATGGGCTCTATACAACTTTCTGCAACTCCAGCCGCTTTATAAACTTCCTTCAAGGTTTTATGGTGACAGGGAGTGTTTTTGCAAGTGGAGGATGCATTCATTCTTATTTAAAGGCTTCTGCTCACAACACTTGCTCACAGTCATGAGGGTTCTACTGGAAGTCCCCCTCATGCTCGAGTATCTTCAGGAGAGGGAGAGCGGAGGCAGCGAAGAAGAGGAGAAGATGCGTGCAGAGGGAGGAGGAGGAGGAGGGCCAGGAAGGCTCTCAACAGGAGGCCTTACCCACCTAGGGTCTTCAGAGAGCACTTCTCTTGTATCCATTTAAGCCAGGAGCAGTGTATTAGGAGGTTACGCTTCACCAAGGAGGTGGTCACAGAACTCTGCCACCTCCTGCAACCAGACCTGCATCCTGAGAGCAGGGCGACCACAGCTCTCCAAGTGGCAGTCAAGGTCACCGTGGCCCTCAATTTCTTCGCCAGTGGAGCCTTCCAGTCTACAACAGGAGACATAGCTAACATCTCACAGTTCACCATCCATCACTGCATCCAGGAGGTCACTGAGGCTCTCTACACCAGGAGAAGGGACTACATTGTTCTCTCTCTGGGCAGAGAGAAGCAGGACAAGCGTGCATGTGGCTTTGCCAGGATAGCGGGCTTCCCCGTGGTGCAGGGTGCCATCGACTGTACACACATGGCTTTACGGGTGCCGTATAACTTATCCTGAGATCTTCCGCAACCGCAAAGGCTACCACTCACTTAATGTGCAGTTGGTGTGTGACCACGTCCAGTGCTTCCTGATGGTCAATGCCCACCATCATGGCAGCAGCCATGATGCCTTATCCTGTGTCAGTCCGGTGTGCCAGCAATCTTCCAGCCACCACAACAAACTCGAGGGTGGCTGCTCAGGGACAAGTGCTATCCGTTTTATACCTAGCTCATGACTCCCCTCCGCAACCCCAACACTCGTGTCCAGCACTCATATAATGAGAGCCATGCTTCCACCAGGAACATCATTGAGCAGACCATCGGGCTACTGAAGCAACAGTTCCATGGTCTTGACCGCTCGGGAGGAGCCCTCCAGTACTCGCCAGAGCGGATGTCGCATTTTGTGATGGTCTGCTGCAACCTCCACAACTTGGCCATCATGAGGGCGCAGCCCTTGCCAGCAGGGATTGTGGGACCACCGCAGGAGGTGGACGAGGGAGAGGAGAATGAGGATGAGGATGAGGAACAGGAGGGAGGGAGGAGGCAGCGAAACAATCGGCCTACCGGACAGGTTCTCCGTGACCGGCTCATCAGACTTCGGTTCGCATGAATGAAACCCTAAATCCCCGTAGCTCACCACATCCCCATCATACTATTCCCATCTCATGCCATATCACAGCATCCTCCTGGGCGCAAAGCTGAAATGAGAGACACCACAAAAGATTGCAAACACAATTAATAAATTTATCTATAATCATCTGACACAAATTTACATGAATACTATTAACTAATCACCCTTGTGCAATCCTTTAGTACCTGTCTTTCATGTGCCCTTTTCTGATCTAGTGTTCCTACACAATGCACCCCAGTGGCTGCAGCGCGGATGGCGGAAGGCTGTTGAGCTTCCGTGCGGGAGACAACAGAAGGCCTTATAGGATGACCTCGACCAGCTCTGGCCCTAGAAAGCCCGGCTGTAGACTGCACCACCATGGCATGGGCGTCAGCCGTCTGGGTTGGCTGGCTGTGACAGGCAGCTGCAAGGGCAATGGCAGAGTGGCAGTGGTGGGAGTAGGAATGCTGTCATCCTTAGAGAGGACAGCAGGTTCCTGCTCTACTGATCCACTGCCACTCCCCCGGGGCGGAGCCTCAGCATTCATAGCAATCTGTTGGAGCACAGATTGCTGGCCTGCTGTGACACTGTGAAAGCCCCGGTCGATGGCAGTAAACCTAGCCACGATGACAGCAGTCAGAGCTTGGATGCCACCAAGCAGAGACTGCATGAGAGCAGTCTGAGCTTCCGCTGCCGCACTAAGATGTTGGGTCGCTTCTGCCTGTGCTGAAATGAAAGTTGCGTCATCGCTCATCATGCTGCCATCACGTCTGGGTCACCACGGTCTCTCTGGGAGTTGTACGGAATTAACAGCGGGGCTGGGGTTATTTGTCTCTGGCCAGTCAGAAGCCTCTGAGCTGCTCCAGGGACCCCCTTGCGGTTTCGAAGCGCTTCCCTATTCCTGAGTTCTGACCCCCAGACTTATTCGGTGGCGATGTAGACAGAAAACAACGTGACTCGTGGTTTGGGTGCAAAACAGAGCAGTATTTATTGAAAACAAAAGAAAGAAACAACTTAAAATAATCAATATGGCTCTTATGCCTGGTACAACACTTTTGCTTAAACGCAGTACACTCAGTGTCCACTAGAGGGCTCCCTGCTCAGTGCAACACTGCTTTTATTTTAAATCCAGTACTTTTTACTTAAAAGACCCTTTACTCACTACAGCAGCTTAGCTTAGTGGCTTTTACTTAAAAACACAGCACTTTAATACAGTTACCTTAAAACAGCTAACAGCGTTCACCATAGCAGTCCTTTGCTTGGTGCAACACCCCTTTTAATACAGTTTTAAATACAGTACTTTAAAACAGCTACTCCTTTTAATACAGTTTTAAATACCGAATCCAGTGTTCACTATAGCACTTCTCTGCTAGGTGCAACACTGTCTTACTTAAATAGGGGAGGAAAAACGGACACAACGAGGGAAATCGACTAAAATCACAATTCTAACGAAATTCCCACTTTTACTCCCACCCCTATGCCTATTCTAAGTTGCCTTGTGGAAGGCCAGAAAAATATATGCTCACCACTGCAATGCCAGCTCCGTGCCCTGCGAACTTAGATCTTCACTGCCCCGAAGTGAAAAACACCCCAGTGTTTTAAAAGTAAACTGCTGGTGTTTCACTTCCACAGACAGACTCCCACGCTGTAGAGGCACACGGAGGCAAGGCCAGAGAGAGAGAGAGCTTCTGGGAAGCTATCTTTTATACCCCCTTTTGGGGTCCGCCCAGCTCCGGATGTTTCTGGGCTAAAACAAAAGGGATCCAACTGTCCCATTGTCCAGTAATGGGTGATTCATCCAAACCCATTCATTTTAAACTGTTCCTTTTCTCAGTCTAAATGTCTCTTCTATGCTGAGCTTTGAATGTAAAGCTGCAGTTTGGATGTGTCTTCATTGTGTGTGATGGGCTATTGAACCATTTCCATTCATCCTGATAGTAATGCAGCTCCATTCAAAACCTATGTATGGAGCTGCATTACTATGTAAACAGCTTGGGAGGAGTGTAAACAGAAGGCCATTGTTCTGTGGTCACCCGAAACCGCAGTCTGAAGTGGATAATCCCTTGTGTACACAAAGTAGCATTTCCTGTAAACAAACATCGATTGTCTCTGCAGGGAGGGAACTCCCCGAACTGCCTTTGATTGGCAGTTTAGTCAGCCATCTTTGATCCTCCTTTTTCATGTCGATTGTCTCTGTGTCCTGACACGAGGTCGGGCAGCCATCTTTGATCACCCCTTTTTCACAGACACACACTCAAGCTGCTTCCAAGTCCCTTTGTCTTCGGCCATGCAGTCTGACGGCCATTTTTATCCCAGGAAATTTAAAGGCACATCACCCAGGGATTCTTTAATCAAAAAAATTAATCTTCAGAACTGTAAAATTATTGCGAATTCTTACAGAGTGTACCATCATTTCCAGACTGGAAATCCTGGGCTCCATGCTCTGTGCAGAGCCCCGTGCAATGTTGTCACCGGACTCCTCCTCGCCCCTTGACATTGTCGAAAGGCTCTTTGGCAGCCTTGCCATTGCACCTACCATTTCCATGTGCATGCCCATCACTCTTCTTCTGAAGGCCTCCCCATCGAGGTCCTCATCTGAGTCCTGTGTAGCAGAACTCGCATGCGAACTCGCCCTCCAGGTAGCTGGCCCCCGAGCTACCCTTCCCCCCCTGGCCTTGTTGCAGCCCACTCGTGCCCAGTGCCTCACCCTGTGCAGATCCCGCTACTAGACTAGCCCCAGCATTGTGCCAGTAACTAAGTTGCTGTCTGCAAGTGACAGATGCAGTGACGCGATGTCTTTTTCCCCCTCGCTCTCTGCGATTCCCTCAGGTACAGGCTGCTCGGGTGCTTGCTGATTATCTGAAAGCAGAAAGGCACAAGAGTCGGGTTATGATGAGGGAGGGGGGCGGGATGGCAGAATCGCATGTATACAGCATAAGTTGCTTGAAAGTGAGAAAAGATTGTGGGCTAAGGGGGAAGTGGGATGTGAGAAGAAGGATTAGGAATGAACATATGCTGTTGTCCCCAAGGGGGTCAACACCACAGGTGGCCATGGTACCAACAACCTGGCACCCAATGATCTCCCGCACTTGTGTCTCCAGCTGGCTCAACTCTTCAATGTTGGCTTGGCCCCTGCCTGTCTGCTCCTGCTCCTGGCGATTGTGAATGACCTTAGCCTGCAAGAGTAAGGGAACTGTGTTAGTGAGTGTGGTGCAATGTGTTTGGGTGATGTGCTTGCCATAGTTGAGTAGCTGTCGTTGTGTGCAAGGTGTGAGATGTGGGTGTGAGTGTTGATAGGTAGAGATTGTTGGTGGCTGGATGCTGGGGGTGTGGTACATTGAGCAGTGTGTGAAGCTTGTGGTACAGATGGTGGTATGTAGCATTTGTTGAAGCCTTCACTCACTCTGTCCACCTGTGTGATGTCATTAAACTTCTTCCTGCACTGGGTGTGGGTCCTGGGGACCACAGTGCTGCCCGTGACATGGTCTGCTATCTCCCTCCACATAGTGCGGCAGACTTGTGGTGAGGGCTTCCTGCCATTGGTGGGTACAGGACCACCCGCCTTCTCTCAATCGCAAAAACCAATGCCTTCAGAGCGTCATCCGAGAACCTACGGGCTTGCTCTGTCCTTCTCCATTCTGCCATGGTTCCAACGGATGTCTTCTAACTAGTGTTTGGTTTGTTGTTGGGGCAGCTGCACAGCCGGCAATCCTGAGAATGAGGTGCTGCAGCATCAATGAACCTCCCCTTTAAGTCGTGGAAAAAGCCTGTGGCAATCATGAATTGCAATTAGACTGCCCCCGATATTGGTCCAGCTTTTCAGTGAAGCGCCAATCAGCTTGAGTTTTTAGACTAGAATCATGACTGCAATCATGTTAATGAGGAGTTAGCAAAAATTTTGCATGCATCTGAGACAATTTTCAGGTGGTGCAGCTTAACATTTTTTTAGTCTAAACACTGCCCATTTCTTGGCTATAACGAATTTCTAGCCCTATGTAATTACCTCGTGCGAGGTCCAGAAACATAGAAATGTAGAAACATAGAATGGTTACAGCACAGAAGAAGTCCATTTGGCCCATCGAGCCCGTGCCAACTATCAGCTAGTCCCACTCCCCTGCCCCTTCCCCGTAGCCCAGCAATTTTTTTCCCTTCAGATAATTATGCCACTCACTTTTGAAAGTTAAGATTGAGTCTGCCTCCACCACCCTTTCAGGCAGTGTATTCCAGACCCAACCACTCGCTGCGTAAAAATTTTTTTTCTTATGTCTTTGGTTCTTTTGCCAATCACCTTAAATCTGTGTCCTCTGGTTCTTGACCCTTCTGCCAAGGGGAACAATTTCTCTCTATCTAATCTGTCCAGACCCCTCATGATTTTGAACACTTCTATCAAATCTCCTCTCAATCTTCTCTGCTCCGAGGAGAACAACCCCAGTTTCTCCAGTCTATCAACGTAACTGAAGTCCCTCTTTCCTGGAATCATTCTCGTAAATCTTTTCTGCACCTTCTCTAAGGCCTTCACATCCTTCCTCAAGTGTGGTGCCCAGAATTGGACACAGCACTCCAGTTGGGGCCGAACCAGTGTTTTATACAGGATCATCATAATTTCCACCTCTATTTATGAAGCCCAGGATCCCATAAGCCTTTTTAACTGTTTTCTCAACCTGCTCTGCCACCTTCAACAATTTGTGCACATATACCTCCTTTCTCTCTGTTCTTGCACCCCCTTTAGGATTGTACCATTTAGTTTATATGTCCTCTCCTCATTCTTTCTACCAAAATGTATCACTACACACTTTTCTGCGTTAAATTTCATCTGCCACGTGTCCGCCCATTTCACCAGCCTGTCTATGTCTTCCTGAAGTCTATCACTCTCCTCCTCACTGTTCACTATACTTCCAAGTTTTGTGTCATCTGCAAATTTTGAAATTGTGCCCTGTACACCCAAGTCCAATTCATTAATATAGAACAAGTCCTAGAACCGACCCCTGGGGAACACCACTGTATACGTTCCACCAGTCCGAAAAACAACTGTTCACCACTATTCTCTGTTTCCTATCACTTAGCCAATTTCGTATCCATGCTGCCACTGTCACTTTTATTCCATGGGCTTCAACTTTGCTGGCGAGTCTATTATGTTGCACTTTGTTGAACGCCTTTTGGAAATCCATGTACACTAAGTCAACCGCATTACCCTCATCAACCCTCTCTGTTACCTCATCAAAAAACTCGATTAAGTTGGTTAAACACGATTTGTCTTTAACAAATCCATGCTGGCTTTCCTTAAGTAATCCACACCTATCCAAGTGGCTGTTAATTTTGTCCTGATTACTGTTTCTAAAAGCTTCCCCACTACTGAGGTTAAACTGACTGGCCTGTAGTTGCTGGGTTTATCTTTACACCCTTTTTTGAACAATGGTGTAACATTTGCAATTCTCCAGTCCTCTGGCACCACCCCCATATCTATGGAGGATTGGAATATTATGGCCAATACCTCCACGATTTCCACCCTCAATTCCCTCAACATCCTAGGATGTATCCCATCTGTTCCTGGTGATTTATCTACCTTAAGTACAGCCAGCCTTTCTAATACCTCTTTGTCAATTTTTATACTATCAAGTGTCTCCACCAACTCCTCCTTCACTATGTCTATGGCAGCATCCTCTTCCTTGGTGACGACAGATGCAAAGTACTAATTTAGTACCTCAGCCATACCCTCTGCCTCCTGCATAGGTCTCCTTTTTGGTCTCTAATCAGCCCCACCCCACCTCTTACTACCCATTTACTATTTATATGCCTATAGAAACTTTTGGATTACCTTTTATGTTGGCTGCCATTCTATTCTCATACCCTCTCTTTGACTCTCTTATTTTCTTTTTCACTTCTCCTCTGACCTTTCTATATATAGCCTGATTCTCAGATGTATTTGCAGCCTGACATCTGTCATACGCACTCTTTTTCTGCTTCATCATATTGGCTATCTGTTTCGTCATCCAGGGAGCTCTGACTTTAGTTGCTCTACCTTTCCCCCTCGTGGGAATGTACCTTGACTGTCCCTGAACTAGTTCCTCTTTAAAGGCAGCCCATTGTTCCATTACAGTTTTACCTGCTATTCTTTGATTCCAGTTTACCCAGGCCAGATCCGTTCTCATCCCACTGAAATTGGCCTTCCCCCAGTTAAACATTCTTACTCTGGATTGCTCCCTGACCTTTTCCATAGCTAATCTAAACCTTATGATACTATGATCACTGTTCCCTAAATGTTCACCTACTGACACTTGCTCCACTTGACCTACCTCATTCCCCAGATCCAGATCCAGCAACACCTCCTTCCTCGTTGGGCCCGAAACATACTGAACACAATTCAGAAATTCTTCCCCTTCTTTGCCCTTTACACGATTACAACCCCAGTCTATATTAGGATAGTTGAAGTCCCCCATTATTACTACTCTATAGTTCTTGCACCTCTTTGTAATTTCTCTACAAATTTTCTCCTCCATATCTTTACCACTATTTGGTAGTCTATAGATTACACCTAGTAGCGTAATGGCACCTCTATTATTTCTTAACTCTAGCCATATGGATTCTGTCCTTGACCCCTCCAGGAGATCCTCCCTCTCCATCACTGTAACATTCTCCTTGACCAATACTGCCACACCACCTCCTATCTTTCCTTCTCTATCTTTCCTGAACACTTTATAATCAGGAATATTTAAATCCCAATCCTGCCCCTTTTTGAGCCAGGTCTCAGTTATTGCCACAACATCATATTCCAATGTGGCTATTTGTGCCTGCAGCTCACTTACCTTGTTTACTACACTATGTGTGTTCACATACACACACTGTAAACCCATCTTAGACCATCCTGTATTTTCTCTTAGTTGGACCCCACCTAATACCTTACTATTTCTTACTTTAGTGCTCTCTGCCTCTCCCAATCCCTTGAGCACTTTATTTCCCCTTTCTAATGTTACATCTTGGTGCCCATCTCCCTGCCAAATTAGTTTAAACCCACCCCAACAGCACCAGCAAACCTCCCCGTGAGGATATTGGTTCCGGCCCTGTTGAGGTGCAACCCGTTCGGCCTGTACAGGTCCCACCTCCCCCAGAACTGGTCCCAATGTCCCAGAAATCTGAAGCCCTCCTTCCTGTACCATCTCTCCAGCCACACATTCATCTGCTCTAGCCTCCTATTTCTATGCTCACTTGCGCGTGGCACTGGGAGTAATCCGGAGATTACTACCTTTTGAGGTCCTGCTTTTTAATCTCTTTCCTAGCTCCCTAAAGCTGCCTGCAGGACCTCATCCCTCTTTCTGCCTATGTCATTGGTACCGATATGGACAACGACCTCTGGCTGTTCACCCTCCCCCCTCAGAATGTTCTGCAGCCGCTCAGTTACATCCTTGACCCTGGCACCAGGGAGGCAACATACCATCCTGGAGTCACATCTGCGGCTGCAGAAACGCCTGTCTGCTCCCCTAACTATCAAATCCCCTATCACTATTGCTCTCCCACTCTTTTTCCTCCCCCTCTGTACAGCTGAACCACCCGTGGTGCCGTGGATTTGGCTCTGGCTGTACTCCCCGGAGGAACCATCGCCCTCACCAGTGCTCAGAACTGAATACTGGTTGGAGAGCGAGTTGCATTCAGAGGACTCTTGTACTACCTGCCTGGTCTTCCTTTTCTATCTGGCAATCACCCATTCCTTTTCTGCCTGCACACTCTTTATCTACGGGGTGACCACCTCCTGAAACGTTCTATCCACGTAGCTCTCAGCCTCGCGGATGCACCACAGTGATGCCAGCTGCTGCTCAAGCTCCGAAACCCGAAGCTCGAGCTCCTCCAGCTGACGACACTTCCTGCACATGTGGTTGTCCAGGACAGGGGAAGCGGCCTGGAGTCCCCACATGGCACAGGATGTGCATTCCACAGGACTGAGCTGCCCTGCCATGCATCTATTTAATTGTCTCTTAACTAACTTACAGAAACTTAAAACTAAGATGTATCTGATTCAAGTTAATATAACTGTTACTAATCTCCAAGTTTCTGCTAAATTCCTAGCCAGTTATTTAACCCCGGCCCCTAACTTGAAGAGCAAAAAAAACCAATGTGACCTTTACCAACCAATCAGTTACCAGCTATCCTGTGATGTCACTCCTAGATTTATTTTTCTCTCCTCTCTGTTCCTGACCAGGTTCGCTGCTCTGTGAGTCTGGGGCTTCTCGCCGCCGCTCCTTACATCCGGCTCTACTATCTGTTCCCGACCAGGTTCGCTGCTCTGTGCATCGTAACACGTCGGGAAGACCAGGAGCGCAGCATACAGCCTATGCATTGGGAAGACACGCCCACAAAATCTGTCAAAAATAAGCCACGCCCACAGAATTTTCTCAGTCTTTTACATTGAAATTACATTTTAAAACCTTCTAAAAAAAAGACTTGAATTTATATAGCACCTTTCACGACCACCGGACATACCAAAGCGCTTTACAGCCAATGAAGTACTTTTTTTTGAAGTGTAGTCATTGTTGTAACGTGGGAAATGCAGCAGTCAATTTGCGCACAGCAAGCTCCCACAAATAGAAATGTGATATTGACCAGATGTGTTGGTGATGTTGAAAACCTTCTAAAAACTTTTAATTAAACTGGTACTTCGACTTATTTCATTTATCAGCATTTTGTTTTTTTTTCGTCCAAACTCACAATTTATTAGTCCTTATGCATATAACCTCCTGTTTAGATAGTCAGTAAAGGTCTAACACTCCTACAAGTAATGTTGTTGAACTTCAGAAAGAGATTCCCAGCTATATATTCAATATTAATTTTCAGGATTAAAATATACTATTCAGACCTCATTTAGACTGGTAATAAATAAATCTATTTTCCTTGTCATAGATCAATTATATAGTTTGTTATGTTGTTCATTTTTGAGTTGAAAGGACAGAATTGGTCACATAAAACAAAAAGCTTTATTCATCACACAGAAACCTCAGTATATCCATAAAATGACTTTAAACAGCTCTGCAGTCAGTTCCTGTTAAGCGAGTAGTCTGTTTTCTCTTACTTATGCATTGACAATTTGTTTTAACGTGACAATTCTGCAGTTGTAATGTATTCATGTCGTTAGTGATCATTTGATTTCCACAAGTTCAGTAAAGATAGTTTTGGTACACATTTTATAACAGAGATCTTCAGAATTGTTATCTAATTTATTCGGGCTGTACCCTATCATACTGCAGCAAAAGACATGGGCCAAACATATTGCAAGTTTAATTATCAGGTTTCTCTTTACAAAGATATATTTACCAATATTATTTGGGGAAATATAAGTAAACGACCAAAATATATATACTCCTAAAAATGCAAAGTGGTGATTTTTCAACCGCAGATCTTCTTTTACAGTGTGCTTTGAGCATTAAAATATAACATTGGCAAGAACACAGATTTCTTTTGCCTATCACCTAATCCCCAAAAGAGCTGCCACCATTTGCTCTTGGCATGTGTCTAGAAAAAATATAGTCCATTGTGGTTCTAACCATGGCTGCATTTGGGGTTAATAATTAATGAAGTGAAAGACAGCAGAAATGAACTAGATATCTGGAAAGGCAGCTTCTGGATTTTAATGGCTTCAGCAGCTGGTATTAAACTAGTGTGATTTACTTTATTCACTGTAAATTTACAAGGCCCTTGTGCATAATGCCATGATTAACTCCAACCGGTCCAGATACTGTAAAAGTACTAATATGGTTGAAGTCATTTCTTTAAGTGAACAGGAAATCAGGCTCCTATGCTTGCTTTCAACAACGTAAGAGTTTTGTCCGTAATTGCTGGGCAGTTGGTGGGCAAATAGCCCAAATCTACACCAGTGAGTTCCTCAGTGGTTTGGATGATCTGTCAAAGAAGATTTCTTGACAGATCGCAAGTTCGGGATTCAGCGCCTGTATTTCAAAGGCAGTATGACGGCAATAGCCACTGCCAAATCTGGGCCATTAATGTTTTAGGTGTAACAGCCTTGCTCAGAGCCCACCTCACAGATACTGATGGACCTACTGCTTCCAGTTGTTTTTTTTGTTTCCAGTTTCCACTATTTGCGATATTCTGCTTTTTAGAAAAATATTCTGCACACATTGCAACAGAGAAGGGTTGCAATGCTCCATCTCACCCTCAGTAAGTTCCCCGCTGGAGTGGAGCTAATCTACAGAACAAACGGGAAACTGTTCAACCTCCGTCACCTCCAGACCAGATCCAAGGTCATCCCATCCTCTGTCGTCGAATTACAGTATGCAGACGATGCTTGCGTCTGCGCACGCTCGGAGGTCAAGCTCCAAACCATCATCAACACCTTCACCGAAGCGTACGAGAGCATGGGCCTTACACTAAACATCCGTAAGACAAAGGTCCTCTACCAACCTGCCCCCGCCACACAGTACTGCTCCCCGATTATCAAAATCCACGACAAGGCCTTGGACAACATGGACCACTTTCCATACCTCGGGAGCCTACTGTCAACAAGAACAGATGTTGATGACTAAGTCCAACACTGCCTTCAGTGTGCCAGTGTAGCCTTCGGTTGCCTGAGGAAGAGAGTGTTTGAAGACCAGGACCTCAAACCCAGCACCAAGCTCATGGTCTACAGAGCAGTAGTGATACCCGCCCTCCTGTATGCTTCAGAGACATAGACCATGTACAGCAGACACCTCAAAGCACTGGAGAGGTACCACCAACGCTGCCTCCGCAAGATCCTGCAAATCCATTGGCAGGATAGGCGCACCAACGTCAGTGTTCTCACTCAGGCCAATATCCCCAGCATCGAAGCTTTGACCACGCTCGATCAGCTCCGATGGATGGGCCACATCGTCCGCATGCCTGATACGAGACTTCCAAAGCAAGCGCTCTACTCGGAGCTCCGACACGGCATGAGAGCTCCAGATGGGCAGACGAAATGCTTCAAGGACACCCTCAAAGCCTCCTTGAAAAAGTGCAACATCCCCACCGACACCTGGCCTAAGACCGCACAAGGTGGAGGAGATTCCTCTAGGGCATAAAAACCCAAAAGGGGGACCAAGAAATTGATAAAGAAAGGGAAAATGGAATATGAGCACAAACCAGCGAAAAATATAAAAATGGATTGTAAAAGCTTCTATAGGTATGTGAAAAGGAAAAGACTGGCGAAGGTAAATGTAGGTCCTTTACAGTCAGAGACGGGAGAATTTATAATGGGGAATGAGGAAATGGCAGAGAAATTAAATAAATACTTTGTTTCTGTCTTCATGGAGAAGACACAAAAAACCTCCCAGAAATATGAGAAAACCAAAGGTATGACGAGAATGAAGAACTTAAAGAAATTATTATTAGTAAAAAAACAGTACTAGCAAAATTAATGGGACTAAAAGTCGATAAATCCCAAGGACCGGATGACCTACATCCTAGGGTTTTGAAAGAGGTGGCCATTGGAATAGTGGACGCATTGGTTGTCATCTTCCAAAATTCTATAGATTCTGGAACGGTTCCTGCAGATTGGAGGATAGCAAATGTAACCCTGCTATTTAAGAAAGGAGGGAGAGAGAAAACGGGGAACTACAGACCTGTTAGCCACACATCAGTAGTTGGGAAAATGCTGGAATCTATTATAAAGGATGCAATAACTGGGCACTTAGAAACTAATAGTAAGATTGGGCAGAGTCAACATGGATTTATGAAAGGGAAATCCTGTTTGACAAACCTATTGGAGTTCTTTGAGGATGTAGGAAGGATGTTCCCGATGGCAGGGGAGTCCAGAACCAGGGGTCACAGTCTAAGGATAAGGGGTAAGCCATTTAGGACAGAGATGAGGAGGAATTTCTCTACCACAGAAGGCAGTTGAGGCCAATTCATTAAATATATTCAAGAAGGAGTTAGATATATATCTTAAGGCTAAAGGGATCAAGGGATATGGGGAGAAGGCAGGGACAGGGTACTGAGTTTGGATGATCAGCCATGATCTCATTGAATGGCGGAGCAGGCTCGAGGGGCCGAATGGCCTACTCCTGCTCCTATCTTCTATGTTTCTATGTTTCTATGTAACTAGTGGAGTAGGCAAAGGGGAACCGGTAGATGTGGTGTATCTGGATTTTCAGAAGGCCTTCGATAAGGTCCCACACAAGAGGTTGGTGAACAAAATTAGGGCACATGGAATTGGCAGTAATATACTAGCATGGATTGAGAATTGGTTAACAGACAGGAAGCAAAGAGTAGGGATAAACGGGTCTTTTTCAGGATGGCAGGCTGTGACTAGCGGGGTACCGCAAGGATCGGTGCTTGGGCCCCAGCTATTCACAATCTATATCAATGATTTGGATGAGGGGACTAAATGTAACATTTCCAAATTTGCTGATGATACAAAGCTAGGTGGCAGTGTCAGTTGCGAAGAGGATGTGAAGAGGCTTCAAGGGGATCTCGGCAGGCTCAGTGAGTGGGCGAGAACATGGCAGATGGAATATAATGTGGATAAATGTGAAGTTATCCACTTTGGTAGAAAAAACAGAAAGGCAGAGTATTTCCTAAATGGTGAAAGATTGGGGAATGCAGATGCTCAAAGGGACCTGGGTGTCCTTGTACATGAGTCACTGAAAGTGAATGTGCAGGTGCAGCAAGCCATTAGGAAGGCAAATGGTATGCTGACCTTCATTACAAGAGGATTTGAGTACAGGAGTAAAGAAGTCTTACTCCAATTATATAGGGCCTTGGTGAGACCACACCTGGAGTACTGTGTACAATTTTGGTCTCCTTACCTAAGGAAGGATATACTTGCCATAGAGGGAGTGCAACGAAGGTTCACGAGATTGATTCCTGGGATGGCGGGACTGTTGTATGAGAAGAGATAGAGTAAACTAGGCCTGTATTCTCTTGAATTCAGAAGAATGAGAGGGGGTCTCACTGAAGCATACAAAATTATTACAGGGCTTGATAGGGTGGATGCTGGGAGAATGTTTCCCTTAGCTAGGCAGTCTAGAACCAGGGGCCACAGCCTCAAGATAAAGGGTAGGCAATTCAGGACTGAGATGAGAAGAAATTTCTTCACACAGAGGGTGGTGAATCTTTGGAATTCTCTACCGCAGAGGGCTGTGGAGGCTCAGTCATTGGGTATATTCAAAACAGAAGTCGATAGATTACTGACTAGTAAGGGCATCAAGGGATATGGCGATAGGGCCGGTGAATGGAGTTGAGGCAGAAGATCAGCCATGATCTCATTGAGTGGCGGAGCAGGCTCGAAGGGCCGAATGGCCTACTCCTGCTCCTATTTCTTATGTTCTTAAGCATCCGGAAAGGCGTTGAACACCTCGAGTCTCTTTGCCGGGAGCAAGCGGAAGCCAAGCGCAAACAGCAGAAGGAGTGCACGTCAACCCAAGCACTCCACCCACCTGCCCCTTCAACCACCTTCTGCCCCACCTGTGACAGAGACTGTAGGTCCTGCATTGGACTCATCAGTCACCCGAGATCTCATTTTTTGTGTGGAAGCAAGTCATCCTCGGTTCAGAGGGACTGCCTAAGAAGAAGAGTTTTGTCTGTAATTGCTGGGCAGTTGGTGGGCAAATAGCCCAACTCTACACCAGTGAGTTCCTCAGCGGTTCGGATGATCTGTCAAAGCAGATTTCTTGACAGATGGCAAGTTCGGGATTCAGCACATGTATTTCAAAGGCAGTATGACGGCAATAGCCACCGCCAAATCCGGGCCATTAACGTTTTTGGTGCAACAGCCTTGCTCAGAACCCACCTCACAGATGCTTACGGAGCAACTGCTTCCATTTTTTTTGTTTCCAGTTTCCACTATTTGCGATATTCTGCTTTTTAGCAAAATATTCTGCACACATTGCAACAGAGAAGGGTGCAGCTCAGAAAGCAGAACAATCGTTTTCAGAAACTCGTAGAGAATATGCAGTAGAGGGGAGATTTTTTACACAGCGAGATTCAATAGTAACTTGCACGGATTCAACTTTCAAAAGGGAATTAATTATTTACTTGTAAAGGAAAAATATTGAGATTGAGCTTTCATTGAGATTTTACAGTTTTGCAAGAATCACTTCCTATTTTTTTCTGAAATTGAAAGAGGAACTCTGCCTCTTGTCCCACCCAGAGTGCAGTGAGTGTTCTCCAACCTCCTCCTCCAGAACCCTTACATGCACCTGCCCCCGGCCCACTGCACGGGGAGTGTCCACCCGGGGAGCAGCGGTTTCGCAGCCAGTCAGTTTCAGCGGGATGTCTGCACGGAGAAGGTGTCTCAGCAGGACGGTGCTCCTCTTCCTGGGCTACTTCGTCTACTTGCTGATGGGCGCCGGCGTCTTCCAGGCGTTGGAGCTGAATGAAGAAAACAAAATCAAAACCCAGATTTGGAAAGATAAATTGCGATTCGCGAATAACTGCAGCTGCCTCACCCGCGAGGTGCTGGAGAAGTTCGTGGAGTTAAGTATTCTCTTCAGTTTCTAAAGATACGTTTGGGTTTAAAGAGCTTAGTTCCACCTCAGACCAAAAAACAAGGGGGAGTGTTCATGTTACAGCTAAACGGTGGAAACTCAGAAAAACATAGCATAGTTTCTCTTTGGTGTTACTGGAAAGATGCGCTCATGGAAAACTAGGGATTATCATCGGTGAATAGAGTTGCACGTGTGGTAACACCTCTCCGGCAGTTACATTTTAATTATTTGGCGAGTGGGAGGCGGCAGCAGCATCCACATTCCCCTCAATATTACCTCCAGGTAGGTTTGAAATGTGTCCTGGAGGTCCCAGGGCTATGCGCTGTTAAAACCTCCTCCTCCTCCAGAGAGGCTTCTCCCCAGGGTCAGGTCAGACCATAATTTATACCACAAGTTTAGCTCCAGCGCACCAATGCCAAGATATTAAGGTAAATGTATCCTTCGATCAACACCCTCACTCCTAACATTTTGTCAGTGATGGTAGCTCTGTAGAGTCAGCAAAAGGCATGGGAGAGAGGAGTGACTTTCTCCAGCACCCCCCTAAAAGGATGGGACTGGGTTCACAATACTACATGCTATAGAATATTACAATGTTGTATGTAAAGTCGCACCACAGTGCATTTCTGTTTATGATATTCATTGGCGATATTATTGTTCTGAGATACATAAGGTGTTTCTGTGCCTCATGCACTACAATGAAATCTGACATTTTAATTGGTGAAATCATCCGAAAATTGATAAGTAGATTGCCACTTAGCTCAGTGAATGCTAATGGTTCAAGCTGTCAAGAATACAGGGTTGTTGCTACAGACAGGAGGAATATAACAGCTGTCTGTGGGTGCTGATTGTGGAGCTAAACAATGGAATGAGCTGGCTGGACTCGCGGCTCTCCTCATTCTTGACTTATGCCAGCCCACTCCTGTTAAATATCCTTGAACATGTTGTCGCCTCCCAAATCCGTGCCCATCTTTCCGCAACTCCATGTTTGGATCCCTCCAATCAGGTTTCTGCCCCTGCCACAGTACTGAAACAGCTCTCGTCAAAGTCACAAATGACATCCTTTGAAACTGTGGCAAAGGTAAACTCTCCCTCCTCATCCTTCTTGACTTGACTGCAGGCTTTGACATGGTTGACCACTCCATCCATCTCCAACGCCTCTCCACCATCGTCCAGCTGGGTGGGACTGCACTCGCCTGGTTCCATTCTTATCTATCTAATCGTAGCCAGAGAATCACCTGCAACGGCTTCTCTTCCTGCTCCCGCATTGTTATCTCTGGTGTCCCCCAAGGATCTGTCCTTGGCCCCCTCCTATTGCTCATCTACATGTTGCCCCTTGGCGACATCATCCGCAAACATAGCGTCAGTTTCCACATGTACGCTGACGACACCCAGCTCTACCTCACTACCTCTTCTCTCGACCCCTGCACAGTCTCTAAATTGTCAGACTGCTTGTCCGACATCCAGTTCTGGATGAGTAGAAATTTTCTCCAAATAAATATTGGGAAGACCGAAACCATTGTTTTCGGTCCCCGCCACAAACTTTCTAGCTACTGACTCCATCCCTCTCCCTAGCATCTGTCTGAGGCTGAACCACACTGTTCACAACCTTGGTATCATATTTGACCCTGAAATGTGCTTCCGACCACATGTCTGTGGCATAACTAAGACCGCCTATTTCCACCTCCGTAACATCGCCCTTCTCCGCCCTTGCCTCAGCTCATCCGCTGCTGAAACCCTCATCCATGCCTTTGTTACCTCTAGACTTGACCATACCAACACAATCCTGGCTGGCTTCCACATTCTACCCGATGTAAACTTGAGGTCATCCAAAACTCGGCTGCCCGTGTCCTAACTCGCACCAAGTCCCGTTCACCCATCACCCCTGTGCTCGCTGAACTACATTGGCTCCCGGTTAAGCAACGCCTTGATTTCAAAATTCTCATCCTTATTTTCAAATCCCTCCATGGCCTCGCCCCTCTTTATCTCTGTAATCTCCTCCAGCACCACAACCCCCCGAGATATCTGCGCTCCTCTAATTCTGCCCTCTTGAGCATCCCTGATTATAATCGCTCAACCATTGGTGGCCGTGCCTTCTGTTGCTTAGGCCCCAAGCTCTGGAATTCCCTGCCTAAACCTCTCTACCTCTCTTTCCTCCTTTAAGACGCTCCTTAAAACCTACCTCTTTGACCAAGCTTTTGGTCACCTGCCCTAATTTCTCCTTATGTGGCTCGGTGTCAAATTTCTTTTTGTCTTATACTACTCCTGTGAAGCACCTTGGGATGTTTTATTAGGTTAAAGATGCTACATAAATACAAGTTGTTGTTGTGTAAAGAGGGTCCATACATCAATCGACTGCTGTATTCTTCCAGTGACTGATTCTCATGTATTTGGTAGGGTTCAATCATATTTGTGTTGACTCCATGTCTGCTCTTTATATAAGTATTGCATCTAAGGTCATTTTACTTAATTTTTTGCTAAACTTAATGCATGAAATTACTGGGCACGTGGGCGATTAAATCCTCCTGAAGTTTACTGAGTGGAAGAGGCACCAGTCTGGTTGTGCAATTCATTGAGAAAGGATCACGTTGTAGCTATCCAGACTCGAATGATAGGGGTGAAATGATAGCACACTGCAGTTGCTTTTCTCGCAGTGTTCTGAGGTACACAATGTGTATCTGTGCCTTGCATGGAGATATAAATTTGGAGAAATCATTTAAATGAGTCTCAGCGAGGTATGGTCATATGCAAAATAATAGTATCGATGAAAATTATGTCAAAAGAATCTCCAAACTGGTCCATAGCTCTGAACCCACAATGGCCCTGAATTTGCGGTCGGCGGCGTAGCTAAGGAGTACGTCGCTGACATCCGAACAAAATCTGCACTTACCTCGTGCGAACCCCCCTTCGCGAAGTTGCTTTCAAACGCTGTAGAGTTGTGCGCGGCGTAGTGCCCAGGGATGCACCATTGTGCGTCTGTGAACCTGGGATCACACAGGGCGGTCGGTACTTCTTTTACTTCCTGATTCTTAGCCAATCAGGAAACAGAGGAGATTACTGATTTGCCCACAACTCATTTTAAAAGGTTACAGAAATGAATAGTACTCGGTGCTCAATTTTGGCCCAACATTTGCGATCGGAGGCTTCTGGCAGGCGGATGCCTCCGACCTGTAAAAAATCTACGCATTTACCTGGTGGTCCGGGAGTTACGGAGGCTTGCGATCCTGGACCTCTCCGGGTACACGCGGGCAGAGGCCCATGTATCCCGGGGTGCAGGCGGTTCGCAAGTGCCCCTGGGATCATATGGGCCGGCCCAACCAATAAAAAAAGGGAACCCCATTCATACTTATGGGAGTTCTGTACATACACAATCCCCATAAGTATGAATGGGGATCATTTAAAAAATACACGAACACATGAAATTTTATTTTAATTACATATTTAAAATGAATTAAAATGCCATTTAATTAAATATTTTAAACAAATTAAATTTTTTGGAAAAAAAATTATGTTTTAATGGGGCTAAAAATAAACTTGCCTTATTGGACAGGGTTTTTAATGTATAAATGAGAATTTTATTTTTCTATTTTTAAAAATTCTTATGCTGGTAAAAGCAGGCCTTACACCTGCTTTTACCAGGCTTAAGAATTTCATGGGCATTCAGCGGGCAGAAGTTGGGCAAATAGCACATCTCCTGGGGATGCAGAGGATCTGTCGCAAGTCCCAGGATTTAGCGCCTGCGCTTCGCATGTCTAAACCCGGAACTTGCGCGGTCCCTACAGGCGCATGTGCACCTCGTACACAACTGTAAGGGTTGCAAAATACGGCCCTGTATTTTTATGCTTCCAGTTTCTGTTGTTTTAAAGTCTTTGCTGCTTTTCAATGTTCACTGTAAGATTTCTTAATTTTACTACTTTGTTTCAAAAAATGCATGTTTAGAACACACAGTTACATTATATGTGGAACATGTTTTACATCCTCTCTCTTTTCAGCCAATCCCCTTATGTTGTTTCTATCATTCTCACTGATTCTAAAGATCACCTGACCTTGTCTGTAATTTTCTTTCTGCCACAACTTCTGTGGAAAAAGGAACAAAAGTTTAACCGTTCAGGTCTCATGACCCTTCTTCAGAACATTCCACAGATGCTGCCTGACCCACTGAGTGCATCCAGCATAGAATTACATCGAAATTACAGCACAGAAACAGGCCATTTGGCCCAACTGGTGTATGCCGTTGTTTAGGCTCCACATGAGCCTCCTCCTGCCTTACTTCATCGAACCACATCAGCATAACCTTCAATTCCTTTCTCTTTCATGTACTTATCTAGCTTCCCCTTAAATACACCTACGCTATTTGCCTCAACTACTCCATGTGATAGCAAGTTCGACATTCTAATCACTCTCTGGGTAAAGAAATTTCTCCCGAATCCCTTATTGGATTTATAAGTTCTGATTTGGTTCACGGATTTGTATTTGTAATGAGGAAATGGATTGTATGATATTGAAGTTCCTAGTCAACTATCAGTTGTAGGTATTATGGTTACCAGTAATTACACTGACTCAACAAGAAATGTCAGTTGGAATAATATTTGATTTCAGATTACAAATTATGTAGGACACTACTTGTAGAACTGCTACATATATATCCCACCTACAAGGGAGAAGATAAGGGGGGAAAAGTATGTGAACTAGACCTAATATGTAGTATGGACTGAACTAGACCTATATGTAGTATGGACTACACTATCAAAATTTCGAAACCTTAGGACACAGATCGTTTTGGACACAGTGGAGTGACTAGTTGAGAGCTGATTGTACTGCTAACAAAGGCACACCAGTTTTCATGCCATATGAGCGAGGCAGTGCTAATTAGTTTCCTGTTATATTGGCCAGTGCTCCAGTTTCATCTGAAACTGTCTCACTATTAATTCATGCAGCCGCACACATTGTTCAACTGAAATACCTGTGCATTCCAATAGAGCCGGCTTATGGGGGTGGTCAGAATCACAGGAGTAATTGGACTTCATATAGCTAATATCAGCTTCAGCTGTTATACTGGAGCCAGGCACCACTACATGCGTGTCCCCACAGGATCTGACTGGAAAAGCACAAGTAGAGGACCCTCATCCATGCCTTCATCACCACCAGGGTTGACTTCCAATGCCCTCCTTGCTAGCCTCCCAGGCTCTATCCTATGCAGAATGCAACTCATTAGGAACTCTGACATCCACATCTTCTTTCATACTAATTCCTGCTCCTTGTCCTCATCTCACTCTAGTGGCTCCCTGTACACAGCGCATTGATTTCAACATCCTTGTTCTGCATCCTCCTCCAGCCTTACAGCCCAGCTCACACCCACACTTACACTCTTCCATTTCTGGCCCACTTTATGTTCTCCCCTCCCTACATAGAAACATAGAAGATAGGAGCAGGAGTAGGCCATTCGGCCCTTCGAGCCTGCTCCGCCATTCAATGAGATCATGGCTGATCATCCAAATTCAGTACCCTGTCCCTGCCTTCTCCCCATATCCCTTGATCCCTTTAGCCTTAAGAAATATATCCAACTCCTTCTTGAATATATTTATTGAACTGGCCTCCACCGCCCTCTGTGGCAGAGAATTCCACAAGTTCACCACTCTCTGGGTGAAGAAATTCCTCCTCATTTCAGTCCTAAATGGCTTACACCTTATCCTTAGACTATGACCCCTGGTCCTGGACTCCCCGGCCATCGGAAATATCCTTCCTGCATCTAGTCTGTCCAGGCCTGACAGAATTTTATAGGTTTCGATGAGATCCCCTCTCAATCTTCTAAACTCCAGTGAGTATAAGCCCAATCGACACAATCTCTCCTCATATGTCATTCCTGCCATCCCAGGTATCAGTCTGGTGAATCTTCGCTGCACTCCTTCCATGACAAGAACGTCCTTCCTCAAATAAGGCAACCAAAACTGCACACAATACTCAAGGTGTGGTCTCACCAAGGCCCTGTACAACTGCAGCAAGACATCCTTGTTCCTGTACTCGAACCCTCTTGCTATGAAGGCCAACATACCATTTGCCTTCTTAACCGCCTGCTGCACCTGCATGCTTACCTTCGGCGACTGGTGCACAAGAACACCCAGGTCTCTCTGCACTTCCCCTTCTCCCAATCTATTGCCATTCAAATAATAATCTGCCTTCCTGTTTTTGCCACCAAAGTGGATAACCTCACATTTATCCACATTATAGTGCATTTGCCATGTTTCTGCCCAATCACCCAACCTGTCCAAATTGTACTGGAGTTTCATCAATAGTGGCAGAAGCTTCCCTGCATTCTGGACTTCTCTCCCTATCTTCCATCTTACTATATCTCTCCCCCCCCACTTCAATGCTTTCTCAAAGTTCAGGTATTTGATCACCTTCAGTCACTTGTCTTAACTATTCTCGCAACTCCTGAATGGTGTCCAGTTTCCCGTTCCTCCTCCCCTGTGAAGCACCATGGAATGGCAGGTTTTGCTACATTCAAGGTGTTAAACAAGAGTGCAATGTTGCTGGATATTAACAGTGATTGTATGGTGCAGGGGAGCCTTTCTTGTACCTCTGTAAAAATATAATTTTGACCAGGTTAGCGGGCTGTTGAACCAGTACAAATGAAGGTGATTCAGCCTGTCTCTTTTTTTTGCTGACTCTTTGCTAGAGCAATTCAAAACTATTCCCACTGCCCGACACCCTAATAAGCCCTCTGCTTCAAAAATTTATCTCTGTTTTCCTTACAAGATGCCTCAACCATTCCCTATGGCAAAACATTCCATGTTTCAACAACCCTCTGTGAAATTAATTTATCCTAACCTCATTCCTCATTCTCTTAGTGATAATTTTAAATTGCAACCAGAAGGAACAGCATTTCTTTATTCATTCTATCAAAACATCTATTAAATGCCCATTTAGACTTCTCTGCTGGAGTGGAAATAGTCGCTTGTTTTAAGTCTCTCCTCATAATTATAGTTTCTCATCTCTGCCATCATTCTGGTGAATCTACACTGTACCCTTTTATAGCTTTAATGTCCTGTCTATAATGGGGGACCAAAAACTGTACACAGTACTCGAACAGTGGCCTAACTAATGCTTTATACAAACTTATCTTAACATCTTTACTCTTGTACTCTTTGTTCCTGTTTATAAAACCTAAAATGCTGTTGGCCTTTTTTTATGATTTTATCTAACTGTGCTTGCCATAAATCGCAACTTCTACAAGAAGTAACTCAGGAAGTACTACTGAACGGCCAGCTGAGGGCACCGTCCGAGGAGTATAAATACTCGGGTGTGGGCCCAACTTGGCCAGAGACAATCTGGAAACAGGAAGCTAGTGACTACTAACTAGACCTCCATGTTTTGTTACAAGTCAATTAAAGCCTTGCTTTATGTACAACCAAGTGCGTAGTGAGTCTTTATTATGTCAGTGCTCACACTTTCAGGGCATTATGTATTTGAACCCCGAGGCCCCTCTGTCCACCTGCACCATTCATCATCTTTCTATTTGCGTGTATGTTGCCTTTCCTCGTTTTTTTCTTCCCAAAACTTAGTCCCATTAAATTGCATCTTTCACCTGTCTGTCCATTCCACTAACTTTTGTAAATCATCCTGAAGTCTTTTACAATCCTCCTCTCTGTTTGTCAGATCAGCAGCTTTCAAGATTATGCTCCGTGCGCTCAAATCCAAATCGTTAATATGACGCCAAGAACAAAAATGGACCCAGCACTGACCCCTGTGACACACCATTTCCAACCCTTCTCCAATCCATGCAAACCCATTTACCCTAAATCTTTTGAGTGATTTTCCACTTTTACTGCCATGCGGAAAATGGGAAAATTCACCCCCTTGTTTCCTGTCTATCAGCCAACTTTCTATCCATGCAGCTACATTTCCTCTTGTATCATTTGCCTGAAATTTTCCAACGAGCCTTTTGTGATACACATTATCGAACGTGCGGTGAAAGTCATGAGATATACATGACATATATCCAATCAGTCACTTCTTAAAAAAAAAGCTAAAGAGGGATTGATATTTCGTGTTGGAGAATAATCAAGCAGGAATATTGAGGCCCAGGTGCAGTTTTTGGATATAAATCACATTCAGTAAAACAGCTACTTTACCCTTGTTTCAAAGTTTAATACTGATTTCAGAAGAAAAAAAATTCTGTATTGGAATGAAATAATATCAGTTATGTTTCCTATTTCTACAGGCAGTAACTGAATCCATAAAGCATGGAGTGAATCCTATTGGAAATAATTCCAAGTCTTCCCACAGTAACTGGGATTTTAGCAGTTCTTTCTTTTTTGCAGCTACAGTGGTGTCAACAATAGGTGAGATTCACATTTATTGAATTAATCCTTTGAAGAGAAACACCAAACACAGTGAGAGTTATTGGGGAGACCAAACGCAGATTGAGTGACCACTTTGCGGAACACCTCCATTCAGTCCGCAAGCGTGACCCCGAGCTTCCGGTCGCCTGTCACTTTAATTCTCCACTCCACTCTGACCTCTCCGTCCTCGGCCTCTTACACTGTTCCAACGAAGCTCAACGTAAGCTCGAGGAACAGCACCTCATCCTTCGTATAGGCACTTTACAGCCTTCTGGACTCAACATATGCAACAATTTCAGACTATAACCTCAGCCCCTATATTTAAACATTTTTTTCCCCCTTGTTTTCTCACATGGTAGCTGTTGATGATTCTGCCATCGCCATTCACACCTCATCTAGACTCAGCTTTTGTTTCTTAACTTGTCCCATTACCTTTCTTTTTGCCTTGCACCATCATCCCTTTTGTCAGTCAATCTCTCCTGCCTTCCAGCCTATCATAGACCTTCCCTTTGTTCTTTCCTCCCCTCCTCCCTGCCCCTGCTTAAAAATCTCTCTTCTCTAACCTTTTCCAGTTCTGTCGAAGGGTCCTCGACCCGAACGTTGACTCTGTTTCTCTCCCATCCACATATTCTTCCTCATGTGTTTATCTAGCTTCCCCTTAAATGTATCTATGTTAGTCGCCTCAACTACTCCTTGGGGTAGCAAGTTCCTCATTCTAACCACTTTTTGGTAAAAAAAAAAGTTTCTCCTGAATTCCCTATTGAATTTATTAGTGACTATCTTATATTTATGGCCCCTAGTTCTGGTCTCCCCTGCAAGTGGAAACATCTTCTCTATGTCTACCTATCAAACCCTTTCATAATCTTAAAGACCTCTTATCAGGTCACCCCTCAGTCTTCTCTTTTATAGAGAAAAGAACCCAAGCCTGTTCAATCTTTCCTCACAGGTATAACCTCTCAGTTCTGGTAAAATCATTCCAGTAAATCTTTTTTGCACCTTCTCTGGTGCCTCTATATCCTTTCTATAATATAGAGACCAGAACTGTGCACAGTACTTTTAAGCGTGGTCTAACCAAGGTTCTATACAAGTTTAACATAACTGCTCTGCTCTTCAATTCTATCCCTCTAGAAATGAACCCCAGTGATTCTGATTTTTTTTAATGACCTGTGTTGATAATTTTAGTGATTTGTGTATTTACCCCCCAGATCCATCTGCTCCTCTACCCCATTTAGACACTTATTTTCCAAGGAGTAGGTGGCCTCCTTAATCTTCCTACTGAAATGTACCATCTCACACTTATCTATATTGAAGTTCATTTGCCAATTACATGCCTATACTGGAAGTTTATTAATGTCTTCCTGTATTTTGTCGCCGTCCTCCTCTGTATTAACTACACCGCCCCAATTTGGTGTCATCCGCAAATTTTGGGATTGTACTTCCGATTCCCAAGTCCAAATCGTTTATGTAAATGGTGAACAACAGTGGTCACAGCACCAATCCTTGTGGAACACCACTTCTCGCCTTTTACTAGTCTGAGTAACTACCTTTAACCCCTATTTTCTGTTTTGCAGCCAACTTGCTATTCACTCTGTAGATTAAACTAATCACCCTTGTGTATTCCCTTAGTGTCTGTCTTCCGTGTGCCTTTGCCTGTCCTAGTGCTCCTGTGCAGTGCTACCCCAGTAGCTGCAGCATGGCTGGTGGAAGGCTGCTGACTTTCAGTGGGGGAGATTGCAGACGGCCTTGGAGGACAACCTCGGGAAGCTCTGGGCCTAGAAGGCCCGGCTTCCGACTGCACCATCTTGGCCTGGGCGGCAGCAGTCTGGGCTGGCTGGCTGATGGGCAACAGCAAGGGTGTTGTGTGGGTACCTTTCTACCTAGACACAATTTAGGACTCAGAACTCAGAGATTCAAACATGAAGTGCTTTATTGGAAGGAAAGGAAGTTCTGGAAAGTTCCGAACAAAGAGAGCTAAAACTTAACAGTGAACACCCAACCATTTATCTCCTGTGACAGCGCCACCACAGGTGGGAGGAGAACACACAATACATAACATTTCCTCCCCTCTTAAATGGAAGGTCCACATTATTCCTCAACAGGTAAGTTACTTTTAATGCACTCAACTAACCAAGGGTAGAGGTAGATTGCCTCAAACCCTGACTTTACCCTGGGGTTTATTCTGCCCCAGTCTTGTGGGTAAGTCACTAAGCCTACAGATCCAAGCGTCTTGGAGGCTGCCGCTCTCTGACAGGATACCGGCGGTCATCGCTGGCTTCCACAGCAGTAGGCATTGACACAGGCCTGGATGGAGAAGGTGCCTGTGTCAGTTGAAAGTCAGGAGTTTGCACAGGTGGAACAGTCTCTTTGACTTCCTGTGTTGGAGAAGAGCACTGTGGCAAAGGATGCTAGTTTGCGGTATCATCCGGAAACAGTTCAGGCCAACCAGCCGTTGGAGCCTCTGTGGCTGTCTCTGCTCCTAGCAACAGTTGATCTGTGTGTCTTCTCCAGACGACGTCCTCAGCAGTCTCAACCATGTAAGACACAGGGCCCGTCTGCGCGATCACCGTAGCAGGAACCCATTTCGGTCCAGTGTTGTAGTTTCGAGCTAGGACGTGCTTTCCCGGATGAAACCGTCTCTCCTTGGCTCTTTTCTCTCTCTTTTCAACTTGAGCTTGTTGTTGACAATGGACAACCTGTTCTGCCCTTGGAAGTTTGAGTAAGTCAAAACTTGTCCGCAACTGCCTCTTCATCATGAGCGAAGCGGGGGAAGTTTTGGTTGTGGCATGCAGCTCGTTCCTGTAGGACAACAGGAAGCTGTTCAGACGTTGGTGGATTGAGCCCTGACCTTGCGATGCCTTCAAGGCGTGCTTCAAAGTTTGCACAAACCTTTCTGCCTGGCCGTTAGTAGAGGGATGATAGGGCGCAGACCTGATGTGTTGGACACCATTCACATGCAGGAAGGTTGCAAACTCCTGTGATACAAATTGTGGACCGTTGTCACTTACGAGTTGTTCTGGTGAGCCATAACGGCTGAACATCTCACCAAGTTTCTCAATTGTTTTCTCTGCCGTGGTAGACCTCATCACAGTGACCTCCGGCCACTTGCTACGAGCGTCCACAACCACCATAAATATCTTCCCTTCAAAAGGACCGGCGAAGTCCACATGTACTCACTGCCACACTTCTGCAGGCCAATCCCAGGGGTGTAGGGTTGCCAGCTGTGCAACATTCCGGACCCTTTGACATGGGGAACATGTTTTGGCTTTCTCCTCAATATTCCCATCGAGACCTGGCCACCAGAAGTAGCTTCTTGCCATTTCCTTCATCCGAACCATCCCACTGTGGCCTGTATGAAGTTGTTGCAGTATAGGTTCCCTCAGAGGTGGCGGAATGATGACACGGCGTCCCCAAAGAAGACAACCTGCCTGGACGGAGAGCTCATTTCTTTTTGAAACGTAAGGTTTCAAACTAGGAGAATCTCCTATCTCTCTCCCTCGAATGACATCGTCCATTACCTCAGACAGGACTGGATCGTTGCGGGTGTACCTTCGCACCTGAACTGCAGTGACAGGTGCTCCCTCCACTTGTCTAAAGTAGAAGATGTCTATCTGACGAGGCTCTGGGGGAGTAACAGGCAAGGGTAGCCTCGAGAGACCGTCTGCGTTGCCGTGCAAGTCTGATTTGCGATATTTGATGTCGTATGTGTGTCCTGACAACAGTAAAGCCCACCTTTGCATCCTGCTTGCAGCGAGAGACGGAATTCCGGTGTGGGGCCCGAAGATTGAAGTCAATGGACGGTGGTCCGTCAGGAGTGTGAACCTTCTCCCAAACAGGTACTGATGAAATTTTCGAATTCCAAAAACGATTCCCAAGGCCTCGCGCTCGATCTGCGCATAGTTACTCTCGGCCTTGTTCAAGGTGCGTGATACGAAGGCGATAGGTTTCTCTTCACCCGAAGGCATGATGTGGGATATGACTGCTCCCACACCGTATGGTGATGCATCACATGCTAGCTGCACGGGTAGCTTTGGGTCAAAGTGTGTCAGGACCTCCGAATTCAGCAATGTTTTCTTTGCTTGGGCGAGAGCTTCGTTGCACAGTTCAGTCCATTTCCATGTTTTGCCTTGACACAGCAACTGATGTAACGGCTTCAGCAATGTTGCTAAGTCTGGAATAAACTTCCCATAGTAGTTAAGTAGCCCCAGAAATGAACGTAACTGGCTTACATTCTGGGGTGCTGGGGCCTCCACGATCGCCTTGACCTTTGGCGGCGCCTTATGCAGGCCAGTAGCGTCAATCACATGCCCCAGGTACTCAACTGAAGACTGAAAGAATTCACATTTATCTTTACGAACTCTGAGTCCGTACTCTTTCAGTCGTTGTAGTGTCGCATCCAAGTTCAGAAGATGATCCTCCTCATTTGTCCCAGTGACAAGGATGTCGTCCAGGTAGCACTGGACTCCTGGCAGTCCACTCAAAATCTGATCCATTGCCCTTTGGAATAGAGCAGGGGCCGACGTAATTCCAAATGGAAGGCGGCAGTACCTGTACAGCCCCTTGTGTGTCACAATTGTCAGCAGCTCCTTTGATTTGTCATCGACATGCATTTGTAGATAAGCCTGGCATAAGTCTATTTTGCTGAACTTTTGCCCTCTGGCCAGGCCCGTAAAAAGATCATCAATGAGGGGAAGAGGGTACTGTTCCACAGACAGCACCGGGCTAATAGTCACTTTAAAATCCCCGCAGATTCGAACAGATCCATCCTTTTTCAGGACAGGAACAATGGGTGTGGCCCATTTGCTCATGCTCCAGGACTCCATTCTCGACTAAGGCCTCCAAGTTAGCCTCAACTTTTGGCCTAATTGCATAGGATACAGGTTGGGCTTTGTGAAACTTCGGCTTGCTATCAGGTTTAATGTCCAGTCTCACGCTGATCTTTTTCATGCTCCCAAGTTCCCCATTGAAGAGTTCTGCATGTTTGTTTAACACTGCAGTCAGACCTGACTCCCCTTTTGACATCATGCGGACTGCAGGCCAGTCCAGCGTGATTCTCTCTAGCCACGCACGTCCCAGTAGCGATGGGTAATTTCCCTTTACCACATATAGTGGCAGTTTTGCAGTCTGTCCATTCAATTTAACTGTCACCTCAATGACTCCTCATGGCCACAGGTTCGCCGGTATACGTCTTTAGCACAATGTTTGTTGGCTGAAGGGTAAGATGCTTTAGCATTTTGTTGCAGACAGTGTCTGAAACAAGGGACACAGCCGTGCCTGTGTCCACCTCCATCCACACTGATTGTCCCTCCACCAGTGGTGACACCCAGTAGCCATTTGAACCACCTGCAACCGTCAGTATGTGCACCTCTTCCTCCTCAGAGGTGTCGCTCCCCTCTGTTTTGCTTGTTCCATCATACTGCACTGAATGAACACTCTTTTTCCTCTCTTGTCCAAATACAGACATTTTGCTTCCATGCTTCCCAGCTCTGTCTGTTCTTTTTTTACCTCTACAGGTGTGTTCAATGTGACCCTTTTTGCCACAATTTCGGCATTCCAGCTCCGTACACCAGCAGTCATTAGCGTGATGGCCCGTTTTCCCACAACGGTAACATGTGCCGTTCCACGCACCTTTAGGCTCAGACGACACCTTGTGAACTCTCCCTGTTGAACTCAACTGGTGAGCCTCCTTTTCCGCCATCTCCATGGAGACACTAACTTCAATGGCCTTTTCAAGAGTAAGGTTGTCCTCTGTAAGAAGGCGCTTCTGTGTGGCTGCATTTTGCAGACCACACACAAGTCTGTCTCTAATGGTGTCCTTCAGCACCTCCTTGAACTGGCAGTGTTCCGACAACCTTTTTAAAGCAGCAATAAACATCGTCACTGATTCCCCCTCCTCTTGATTCCGTTTGTGAAATCTAAATCTCTCAGTAATAACCAGAGGTTTTGGTGAAAAATGTGCTCCAAGAATTTCCACTAGTTGCTTATATGTTTTAGTTCCTGGCTTATCTGGCTGCACGAGGCTGTGAAGTAAATTGAAAGTCTTCGGCCCGATTACACTCAAAAAGGTAGGCACGACCTTTTCATTTGCCACCACACTCGCCAATACAAAATAGTCAAAACGTTCCGTATATGCGCTCCATTGCGCCACATTTTCATCAAAATCACCGATGTTTCCTAATATAGTAGCCATCTCACGTTTCAAATTAAATTTTCTGTTTACTCACTGCACCCGTAACGTACGCAGATTCATCCGCTCCTCGTTGCCACTTGTTGTGTCGGTACCTTTCTACCTAGACACAATTTAGGACTCAGAGGTTCAAACATGAAGTGCTTTATTGGAAGGAAAGGAAGTTCTGGAAAGTTCCGAACAAAGAGAGCTAAAACTTAACAGAGAGCACCCAACCATTTATCTCCTGTGACAGTGCCACCACAGGTGGGAGGAGAACACACAATACATAACAAAGGGCACTGGCAGAGTCACAGGGGTGGAATCACGAATACTGTCATCGTGAGAGAGGACAGCAGGTTCGTGCTCATGAAGCCATTGCCACTCCCCCGGGTGGCGCCTCAACAGTCCTAGTAATCTGTTGGAGGACAGATTGCTGGACTGCTGTGGCACCCTGGAAGCCCTTTGAACACTGGCATCCAGAACAATGATGGCAGCAGTCTGAGCTTCCACTGTAGCACTCAGATGATGGGTGGCTGCTGCTTGTGGTGCAATAGAAGCTGAGAGGAGAAAGTCAGTTGCTGCAGCATGGTTGCTTCCACAAGTATGTTGATGCAGTTGGCCACCAGTTTCATGCTGAAAAGGCTGGGGTCCAAGCTCTGCGCAAAGCCCTGTGCCAAGTTGGTGCCGGACTCCTCCATGCTCCTTGAAATTGAGCGCAGGCTTTCTGGCAGGCTTCCCAATGCACCAAGCATTTTGGTGTATACACTCATCAGCCGCCTTCTGTAGCCTGGCACATCAAAGTCCTCAACTGAGTCCTCTGCAGCAGAACTCGTGTGTGACCTCACCCTCCGGCGAGCTGGCACCTGCCCTGCTGCAGCGCGCTTGTGCTCGGTATCTTGCCACATGCAGATCCCGCCTCTATGCTATCCTCTAAATTATGCTCAGTATCAGTATCTGAGCTCGTGGCTGAGAGTGTAAAATCAAGTGATGGTGTGGCTTCATCATTACTGTCGTCTTGCTTTTCCTCCACTGCCTGGACAGGTTGCAGGTAGTTCTTGGGTCTCTGAAAGGAAAAAGGGAGAAGGGTAAAGTTGTGGCGAGGGGAGAGGAGAAAGTAAGAAGTGCGTGCTTACACCATCTGCGGCTTGTAAGTCAGAAGAGATTGTATGAGGAGGGGGAAGTGGGATGTGAGAAGGAGGATTAGGTATGAGGATACCGTCCTCTTCAATGGATTCAGACCCGCCTCAGCAATGGTCCTTCCCATAATGGCCAGCACCGTCGTCTCCATGGGGATTAGAAAATGCAGGTGCACCTCCCCCAGCGGTTAGTTCCTGCTGCCTCCAGTTGTGCACCACCACCTCCTGCAAGAGAGAGAATTGTGTCAGTGAGTGGCGTGCAACATGTTTGGGTGGTGTGGCTATTATGGTTGAATAGCTGGCAGTGTGTGCAAGGTGTGAGATGTGGGTGTAAGGCTTGCAACAGTGCTAAGTGTGTGAGGGTGAGGTGAATCATATGCATACGAATGAGTCCTGATTGATAGCGATTGTTTGTAAGTGAATGATGGGGGTGTGGTGAATTGAGCAGTGGATGAGGCTAGTGGTACAGTTGGTAGGATATGGCATTTGAAGATGCATTGACTGACCTTTATCACTCGTGCAGCACTGCATCTAGGTCCTCAGGGCTAAACTCGTGGCATTGACCTCCATGGCTATCTGTTCCCATTGCCTTCCCATCGTGTATCTGGAGGGCCTCCTGAGGATGCAGGACATCTCTCCTCCTTTCCACCTCCTCCACCAAGACCTCCTGTGCAGCGTCCAAAAACCTGGGTGCCCGCTCTCTCCCATGGTCAGCCATTCTTCACTCTTTCCCACGTCAGATTCAGTTGTAGAACGAGTCCCAGCACCTGCTCCAGCCACAATGCATCTCCCCTTTAGGAGGTGCAGGCTAGCTTTAAGTAGTGAAAGTTACTAACGATATTGGGCCCCTTGCTGATGCATGCAGCCAATGAACAGTGGCAAAAATCATTATAATGAGCAGGCAGCATGAAGTTGGCATGTTGCCTGCATTACACTGAATGGGCGTTATTGGGGACTTGGCTTGGAGAGTGTTGCACGGAGCAGTCCCGTGCAATATGGTTTTAAGTAGGTTCACGGACTCCCAGGCCGCCTGCCTTTTCTGCGGCCTGGAGGGGTCAGTGTTCCACATGTATATCAAATGTGAGAGGTTGCAGCCCCTCTTCCATTATTTGATTTTTTGGCTGCACTTCAGTCCCATGCTCCTGATCTTTGGTCACCCGGTGCGGAGGGGAGCAGGCAGATCGGAGGACCTCCTCATAGGACTGCTCCTGGGTCTGGCCAAAGTGGCCATTAACTGGTCCAGGCAGCGGGCGGTCGAGGGGGTCGTTCGGCTCGATTACCTGCCTCTCTTCCACGGCCATGTTCGCAGCCGGGTGGCCCTCGAGATGGAGCACGTGGTGTCCGCCGGCATGCTTGAGGCCTTCCGCGACTGGTGGGCGCCGTGGAGACTGGAGTGCATCATCACCCCGGCCAACAAAATTTTAATTTAATTTGTTAAGTTTTATTTAAAGTTTCATTAGTTACAGTTTATTTGTTTATGTATCCATCAAAAGAGTACACTGAACGGGCGCAGGTTAATTGCGCATCACGATCTCCATGCCCGTTTTTGGGGGCTACCCAATTTAACCCCCATTATAATTAAAAAATTGGTAAGACAATCCGTAAGTCATAAAGAACAAACGTGCATTTATATAGCACCTTTCAGGACCACAGAATGTCTCAAAGCACTGTACAGCCAATTAAGCACAATTTGCAGTGTAGACATTGTTGTAATGTAGAGAAAGGTGGCAGCCAGTTTGCACACAGCAAGGTCCCACAAACAGCAATGAGATAAATGACCAGATCATCTGTTTTTGGTAGTGTTGGTTGAGAGATAAATGTAGGCCAGGACACCAGGAGAACTCCCCTGCTCTTCTTTGAATAGTGCCATGCGATCTTTTACATCTACCTGAGAGGGCAGATTGGACCTCGGTTTAACATCTCATCCAAAACGAGGGGGCATGTTACTCAGGTACCTGGCATAAGTGACTGAATGTCACAGTCTGTTGCAGAGCCACTAGGTGAACAGTGTAACATGCAAAACAATTCACAAAAGTTGGTTTACAATAAAATATCTTGAATTTCAAACTAATGTTACTGTCACATTTCAGGAACTTCTAACAATTTTTTCACAAAGAATTTGAAAATAAGAGTTAATTTTCATGTTTTATTTTAACAAATTAAAGTGTATTCAGACTACTTATGGAACTAACTGATGCCAGTGAACTCAAGAAGGTACCTACGTGAGTCTCGAACCAGGATAGATTTATAATGACAATTGGCCATTTACAGCATCGCTTACAGACATAACTGGTACTGTAAATACATGTTGATACTTTAAAAAAAAATTCTTCCGTATAGGAATTCTCAGTGAATTCTGAAACAGAAAGTTGAAACTCATTCAGGTCAGACTCTGGGAGACCAACATCTGAGAGTCAAGCTCCCTAACACTATTAAATAACGCTCCCTTTTCTTGGTGGTAGATTCATAAGAGTCGATCTGATATTCTGCTGCTAGGATTAAGGACATTGGATTTAATAGTGTAAACTTGTGGAGCTAGGTCACAGATGCCAGTCTCTTGGAATCTGTGCCAGTTTTAACTGCTTTAATGTTAGCTGGACAATATTATTTCAAACTGTATCTCAAGATCTTCAAACATCCCTAATGCACAGTAATAAAGACGGATTGAGGTTATACAGTAATCCCTCCCCAACCGTGGGGGATATGTCCCTGAAAACCCCTGCGGTTGGTAAAACCGCGGTTGGCAAATATAAGACCCTATGGGAAAAATGGGGTTAGGGGGAACGCGGCCGCATTTACACTCGTCAGAGTCTATGTAAGTTGCTTGTTCTTTTAATAAACATAAATAAAATACACAATAACCTAACAAAAACAATAAATGTTCAAATAGCACAATAAAAAAGATCAACTGGGCGGGTTCTTAAAGAATTCTGTAATGGATGGTTGACTTTTTTTTTCTGAATATCTTTCTGGACCTGCTTGTATGGTCTCATTAAATCCTCCAAACCTCGCTTGAATTTTAAACTATGCTCCAAGAATGGGTCAATCTCCATAAAGAGGTCTGAGAGATTATTGGCAAGGAGCATTGCCTTGCTAAGGTTGGCACTTGTCATCTTCGACTTCTCCACCATATCCTTGTCTTTGTCCTCTGCCTCACAAGAATGCTGTATCAGCTCATCAAGGTCCTCCTCTGTCAACTCCTCACCATGCAACTCAAGGAGCTCCTCGATGTCATCAGGCTGTATGTCGGCCAGCCCCTCGCCTCCCAAACGTCGCGCAACCTTCACAATGCGCTGAACTTCAGCGTCAACTGTAGGGAAGCCTCGGAAGTCATTCACTGCCTCCTTCCAAAGTTTACCCCAGCAGGCGTTGATTGTCATCCTCTTCAGTTCATCCATCGATTCTTTTATGTTGGTGATGCAGTCAGCGATGGTGTAATCCTTCCAACAAGTTTTCACCATCAGTGTTGCATCATCCTCCATAGCCTCCATCATGCGGTCAAAGCTGCGTCGTATGTAGTATGCCTTGAAGGTGGCTATCACACCTTGGTCCATGGGTTGAAGAAGTGAAGTCGTGTTGGGAGGCAGGAAGATGACTTCAATATTAGGGTGGGCGAATTGGAGTACCGGCGGGTGGCCGGGGGCATTGTCGAGGATGAGTAGGACCTTGAAGGCCAGATTTTCTCTCGCAAGGTACCACTCCACGTCATGCACAAAACAGTTATGAAACCAGTCCATGAAGACTGCAGCAGTAACCCACGCCTTGCGGTTAGAACGCCAAAAGACAGGTAGATAGTTTTTGGAACTAAGGGCCTTCTTACGTACCCATGTGGAATTAACATTTGCTTTTTTCTGGTTCTGGTCTTCCAACCAGATATTAAGTGCCTTCTCCATTTTTTCAAGCTTATGGTCCTGTGGCATAAACGACATTTTAGCATTTTTCGAAGAGCCACCCGCAATACTAGCCCTTATCGACACCTCACTTTTTTTATGGTTCTAATGGTGGACTCGTTAACCCCCAATAGTCGTCCAGCCGACACTGTACTTTCACCACGGGCAAGTCTATTAACATCTAATTTCCTATCTAAGGTTAGTACATTCCTTGCCCTTTTCGCTATTGATTCACCTTTACCACTGAGATTACGCTTAGGGGCCATGATTAAGGGCTAAACGTACACACACACACACACACACACACACACACACACACACACACACTATATCCACGAGTGGAGCGAGACCACACGTGGTAGTAATTATGCTGAAAAGAGTAGCGCGGTTGAATGGAGTCTCGTGTTTGGACGCGCGACCCATGAAACTTGCAAATTAAAAACCGCGTATACGCAAAATTCACTGCCACGGTTAGCAAAAATTGTCGCAGAGAGGAAACCGTGCATACGTGAAATCTGCGTATGGCAAAACCACGGTTGGGGCGGGATTCCTGTATTTAAATTCTCGTTTGTTTCAATATTTGCGGAATATGTTAAATATCCCAGAAACCTTCCCAATAGCTGCAAGTAATATATTTTGCGCCTCATCCATTAAACCAAATTAACTCCATTTCTTCCTCCACTAGCATTGTTGCACGGTGTTTCTCATTTTAATTTTTGTATGTACAGACCTTCTTTACCCATCCCTAGTACAGTACTGAAATACTTTTTCCATTCCAGCACTCTTATTTTCAAACCCATCCCAAAAGGTAAAGTCTTTGTTAATCTAAAGTCAACAAAGAAGAGTGCACTTAAAAGTGACAAACTGGATGTACAACCACCCAATAGAAAAGATTTCACTGTTTAGCTGACATGAGTTCGAATGTACACAGGTCTTTGAACATTTATGTGTAAGAATGCTTTTAGTTTTTTTATGAAAGAATTTTCTGTTACTCCCACTTCACAGGTATGATTTAAATCTGTCTGAAGAAATGCCGTTTTGTAGACAATGATTGGTATGTAGGCTTTTGTTATAAAACATTTTTATTTTCTCCCATCCCAAAGGCTACGGAAACCTCTCGCCCAGGACAGCTGGAGGTCAGATCTTCTGCCTTTTCTATGCACTCTTTGGAATCCCCCTGCATGTGATTATTCTCGGTCTCGTTGGCAAAAATCTATCGTCCCACTCAGAAAAAGTGCGCACATGTCTGTTCAAGAAAGGAATGAAAGAGGTACAGCTACAAAAAAAACTACACAAAACCTTTAAAAGGTTGTCATTTATATAAGCATTAAAATCTATAAATGCAAATTATATATATATCCTGATGCATGATGCCTCATTTGATCCTTTTTTCGACGGTCTTAATTTTAACAAATCAAATAAATAATAAATTGCATTGCTTGAAAAAGGACGTCAGTTTTGTCAAGATCAAATACAGAGAACAAATGCAAAAATAAGCTTTTACATTGCTTTACCAAATGCAGATCAGAAGATTATTCCATGCTAGTGTAACATCATAAAGGTGTTTCCGCATTAATGCAAATGAGTGCTGAATTCAGGGCAGGTTAGGCCTATACACACTCGGAACTAAAGCCGCTCCCCTAAAGGTTCCTATATTTTTTTGTTCACTCTGGTCTCCTGGTTGCCAGGAAATATACACGGTGCTGTCCCTTTGTGAAGGATGGCACTTTCCCAACCACAGCAGTGTGGCAGTAGGACCTTAAGGGAATGCCAGAATTGAACATGGATCCCACAACTCCAATGTCTCCTGTTGGAGTTGCATTGCCTGCATTATTCACTTATGACCATTAAAACTGATCTGCACTTCCTGGTTACCTTTGAACTCTGCTACTAAAAGTGAAAGGTTAGCGTTCTGGGATCATATTGCTGCCTTAAAACATATACTGTAACATTTAAAATTTGCCAATAAAGTATTTGTGGTGGTTTAAAAACAGGACCTAGGTTGGCTCAGAAATACTTAATTGATTAATGTTGATATTTATATAGCTTGTGCTAGCAAAGACTGCTGGTTGCAATTGTGAAATATGTTTTATTTACATTACACATTCCCTAGAGCTACAGCAGATTTGATCAGACTTTTTTTTTATTCGTTCATGGGATGTGGCCGTCGCTGGCAAAGCCAGCATTTATTGCCCATCCCTAATTGCCCTTGAGAAGGTGGTGGTGAGCCGCCTTGAACCGCTGCAGTCCGTGTGGTGAAGGTACTCCCACAGTGCTGTTAGGGAGGGAGTTCCAGGATTTTGACCCAGCGACGATGAAGGAACAGCGATATACTTCTAAGTCAGGATGGTGTGTGACTTGGAGGTGGCGGTGTTCCCATGCGCCTGCTGCCCTTGTCCTTCTAGGTGTTGGAGGTCGCAGATTTGGGAGGTGCTGCCAAAGAAGCCTTGGCGAGTTGTTGCAGTGCATCTTGTAGATAGTACAAGCGTGAATGAGAGCTTGAGCACAGAGCTTGGAGACCGCGCTGGGAGAATACAAATGGAGTGGATCACAAGCAGCGTAGAGGAATTTGGTGAGCACAGGAATGGGTGAAGAGGAGGAAGGCAGGTGAGACGTCGAACTGAAAAGGGGGAGTGGAGCCACAGAACCCAAGGTCTCTAAGTTAATAGACACGAGAGCGGACTTGCGGGAGTGCGAGAGGAGTGGACGCAGAATAAGGTAGGATCAAGAGCCTGGAGGGAGCGCGAGCATCGGGGAGTGAGTTAAGTGACATCAGCACAAGGGAAGAAGTTGATTGGTGAGTAGCTGGTGATTGTTTTTTTTTTAAGTCTTCAGTTTATATCTGTTAAGTTACTTAATAGTCTATTAAGTAAAGACCTGGCAGGGCACCTCAGTCCCATGGAATGCACATCTTGTGCCCTGTGGGAACTCCAGGACGCTTCCTGTGTCCTGGACAACCACAAGTGCATAAAGTGTCGTCAGCTGGAGGAGCTCAAGCTCCAGGTTTTGGAGGGGGCCACCCCACAGCATAAGAATGTGCAGGCAAAGAGGGAATGGGTGACCGTCAGGCAGGACCAGGCAGGTAGTGCAGGAGGCCCGAGTGCATCTTGCTCTCTAACCACTGGTGAAGGCTGTTGTGTATGTACCTTTAAGAGAATAACTGGTCTCAGACTGCAGTACCGGCAGTGACCACCCCTGTATAAAAGGCGCCAGAGAGCCTCTGTTTAGTTTCGTTTATGCCTTTCACCAGTAAAGTTCTGTTTGTTTTCTCTCCTGCTAGTCCGTGTCTCAATCATTCACGGACTTAACACTGGCGACGAGTTAGAAACAAACTTACCTGCAACTCAGCAGCAGCTCCGACGACGCTGTTGAAGGTCGGAGCCAGAAGAAAGAAAAAAAAAAAAAAAAATAGGCCATTGAAACTCGAGAAACGGGCGTCGACCGTCAATCATCGAGTTCAAAACTTGCAGGAGAGACTGTCCAGAGCCAGGCTGGGTTCCTCGGTCCGTGGTTTCCCAGCTAATCGGGCTGGTGGCAGGTAGTGCTCTGATCCTTCCTGGGCTGCGGCGGGCTGAAGCTCAATCGGGTGGCCTTTCAATGGGGCCGGGCAGCGAGTCGGGAAGCAAGGAGAGAGAGAGAGGGTGGAGCACACACGGCGCGGCCGGTGTTTCAAAGCTGGGCAGCGTTCGGACCTCAGAAGAGGGAGGGAAGTGTCCCAGAGGGTCCGCTCCACGACGGGAAGATAATAAAAGGAAACGAATTAATATTTAACGTGCAGGAAACCGTGGAAAGCAGCGCTAACAACAGCGGGGAAGAAGGCAAAGCGCGGGAGGCACCATTTTGTTAAATCGGGGAAGAAGGCAAAGCGCGGGAGACGCCATTTTAGACTTGCAAGATGCCGAAGACTGGCTGTATCACTGCTTTTGATAATACATTAGAGGACTGGACCACGTATGTGGAAAGAGTCGAGGTATATTTCGAGGCAAATGAAATAGCGGAGGGGAAAAAGGCATCCATATTGCTAAACGTAATGGGCGCTAGAACGTACGGCCTATTGCGGGATCTGATTACTCCAGCCAAACCGAAGGCGAAGAGTTTTAATGAAATTGTTGCTGTTCTACAGGAGCACTTAAACCCTGCACCGCTGTTGATAGCAGAAAGATTTAAATTCCACAGGAGAACTCAGCGCAAAGATGAGAGCAATGCTGAGTATCTTACGGAACTACGCAAGCTATCAAAGCACTGCCAGTTCGGAGCAGGACTGGCAGATACCCTACGGGACAAATTTGTCTGTGGACTCCTGAGTGAAGGAACACAGAAGAAGTTACTCGCAGAAAAAGAGCTGACGCTAGATAAGGCTTTCAGCGTGGCAGTATCGTATGAAGCAGCAGCCAGGGGAGCTGCAGAAATTCAACAAAAACCACAGGAATACGGCACCCACGAAATGACACGGGGATTTGCAAAATGTTATCGCTGCGGCAGAACTAACCATGACCAGAAGGACTGCTGGTCCAAAGACAAAATATGCAGACAATGCGGGAAGATTGGACACATTGCACGAGTTTGTAGGTCTGGGAAGAAGACCAGCGACAACAAAAAGGCTACTAAGGAACCGTACAAGAAAGTACAAAAGATGACGGACAGTAGTTCCGAAGACCAGATGAGCGATCGTGAATCCGAGAACAGGAGATTAAGCTGTCTCAAACTTCACAATGTAATCGCAAAAGAGGATCACCGAACCATTTGGGTCACCCTCACGATAGCAGGGTCCCAAGTTAAAATGGAATTGGATACAGGATCAGCGCTAACCGTCATGAATCGACGAAACTATGAGCGGCTATTTTCACACAAACCCTTGAGAGAGACATCCATCGTCTTGACGACGTATATGGGGCAAAAAGTATACCCCAGAGGAAAAATAAGGGTGCCTGTCGAATACAATGGCAAGAAAATACGGAAATTGTATCTCTACATACTGCCAAATGGTGGACCACCGTTATTGGGACGGGAATGGATCAGGAAGATAAACTTAGATTGGCATTCCATTCATGCAATGACGGTGGACGGTAAAAAAGATGAAGACGTCACTCCTGGACGATTGTCAAAAATCTTAGCTAACGCCAAAGAGGTATTTCAACAAGAACTGGGCACGCTTAAAAGCGTAACCGCCTTGTTAAAAATAGAAGAGAATGCAGTTCCCAAGTTTTTCAAAGCGAGACCGGTACCATATGCAATTCGCCCAGCCGTCGAGGCAGAGCTGGAGAATCTGGAGAAGGCGGGTGTGTTGTCTAAGGTCGACTGGAGCGAGTGGGCGACACCCATTGTTCCTGTCATGAAGAAAACGTTAAGCAATAAGTCCGGAGAGCCAAGGAAGATTCGCATCTGTGGGGATTTCAAGGTGATGGTGAACCCTGTCCTTCACACAGTACAATATCCTCTTCCAAGGGTAGAAGACATCTTCGCCTCACTGTCTGGAGGGAAGCGTTTTACAAAAATTGACCTAGCACAAGCATATTTGCAGATGGAGGTTGAAGAGTCCTCTAGGAAGTATCTCACGATAAACACTCACAAAGGTCTTTACCAGTATCATCGATTGGTATTCGGAGTAGCATCGGCTCCGGCGATATGGCAAAGAGCGATGCAACAAGTCTTGCAAGGGATTCCGGGGACTCAGTGTTACTTGGACGACATCCTTGTAACAGGTGAAGATGACAGTGAACACCTTAACAACCTAGAACAGGTGCTCACTAGACTACGGGAACATGGGCTGCGAGCCAACCGCCCCAAGTGCGAATTTTTTAAGAAACAGATATCGTATTGTGGCCACGTGATTGATGAAGAGGGGTTACATAAGTCCCCTGACAAAATTGAAGCGGTTGTTAAGGCCCCAGCGCCTGAAAATGTGTCGCAACTGAGGTCATTCCTCGGGTTGGTGAATTACTATCATAAGTTTTTGCCGAATTTGTCGACAATTCTGCATCCACTGAACGCCCTGCTACGAACGGGGGTAGCATGGAAATGGAGCGATGATTGTAAACGTGCTTTTCAGAAGAGTAAGGACTTAATCACTTCGAAGGAAGTATTGGCTCACTACAACCCAGCACTGCCAATCAGGCTGGCGTGTGATGCGTCTCCCTACGGCATTGGGGCGGTACTATCACATAAATTCCTTGATGGTTTGGAGAGGCCGATAGCTTTTGCATCACGCTCGTTAACTTCTGCCGAGCGTAACTACACCCAGATTGACAGAGAGGCCCTCAGCCTAGTGTGGGGGGTGAAGAAGTTCAATCACTATCTGCACGGTCAAAAATTTACTCTACTAACCGATCATCAACCTCTTGTCTCCATTTTCAACCCTCAGAAGGGCGTACCGATAATGACAGCACAACTGCTGCAGAGATGGTCCCTTTTCCTAGGGGCACACCAATATGACATCGAGTACAGGGGAACTAAACAGCATGGAAATGCTGATGGATTGTCACGTCTACCGTTGCCGACGGTGGAAGAAGAAGACCTTGCAGTGGATCCAATGGAGTTATTCCACTCGACCATAGTCGAATGTCTCCCTGTGACGAATGCAAACATAGAAAAGGAAACACGGAATGACCCGACACTGTCATGGGTCTATGATTTAACGGTGAAGGGATGGCCAGCACATGGCGAACCACTGCTGCCAGCATTTTCGTCAAGAAGAGAACAGCTGTCAGTGTGCAGAGGAACCTTGATGTGTGGATCCAGAGTAGTAATTCCACCTAAGTTGACGGATAGAGTGCTCAATGAGCTTCATGAGGGTCATCTGGGAGGGGTAAAAATGAAGAGCTTAGCCAGAGCGTTTGTGTGGTGGCCGGGAATCGATAGAGAAATCGAAGAGATGACCAAGAGCTGTGCAGGATGCCAGAAGGTCCAAAACGCCCCACCACAAGCTCCTCTGCATCCATGGGAGTGGCCCTCATCTCCATGGCAAAGGGTGCACATTGATTTTGCTGGTCCCTTCATGGACTCGATGTTTGTTTTTAATTGCGGTGGATGCACATTCAAAGTGGCCAGAGGTAATAAAAATGTCCTCAACCACCACGGAAAAAACTATCGCAGTTTTACGAACCATATTCGCCAGGAATGGGCTGCCTGAACAGATTTGCTCTGACAATGGACCACAGTTTGTGTCTGAAGAGTTCCGGAGGTTCTTAAAGAACAATGGTGTTAAGCATTACGCATCTGCCCCATATCATCCAGCCACTAATGGATTGGCCGAGAGGTTTGTCCAAACATTCAAGAAGGCTATCAAGGCAATGTGTAATGAAGATATACCCCTACAACACAAGGTGGACAACTTCTTGTTTGCCTACCGGAATGCGACACATGCGGTTACCAACCAAACTCCAGCCATGATGTTCTTCAATCGAAGACTACGATGCCGCTTGGATTTGGTTAAGCCAAATGTCCGAAGAGATGTGGAGAACAGGCAGTTTCAGAATATGAATGAAAGGCCGACCAGGAGTTTTAAGATAGGTCAACCAGTTTTGGCCCGGGACTACCGCACTGAGAAATGGCAGCCAGGAACGATTTGTACACGACAAGGACCTCTCATGTATACCGTGGACGTTGGGGAGAGCATTGTAAGACGCCATGCTGACCAGATTCTAGAGTCACTGGAAAACGTCAACTCCACACCACGATCTGATACACCTGGTAATGAAATTGACGTTCCAATTGCAGCTACCGCAGAACCGGTAATATTGGAAGCAGATGAACCAAACAACGACATAGGTTCTTCTGGCAATGTTGAGTCGGAATCAGATACTCCAAAGAGGCGTTATCCAGACAGAATTAGGAAGCCTCCTCAAAGACTGAACTTATAATTGCTTAAACTTAACCATATGTATCTAGCAACAGTAATTGTGATTGTAATTCGTTATCATTAGTTGTTAAATGAATGTTATGTACTGTTTATCTAAAAGGGGAGGAATTGTTGTGTGTGTACCTTTTTAAGAGAATAACTGGTCTCGGACTGCAGTACCGGCAGTGACCACCCCTGTATAAAAGGCGCTAGAGAGCCTCTGTTGTTTAGTTTTGTTTATGCCTTTCACCAGTAAAGTTCTGTTTGTTTTCTCTCCTGTTAGTCCGTGTCTCAATCATTCACGGGCTTAACAAAGGCGATGGTTCCTCTGGGGAGTACAACCAGAGCCAAGTCTATGGCACCATGGGTGGTTCAGCTGTACAGGGTGGGTGGGTGGGGGGTTGGAGGAGGAAGATCGGGAAAGCAATAGTGATAGGAGATTCGATAGTTAGGGAAACAGACAGGCGATTTCTGCGGCCGCAGACGTGATTCCAGGATGGTATGTTGCCTTTCTGGTGTCAGGGTCAAGGATGTCACTGAGTGGCTGAGAACATTCTGAGGCGGGAAAGTGAACAGGCAGATGTTAGGGAGCTGGGAAAGAGATTAAAAAGCAGGACCTCAAAGGTAGTAATCTCCGGATTACTCCCGATGCCACACGCGTGAGTATAGAAATAAGAGAATAGAGCAGATGAATGTGTGGCTGGAGAGATGGTATACAAGAGTGAGGGCTTTAAATTCCTGGGACATTAAGACCGGTTCTGGGGGAGGTGGGACCTGTACAGGCCGGACAGGTTGCACCTCAACAGAGCTGGGACCAATGACCTCATGGGTTAGCTAGTGCTATTGGGGAGGGTTTAAACTAATTTGGCAGGGGGATGGAATCCAGGATGTAGCTTTAGAAAGAATAAACAAGGTGCACAAAGGATTGGGAGAGACATATAGCAGCAGAGTAAGAAATAGTACGGTATTAGGTGGGGTCACACTAAGAGAGAATACAAGAAGTTCTAAGATAGGTTTACAGTGCATATATGTGAATGCATGAAATGTGGTAAATAAGGTTGATGAGCTGCAGGTGCAAATAGACACATGGGAATAGGATGTTGTGGCGAAAATGGAGACCTGGTTCAAAAAAGGGCCAGATTGGGTTTTAAATATTCCTGGATATAAGGTTTTTTTTATTCGTTCATTGGATGTGACCGTCTCTGGTAAGGCCAGCATTTATTGCCCTTGAGAAAGGTGGTGATGAGCCGCCGCCTTGAACCGCTGCAATCCGTGTGGTGAAGGTACTCCCACAGTGCTGTTAGGGAGGGAGTTCCAGGATACTGTCCCAACGACAATGCAGAAATGGCGATATATTTCCAAGTCAGGATGGTGTGTGACTTGGAGGGGAACTTTGAGATGGTGCTGTTCCCATGCGCATGCTGCACCTGTCCTTCTAGGTGGTGTAGATGGTACACACTGCAGCCACAGTACATTGGTGGTGGAGGGAGTGAATGTTTAAGGTGGTGAATGGGGTGCCAATCAAGCGGGCTGCTTTGTCTTGGATGGTGTCGAGCTTCCTGAGTGTTGTAGGAGCTGCACTCATCCAGGTAAATGGAGTGTATTCCATCACACTCCTTACTTGTGCCTTGTAGATGGTGGAAAAGCTTTGGGGAGTCAGGAGGTGAGACACTTGCCGCAGAATACCTGGCCTTTGACCTGATCTTGTTGCCACAGTATTTATGTCGATGGTCCAGTTAAGTTTCTGGTCTATGGTGACCCCCCAGGATGTTGATGGTGGGGGATTTGGCAGTGGTAATGCCGTTGAATGTCAAGGGGCAGTGGTTAGACTCTCGCTTGTTAGAGATAGTCATTGTGTGGCGCGAATGTTACCTGCCACTCATCAGCCCAAGCCTGAATGTCGTCCAGATCTTGTTGCATGCAGGCATGGACTGTATCATTATCTGAGGAGTTGTGAATGGCACTGAACACTGTGCAGTCATTAGCGAACATCCCCATTTCTGACCTTATGTTGGAGGGAAGGTCATTGATGAAGCAGCTGATAATGGTTGGGCCTAGGACACTGCCCTGAGGAACTCCTGCAGCAATGTCCTGGGGCTGTGATGATTGACCTCCAACCATCTTCCTTTGTGCAAGGTATGACTCCAGTCAGTGGAGAGTTTTCCCCCCGATTCCCTTTGACTTCAGTTTTACTAGGGCTCCTTGATGCCACACTCTGTCAAATGCTGCAATCACTCTCGCCTCACCTTTGGAATTCAGCTCTTTTGTCCATGTTTGGACCAAGGCTGTAATGAGGTCAGGAGCCGAGTGGTCTTGGCGGAACCCAAACTGGGCATCATTGAGCAGTTTATTGGTAAGTGCTGCTTGATAGCACTGTCGATGGCACCTTCCATCACGTTGATGATGATTGAGAGTAGACTGATGGGGCGGTAATTGGCCGGATTGGATTTGTCCTGCTTTTTGTGGACAGGACATACCTGGGCAGTTTTCCACATTGTCGGATAGATGCCAGTGGTGTAGCTGTACTGGAACAGCTTGGCTAGAGGCACGACTAGTTCTGGAGCACAAATCTTCAGCATGACAGCCGGGATGTTGTCAGGGCCCAGTGCACTCAGCCGTTTCTTGATAACACATGGAGTGAATCGAATTGGCCGAAGACTGGCTTCTGTTATGGCGGGGACCTCGGGAGGAGGCCGATGTGGATCATCCACTCGGCACTTCTGGCTTTGTCTTTTGCACTCGTGCTAGGCTCCACCATCATTGAGGATGGAGATATTCATGGAGCCTCCTCCTCCCGTTGATTGTGGGATCTCTTAACCCTGTCTATAGCATGCTGCTTCCACTTTTTAGCATGCTGTTGTCTTGTGTTGCAGCTTCCCCAGGTTGCACCTCATTTTTAGGTACGCCCGGTGCTGCACCTGGCATGCTCTTCTGCACACCTTCTTGAACCAGGGTTGGTCCCCTGGCTTGATGGTAATGGTAGAGTGAGGGATAAGCCGGGCCATGAGGTTACAGATTGTAGTGGAGTACAATTCTGCTGCTGCTGATGGCCCACAGTACCTCATGGATGCCCAGTTTTGAGCTGCTAGATCTGTTCAGAATCTATCCCATTTAGCACAGTGGTAGTGCCACACAAGAAGATGGAGGGTGTCCTCAGTGTGAAGACGAGACTTCGTCTCCACAAGGACTGTGTGGAGGTCACTGCTACCAATACTGTCATGGACAGATGCATCTGCGACAAGTAAATTGGTGAGGACGAGGTCAAGTATGTTTTTCTTTCGTGTTGGTTCTCTCACCACCTATCGCAGGCCCAGTCTGGCAGCTTTGTCCTTCAGGACTTGGCCAGCTCGGTCAGTAATGGTGCTACTGAGCCACTTTTGGTGATGGACATTGAAGTCCCCCACCCAGAGTATATTATGTGCCTTTGCTACTCTCAATGCTTCTTCCAAGTGGTGTCAACATGGAGGAGTACTGATTCATCAGCTGAGGGAGGGCAGTAGGTGGTAATCAGCAGGAGGGTTTCTTGCCCATGCTTGACCTGAAGCCATGAGACTTCAATGGGTCTGGAGTCAATGTTGAGGACTCCCAGGGCCACTCCCTCCCGACTGTATACCACTGTGCCGCCACCCTGGTGGATCTAACCTGCCAATGGGACAGGACTTACCCAAGGATGGTGATGGAGGAGTCTTGGAGATTTGTTGAAAAGTCTGGGAAATTGGTTGAAAATTCAGGGACATTGGCTGAGGCAGGTAGATTGACATTTGAACAGCCTTGCTGTAGGTGGAAGTGCAGCTCCAGTACGAAGCTGCAAGCAGCTTCTTAACTTTTAAATTCAGAGAAAATGTAGGAAAAAAAATCACAATTCACATTAGCTAAGTGGTAGCACAACACCTGAAAATAGAGTAATAAGCAACAGCTTTATAAACTAAAGGGGCTTTTGAACATGAGCAATCCCACTTTTTCTAAAATAATAGTCAATTCAATAAAAAGAATCTACATTTTGAAATGGCAATCTACAAAATTATGAAAGAAGCTTTTAAGTGTAAGCCACACTTCCGTACAATTTAAATATAGATTTTGCATTGCAAAGCCACACTAAAACACATTATTACTGGATACATTTATTATTATAAATATATATGTACATGCATATAAAATGGATTCCTTAAGGATTAAAATACTTGGCATAACATAGTTCTAGCATACTGTGTGGTTGACAACAATTAATAATTTAAGAAGCATCTGGACAGAAATGCAAAATACACTAGAAAGAACTTTTAAATTTGAAATAATTTGCTGTAACTTTCAAATCTTGTGTTTACAAAATATTTGATTTTTAAAATAATTTTATGGTTTTTTAAAATGAATTCTTATTCAAATTGCTACCTGCCATTTATATATTAAATGCATCTTTCTCTATTTCAGAAAAGAGTGAAGTTTTTAACATTCCTGTTTATGCTGGTGATTGGTGCTGTAATATTCCTGGCCTTACCACCTTTAGTCTTTTGTATTATGGAGAAGTGGTCCTACAGGGAAGGAGTTTACTATGCATTCATCACTCTCAGCACCATTGGTTTTGGTGATTATGTAGTGGGTGAGTTATACCACACTTTTTTTAACTGATAAGAATATATAGAGGGGTAATCTCATTTTCTTAAAATTACAAATACATAGAAAATCCTGCAAACATGCCTTGTTGGAATATGAATACTGCATATTTATACTCAAATCTACATAACCCTATTTATACAATATGTTCTGCAGATTAAAAAAACATATCCTTCGTTATAAAATTTAATTATAATAGAATTGCATGACCTGATATTAGAGTTTTTATTTGTGTGAATCACATTAATACTGCAGTTATCTGAGGTGTAGTATTTTAGCTATCTGTATACCACATAAATGAACAGAAAATAGTAAAGTGCAAAGACTGAAGGGATCTTTTTACAACACATCATAATTAAATACATCTCTAATTTAATAATCTTGGCTAACAATGTTAATATGTACCAAGAAATTGCCAACATTAAGGAATTGTTTCATAACACTTCATTACTGCAGTACGCCCTATAAATGTAGTAATCATTGATATAATTAGCACTTTGACTCTGTATTTGATAAAACAGTATGTGAGTCACAATAATGGGAAGCTTCAACCCTGCACTTTAAATCATTTAGCTAATCAGTCTTCACATGCTCTTTGGATGGGTGAATATGGTGCTGTGGAGCTGCAACCAGGCACTGAATTCTGCAATAGATGGTCTCATTATTTGAATGCAAATCAAAATTTTGTATAACTCAATTGAGACTCTAAATTACACAGTATATTCCATGAACACTGAAGGGAGACACCCCTCCCCAACTGAGTGTTCTCTTTTTATTAGTCCAAATTTGTGCATCTCTAAGTGGAGGTGTGACCTACTTCTGATAGCCTATATACATGCTTATATTTTAAAACATTCTTAAACCCTTAAAAATGTAGTCTTGTGCATGAAGGCAGTTCAAGCTAATTGTTTGCTGTTGTTGGTTTCAGCAGCTACAGTTGATACAACCAGCCATAAAGATCACATTAAATGTGATTAAACTCCAAAACTAAACATTATTTTAAGCGTTCTCCCTCATTTCCATGCAACGCACATTCAGAATTTCTTCTTTGACCCTGCTTCGATATTATTAGTATTCATAGCACTGCTGAATTTGAAACACACGCAGCCAGTGAACCAAAATGCTAGAATTCTGTTGTCTTTGTTGCTTATCAAAAGCAAACAAATTTAACAGCTCGTGCAGAATCAAATGTCAAAGAATAATATAAATGGTGATTTAAGATACCCATTCTTCATCGTGTATGTACTCTAGATTAATTTATACATAGACCTGAGAGCCTAAATTGCTGTAGTTTTATCTTCTAGCAGTAATGTATCTGCAGTCAGATGATACAAATTATTTTATTACTCGTCCTTGCTGTTAGTTTTTTGATAAGTTAAGTGATTGCACAATATCTTCTCGCTCATGTAGGAAGTAATCCCATTGATCACACCAGTGATGCAGGAAGACTGGGGCCCTTTACAGTGATTGCTCCACTTGATACTGAAGTAATTGCACTTCTGTTTACTTTTCCATTTGTTTAACCAACGAAGAGGACAAATACTTTTGGACACTTTACAGCAAGGTGTCATTTGTCAGTTGCTAGGATTTAATCAAAAGGAAATTTTGCAGAGATACCGGTTGCACATCTGTTACATTTGAGTTTTGCCACAGGGAAAAAGCTATCTTTTAAATTGGCATATTAGCCAGGGCAGTGTGCCTCTGTGCAAACAAGTGGCGAGAGCTTTTAATGGAATCCTGCTCACCCAAAGGGAGTTCATTTGGACTGAATATGAAATAGGTGCTTTATCTGAATTAAAATTATTCTACAAAAGGCAAACAGCAGTATTCAGTCTTAAAACAAAAGATTTCTATGGGTCTAACTTCAGAATGAAACCATCCCTGTAAAACTATTGGACAGCTTGTGGCCATCATTTACAAACATGTAATGTGATGACACTTACCTGCACAGTGCTAAAATACTATTACCTTACAAAAGTGTTGTTGTGTCACTTGCGTTTTATTTCATAAAGTAAAACTTGAAATCCCTCTGTTAACAATGATTACTGTATAAAATCAAATCTGTTACAACAGCTATCCCAGCTAATACCGCAAAACTGTTCTCCCTGCTCTGTGGTTGTATAGCTGAATTTAGAATGTCTGTAGTCTGCAGCAGTGTAAGCTTTTTAGACATCAACCTAATACTTGGCATCCTACTGTGCAATTGTTCTGAGCAGATGTGTAATTGTTGGGTGTGAAATCTAAACAGTCAGTCTGGAAACCTCTACTCACAGCCAGTAATGTTTGTGCTTCATGTTATAATCTTCTATTATGTTTGTAACCACCGAAAAGCTGGATTTCTCACACTCCAGCAGGAAACCCAGGAACCTGCTCCACCAGCTTGGTGCTGCCTCACTGCCCCCACATGCAGCACCAAAGGTCAGTGCAGATACCATTGCTGCCTGCCTCCAAACCAACTCGAAGGCAACGACTATCATGGAGAACAAACGCAGAGTGAAAAAGCTGCTTAAGCTCTCTGCAAAAAGCTGCTCTGCACACCACTTTTTCTGTGGCATTCACCACCGAAGAGGTGGACACAGTGCTGATAGCCACCAAGTCTGGGAAGGCCACCAGGATCGATGGCATCTTCCTAGAATTCCTCAAGAACCAGGGCCCAAATGGACAAATGTGGTTTGCCAAACTCGCCTCCAACATCCTTGATACTGGGATAATCCCAGAAGTCCGGTGCCATTCCAAAGTCATTGCCATCCTAAATCCGGGAAAACCAGCCAACGAATCTCAAAAGCTACCACCCCTTCTGTTGGATCCGTGGTTCAGTGGATATGCTATTATTAAATAATCACACGGATGCTGTACATTAACAAATAACAGGTCTTTACTGGAGGAGGGTAATCTCTAGACTGGGGGTACAGAGGCATGCGCAAAGCTTATATACCGGTGTGGTCACTGCCGGTACTACAGTATACAGGAGCTGTAAAAGTAGTTCTGACTTAAAGGCACATACACTACAATTCCTCCCCTTTTAGATTAGTAATACCCCTAATATTCAAATAACAATTAACATTTCAACATGTACATTAAACAACAAAAGTCCATTTATAGATTCAGTCTTTGGGGCGGCTTCCTGACCCTTTCGGGATAGCGCCTTTCCAGAGGTTCTTGTTCTTGGTGCAGAGGCGATTCTGACCCCTTTTCATCGGGTAGTTCATCGGGTTCCACTGCTACTGGGTCTGAAGTAGATGCTACCGGTATGTCGGGTTCATCCCCAGGTACTCGAGACATGGGGTTGACGCGTTCCTGTGACGCTAAGATCTGATCAATGTGGCATCTCACAATGTTCTCCCCGACATCCACTGTGTACATTAATGGCCCCTGCCTTGTACATATCGTTCCGGGTTGCCACTTCTTTGTTCGATAGTCACGGGCCAAGACTGGTTGCCCTACATTGAAGCTCCTTGTCGGCTTCTCATTGATGTGCTGGAATTGTTTGTCCTCAACATTTCTTCGCACATTTGGTCTGAGCAAGTCCAGACGAGATCTCAACCTTTCGGTTAAAGAACATCATGGCCGGGGTCTGGTTGGTAACTGCATGTGTCGCGTTTCGGTAGGCCAATAAGAAATTGTCCATCTTATGCTGTAGTGGAATTTCATCATCGCACATGGCCTTTATCGCCTTCTTAAAGGTTTGTACGAACCTCTCAGCCAATCCATTTGTGGCTGGATGATACGGGGCGGATGTGTAATGCCTTACCCCATTCCTTTTCATGAATTTTTGGAACTCGTCGGACACAAACTGTGGTCCATTATCAGAGCAAATCTGCTCTGGCAACCCGTTTCTGGCAAATATGGTCCGTAGGACTACAATCGTTTTCTCTGTAGTGGTTGAAGACATTTTTATCACCTCAGGCCACTTTGAATGAGCATCCACTGCTATTAAGAACATTGAGTCCATGAATGGACCAGCGAAATCAATATGCACCCGTTGCCATGGAGAGGAGGGACACTCCCATGGGTGTAGAGGGGCATGTGGTGGTGCATTTTGGACCTTCTGGCATCCTAAGCAGCTCTTAGTTAGGTCTTCGATTTGTTGATCGATTCCCAGCCACCACACAAGCCCTAGCAAGGCTTTTCATTTTCACTCCCCCCCAGATGACCTTCATGTAGCTCATTTAGCACTCTCTCCCTTAACTTGGGTGGAATCACCACTCTGGATCCACACATCACTGTCCCCTGGCATACTGACAGCTGTTCTCTTCTGGATGAGAATGCTGGCAACAGTGAGTCGCCATGTGTTGGCCATCCCCTCACCGTCAATTCATATACCCGTGACAGTGTCGGATCATTGCGGGTCTCCTTCTCTATATCCGCGTTTGTTACTGGCAATCGTTCAATTATTGACGAATAAAATATCTCGATAGGGTCCACTGCTGGTGCTTCCTCCACAGTAGGCAGTGGCAGGCGCGATAGCCCATCAGCGTTCCCATGCTGTTTCGTGCCTCTTTATTCTATTTCATATTGATTCGCCCCTAGAAACAGGGACCATCTTTGTAACCGCTGTGCAGTCATCACTGGAACGCCCTTCTTAGGATTAAAGATGGAGACAAGTGGTTGGTGGTCAGTCAACAAGGTGAACTTCTGCCCATGCAGATAGTGGTTGAATTTTTTTACTCCCCATACTAGGCTGAGGACCTCCCTGTCAATCTGGGCGTAGTTGCGCTCGGCTGAGGTTAGTGACCGAGACGCAAAGGCTACTGGCCTCTCCAACCCGTCTGGGAATTTGTGCGACAGCACCGCTCCAATACTGTAGGGTGATGCATCACATGCCAAACGAATTGGTAGTGCTGGGTTGAAATGGGCCAACACCTCTTCTGATGTGATCAATTCTTTACACTTCTGGAAAGCTCGTCTACGTTCGTCATCCCACTTCCATGGTACCCCTGTTTGCAGTAGAGTGTTCAGCGGGTGTAATGCCGTAGACAAATTTGGTAAGAACTTGTGGTAGTAGTTTACCAGCCCGAGGAACGACCTCAGTTGTGACACATTTTCCGGTGCTGGAGCCTTGACTACTGCCTCAATCTTGTCAGGGGGCTTATGTAACCCCTCTTCATCGATGACGTGGCCACAATACGAGATCTGTTTCTGGAAAAACTCACACTTGTGGCGATTAGCTCGTAGCCCATACTCCTTTAATCTGGTGAGCACCTTCTCCAAGTTGGTGAGGTGATCACCGTCATTTTCGCCCGTGACCAAGATGTTGTCCAAATAACATTGGGTCCCTGGAATCCCTTGCAGGACCTGATCCATCGCCCTCTGCCAGATAGCCGGAGCCGAGGCTACTCCAAACACCAGCCGGTTGTATTGATAGAGACCTTTATGAGTGTTGATCGTAAGGTAATGTTTTGAAGCTTCTTCTACCTCCATTTGCAAGTACGCCTGGGCTAGATCAATTTTGGTGAAGCGTTTACCACCAGATAGCGAGGCGAAAATATTCTCAATTCGTGGAAGCGGATATTGCACCGTGTGAAGGACTGGGTTCACTGTCACCTTAAAATCCCCACAGATGCGGACCTTCTTTGGTTCCCCAGGCGTATTACTCAACGACCTCTTCATTACAGGAATGATGGGTGTAGCCCAGTCGCTCCAGTCCACTTTGGACAGTACTCCTGAACGTTCCAACCCTTCCAGCTCTGCTTCAACAGCTGGTCTGATCGCAAAAGGCACTGGTCTGGCCTTCAGAAACTTTGGGCTTGCATTTTCCTCTATTTTAATCGTTGCTGTTATTTTAGTGTTCCTAGTCCCTCCTGGAACACTTCTTTTGCGTCAGTTAGCATTTTTGACAGTCGTCCAGGTGTGATGTCGTCATCCTTTTTGGCCTCAACCTTCAGTGCCTGTATGGAATGCCAATCTAATTGTATCTTCCGGATCCATTCACGTCCTAGCAGTGGTGGTCCTCCATTTGGCAATACATATATATCCATTTTAGGTATTTCCTTGCCTTTATATGTCACTTTCACCCTTATTTTTCCTTTGGGGTAGACTTTTTGCCCCGTATACATCTTCAAGACAATCTCTGTAGCTTTCAAGGGTATGTGTGAAAATAGCCGCTTGTAGTCTCTTTGATTTATGACTGTTAGAGCTGACCCTGTGTCCAATTCCATTTCCACTTGGACTCCGTCTATCTTGAGTAACCCAGATAGTCTGGTGATCCTCCATTTCCGTTACATTATGTAGTTTCAGACAACCCAGCTCCTTGCTTCTGGAGTCTGTGTCACTTTTTTGTTCATCTGAACCACTGTCCATCACCTGGTGTACCTTTTTGTACTTCTCCTGTGGAGATTTCTTACTGTTGGTTTTCTTCCCAGACCTGCAGACTCTTGCTATGTGTCCTGCTTTCCCACACTGTCTGCACACTTGGTCCTTGAACCAACAATCTTTCTGGTCATGTGTTGTTCTGCCGCAGCGATAGCACTTCCCTGTTCCATAGGACATTTCATTGGTGCCATATTCTTGCGGTCTCCGTTGTATCTCTGCAGCGCCCCTTGCGGCTGCTTCGTGTGATACTGCCATACTGAAAGCTTTGTCTAGCGTAAGGTCCTTTTCTGATAGAAGCCGTTTCTGGGTTCCTTCACTTTGTAGCCCCCACACAAACTTGTCCCTTAATGTGTCTGCTAGTCCCGCTCCAAACTGGCAGTGTTTCGATAGCTTGCGCAGTTCCGTTAGGTACTCAGCATTGCTTTCGTCTTTGTGTTGGTTCCTTTTATGGAACTTAAATCATTCTGCTATCAGCAGCGGTGTGGGGTTTAAGTGGTCCTGTAGGATTTCTACTATGCTTTCAAAATTCTTGTTTACCGGCTTCTCTGGGGTTATTAGATTTCGCAGTAACCCATAAGTTTTTGCACCCATGGAATTTAACAGAACCAGTGCTTTATTAGCATCTGGCACTTTATTCGCCCTGCAGTACACCTCAATACGTTCCACATATGTCGCCCAGTCTTCGACTTCATTGTCGAACGTAGAGATACTGCCACTCTTCGGCATCCTTGAGTGTGCGTTAACTATCACAAATGGCGCCTCCCGCGCTTCCCCTTCTTCTCCGCTGGCACAAAATGGCGTCTCCCGCACTTTCCTTCCTTCCCGCGCTCGCCCTTCTCCACTGCGGCTTCTAAAAATGGCATCTCCCGCGCTCTTCCTTCTTCTCCGCGTCTCAATGGCGTCTCCCGCGCTCTCCCTTCTTCTCCGCGTCTCAATGGCGTCTCCCGCGCTCTCCCTTCTTCTCCGCGGCTCAATGGCACCTCCCGCGCTCTTCCTTCTCCGCGGCTCAATGGCGTCTCCCCTTTCTTCGCCCCGCGGACCCTGTTCAGCCCGTGAGCACTGGCTGTGCTCTGCGCGTTCTTTTTATATTTTTCGACGCCGCTCAGTCTAGAACCCGGCTGTTTCTTACCCTCTCTCTGGTTTGTTTTATTTTCCTCGACGCCGCTCAGTGTTCAACCCCCGACTGCACCCTGCGCTCTTCACCCTCTGTCTTACCCCGTTGACGCTGCTCGGCTCTCTCTCTGCCGTCGGCCGGCTCCAGCCGCCGCTGCTCGGGAAGGGTCTGCGCTGGACCTGTCGTCGGTCTCTTATTACTCGTTGTGGCTGGGGAACCAAGCCCGGCTCTCCACAGCCTGCCCTGCGAAGCTGGATCTCTACCTGACTGCTGGGCGGTTGCTTGTGGTCGAAGCCCGTGTTCCTGGCCTCGACTATTTAAAAAAAAATTTTTTTATGTTGCAGGTAGATTCGAATCGACACTCATCACCACTGTTGGATCCGTGTTTCAGTGGATATGCTATTATTAAATAATCACACGGATGCTGTACATTAACAAATAACAGGTCTTTACTGGAGGAGGGTAATCTCTAGACTGGGGGTACAGAGGCATGCGCAAAGCTTATATACCGGTGTGGTCACTGCCGGTACTACAGTATACAGGAGCTGTAAAAGTAGTTCTGACTTAAAGGCACATACACTACACCTTCGCCCTTCTATCTATGGTCTACTAGGTGGTCAAGCAACTCGTCCTTAATCGGATAAAACCGGCATTAGAAGCCGCCCTCCCAAACAAGCAGGAAGCTTCAGAGAGGGAAGAAGCTGCTCTGACTAGGTCCTTGCACTCACTACCAACATTGAGGCAGGGTTCCAGAAGCAGCTGAAGACTGGAGCTGCCTTCATAGACTTGTCATCGGCATGTGACACTGTTTGGCACGAATGCCTGCTACTGAAGCTTTCAGTAATCATCCAATGCTGCAGAACTCTCAGGCTTATCAACACCCTAATGAGCAACCGTAAGTTCCGAGTCTATCTTGGTGACAAGACCAGCCGAACACGGATGCTCTGCCACGGGTTGGTGCTCGTACTGGCATTTTCAACAGTTCGCCTATGCTGATGACATAGCACTGCTGATGCAGGCATCAACACTAAAGGAAGCAAGTAGGATTCTCACAAGCGACCTGGAGCTCCTGGGATGCTACTTCCAGACCTGGCGTCTCCGCCCCAATCCAGAGAAGACAGTTTTGTCAGCGTTCCATCTGAACAACAACACCATCAGGAAAGAACTCAACGTTTCCTTCTGCGGAAGATGATTTACACATGAACCCCACCCAAAATACCTGGGCATCACCCTGGACAGGACTCTCTCCTACCAGCCTCATCTCACCAACACCAGCCAAAAAGTAAAAACCAGGGTGAACCTGGTTCGGAAACTCGCTGGAATATCATGGAGTACTTTGAACACTTTGCACCGCAACTGTGGCCCTGGTCTACTCTGCTGCAGAATACTGCTCTGCCTCATGGTCCTGCAGCCACCACACAAAGATCGTGGACATGTAGCTAAACGCCGCCATGAGGACGGTGTCAGGGACGCTTAAGTCCACGCCAACTGAGTAGCTCCCGGCACTGTCCCATATTGCCCCGACTGCCGTTTGCCATGATGCCACCGTGCTCCGAGATGGAAAAAAATCATGAGCAACATCGACCTTCCCATTCACGAAGACTTGAAAAATCCACTATGAAAGCACTAAAATAGCGCTGGCCATTCTGGGAACCAGCAGCCAATATTCATGCTGCCGGTATCAATCCACTATCCAGATGGAAGGAATTGTGGGAAGCATGCAACAGAAAGAACCAACACCTCATCACTGACCCAACAGAAGTCGTCCCTGGCTTCGACCTCCCTCGGTGACGGTGGACAGAGCTCAACCAAATCCCCAGAGGGCATGGATGATGCAGTCACCTGCTCCACAAGTGGAAGATGAGGGACGACCCAAAGTGCGACTGTGGACTATGACCATGGGTCCCAGACCATGGAACACATCACATCAACCTACCCACTAAGATTTGTTGCGAGAGGCACCTCATTTCTCCACTCTGCATCTCCAGAGGTCATGGAATGAATAGCCAAACTAGACCTCCCATTATAAGCTTTTCCTGTCATATGAAAGTAGTATTGTTTGTAAAGACATTGATCCACCTAACACTAACTGCTTTTGCCGGGAATCTATTTCACATATCAATTTCAGTGTTTGAAGGTGCAGTCATTAGCTTTTTGTATAAGTGTGCAGTAATTTTTTCTCCCTAACTGATTCAAGTATAAACTGAAAATGTTGGAAATACACAAGGTCCTTCAGGTTCTGAACAGACAAAAGACAGACTAATGGTTCAGGTGAGGATAAAAGTTCTGATGAAGGGTCTCCACACCAAACATTGACCCGTCCTTTCTCTTTACAGAGTTAATGTGTTAGAAATTCACCTTGGACTGTAGAGCTAAATGGGTTCTTGCATCGGCCATCTGTTATACGCCCCGCTTGATACTCTGTTCCATTGAAGTAGATAGAACTGAATATCTGGTAAGAAGTGCAATGGGTGGTTGATGCGATACTGCCTGAGATGAATTTCTACCCAAATACATCTGCAGTTCTTCACTGTATTTTCTGTTTTCCTTATTTCAGATGTACAGTATTTAGTTTTTCCTTTAATCTCTAAGGTAAACTATTCATATCTATGTCGCCAGGTGTCAATCCCCACATCAAGTACAGAAGATATTACCGGCCATTGATGGCAATCTGGATCCTCTTTGGCATGGCATGGCTGGCACTTCTTTTTAACTTACTGACCACCTTTATGGAGAACACTGAAAAGAAAATTGCACAAATTAAGAAAAAGAAAAAGGCAGCAAAGGTAAACGTGAACATTAGATATGATGCAAATGCAAACTCTAGTTCAGAGAATGTTTCAATAATATTGGATTCAGAGACAGGTGTGAAGAAAGGAGTTCTGAAAGCTTCTGAACAGGAAGAATCATCACAAGGTGAATTGAAAAGAGTAGCTTCAGATCCTGATGAGAAGGAGATGAAGCCTGAGTCAGAACCTTTGAATGCAGAGATTACGGACCAAGAAACTTCATAAAACACAAGTCATCCAATCATTCCAAACCACTGGAAGCCAGATTTTCCTAGGTAGAAGATGTCACAAAATCACTGATTAATGCTGGTGACCAAAGTTTAAAACAACAATGGGGTAAATTTTTATCTTCACTGATTGGGTGGTAATCTGGCAGAGTGAATTGCCCACCTGTTATAGCACCTGCCCAGTTTTCAATCCATTGAAACAAATGAGTTCTATAACGAGCGGGTGATCTGCTCCGCCAGCTTATCGCTCCAGTTTATCAAGCCCTTTAGCAATCTCTCCTCAGCCTTGATGACTGATGGCGAAATGCTTGGAAGAACTGTGACATATAGAATGGATTCCTTATAGAGAACCCCACAGTACAACCTGAAGGATCAAACCTTCCTCGCAAACAGTGGACAACCATCAATTGCCTCAGAACCGGTCATGGTAGATGTTGCCACCTTCTCCATAGATGGAAGATTAAAGCATCCCCATCATGCGACTGTGGAGCTCCTAATCAGCCCCTGGAGCACATCATTGAGCACTGCCCTCAGAGGAAATTCGCAGGCAGCCTACAAGATATCCATGCTGTTACACTGGAAGCTTTGGCCTGGATATCTGACTTGGATATTGACATTTGATTTGCTTTGCTACTACCATATGAAAGAAGCAGCTCCTGCGGTAAAAATGGAAATGTATCCCCTCATGTTCTATAAGTAGCTATAACTTTGAACAATCCACTCAGGAAGAAAAAGCTTTGAGGAGTTAAAGTATTGCAGATTTAGAATACTCCTAAACTGTTCCTCAGATAGAGATAACCTAGGTAAAATACATTACTTCAATGTAAGTGAGATAGGCTAAAAAGGATAGATGGTATTTATCCTAGAGTGCTGAGAGAGACTCTGAAGGAGATTTGTGAGTTATAACGATCACTATGAGGGAATTAGGGAGGTACCAGTGGACTGGGAACAGACTAATATCGTGCAAATTTCAAAAAGGGGGACAGGACAGACACGGGCAACTACAGGCCCATAAGTCATTCCATATAAATTATTGGCCCAGAAATTCGGGTCGGGGGCTTCCCGCGGGTGCAAGCCCCCGACCTGCACTTACCTAGCACGCCGGCCGTTGAGCTGTGGGCCCGTGTGGGATTCCGATCCTGGGCCTCCTTCAAGTGCCGGCGCGCAGTGCTTGCATATCCCAGGGGCACAGTTAGTTCGATGCGTCCCCTGGGATCACGTGGGCCATGGAGAGCCAATGGTAGCAGGGAATGCTTCATTCATAAGTTTGACAGGAAGAGCTGTCAAACCTAAAAATACTATAAGCCCCAAAACATCACAAACTTCAAATAATTTTTTTTTTTTTTAAATCACATTTTTAAAATAACTATAAATTACATGAAATAACTTAAACAATTTAAATTTTTGAAAAAATTAATTACATTTTCTAACGGGGCTAAAAATAAACTTACCTTTCTTTAAAGTATTTAAAAATAATAAACCTTTGGAAAAAATGTTTTAATTTTAATTAATTCACCGCTTACCTTGTTAAAAGCAGGCCTTGTGCCTGCTTTTTAAAAGTGTAACTGTTGCAGACTTACCCTCCCGGAGAAACCTGGAAAAAAAACGTAAGTTCGATGCGCACGTGCTGCCTCTCTGGCGCACGCATTCGACCACTGAACCCCTTCTTTCAGGGGAACGGAAGTGCCGGTTTCCCGCGCATGCGCAGTGCATGCACGAAACCGGCACTTTCGTTAGGCCTATGCATGAGTACCCCGTGCGTACTCACGCGTTGGGACCCGAATTTCTGGGCCAATAGAATTGATCATCAGGAATAAACTTGAGGATTATCTATACAATAATAACCCAGTAAACTGCAGTCAAATTGAATTCAGAAGGAGATGATATTGCCTTACCAGCTCCCTCAACTTTTCTGAGGAAGTGACAACTCAAGTGGACTAAGGAAAATCCAATAGCACAGTGAACCTAGGCCTCAGTGTTGGCACTGCACTTACTTCTGATTTACATCAATAGATTGGATTCAGAAACTTAATGCAAATGGTCAAATATATAGAGTATACCAAACTAAGGGGCAGTGGAATTAGAAGCGTCAGCTCAGAATGAATTGAACAAGATAGAACAAGGGCAACTGAGAAGAACACAGGCAAGCGTACTGCACAGATGGAGAGGAAAAGTGGATAACACACTCCATGAAAAAGACTTGAAGCTCAAGTCCAACCAATGCAGAATGGCAATCAACAAGCTCAATACAATTCTCAACTATATAACCAAAAGAGTAGAATATAAGTCACAGGAAGTTATGCTGGAACTGTACAATGTCCCAGTCAGATTACACCTTGAGTACTGTGTCCAGATCTGGCCACAGAGAAACAAGGGAGACATTTAAGCGATGGAGGCAGTGTAGAGAAGAGCTGTGAGGCTGATCCCTAGTGAGAAGGGCTGGAAAGTACTCTTCTATCCATAATCACAGAAATGCACTGCAGGTCAGCCAAGTCTGATGCTGTTTATCTTTCATATTCTGCAAAATTAATTCAGTGCAGATTCAGAAATTGCTTAGAAGCTTGTACCCAACATTTTGTGTTTTGGCACAACCAATCATTTTTTTCTATTTGGCTTTTTCAGCCAGTTTGCTGCATAACTGCATGTAAGCTTTAAAATAATGAGAAATAAAATAAATGCAGACTGTATATATTAGACAATAACTGTCAGCTGACAATTAGTTTAAAGAGTCCCAGGATTCAACTGATGTTTTGCTGTTTCAGTTTATAATATTATTAAGACTACCTCATTGAATGCCTATCTTGGAAGGAGAGCACATCTTGGGGCAATGAGCATTTTGGTGTTGCAGGCTGCCAAAATCATACAAGTATGTTATGTAGCTGCTTTATTTGCTGACATGTAGGCCTAGATTTTCTGCGCATTGACTGCCCATTTTCTGGCAGTTTCTCTGCAGGTAGGAGCAGCAGGTGTGGGAAATGTCGATCTGCTGCTACTTTAATGATCTTCTGCTGGAAGTGATGGCAGACACAGAATACACCTGACCATATTTGGGTGTATTCATATGAAATGCTAAAGACAAATATGTCGTCTGATATTTTCTGCCCCAATAACACTGGGTGTCAGGAAGGCCATTGTGATTGATTGCATTAGGCATGGGAGAAAATTAAAAATTCAATGGGGTAGAAATTTCATTAGGCCCGATCAGGAGGCCCAAAACCAGCCTGAAATTTGGCTCAGGGCTCATTAATATTGTTTGGTCGAGCTGTCTCACCTCCACAGGCCCATTTTAAGAAGAAGATAAATTTCACGCTGTGAGCCTTGCCGGCAATGGTGGGGGGGGGGGGTGGAGGGAGTGGGGAACCAATCGGGTGTAACCGTGGAATTGGGGGAGCACACCTGCTCCTTCTGGCTCCACAGCAATGATTTTCTTCAAATAATGTTTTTAAAACTTACCGGCTGCTGAAGAATCCTGTTCGGATTTTTAAAATATCTGCATAAAAATATATTATTAAATACATTTTTATCTTCAGCTTTTTCCTTGCTTTAGAAGATGTCAGGAGATTTGCTAATACATGTAATAATATTGAAGTTGGTGTCAGTTATATATGGAAACTGACTAAAGTGTTGTAAAATCATATTTAATCTGTTCAAAAGATATTGGGGGTGAATTTCCACTCGTTTGCCATAACTTCAGCCTTTTACCACTTTTACGGAGTATCCACAGAAATAATGAGACTATAATGCTGTACCTTGAGAATGTACTGTTTGAATGATGCTAAATATAAATCATGATATGGATGATATACATAATTATTCAATTGTTTACATGTGATTCATTTACAATATATGATTCATATACTATTACAATATAAGATTCACACACTGGCACAATAGATGGTTCCTGCATTGTTATGTGATTCATTGTGATACAAAAAACTGATGTCTGATGTCTGTAACAGTAAATGAATCATATTAGAACAGTATATGATTTAT